>NC_137091.1:25637661-26240161 GCF_951640355.1 Cnephaeus nilssonii | reverse complement strand
TTGGGGGGAAGTGGGGTGTGCAGATGTGATCAAGTTAAGGATCTCCAGAGGAGACCATTCTGGATTCCCTGGGTGGGCCCCAAAGTCCTTGTAAGGGACACAGAGGTGAGACGCAGAGAGAAGAGGCCACGTGAAGACAGAGGCAGAGATGGCAGGGATGTGGCCACAAGCCCAGGACCACCTGGGGCCGCCAGGAGCTGCATGAGGGGGACATGGCATCTCCGCCTCAGACTCCCGGGCTCCAGAACCCTGAGAAGACAAGTTTCTGTTGTTTTATTTATTTTTAAATATATTTTTTATTGATTTCAGAGAGGAAGATAGAAGCATCAACGATGAGAGAGAATCATTGATTGGCTGCCTCCTGCACGCCCCACACACCCCCACTAGGGGATGGAGCCCACACACAGGGCATGTGCCCAGACCAGGAATTGAACTGGGACCTTCTGTTACACAGGACAACGCTCAACCACTGAGCCACACCGGCTGGGCAATTTCTGTTGTTTTAAAGGCCCTAGCTTGTGATCATTTGTTACAATTACCCTAGAAAATGAACACAGCACCTTTTGGAATTGGGGCGGGGAAGGGGGGAGGGAACATATGATCACCTTACCTGTTCAAAATAAATTTAACATATACAACAATAGTCATAGAAGCTTTACTCACAAGCACACCAAACTGCTAACAACCTAGACGTCTGCCGAGAGCGGAGGGGGAACGAGTTGGCCGTGGCACGTGAATCCAACGGGACCCTTAGACTCGGGGATGTGGTAGGACAGACGGACGGACGAGCGACCTGCCGCACGGGGAGTCGCACAGCGTGACCACTGGGTGAACGGGGCCAGACACAGAGACGCCCCGTGTGGTTCCGTTGGCCTGAAACTCAAGGACAGACCTGCCGGTGCAGGTCAGCGCAGGGCCACCTGGGAGGGTGCGGACTGGGACGGGATTCGGGCAGGAGATTTGGGCTCAAGTTCCACCTCTAGGCCTCCGTGGTAGTTTCTCCGAGTAAACACGTACCAAACGTCAACGGAGCTGGACACTCAAGACTTGTTCATTTTAAGGTACATGCGCTGTACCTTAATTTAAAAAGAGAAACAAGGATGGTGGGGCAGGCGACCCCCTACGAAGAACTAGACCCCTCATTGCAGAATGCTCTGGCCTGGGCCGAATCCCAAACTCTGAAAGGCGCAAGGGACCTTGAGGATCATCGGCTTCCAAATTCTCAGCTCACAGAGGAGGCAACTGAGGCTCAGGGAGGCCGCGTCACCAGGCACACGTCCCTGCAGCTACCGAGCGGCCCAGCAAGGGGACACCTGGTTGCCTGCTTCACGACACAGCCCCTCCGCCATCACAGCCGGGCCGGGCCCGTGGCTGGAAGCGAGGGAAGCCGTGGAGCAGACCCTGCGCTGGGTGAGGGGACACCGGGCCTGGCGGCCGTCAGCAGCCTCCTCGCCATCTCAGAGATGACTGTGTTCCTGCCTTCTCCTCTGCTCCCTGCAGCGTGTCTGTAGCTACTTGGTTTCACAGAGCCCGGCCATGTGTGGGGCTCAGACATGTGGTCACCAATGGGCCACAGGTCCAGCTGGCACTCCAGGGAGGGGCTTGGGAGCAAATAAGGGAGTAACGTGGTCACCACCCTCAAAAGCCCGCCATCAGAGGAGGCCTGAATCACGGGCTCAAACACCACAGCCTGCAGGGCAGGGGCAGGGGCAGGGGCAGGGGCAGGGAGCAGAGCCTGGGGCTGGGATGGGAGAGAGGTGGGGGAGGGGGATGGAGTGAGGGAGCAGCATCGGAGAAGGGCCTGGAGGATGGGTCAGGGGGGAGGCGATGGGGGTGGGAGAGGGAAAGGCTGGGAGGAGGGAGCACGGCCATTCTCAGGAGCGGGGGGGGGGGGGGGGGGCGGGGCAGAGGGGGTAGGGGGGGCTGGAGTCCTCAAAGAGCAGGGTATTGATGCGGCTGGTGGGGCCCGTGGTTGAGGCTGATGGAAAGGGCTGGGAGTGTTGAGAGGGTGGTAGGGAGAATGGAAAATGCTTCTCTAGAGGATGTGAAGTTCCACATTTGTATCCCAGCTCCCTGCGTGACCTTGGGCACGTCCCCCGGCCTCTCTGAGCCTCCGCTTCCTCATCTGAAACGTGGGAATAAGAACACCTCCTGGACTGATGGGAGGATCCAGTGAGCTCAGCACAGAACCAGGAGCCACCACGAGGAAGCCCGTCTTTGACAGACATTGACTGAGTGCCTACTGTGTGCCAGGCGCTGAGGAGGCCCTGGGGGTCGATGGGAGGGGTGACGGTTCCTGGCTTTCTGGGGAGAGATGGACAAGTTAACGAGGCTCTTGACGTGTGGTGGGCGGGATCAGGGTGGGCTTCCTGGAGGGATGGCGGGTGCGTGGAGATCCCAGAAAGAGAAGCCACTCCCTTGATGAGGAGAGAGGGAACAGCACTGAGTCAAGACCGGGTGGGGGGATGGCCTGACCCACGGGCCCATTTCCTCCGGGGGCAGGAGTGCCCCTACCAGGGCTGGGACTGGTCTCAGTAACGTGTGTGGGAGCCATGGCGTTGGTGGGGGCCGTGGGCAGGGAGGCCAGACATCCCGCAATGGGCCGGCCAGTCCCCCAGGACAAAAAACCAGCCCACGTCCCATGTGACAGTCTGACGTCTAGCAGGGCGATCACGCAGGCGAAACCCTGTTAGAGAGCGTCTGCATTTGGCATCTCACTGCATTTCTCATATAAATGCGAATGTTCGTTTCCTGGCCAGTTTTAATCGTCGCTGCATTCCCGGGAGGGCAACCGCCGTGTCAGCGGAGGGAAGGCTGCTCTCTGTTTCGTTTGGACGGTCACCCAGAGCCGGTCACCATTTCGGAAAATGACGTCGCCCACGGCCCCACCCACAGGCACACCTGTGACCATCCGCACTGGTGGCCGTGGCCGTGGCCTGCCTGGGGCTCCTGGAATCCGAGCGAGCGTCTGATGCCTCCTTGATTTCTCCCACCTACGATTTCATGCACGTTTCCTTCCTTTTAATCCTCGTCCTTTCTATTTTAATGAGGGCATTATATCAATGTTTTGGAAATCACACGTACTCATGAATTATGTATTTATGACTTCAACTTCAGAATAGAACGTCGTATTATAAAATATCAGTTTTATTAAACAAAAAACAAAAACAAAAACACACCGGGTCCGAGTGCTTGTGAGCCCCCAAGTCAGGAGGTGGGAAAAGGGGTTTGTGATGGTGAGCCAGGAATGGAGGGACCAGCCAGCCCAGGGCTCACCAAGCAGCTTGTATTCCTCAGGGATGAACCAGGAGAGGGGACCCGGGTGCCACACCCCAGAGCAGCGCCCTCCGGGGGAGCTTAAGCCCCTGGCCTGCTGCTGACCCTCCTGTGCGGGTCCTGGTGAGGACGGCAGTTCTGGGAGCAGCATGCGGCTGCCCCGGTGGGTCGGGAACGGGGAGGTTCTTTTTGGGAAGAAGACCTTGAAGCTGAACCCCCCCTAAGATGCAGCCAGTCTTGAAGGCGTGTGAGTGGCCGACGCCCCCCTCCGAGGAGGGCAGGGCAATGTCAGGTGAAAGACTTCCAGATGGACTGGCAGGTCACCCGGATAGAGTGCATGTTCTAACGCCCTTGCGTTCACCACGAGAGGGACGGCCTCTACGTGAATAAGAACGTAGTTTCCTGCTCGATAAATGTGAAAATATCTTAAAACCATCAAGAAGAGTGTGACATTCCCAACCTGCTTGGACCCCCCTGGTTGGGCCCTGGCTGTGGTTTAGAGGCTTAGAGGATGAGCCAGCCAGGCGTTGGCCCGCTGACCAAAGGCCCCATAAATCACGTCACGAAGCTGGAACTTTATCCCACATTTAATGGGAAGCAGTTGGTCAATGCTGAGCAGGGAGCAACGCAACCAGATTTGCATTTTAGAAAGTCGATCCTGCTTCAGGGTGGGCAAGGACAGGAAGGGCCAAGATCGGAGGCTGGGAGGCCAGTCAGGAGCCAGATGGGAGCCTGCGGGTGTCCTGCAGGGGGAGGGACAGCGGCCCAGATCATCTAAGAGGCAGGAGATGACAGGAGGGCCCTTGTCGAAGGAAGATGCAGGTGGCCCGACTTGTCTGGGGGCTCAGGGGGCCAGAGGCGGCCTGGATCGTCCAGGGGAGAGATGACAGTGGCCTAGATGAACAAACGGGCATCGAGGAAAATGGAAAAGGGTCCCGTGCCAGGCACCGCTCGGTGAAATGCTCGCAGAACCCCGACTGGGCCCGGGAGCAGAGAAGCCCTCGGCCCTGTGGGCGTGGGGCGCCCTCTGCTGGACACTTTCACCGCCCGCAGTCTGACGCCGGATCTGCCTCTCAGTCAGATAATTGGATGTTTGTGGCAGGGAGGGTGGGGCGGTGTGGGGAGAGTGTCTCCTTCCTCCGCACGTGGGCAGCGGGAGGCAGTCGCAAGGAGATGGCCGGTCCCCGGTGGATGAGAAAGAAGCCACAGAGCACAGGAGTCTACGTTTTTCATTTCAATGCTGTGTCCCCATCACTAGGGGTCTGCCCTGCCCACACCACCCCGCCACCCCTCCTCCCCCACAGGCCTTCTTTATGGCATCTCTGCCTGGGATTCACAGTAACCCCCCCGATAAGAACAGTATTAAAATTACTTTCATGGGTATAACTGCCACTTCCATGTATTTATTAGATATCATTTAAATGGAGGTACCTGCTACACATTATGAATATCTTATTGGATATTGGGTATTATTTACTGGATATTGAATTCACAGTAGCCCACAAAAATCACAGTATTAACGATTTAGTGACTGGAACTACTCCTAGTTAACCCTATTTTTCTGAGGAGAAAACCGAGGTTCCCAAAGATGAACTCGCACGCCTAACGCCGCACAGTCCCGCAGGTGCACACCCTGGGGGACCCGGGGCTGGACGTGGAAGCCCGTGCTGTCTCTCCTTTGCTTTCCTGGCCCCTCAGCTGAGCCAGAGCACAGGTCCCCCTAACACATGGGGCCCCTCGCAGATCCGGGAGCAGAGGGAACGTTCTAACCGGGCTCGCCTGCTCGCAGACCGCGAGCAGAGGGGAGCCGCTTACCTTCCGCCATCCCTGAGCAGCTCAGCAGGTAGCTCCTCGCTTGAGCAGCAATGAAAGTGGGGTTGATGCCAAAGGCACAGGGCCTGACACGTGCGCACCCCGAGTTCCTGCGTGGCCTTCAGGGCTGCGGGGTGGACCCTCGGGGATCCCTAGATGTCCTGGAGCCCACCACTCCCGCTGGAGGAAGACAGGACTTTGTGGAAGTGAAGAGGCTTTGGGCAAATCCGTCCGTGTGGCCGGGACTGTTGATTAGAGGCAGGTCCTTTGTTGGTTGGGGAAGAACAGCCTTTTCCAATAACATCCTTTCAAAACAAATCCCTCTCGGCGCTGTGGGGCCAGTCCCGGACTACAGGCGCTTCGTGAAGACCCGGCGGGTCTGGAGGGGTCCCTGCAGGTTGTCTCTCTGGAGACACACCTGAGAGACAGTCACAGGAGGTGGGGGAGGAAGGGCAGGCGCAGGATGAGTCCTCACCGAACTCACCCGCTACCCCGTTTGCCTGGCCCTGAGCTGGGCGTGTTCCATTTGCTCTCTCACCAGCTCTCTTCATTGCTCACCCCTGGGGGGACCGAGGCACGGAAATGTCAAACAACGTCCTTGCTCGGGGTCACGTGGCTGGGGAGTGACAGGCCTGGGATTTGAACTCAGACTTTTCGCACTCCAAAAACCTCAAGATTTCCCCCATAAGTGACATTGGTATCTGGCCTGTGGCCCACTTTGATTTCCGGGACCTTTTCTCCTCCCTTTGTGCACAAGGCCAGTCCTACCCCACCTGGCAGCAATGTGTGGCACAGGTTCTGGATTCAGTCCTGGGCCTGCCACTCGATCGCACTGGGGAAACGACTTCACCACCCTGTGCCTCCGTTTCCTCATCTGTAAAATAGGGATAGTGATAATAGTACCTGCCTCCAGAGGATCATGTGAAGATACATGAATTAATATTTATGTAGATGAAGTCTTAAGAGCCGGGTACAAGATAAGTGCTCAACGAATTTGGGCTTTTAAACACAGGGGTAGTTAGCCCTGGGAGCTTTAGAAAAACACCAACGCGTGGGTCTCACCTTTCACTGGTCTCAGGTGGAGGCCAGAGCTCCCCAGGTGCGTACAATACTCAAGCAAAGGCGAGCTGCACGGGGCCAGCGTTTCCATGCAGGCAGGTGTCCTGGGCCCGGGACAGTGGGCAGCAGCCAGCAGTGCCAGGAAGTGCTGGGGTGCTGCTCAGGTGCCCTTTGGGTCTATGTCACTCTATTCAGCGTCGAGATCTCATCTCCCATCGGTGAGGAGGGAGGTCACCCCCTCAGACTAAGGTCATCAGCCCTGAAATAAAGACAAGCCTTGTCCCATCCTGAAAGTCCCTAATGCAAATATGATGTCATCCCGGCCCCGCCTCTGCCAAGGGCTGTGGCAGCTCCTCCCGGACTGACGGGGCCGAGTCCCCGAGAATTCCCAAGAAGGGGCCCGCCCGGTTCTTCCGAAGTCACGTGCTGGCCCCTGGCTTCCCTGGGAGGTGCAGGAGAAAGTCAGCTCCTGGGAGGAGGTGGGGGCTCGTGTTGTCTCTGGTCCAGGCCCACCCCTTCCAAGTCACTCCCATTCCCCTCCCACAAAAGGGGACACACGAGGGCTCTTTATTCCATTTTACAAACGATTCCAGCTCTCCGGCTCTTTATTTTCTCATCTGAAAACACCTCCCAGGTTGTCGTGAGGATTCAAATGATGGACGGCAGGGTGGGGCTGCAAGAAGTGGTGGCTCCACCACAACAGTCCTGCCGCTGTGGTGACGGGTCCCAGGAGGTGGCCAGGAGCACCCTCTGGGAGGGGGCGCTGCCATGGCCCTCGCCCCTGGTGAGGAGCAGCTGGCAGTGCTGGGGGGAGGGTGAAGGGAAAGGGGCGCCCCAGGGGCTTGAGGCCTGGGCCTGGCGAGAGGAAGCGTTAGAGGCTGACAGACAGCAGACAGAGAAAGTGCATCAGCGTCAGTCAGACCCGTCCTCTGCTCTCTAGAACCTTGGTCGGCCAACTGCGGCTCGCGAGCCACATGTGGCTCTTTGGCCCCTTGAGTGTGGCTCTTCCACAAAATACCACGGCCTGGGCGAGTCTATTTTGAAGAAGTGGCGTTAGAAGGAGTTTAAGTTTAAAAAATTCGGCTCTCCAAAGAAATTTCAGTCGTTGTACTGTGGATATTTGGCTCTGTTGGCTAGTGAGTTTGCCGACCACTGCTCTAAAAGACAAGCATTTTCCTCACCACATAAAGGGACCACATTCCCGAGTTCCTCCACAGGCCAGGCCCGGAGCAGGATGCGCCACAGGCAGCCCGTCCAGTACCAGCCTCTGTTCCCCTGGAAAGGCACCTGGGGCTCGGAGGGGTGAAGGGCTCCAGAACCCACGCCAACTGGCCCACGTGTGAAGCCAGACCTCTTCTACTCTGTTTGCAATGGGATGTGGCTGACATACCAGCCCGGGGTCTAAGGCAGTGGATGCCAAACGGTGGTCTGCGGACCACCGGTAGTCCGTGAGGTCCAAAAGGTTGGCGACCGCTGGTCTAAGGCACCTCCCTAAATTTCAAATAATGCGATGGCCCTAGTCGGTCTGGCTCAGTGAATAGAGCGTCGGCCTACAGACCAAAGGTCTGGGTTTGATTCCAGTCAAGGGCATGTACCTCGGTTGCAGGCTCCTCCCCAGCCCAGGTCCTGGTCGAGGTTCCTGCAGGAGGCAACCAATCAATGTGTTTCTCTCACACCGATGTTTGGCTCTGTCTTTCCCTCTCTATTCCACTCTCCCTGAAAATCAGTAAAAAAAAAAATATCCTCAGGCGGGGATTATCAATAAATAAATTAAGTTAAAAATCACGATGGAAGAGGAGCCATAAGTCTAGGAAGCTGGTTCCCTTCAACACTCACAACATTCTTTCAAAAGATATTTACTGAGCACCTTCTGGGCATTGTATGAGGTCCTGGGAACCCAACCGGGAACAAGACAGACAAGGTCTGTGGGTTAATGGAGCCAGCATTCCAGGGAGTGTGTGGGGAGTGGGATGAGCAGGGGAGAGAGACAAAAGTAAACAAATAAATAAAGATAGATGAAAGATTATGAGCTATGTATCAGTTATCTATTGCTGCATAACAAACACCCCACGCATACAGCTTAAAAGAACCATCATTTATTACCTAACAATTCTGCAATTTGAGCTGGGCTCAGCTGGGCGGTTCTTTTGCTGGTCTTATCTGGGGTCATTCGTAGCCTCAATTGTCACCTTGGTGGCTCAACCGGATCTGGAGGGTTTCAGAGGCCAAATGGCAAAGGCCATTCGAGGCCCAGCTTTGGTACCAGCACAAGGTCACTCCCGCCACATTCTGTTTGGACGGTGAGTCACAAGACCAGCCCAGATTCAGGAGATGGGAAAATGAACTCCCCTATGGCCATGCTCTTCAAGCCACCCCGGGTCGGAGAGACATGAACAAAGGGATCAATAGGACAGAAGTCAGAAGTCAGGCCCACAGACATATATGCTGGTCTGAACAGTGTAACACTTTTTCTAAAAAATTTAACTTTAAATACAGAAACCAGAGCAGTTCACGTAAAACTCCAGCTTTGGGGGGGAAATCAGGTCTGGCCACCCGGGGCCCACATTTCCACAGGGCAGCAGAGGATGTGCTGAGCGGTGTTGCCTCCGCCAGACGGGTGTCACTCCCCAGGGCCACGGCTCTGCCTCTCCCTGCTGATTCCTAACCCTGAGGCTGAGTGTCCGTTGCCATTTAGGACTGACTCTTCAGCTGTTGTTCTGACAGTAGCCCTCAGAGAAGTGAACCATCTCTCCTCCCTGGGCCTCCCTGGAAAGCGGAAAAGTGAAAGATGAGCTGAGAAGAGCCCATGTTCGGTTATTTACGTTGTACGTTACTTGTGTTTGCAGAGAATCAGCAGTTGGTTCTCTAAGCTCTTAATTCATTTTTTTGTTTGTTTGTTTGTTTGTTTTTTTGAATTTTAGTGAGTTTATTTGAGCCAAACTGTCGACATATGCCGGGAAGCAGAACCTCAATGAATTGAGATAATGCTCCGAAGAATGGTGGATTACATCTGTATTTATACATTGCCATCAAAGGAGGGACATAGGTGGGCTACATGAAATTCATTGGATAAAGTCAAATGGTGGGAAACCCCTGGGATTGGACAAAAAGTAAAATGATGGACACATACTTAGGTGGGTACAGGAACAATTAACATGATAATGAAGGAATTTGAGGCATCTGTCCTGGCGCCTACCACATTTGGTTGTGCCCCAGGGGCTCCAGCAAAAGAAGGAAGTTACAAGTTACCCAGACATCTCACAGATATGTTATCTTAGAGGCAAAAAGGCAAATGGGCTCAGTAAAGAAGATCCAAGTTGATCTTTGTCAGGGAAGATAGCAGCCTAGGAATGACTGCCCACTATAACCTGTTTGTAGTTAAATATTTAATTTCAGACCATCTTTTGTGGTTATTTTAGGTCTCTGAGTTTTCAAGACTGCCACACAGGCCTCCCCTGAGCTTGTCAGGTTAGCAGGTGGCTTCTTTCGTTCACACATCCCCCTTTTGGTCATAAATCAATCCAAAGGATGCATTGATGACCAACCTTTTGGTTGGATAATGGAGTCCCACGGTGCTAGGAAGGCTCATTCCTAGGATGTCTCAGTGTCAGCATGTCTTGCTGAACAGGTGGACCACTGGGGATGGGGCAAGACCATAACCTTAGATGGCATTTAAGGTCGAATTATATATTTTAAAAAGGCAGGTAAATGGGAGGCAGTCAAATCCTATATGTCCTTGTTAAAAAGTATTCTGGATCATTTCTAATTTTGAGCCACCATGATCCGAGTCTTTTTGCTGTTTGTCTTACGTTTTGCTTTTCTGCATCTAATATAACATTTACATATCAAGAACAAAAGTAACAATAAAGCTCTTCATCCCTTTGGAACCTCTGCCCTTTTCAGCGTTTCCAGCCTTTCTGATACAGAGTTGGGGAGAAGAGCAGAGAAGTCCCCTGGAACCAGGTGCCACTGATGCTTCACTCTGAAGGATGAGACGCTGCGCCAGGGTGAGTGTTAGGCGAAGAGACACAGCACGTGCCAATGTCCTGTGGTCACAGAAGGCCCTGAGGCTGGAGGATGCAGTGTCCGGTGGCACAGAAATGAAGCTGGAGCTGGTGGGTAAAACGTTTTGCAGAGGTTCAGAGGCCACAGGGCAAGGGCTGGGTTTCATTCTTAAGACAGCGGGACAGCAGCAAAGGGTTCTTAAGCTGCGGAGTGATGTGGTGGGGGTTCCACAAACTGGGAAAGCAGACTGTGAAGGGAGGGGCTCGGTTTCGGGGGAGGGGTTTTTGGAAACGTTGAGAGGAATCGGCGGAGACTGCTGGTAAAGACAGCAGGTTCCTTGCCCTGGCTGCTGTCTGAAGGAAGCTGGGTAGAGGCCTGCAGGAGGTCAGCTGGGCCCAGCGACTTCTGCCGTCGCCTCTGTAGGTACAAAGTTTGAGTGGCTCAGATCTCGGGCAAAGCAGCACCGGTGGGTCCCGGCTTACGAAAGCCGTGGCAATGCCCCGCCAACCCGGGGAGCCAGATGCCTGAGATGTGGATGGTTCTGCACCATGGCTGCACGTTAGAATCACCGGGTCCTGTTCCTGGCCCTTCTAGACCAAGCAGATTCGAACTTCTACAGGGTGAGGTTCAGTTTCCTGCGGCTGCTGTAACAAAGGACCACAAACCGGGTGGCTTAAAACAACACACATGCTCTTACGGTCTGCAGGTCAGCAGTCCCAGGTGGGTTACACGGGGCTACCCCAAGGCGTTGGCGGGCTGCCTTCCCCCTGCAGGCTCAGGGAGAAGAGTTTCCCGGCCTTTTCCACTTCCAGGGGCTGCCCACATTCCTTGGCCTGTGGCCCTGCATCCCTCCAACCTCTGCGTCTGTTGTCACATCTTCTCTTTGACCTTCCTGACTCCCTATTGCAAGGACCTTGTGATGACATTGGGCCCACCTGGGTCACCCAGGATCGTTTCCCCATCTCGGGATCCTTAACCACACCTGCAAAGTCCCTTTTGCCACGCCAGGGGACAGACTCGATGATTCTGGGATTAGGACATGGGATATTTATTAGGATATTTGGGGGGAGAGGGGGTCATCACTCCGTCTACTATAAGGGGTTAGGGCATCTCAAGTTTTTTCCTGCAGAATGAGAATAAGGGAGTTCCCTGAGCACAGCTGGCTCCTCTGGCCATGTCTCCAGGGCTGGGTGCTCTTCGAACCCGAAAAACAAACTTATTTACTGCCCCTCCCACCGTGTGGGCCTAATGACACAGAGATGGCATAAAGGTGAAAGGACACTTGTAGGAAGGACGCAGCCCCAGGTATCCCACAGACCTGGGTCCACTCCCCAGCTCGGCCTCAGACCAGCCATGTGACTTGGAGCAAGTGACTTAATGGTTCGTGCTTTCCTCATCTGTTAAGTGAGGGTCCCAATGGCCTCGCAGGCATGCTGTGAGGATGGCAATTAGCAGCAGAGGACCCACCTTGGAGCCTGGGATGTTCAGTGTTAGGATGGGAGGAAAGACAGCTGCCACCCGTTCCTCCTCCCTCCCAGCCCTCCAGCTGCCTTGGGGAATCAGCAGCTCCGGCGGCTGGAGGAGCTGGCCGGCCTGGAATTGTTTGTCAGTTTCCCCTTTCCTGGCCGTAGCTGATAAGTATATCCTGCTGGATAAAAATACATCCACCCTTACGGTAAGATCCCCAGGCTGGGAATTCTCTCGGCACCCGCCTCCAGCCGGGGGAGCCTTGCCCTGCACACAGTTTAGGAGTGGCTGTGGTTCCCGGGCAGCACCACGGGGCCCGGGACTTCGCAGCCAGGCCACGCCCCCTGCCGTGCCCGGGACGGAGAGGAGGCTGTGGCGGCCCCTGGGGAAGCAGCAGCCTGGGCGAGGCAGTGGGCAGAGTGTGCAAAACACGGCTCCCGTCAGCCCCGTGCACAACCAGCAGCCCTGGTGGGGCTGAGACAACAGCCTAGTGACCAGCACAGGCCTTCACGGGTGCCGGCCTTGGTTCTCGGTACCATATGGCAGCTCGTTTATTTCTCACCACGACCCTGTGGCCGGAGGGCCTGTCATTGTCCCCAGGAGACTGGGGTACAGGGGGTAAGGAACTAGCCAAAGAACGAGTTGGTGGTGGAGGCTGGATGTGAACTCAGCAGACTGGCATTGAACTGGCGGGCTGGGTCCTCTTGAATGTAATTTAGAAAAGTAGTTCAAAAGGCTCTTTCAATTTCCTGATGGTGTGGAGGTCTGCTGATCCCCCCAAACACTGGCCGACACACACACACAGTGGCCGCGCAGAGAGCAGCCTGCCGGCTCACACCAGACCCCTGGCCCCGCTCCAGCCTGAATCTCGCCACCCAGGGCCGTCTACAGCACACAGCACCTGGGATACGAAGATGGATTCCCATTTCCTCCATCTTCCCAACCACGTGGCATCCAGCATAGATTTTTTTTTTAAATCTTCACCTGAGGACATGTTCATTGATTTTGGGGTGGAGGGCCGGGAGGAGGGAGGGGCACTGATGTGAGAAACATGGATTGGCTGGGGATTGAACCTGACACCCAGGTATGTGCCCTGACTGGGCATCGAACCTGTAACCTTTCAATGCTCCAACCAAGCCACACTGGCCGGGGCCCGAGTGTGGATCTTTTTTCTTATTTGCTCCCTTTGTCGATCCCTCCTTTTTTATGGAGATAAACGTCACAGAACACAAGCCACTTATGGGTGTACAATTCGGTGGCATCTGGCACATTCCGTGTGTGCGAGCATCACTTCATCACCCCCAAGGACACCCTGTGCCCATCAGCAGTCACTCCCCAATGGCCCCTCCCCTGAGGCCCTGGCAACCCCTCACCGGCTATCTCTGCAGATTTGCTCATTCTGGTCACTTTATATAACGGAACCCTACACTGCGTCACTGTGTGGTCCTTCATGACTGGTTTTTCACTTAGCATCATGTGGTCAAGGTGCCTCCATGCTGTGGCCTGTGTCAGCGCCTCCTTCTTTTTCAGGAATGAACAATAGCCCATGGCATGGATGGACCACATTTTGTGAATCCACTCATCCATCGCTGCATTTGTAGAGCTGGTTCTACCTTTGGCTAATGCGAACAGGGCTGCTGTGAACGTTCGTGTACTAGCATTTGAGTCCGTTTTCATTTCTCCTGGGTATATACACCTAGGATTGCAACTGCTGGGTGACATGGTAACCCTTAACTCGTTGAGGAACCGCCGCCTCTGGGTGCAACAGTGGCTGCACCATCTTACATTCCCACCAGCGATGTACACGGGTTCCAATTTCCCCACATCCTTGGCAACACTTATTTTCTGTTGTTGTATTATTATCGTTGTTGAATTATTATATTGTTGTTGCATTATTTTATTAGAGCCACCCTAGTGTGTGTGATGCTCTACCCCTCCCTTTGAAAGCGCTGGCTCAATACAATGAGGACTCCTTACCTTTGTCCTCCAGACGAGGAAATCTAGGGATTCGGTCTCATTTTAGAGACAAGAAAGGGAGACGCTGAGGTTTCGCAGTGGGTGAGTGGGCCGGGCCAGGACTCCTTGGCGCTGCTGGAGGGAGGCCTGGGCACCTTGGGGCAGAGCTTCAGGCTCCCGACAGCTCCAACTACGCCTTCCACATCCAGCTGGTTTCTGGCTAAGACTTTGTTTAAAGTAAGTTCCACAGCAACCCTCCCACTCCCCAGTGATAAAAAGGCTGAGACCTTGCAGCCTTGCTGTGGAAGGTAGAAGAAAATGAAAACCAACTTCCAAAACTGTATTACGCCCTGCCATACGACTAACGCTGACTATCCCATTTCTTCTAGTTTTCTGTGATTTGGAGTGATTCCAGGGGGCTTTCCTGCTGTAACTGGGCATCGCTGGGCGATTCTAGGTTCCTTGCCCCTTGCCTGCAGCGGAGGCCGGCCTCTGACATCTGTTTTAGTGCCACTGTTCTTGGCAGGTTCCAGTCTCTGGCAGAGTGGCCAGAGGAAATGATAGAGAATTCTACTTTCCACAGACGGAATTCTCCAACGTGTAACTCCACCCTTGACATTAAGGTTCTCTACTGCTCTTAAGTCTAATTTTTCTTTCTTCGGAGGAAAGGAATGTGCACTGTTCTGTGGGAAGGCAGTGTGGAGATGGATTCTGACGGGTGGAGGACACCCAGGCAATGACTGGAGTGTGGCTGCCAAGGATCCAGGGGGCCGACATCAAACTGTTTAGGTTGTGACATAAAAAAAGGCAACATTCCATTCATCAATCATGTCAAGCTGTATCGAGAACGCTGAGTTAGCAGGAACCACTGTAAAAATTAAGAGCCAATTAGAATGCCTTCCCCATCAAATTGTTTTATTGGGTTAATTAAACAGCTTAAAGACGATTCATTTTGTTCTGTAACCTTCTAGAAAATATTTCAAGTTTTAATGAACTTCCAATACATAAAACAAAAGTACTTTACCATACACAAATTTCAGGTCAAAATACAACACTCTTGTCTGTTTTCTTACAGTTATAAAATCCAGTCAATACAAACTACATAAAAAAGATAGAACACTTTCACTGATCCTCAGTACAAGAGAACAACAGCACAATGGCGATTTGTTCCTGGAGCACAGAGTCCTGTGCTCAGAAAAGGGACCGACCGCACAGTCACCCCACGACAGACTGAAGCACGTAAACAAAGCACGTGCCAGGCAGCGAAGGAAGTTAATATGTCCTTTTTGCATCAGTATTACTTGTAAACCACAAAGCACTTTGTAAGAAAAGGTTACTAACTCAAAATTACTTCGACTTCGCTAAGTTTCATACCAGCAAAGAAATAGAAAATTACTACACAGAACAAGTAAGTACATTTGGACCCCAGGATGTCCGAGACACGACGTTTCACTGAATCACATCAGCACGATTTCTCTACTGCGCTACTGAAGTAGGGGAGTACAACTGTGAGAGTGTCAACTTCCTGGTACTTCAAATATTCTGAACTCTCTGTACAATGTCTTTCATTTAGCGTATCTATTTCTCATTGCAAAATCCTGTTTTTCAGTAGCAGGCGTTTCTTTAAAGATCAGGATACCTTATCACACACAATGCAACCTAATCTGAACACATGCCTAAGTAGACTTCTCAACTTGGAATCTTACTAGATAATAAAAGCTGCAGGATTTAAATTTAAAACGATTCTGTTTATACCCCATCAGAAGATATAGATATACTCATTAAAAAAAGGTTTGTGTTTAACAGGATGAATTTTGATATGGTTATTTTGGGAATTAGGTATTTATATGGGATTTATAGAATTTTCCTTATGGTATTAAAAGCAACAAAATGACAAATCAAGAGGGTGCTAAAAACTGGTTCTTGACAAACAAGTGTGACTGATACATATTTGGCACCTGGTAATGCAGAGGCACCAGCCAATAGGGGGGACCCCGGCCATTCAGCCGGACCAGGGCCCACTGGGAAGATCGGTCCTGAGTCTGGGAGAGTCACATTGGATTTACAACCCTGTTTTCAGGAATTCCCTTGATAGTTTCCTCTCAGAACAGAAGACCGACATCAGTGCTAGAAAACATGAGCTATGGCTGGGTCTCATACAAGCATGTCTGTCACCAGGCACACACAGCGATGGAAACGAGGCTGCCCGAGCCTGCTCGAGACGCTTCTGCAATGGTTCCTGATGAGGACGAGAGCAAATGGGGAGAGAAGGGAGGCGCTTTTTTAAGTCTGCGGATCACTCCCAGTGCTATGAATACAAACTGCAGAATTGGCTGCAATGGTCGTTCAACATTTCTGCCAAAGCCGCGATTATTTTTGTGTGATTGTCACGGTTCACAAATGGTAGCATTCAAAACAAAATGAGCATCACCACGCCACTGGTGACTTGCAGGGGTACAGGGGTGAGGAACCAAATAAAAGCTGTGTTACAGGTGAGTCAAAATGCAAAGATCCCGCCAGCAGAAAACGCCACGGATTAGTTATTAAGCAAGTTTCCCAAAGAGCCTGTGCTTTTCTCAACTAAAGGCCACCAGACACATTTCCCACCATAAGACTATCTGCCCTATGGATTGGGGGTGATCTGTTTTCATGTAGAATGTGAATTTTGAGCCCCCCCAGCCCCCGCCACAAGAAGAGGATGCTATGAACCCACATGAACTGAAGTCTGTTTTTAAACTGATGCTACCCCTCTGCTCCATGTACTACAGCCTACATAATTTTTACCAAGCATGAGTCCAATTCAATGAGCATATGCTAGATTAATAATAATGCATTTATTTTCTGGAGTTTGTTCTAAAGCAAAAATTCCCTTTGAAAAAAAATAGGAAAAGGCCTCTCTCTTACTGTAAATAATTCTAATTTCTGACTCTACGCAACCCGGAGTGCGGTGTTTTTCAGCCGGAGCTAAAGGAAAGGAAGCCCTGGCCCCACTCTGCCCTGACGAAGCAGCTGCAGTGGCGCAGAGCAGCAGCCACACGGACGTCCTGCTCGGGCTGCAGACGCGTGGTGGGGCTTGTTTACGCCAGTTCCCAAGAGCTGCCGGCCCTCAGCACACCTCCTGGACAACCTGGGGCCCGCACAGGGCCTCCGGGGCGGTGCTGAGGCCGTACATGTGGCATCGGAGCCCCTTCTCCTGCCCCGGGAGGCGGTCCTAGTCTACAGGTGCCTAAGGAGCCGACGTGTAGTTGGTGATGCCTCCGGTGGGAGAGGCTCTGGGCTGGGTTCTAACCTGCTGCAGACTCGGGGAGCGCGGGGCCTGGGCCGCAGGTCTGGCTCTCTTCAGCCAGGATGTGCTGGCTGTGAAAAGTGCGAGTCACAAAGCCCAGGCCTGGGGCTCCCAGAAGAATGCCTTTGCAACAAATATTTTCAGGTTAACGGTCTGGGGAACTAGAAGATTCTCCCCCACCCCTCTTTTTGAATACATAATCCAAGCAGTTAAAACATCAGGTAAGAGAGGCATGGGATGAGGGACAGAGGGCAAGGCGGCATGCGACTGCCAAGAAAAGGGTGTAAAGAGAGTACTCTTAACGTGACCACAATAACCTCTTCCACCTTGGCAGTCCCTACACGGGCACAGATAGAAGTGCCAACTGGTGGGAGGGTCCGTTTTCTCAGAGTCCACCTAGCAGTATCTTGGGGTTGCCACAACAGGACATGGAAGAAAAACAACACGGGTTCAAACCCAAGGCTATTACTAAGTGAAGACAACTTAAGAAACGGGAAGAAAACACGAATAAGAAAAAAAAAAACAGATGGCTCCCTCCCGAGGACAGGGGTGGGTGTCCCAAGTTCTGCTTGTTCCCTCTGATTCGGGGCAGATCTTCCGCAAGGCCACGGGGTCAGGAGAGACACACAGCGCTGGGCCCTCCCTCCCCTCCCTCCCCTCCCTCCCTCCATAGCTGAGAGTGGACGGCACTGTGCCTTCACAGAAGAGGGAGAGACAAACCGGGTCCTGTGGAAATTCTTCTCAAAGGATAGAACACAATTTTTACTTATCAGCTTCTGAAATCTGCAGAGATGCTAAGAGATTTAAAACAAAACATATAAAAAAGAATCACTGTTCTAGTTGACAATATGGTTTAAGGGAAATCACTAGAAATACATTTTTGAAAGTCCTGTTGAAGATAGCTGTAACTGTTGGCCAGTGGTTGCAATCAAGAGCTGGTGAACTGGTGGGTAGCGAGGAATGGAGGGAAGCAAAGAACAGGGGAGAGAGGGCTGGACAAAGGACACAAGACTCTCTTCCTCAAAGGCAATGTAAACGTTAAAAGTACGAAATTATTATTTTTTTCTTTTTTACTGTTTACAGAATCTCTGTTTGCAAGGAGTGTTGGAGATGGTAACCAATATCCTGCCATAATGCAGGAATTCTCTCACTGACCTAGTCATAGCTGTGGGAATCCCCTTGGGAGCACTTTCAGAGATGAGCATTCAGAACCACAGAAAGCACCCATTTTATCCTAAGGCGATTCTATTTGACAGTTCTAAAACTGACAAACTTCTGCCCATTGGCTTGAGCCAGGCATTCTGGAGCACACCCATCGGTCTTTATCTAAAGACTTCCCTGCAGCCTGACTGGCGTGGCTCAGTGGTTGAGCATCGACCTATGAACCAGGAGGTCACGGTTTGATTCCCGGTCAGGGCACATGCCCGGGTTGTGGACTTGACCCCCAGGTGGGGGGCATGTAGGAGGCAACCGATCAATGATTCTCTCATCATTGATGTTTCTATCTCTCTCTCCTTCTTCCTTCCTCTCTGAAATACACACACACACACACACACACACACACACACACACACACACATATAAACTGAGTGGCCAGATTATTATGATCTCTGAACGCATAATAATCTGGCCACTCAGTGTGTGTGTGTGTGTGTGTGTGTGTGTGTGTGTGTGTGTGTGTATTAGAGGCCCGGTGCATGGATTCATGCATGGGTGGGGTCCGGCCAGCCTGGCCAGGGGTAGGGGACATGGGCGGATGGCCAGCCTGCCTGCTGGTTGAACTCCTGGTCGAGGGGACAATTAGCATATTAGCCTTTTATTATATAGGATATACACTGAGTGGCCAGATTATTATGCATTCAGAGGTCATTAATAATCTGGCCACTCAGTGTATATGACTTCCCTGCAGCCAGAGCCTCAGGCTTTCAAAGGTTTGGTTACGGTTTCCAGAGTGCCTGCCACTCTGGCTGCTATCCTTGGGGTTGGGGGTAGGTGTGGGGGCTCCAGACTTGCTCAGGTCTCCCAAACGGTGGTACCTGGAACGGCAACTAAATGCAGCGGTCCAGGGGGCTAGCAATGCAGCCCGTGGGCGGATGGAAGAGCAGAACAGACTTCCTTTTCTAGCTACCAGCCCTCACACAAACATGTGCTGTTATTTTTTAAGACAATTTGGCTTATATTCAAATTATCAATGATCTGCCCCCTCCCCACCTCACCATTTTCTTTCTTTTTCAATGAGGAACTATCTTTTCTGAACCTAGACAGAAGACTTTATATTCAGCCATTTTAATAGACTATAAAGAGCACTACATACCCTAACACCTAATACTTAATCTCTCCCAGTATTTTTGTCTGCCTTTTATTTTTTTAATACGAGTAATAAAAATGTTAAAATTGGACACTGTTAGTGTACCTCATTCCACACGGACAAAGATCCATTCTTCTCAACACTGTCTGGGTGTGGCTAGTCAATCCATTTCTCAGCCCTTTCAACCCTATTTCTACTTCATTTTCTCCTTCACAAAGATATTAAGAAGGACTTTATCAAATGTCTTATTGAAATTACGATAAGCTGGGCATGTCACATACTAATAAATCTACCAGTCCCATAATCTGAACTGAAAAGAAAGTTTTATTGTAAAAGGATAAAAGGCTTAAGTAGCTCACTGTTATCTGTTAAATATCCTTTATTTTTAAGGTACAGAAGTTCTACACACACACGAACTCACACTCACACTGGTAACAAATTTTGTTTGCTTGTTTTTAAGTTTTGCACTGCATCCAAGTTACGAGAGCATAGTTTAGGTCTACTGATCCCAGACAGAGACCTAGAAAATATCCAGTTTATTTGACCAATAGAGTCTACTATTTTTGATATTTTAGGGAAAAAAAGAAAAATTCAAGTTTGGTAAAAAGTCTTAAGTATTATTAGAGGGTTTCATGAGGCAAATTCTGAATTGAGAGTTATTCATAACAACTCTAAATATTCTAAACACATATTTTGGGATGTTTCGGCTACCCAGAATCACCTTAAACTTAAATATTGGAGAAGTAGGAGAGTGGTAGCGTGGGTCTGGAAAGTAAACACTCCTATTAACACAAACACATTTACTTGTATGTCACGCGGCAGCAAGACCGGAGAATGAAGGACACACTAAAGCAGGGATATACAGCGCAGGGCAGGCCTACCCCACAGGAGTGACAGAACCAGACCAGAGGCTGAGGTGAGTGGCAACAGCAGCCACGGCCACCACCACCACCACCACCATTTGTGTGCCGGGCCCCAGGAGCCCAAGTTCTCACCTTCCCACTTCACTTCATCCTCACAGCAGCCCTGCCTGTTATCCCACATCCAGGTAGGGAACCAAGCCTCAGCGTTAAAGGGCCTCCGACGTCTTCACACCCCACGCACCGGGCACCACAAGTCCGCACCTGCCCGGAACCACTAGGTTCGCTCAGGAAACTATGTCAATGTTTGCGGATGTTTTCCTCAAAGTCATTACAATAAAGTTTGGGGCTTGAGAGGGGTGAGCCTTGGTTCTCTTGGAAACCACTAAGGAAATGTCTCAGCCTGCTGCCGACCCTCGGGTGTTGACCTGGTGTCGGCTGAGGAGAAACGGCCACTACTGTCGGAAGCAGTCCTGCGAAAAGGCTCTAAAAAGCACAAGTGTAAAAAGGAAACCTTAATGCACAAGGACAGCTACGTTTTTAGGTTTTACCTCCTACGTTATCCCTAGTATGCGTGTTTTTCAGGAATGGACATCACGCTTCTGAGCACTAGGGATAGTGGGACATTCCCATAACAAACAGCTCCCGAAGGGAAGGTCTGTCTACAGAACTGATGAGCCTCGCAGTCAGCTGGCAGGGCGGGCCCAGCGTGAGCCACGTGGAGAAGGCACACACACGAGGAAGGTGGGGACATCTCACTGGCACAGCAACAAATCTGATCACGCAGTTTTAAGTATAATGCAGCTCTATGTTGTTCGGCCAGCCTCAACCTTGCACCTGGGAAACACTTTCAGAGCTGCCATTTAAGACCCCAGGTTATCAAAACTAAAAGAGTAGAATCCAGTAATGAGCCTAGATTTTCATCGAAAGTTCAGATTCTTGGGAAACAAATTCATGAAAATAATGTAATAGATCCTTAAACTGCTCATGATAGCACCTTATAGAAAATGAAAAACAGCAGCCCCGAGCATCTAAGTTCCAAACAATGGGCCAAATTACAGATAGACATATTTCCTGTCTGATCCTAACAAGGATGGAAATGAAGCTCTCATTTCACACAGAGTGTTGTTTAAATATACTACTTTTCTACGTTATGGAAACATAGTCTTTTTGACCTTAAAGTTCAAGTTGAGTTTCAAGTAATCGCTTTGCAGCAGCTCTAGGAGAATTATTGTTCCTCCTGATTAGAAGCGCCTATTTTAATAAAAACAGTAAAATGGAAAATACGCCTTAGAGAATTGTGTTCCTCAAGGCCGCTGACTGCTTGCTTCCAGGCTTTTGTCAAAGGACAGAATGTGTTGAATTCTTCTAAACTGGCAGGGGATCAAGCACAACACCACATAATGAGGTAGCCGAGAACAGAGTTTTCCTATAAACACGAAGATCAAGGGAGTAAGTGCATGTAATTCTCATCCGATTCAATAGGAAACATGATAAAGCAAGCTTCACCTAGTTATATTTAAACCAAATTCATTGGTTAAAGAAAGTATGATCCAAGGTTTTTAGGTATACCTTATTTGTAATAAAAATAAAGTACTTAAAACCTATGATTTGTTCTGAAATGCTAAAAATAAAGTTCTAATAAATATAATTCACCAACCAGAAAGCAAGATGAACCTACACAGACTTGGGATCTGAATGACTGGAAGTGGCCGTTTATTACCAGGGTCTGACGGACTGGCTCACGTCTTCCCACCTCTGCAGTGTGGGCCCCAAGTCCCGGCTGTCAATTTCCTCCTACTTGGACCTTCTCTAATTCTCATCATAGTGACTGAAGAATTTACAACTTTGTTCGGCCATGAGGACATTAATATAAAAAATTATAATTAGCCCAAATTTCAGTTGAGTGGCAACTTAAAAAGATTTGTTTTTATTTCAAAATAAAAGAGAAGGCTCCCTAGCCGGTTTGGCTCACCGTTTGGACAGAGCACTGGCCCACGGACTGAAGGATTGTAGGTTTGATTCAGGTTAAGGGCACATACCTCGGTTGCAGGCTCGATCCCCAGCCCCAGTAGGTGCGTGTGGGAGGCAACCAATCGATGTGTCTCTCTCACATCGATGTTTCTCCCTCTCTGTCTCTCCTCCTCCCTTCCACTCTCTCTAAAAATCAATGGAAACTTATCCTCAGGTGTGGATTAAAAAGAGAGAGAGAGAGAGAGAGAGAGAGACAGAGAGAGAGAGAGAGAAGGCAAGAGACATTTCTCACTAGATAATTATGCAACATTGTTTTAGGTATTTGATTATCTAAAACTTTGTTATTAGATATTTAAAAGAGCCAGAATTTAAAAATACAATCCCATAGAGAACTTTAATGACAGAATTAAGAAAGAACAAGCTTTCTTAAAGAATATAGTCAGAACTGAGCGCCTCAGAGGTCACAGAAATGGCACTTTTGCAATGAGACCAAGTTGGTATGTTTAAAAGAAAAACAACAATAGAGTTCCTTATGAAAAATACAAACATTTTTAAAAGATATCAGCTGGCTTGCAAAAACAAAAAAAGTAAAAAAAAATAAAAATCTATAGGTCAATACTACTGAGACTTCACTGCCAACAGGCAGGACAAACTCTCCGCCTGAGTTCATGTTCTCAAATACGGGCAAGTGGGCTATTCCTCACCTTACACCACACATTTCTATAATTTCTGAACTGGCTAGAAAGAATACTTCAGGGATTACTAACAAACTAGCAAAATACTTTCCTCAACATGCTAAAACACCATTTCTTTTCCCTTATTGATTACATGTGGCAAGAAAGGGAAGTATAAACTAAGCTTCAGCTCTTTAATGCAAAAGTAGCTTCTCTGTCAAACTTATTAGTTGTTTTAGTAAATTCTGAAATTTCCTATAGCTAACTGACAAAGAAAACCTAAGATCTTTCATGTTTTATCTGTACAACTTGCAAAAAATATGGTTGGGGGTTTCATGGTTATTATATGATTATAAAAATCCTTGTAGGCCTAGAAAGTTAAGTGATAGTCTACTAGGCTGAGGAGTGAAATGCTAATCCCAAGGCCTGGATTCTGCTGCCCTGCAGGGGAGCGAAGCTGCACTCACTGGGCCTCGGACTGCTCTCCGTCCAGTGGGGAGCACCGCCCTTTCACACAGATGCCAGGATCAGAGTCCCATATGAAGAGCAGAAAATATAACCAACAGCAAATGGGATAAGCGTTACCAGGTGTGCCAAGCAGAGGGTCTCAAAAATCCTACAGAACATGTGGAGACCATAGAGTTGTGCATCACATGTCAGGCACTTGGCATTTTTTATTCTGTGCTAGTCTCCCACTTCATAAGACCAGCCATCTGTGCACAAACTTTCTCGTTTAAAACGCAGAAAAATTTTAAGTCACTCTCGGAGGGTACTTTTCCATCCGGTGAAGAACATCACTTTGATCACAGCATACTCTATTCACCTGTCAAACATTTATGGACTGCCTACTGTGTGCACGCACTGGGATTCGCAGATGATTAAGGGAGGGCCCTGCCCACAGGACTTTACAATCCAGAGGAAGGGCAGTGCTACATCTGCCTCACTCTTGTGCTCCCCAGAAATCCAAGCAGAACTGTTAGTAGGCGCTCAATAATTTGTTGAAAAAAAAACCCAGGGCAGGCTTTTCTGCACTAATCAGAGCCTCCTCCCTCACCAGCTCCCCCAAGGCTCGAAGGCTCGAGGGGCAGCCACTGAACAAGGACAACCTCGCCCTTCCCTTCCACCAGGTGCTTTTTAAGGGGGTCCCAGCACTCTTTAAATCGATGCAATGTGCAGTGTAAGTGCATCTTATTCTCTCCCCGGATAATCAAATGTCTTCATCTGACCACAGGAGGCCTCCTCCTGAATCAAGAAAGCCAACATTCTGGAAGGTAATACTGCAGTGTTTTTAGTGGTCGCTGAAAAACATTTTTGGATCCTGGTTTGGTACGCTGAAGTAGGAACGCTTCAAATGGAACCCCAATGGACCAAGGCAGCTAACATATTTCTCTAAAAACCTAACTTACTGCCATGAGTAACGGAGGTGCCATAGCAAAGACAGCCCTATTTTCACCATGTCAGCATAAAGAATGTATTTCCTGTACATCACCTAGGGAACCCCCCACACTTATGATTAAAAAGGCACTTCTAAAGCACCACTGAAGAAAGTGCCATATTAAAGTGGTAGTGCAATATAATAGAACACTTCAATACAGACAATACACTGTCCAACATCCCCCAAATGTCCCTTTTTGGTTGTTATAGTTTGAAAAAAGCCTACTGTTAGCTATTAACTCCTCGCAGCAATGAAATAACGAATTAATGAAATACACAATGAATTTAGAAATTTCTTAGGCCAAATCTTTAGCATACCAACTACTAGTTGATAAACATTGTTTTAAATCCCACTAAAGAAAAGAAATGCAAACACCAAGTAAAACTAAAAATATATCAATATTTACACTCAACATGAGTTTAACAGTAGTATAAACTGAAGGGCCACAGGCTCAGAGTTATCTGAAGCACCAGGAGACAGTAATATACGTAGTCTGGACTACAATTCAAAGGAAACATACACAAACAGACTTACCAAGTCACGTAACACACACACACACATACTCTCTCTCTCGCTCTCTCATCCCTCTTCTCACACTTTTCCTCTCACAGGATATAAGTACTATCACAAAAAAAATCACACAAAACTTCACTGTAAATTAAACACTTAAAAATCTTTGAAAAAATCTGCATTTGGATGTGTTAAACAAAGAAACAAACAAATCTACTTTAGACTGTAGCGTAGGAGAGATCCTTTAAATATTCACTTATTCTAACCTGAGACAACTTTCCTTCTGTTGGTGGGATAATGAAAATAAATTGCACTTCTCCCAAAGATATTATATTTAAAATTTTAAGATCTATCCTTAGCCGCCAATTCCAACATATGCCTGGTAAAAGTGCCTTAAGGAAAAAGAAGTATCAAAAATTTATCAAGAAAAGATGTTTCAAGTCATAAGTGGAATGTTAAAACACAAACCTGCATGAAATAAGTTAAAATTTATTTCACAATACTGAAATAACTGTAATTTACAAAAAAATTCATGGTTAATTTTGGAACATAATAAAGTTAAATAGATCCCTACACTCCAACATAATATTTTTATATTTATATAGTAAAAAACAATTTGGCACTTAACAGCTTTTGTTAGTTGTTGCATCCCATACTATGTGGCAAGTTTATTTTATAAAACATCCCCTAATTTCTGCAGCAATAGTGTCATCAAACTGAATTAAAAAAAAAAACTTTATAAAATGAATTGACCAAGTCATGCAGGCACTGACAATATTGCATCTGGGACCCATTCACACCTGGACAATGAACTGTCTCCTTGGAAAGGCCTGGCATAGACTGGGAAGAATTTTAAACTTCAGAAATTTAAAAAAAAGAGAGAACTGCTGATTGTCATGGCTTTAATAAGATATCAATTACCACTTTCATGTACCTCAACTGCAGCTTCCAAATGTCAAAGTTGTGTTCTGTACAAGATATTTTACCAAAGAAAATTCATTTTTTTTTAGCAATTTATCTTCTCTAAAACTGATATCTAATTGTAAAAGCAAGTTTTCTTTCTTTGCAGTGGCCATGGAGCTTGCTTTGATTAATAAATATCCAAAGTATCATTGGAAAAGTGTGCGGACAACAGCTGACTGGTACACAACACAAAGAAAAAAGACCGGCTTTGATTTACAGACTGAATTTGACTGTTACATTAATGTGTGGCAAACCTGGCCTCGTGCCCTGACACAGAATATAAAAACCTCATACCTTCTTTTACCAACTCTCCTGCCAGAATGGAGAGTAAATGTGCCACATACAACATTCTTTAGAACCCCCATGGGCAAGGCTCCTTTCAGCAACTTTTATAGCATTGTGTTGACTTCTAATGGGTATTAAAAACATAACAAAAACTCTCACTCTTTTTTCTGAGCATGGTGGGAAAACACAAGCGACATTTCATATGCATGTTAACAACATACAAACATTCCATATAGCAGTTTCCTAAAAAAATTCCTGGTCTCAAATTTACAACCAGAGGATAGATACATTTATACATTAATCTTTATGACAAAATGCTGTGCATAGAGCCATATTCTAGGAGAGAAAAAAAGCTGTAGAAAACAATTAAAAATGAAGAATTCTATATTCAATTGACTAGAAAACTGATATTCCATAAAATTCAAATGATGAAGCAATCAAGCACTTTGAAGTCCCTGATTTCACACTAAGGTGGTGTAATTTGAATGGGAAACAAAATATCTTTAAAGATATATGCTACTAATGACAGACTTTCCCCCCATAGGAAGCGGGTAGAGTGGCATGGGAGTGAGAGATAGGAAAGAAGGAAAAGATGAATTTGCTCTACTATGAACAGAATGAAGTTAGGTTGAGGTAGTGTATTCTACCAGCCAAACTTTATCGTAATTTGTCTAAAACTCTTACTAGTGAACGGCATTGAGAAAATCCTACTACAAAGACTAGATTCTGAACACATGTTCGCATTCTAAGACAAGTTTTCAAATCCTAAACAGCAGTAAACAAGACTGTGTGTGCTTTCAGGCAGGTTTTTAAAAAGTTTTGATCCCTTTATATTTTGCCTGGACAGTTTTTTTGTATGTTTTTGTAGTCACAGCAGACCTTTATTTGTCTGACTCAGGCCTTTCTTTTATAAAATCTCCTACTCTCTAATGGCTTCTGATTTATAAAAACGGTTCTGATGAGCTGAAGGACGAGTGGCACTGCTGAGACCCTTCCCAACCCCACCAGTACTACCCCAGAAGTATGGCCTGACGTACCTTAAGCTAAATTAACACAGAAGTTAGCAACTTCCTTTAAAGTCACAGGAGGGCTGCAACCTGACTCATTCATTTATTGAGTCTACATTACTAAGATAGAATGTCACCAAACAGAAATTTTATCTTAGTTTCCATTCATCATAATAGAGTTTAAAAAATATTCTTAGCACAGAATACTAATAGTAAATGGAGACTAGCTGGCATACAGTCCAATCTTACATTTTAGGCACAATCCTTAATTTGTTGGGCAGGGTTAGGCATAATATTTCCTTCCAAGTGCAGAAGAAAGCAGTCTTGGTATATTTGGGTATGTTGATTTGCATATATGGATTTTTGTTTGTTTGTTTACCAAAGCCAGGTACACAGTAGTCAGATACGTGTTCCCTTCAGGGAAAACGCACCTTATTTTAACTTTAGTATTTTCCATTATGCCAATTCTCACTTCCCTCTTCCTTTTGACACTGACTAGCCTCCATTTGTCTATAGACACATCTAACTGGAGGAACTAATTCCTCCCAGGCAGTTTTTCAACAGTTACATGTTCTCCCAAACAAGAGCTGAAGCTCAAGCGTCTAAGCATTATAAAACCACCAGAGTTACCACACAAAGCCCGGCACGCAGAGCAAGGTTTGGCTGTCATCTCTGTCCCCCTCGCATAAAGCCACCTTACGGTGCTTGGTCAGGAGCTCTGCTTCAGCTCTGCTTCCTCTTCAAGGTGAATGAACACGGATACGGAATAAGCCTTGTTGAAGCTGCAGACGGAAAAGCTTGCAATTTGCAATACGTAAGGCTGCACACCCAGTGCGGCGGAGGTCAGATGGAAGGAGTGGTTTAGTGTGGTGCCAGGTTCCTGTGCTCCTTTTAAACTCACGCACGTAGTCGTAATTGGTACCTAAACCACAGAATAAGCAGCGATGAAAGAACATGCCTCAGAATCACTAGGAAACAGTCCTGACAAAAATCACCATAACATTCTTACCTGTGTCAAGATCTCCGATAACATAAATACTGGCTCCTATGGGTACAGCTCCATAAACAAAAGAGGAACTGGCAGGGATGCATAAA
This sequence comes from Cnephaeus nilssonii, assembly GCF_951640355.1. Taxonomy (NCBI): domain Eukaryota; kingdom Metazoa; phylum Chordata; class Mammalia; order Chiroptera; family Vespertilionidae; genus Cnephaeus; species Cnephaeus nilssonii. The sequence continues at coordinate 26,212,189 of NC_137091.1, read as the reverse complement.
TTCTGGTCATTAAGATAGATCCACCTGAAGACAAACAGAAGGAAAAAATTAAGGAAATCAAAAGATGACCACACATCTAGGAAGACTCCAGCGACAATAAAACTTGTTGAGCCTCCAACAGTACTAGGCATCACACCAGTAAATCTCAACCCTACACTCCACTTCTAGGTAACCACTGATTTTCTTTCTTTTTATTTTACTTCTTTATTTTTAATCCTCACCTGAGGATATGCTTTTATTGATCTCAGAAAGAGAGGAAGGGAGAGGGAGAGAAAGAGAAACATCGATGTGAGAGAGAAACATCGATCAGGTGCCTCCCGTACGCACCTGACCGGCGAATGAACCTGCAACCTGGGAATCAAACCTGCAATTTTTTGGTGTGTGGGACAACACTCCACCAACTGAGCCACCTGGCCAGGACACCAGTGATTTGCTTTGTCACTCTAGTTATTAGTTTTGCCTGTCCTAGAATGTCATATATAGTGAATCATAAAGAATATGCACTTTTCAATCTGCTCCTTTTGCTCGGCACAATGTTTCTGAGATTCATCCATGTGCCGCCTGCATTAATAATTTATTTTCATTTCCAAGTAGTATTCCATTATATGGACATGCCAGCATGTGTTTACACATTCACCTGCTGATGCTCATTTGGGTAGGGTATAATCTTGGTTATTGCAATGACGCCATTTTGGACATTAAGAGTGCAAATCTTTTTTGTGAGCATATGTTATGGACTTGTTTGGTTATATGGTTAAAGGTATATTTCACTTGATAAAAAAATGCCTCACGATTTTCCAGCATGTTGTGCCACTTTGCATTCTGGTTAGCAATGTGTAAGAAGTCCGTCTGCTTGGCATTACCACCAGTCTTTGTCATTTTATCTGTATTAGTGGTATGCACTGCTCTGCAGACTAATGACGTTGAACGTCTCTGCATGTGCTTAATGGCCATTTTATATCTTCTTTTGTGAAATGTCTGTTCAAAGATATGCTAAAATTGGGTTTTCTGTCTCCTATTGACTTCAATATTCTTTATGTTAGTGGACACAAGTCCTTTATTAGATACATATATCATGAAAATTTTTCTCAGCATGTAGACTGTCTTCATTTTCTTAATGGAGCCTTTTGAAGAACAGAAGTTTCCATTTTGATGCATTCCAGTCCATCCTTTTTTTCTGTTATAGTTCATGCTTTCTGTGTCCTTCTAGGAAATCTCTGCCTACTCCAAGGCTGCAAATATTTTCCTCCTGTGCTCTTTTCTGGAAATTTCATGGTGCCAACTTTTACATTTAGGTCTTAGGATACATTTCAAGTCCATTTTTGTGTATGGTATGAGGTAAGAAAGAGTCATGGTTCTTTTTCTTCTTTGTATATGTATCTAGTTGTTCCAGCATCATTTGCTGAAAAGATGTTTCTTTCCTCTCTAAATGGCCTTGGCACTTCTGTTTAAAATCAATTTAATAACCACTAAAAGGATCTGGGGCTCCCTGAAGAAGTGGTTGGTTCCACAGCTGAGACAGAAAATACAAGATGAGCCTGGAGCATCCTGTGCTGGCAGAGAGGAAATGCTTAAGTAAGGATGGGGTGTGTCAGAGGGACCCAGGGGCCAATTCCCAATGGCCAGAGCTGGAACAAACTGAGCAACCAAATAAGGCTCGTATCAGATTTATAACTCAGAATAAAATAAACACCAATGCGTCCACACTGATACAATAATTGACTACATTAAAAAATAGAAAGAAGGGACAGGTCTTCTTTAGGGAATTCCAGTTAATAAATGTAGAAAAAATGAGAGTAATAGGAAAATCATCATAAGCAAACACCACAGGAATAACTACTGCAGGCTTGTCCATTGATGGGTGCTAAATTAGTGGCGAGAGTTTAAGGAAAAACAATGCATGTATACTGAAAAATTCTTTCTTCTAAGATATTAATTATAAAGGGAAAAATAGCAACTTCATAGTGGAGAAACCCAACAGACACCATTTTAACCAGGTAATCAAGGTTAGCATCACAGTAATAAAACATATTTAAAAAATTTTTTTTAATTGATTTCAGAGAGGCAGGGAGAGGGAGAGAGAGATAGAAACATTAATGATGAGAGAGAATCACTGATAAGGCTGCCTCCTGCATGCCCTTTACTGGGGATCAAGTCCACAACCTGGACATGTGCCTTGACTAGGAATCGAACTGTGACCTCCTGGTTCTTGGTCGATGCTCAACCGTGAGCCACACCAGCCGTGCAGTAACACTACATACTGGTATTGACATCATGTTCTACCTGGCGTGGTGCAGAGAAGGACATGGCACCACTGCTGTGGTATTCCTGCCCCCAAATGCCTAACACAGCCAAATCACAAGATATCATTAGACAAACCCAAATTAAGAGACATCCTTTAAAAATCTGACCAATAATCTTCCAGAGTATCAGAGGGACACAGGGGCTGATTCCCAATGGCCAGAGGACTGAAAGACCAGGAAGACTGGGGAACCGTCACACATGAAAGGAGACTAAAGAAATGCAACAACCAAGTGTACTGTCAGACCCTGAGCTGGATTCTGGAGCAGAGGGAAAAAGACAGCAGTAGACAAGCTAGTCAAATTCAAATAAAGTCTGTAGTTTACTTAATAATATTATACCAAGGTTAATACCCTGATTTTTATATCTGAACTGTAGTTATGGAAGATGTTAACATAAGAAAAAGATGGGTGAGTAGCTTATGGGAACTCTATTTTTGCAATTTTCCTACAAGTCTAAAATTATTCCAAAATAAAAAATAAAAGTTTGGGTGTTTTGGTTGTTTGTTTGTTGTTTTTTTTTTTTTGCTTAAACACACACACACACACACACACACACACACAACTAGACTGCTGAATAATGATGTTCACTCAAGGTAATCTAACCAATTTCCCTTTTATAGCTAAAGGCACAACCTGGTCATAGTAGACATTAGTCAGACCTTGGGAATGTATCTAAACCATTGAGAACCACCAAAGTCCAGGCCAATACCCACTGCTGGAGCATACAGATGCATGGGCATTGCTCCTGGTATCTCTAACTCTCTATGAAGTGTCTAATAAGCCAGAGGTGTAGTTGAGAGCATCTCAATGCTAAATAAAAATGCAAAACTATCTCACTGAGAACAGCACCTTTATTTCAATGAATACTGCTAGTATTTCCATATTGTTATAAAAAGAGTAACTTCCATAATTTTGAATTTCAAGAAACATGAAAGCAAAATGATTTGTCTAAGATCCTATACAAGTCAGAAGCAAAACTAATAAGAGCTGCCATATTTTAAAATACTTCATCTACCATTGAATCATCTAACACCTGAATGTTGACTAGTATCCAATAGTTGGCTGGAACTGGGAACACAGTTTGGCCCAACTCTAAAATGCCTCTAATTAATAGGAAAAGTGAAAAATCTAAGAGCTTTCATGAAAAGTGAAAACAGGGACTTGAATAGGCCTTTGAGAGAAAAAGTTTGGAAATGTCAAACTACAATAACTAACTGGCTTATTCACATTTTGTGTCTTCAGGGCTAAACATAAATATCTAAACCCGGACATTTAATTTTTCACCAGTCTCTGAATCAAACAAGCTGAAGAAAATCCCTATGCCTTGTCAGCAGCTGAAATGCACCGCAGGGCCAATCCCAGTGGACACACACGCACTTTTCTGAACAAACCCATTAAAAGACCATGTGTGCTTAGCAGGTCAATGGTCACTCTAAATTAAGACATTATGAGTACATTATCTGCAGAAAAAGCACATCAGGATACAATGTTTTGGAATAATTTTACAGAGTTGAGAACATAATCCTTCTCTGGAATAAGTAATGCTGAAAAAACTGGTCTATGTGGATGATGTACCAAAAGCAGATCAATAATTCAGACTTCCTGGGTTTCAGAAAAGTCACCCTGATCTATTTTACATAGTGCTGAGGCTTCAAATTAACTAAAATTAACACGAAAACTTAATTGGAGCACGTACTTGCTGTTGCTTATAAAACTGATATGAAAGGCATATGGTTTTCCATTTCTTTTTCTACCACCTATCACCTCATTGACCTGGGACACTTTAGCTAACCCAGTCTTGTTCTGTCATCTGTAAAGGAGGGACACCAGACACCATCACCAACCTCAAGTGACTGTTGGGAGGATGAAATGAAATTGCCAACATAAAGCACTTTGCATAGTGTCTAGTGCATAGCAGGCATCATTAAGTGGTAGTAGATTTTTATAATGGCCAAGGCAATGTTATGCCTTTAGTTACAAGGTTTTTAAACACAGGCTTATTAGGACGTGGAGGCTATAATGATGAATCTGCTGGTAACTCAGGATTAAGAATGCTCCCTGAGAACAACACTTTAAAATATAGCAGGGCTCAATAGCAGCAAGCTTCAGAGAGAGGAGGGGAAACAGTTAAGGAGAGGAGAGAAGGAAGGAGGGGGCTGAGAGGGGAAGAAGGGGAAATCAACCCAGGAAAGAGAAGGAAAAAGGGAATCCTGGCTGGTGTGGTTCCATGGTTAGAGCGTCAGCCCATGCACCGAAGGAAGTGTCTCGGGTTCGATTCCCAGTCAAGGGCACATGCCTGGGTTGCAGGTTTGATCCTCACCCCAGTCAGGGTGCATGTGGGAGGCAACCAATTTATGTGTCTTTCTCACATTGATGTTTTTCTTTGTCTCTCTCTTTCTTTCTCTCCCTTCTTCCCTCCCTCCCTCCCTCCCTCCCTCCCTCCCTCCCTCCCTCCCTCCCTCCCTCCCTCCCTCCCTTTTTCCCTCCCTTTTTCCCTCCCACTCTCTCTAAAAATCAAAGGAAAAAATATCCTCAGGTGAAGATTAACAAAAAAAAAAAAAAAGAAGAAGAAGGAAAGAGGAAGCTTTAGTGAGTGAGATTTCTGCTTTTAGGGAGAAAGGAACTTTTTTAAAAAAAACAACAACACATATTTTTATTTATTTCAGAGAGAAAGGGAGAGGGAGAGAGAGAGAGAGAGAAACATCAATGAGAGAGAATCATTGATTGGCTGCTTCCTGCATGCCCTACACTGGAGATTGAGACTGCAAACCAGGCATGTGCCCTGACCAGGAATCGAACCGTGACCTCCTGGTTCATAGGTTCATGCTCAACCACTGAGCCATGCTGGCCGGTCAGGAAGGAACTCTTAACAAGCTGATCCTCCTGCAAGGAACAGCTACAGGCTCTGGACAAAATACAACAAACAACTGCCTGAGGGCCTGGAGTGTGAGCAAAAGCAGGCAGATTTGGGGGAAATGCTAAAAACTGAACAAGCATCTCACGTGGAGTATTTCCATTCTTTGGTAGCTTTACCGGAGGGGAGTGGCTTGGGGCAGCTGAAACCCCCAAGAGAAAACCCTGCTATCTTTCTGGCCATTGGAATCAGGGTAAACAGAGCAACCAGAATCACTGAAGTGTGTGTGTGTGTGTGTGTGGGGGGGTGGGGTGGGGGCGGGGGGCGGTCTCAGAAAGATAAGCGGTAGAGAAGAACCCCTAAATTTATGGGCACTCACATCTCAAGTCTTTGACTGACCCCGTAACTACGAATGCTTGTAACTAAGGCTTGAAGGACAGACTGCGAGCGGCCGCCCATTGTGGATGTGACAGCCTGCAGTCTGAGTCTAACCAAGTCCACTGCCTGCTAAAGATCTCAGAGCAGCACTCTAAAGCAATATGAGTCCTCAGGGCCTCGACAACGTTCAGTTCACAGCGTTCAGGATGCAATCCAAAATTACTCAACAAAAGAAGAGCCAGAAAAATAACTCATTCTCAAGGGAATAAATAATCAACAGACGCCAACTCTGCGATGACTCAGATGTTGAAATTATCTATCAGTCAGGGACTCGAATGCAGCTACCATGACTCTGCTCAGTAAGGGAGAGGAAAATGTGCTTATGATGAAACACGGGAGGTTTCAGCAGAAAAATAAAAAAAAATTAAAAACTCTACCTGAAGAAGCTAGGAAAGGAGGAGCACAATAAACCCTAAGTAAAAGGAAAGGAACAACGTAGACAGAAGCAGAAGCCAATGGAATGGAAAACACACGATGGAGAAAATGAACATCAACAGCTGGTTCCTTGGAAAGGTAAACGCAGTGGTAGGCTTTGTCAACAGAGGGTGCTGGAGGGACTGCAGGCCTGTCCTGGTGCTGAACATGGTTAGCTCGATTTGGTAAGCAATGGGGAAATAGGAAGAATCTTCTGCAGGAGATGATAGATCAAAGTGACATTACTCTTTCAGAAGCACAAGTGGGTGAGATGCATTAGAGAAGACGGGTTAGAAGGCTAATGACGCTGCACGGAGGAACGAGGATGCCTTGGAGTAGGAGCAGAGCAATAAAGGTGGGGTGAATGTAAAACATATTAGAGTTTAAACAAGAAGATAAGACTTGACAACTGATGAGACGTGAGGCACGGGAGAGAATCAAAGATGACCTTTTTGAGTATGGACAACGGGGAGGAGGTAGCATTAGTAAAAGAATGGGGGCATAAGGAACAGGAGTAGAGACACTGTCATTCTGACAAAGTTGTTCCTATGACTGGGTTTAACTTATGGCAATTTCTTTGCTCTCTTTCAGTTTGTTTTTTAGTCAGAAACACAGAAAATAATAAGATATGGCATTTTTCCAGGAAAGTTTTAACCTAAAAATAGGGAACAAAGGCAGGAAAGACAAGAGATTATCTAAAAACAATAAATGGTCTCTGATTTTATACAGATTGTTCATCTGGCAACAGTTTCCAGAGAATGCAAATATAACATACTTGGAAACATCTGATCTTTTAAGGAATAAAAAAAAATGTTATTTTATTTCTATAGATATTTATGGGAAAGCCTATGTTTTCAAGGCAAGATAGTATGGGAGCTGAGAAGGTTGACTCTGGGGCCAGAATGCCTGAGTTCAAATGCAAGCTCTACCACTTGCGATCTGTGTGTCTTTGGGCACATACCTAACCTCTGTGTGTTTTGGTTTCCTCATAAATAATAAAAAGAGTACCTATATCGAAGAGGGTTATTGTAAAGATTAAATGAGTTGAATGAGTTAATACATGGTGCTTAGTGGTACAAATGTGCTTAGTGTCATCTAAACAAGAATTCTATATAACTGACCCCCACATCCTCCCCTGCGGATGAAAATCTGTGTATGACTTCTGACTCCCGCAAAACTTAACTACTAATAGCTTACTGTTGACCGGAAGCCTTACTGATAACATAAACCGTCAATTGACACATATTCTAATAATAAACTGTATTCTAACAGTAAACTAGAGAAAAAATATTAAGAAAATCATAAGGAAGAGAAAATACATTTATAGTACTGTATGTATTTATTGGAAAAAAATCTGCATTTAAATGGACCCACACAGTTCAAACCTATGTTGTTCAAGGGTGAACTGTATGCTATATTAACAAGAGAAATTCAGCTTTCTTCAATTTATGAACTAACATTGAAGAGCTTAGAAATAAGAAAACTAAAGATACATGCATTTTATTTAAAAGTGCTTTTAAATAGCAAGAAAGGAGCAATTCTCTTATGTTTAACCATTATGAGCTGAAAGCAATACACTGACATTTAAAGCTTATCAACTATAAATATGAAACCTGATAGAAATATAAGACTGAGAAACTTTGCAGCCTGATTTAAGTCCTATATACTCAAAACAGGGACAGAAAATGGTAAAATCATAAACAACCTTGATTATTCCAACCTTGATTATTATAGCTCTCTAGCTCGTACTATGTAAACAGTAATTTAGCCATTATAAAAAAAAAAAAGCTTGTATCAATACTTTATCAGAAACCAAACACACTGACCACTGCTTGTTAATGAAATTGGGCAGACCACCTTGAGATTCATTTGGGCAGGAAATTAATATATTACTTCATACCTTGGACAGTCAACCCTCATAGTAATAGCATGTTAAGGAAGAGAAATCTAGAAAAGTCTGAAATTTTGCCTCCCCAGCCCCACCATAGCAACACATCCTCTAAATTGCTCTCACACTTTGTCTAATAAATTCTCCTAAGATAGTTTACCCCTGTAATTGAAGGGGAAAATAGGCTATGCAAATACCCTAAATTTAAAATACATTAAGTTAGGTAATATTTTTATCCTATCTAATAAAAGAGTAATACGCAAATTAAACACCATGCTGCTACACCCACAGGCCACGCCCACCAGCCAATCAGGAGCAAGTATGCAAATTAACCCCAACCAAGATGGCTGCAGCCACGGAGCGAGCAGGAAGGAGGCTTGGGTGTCCCCGGCAATGGAGGAAGCCAAGCTTTCTACACACCCTGGCGGGCCCAGGCCTCCACTCCAGGCTTGGCTCCACTCCAGGCTACAAAGTTTCAATTGTAGAAGATAAATAAATCCCAGATACCAGGATGTCCGCTTGGGTCACCGGGGGGCGTGGCCGGCCTGCAAACCACCACAGGCCCCTCGCCCAGGCCACCCCACGCCCCAAGGGAACCCCCACTCTGATCCGGGACACCCTTCAGGGCAAACCAGCTGGCCCCCACCCGTGCACCAGGCCTCTATCCTACCTAATAAAAGAGTAATATGCAGATTGACCATCACTCCAACACACAAGATAGCTGCCCCCATGTGGTCAAAGATCTTGCCCCCATGTGGACACAAGATGGCCACCACAAGATGGCCAGCAGGGGAGGGCAGTTGGGGGGGACCAGGTTTGCAAGGGAGGGCAGTTGGGGGTGATCAAGCCTGCAGGGGAGGGCAGTTAGGGGTGACCAGGCTGGCAGAGGAGGGAAGTTGTGGGTGACCGGGCCTGCAGGGGAGAGCAGTTGGGGGGGACTAGGCCTGCAGGGGAGGGCAGTTAGGGGCAAACAGGCTGGCAGGGGAGTGGTTAGGGGGTGATCAGGCTGGCAGGCAGAAGCGGTTCGGGGCAATCAGGAAGGCAGGCAGGCGAGCAGTTGGGAGCCAGCAGTCCTGGATTGTGAGAGGGATGTCCAACTCCTACTGGGATCGGGCCTAAACGGGCAGTCAGACATCCCTCGAGGGGTCCCAGATTGGAAAGGGTGCAGGCTGGGCTGAGGAACACCCCCCCCCCCCCCCGTGCATGAATTTGGTGCACTGGGCCTCTAGTATCTTAATAAAATCTTGGTAAGTGCTCACTGCTTGCCCTAATCTAAAATTAAGAGCCCTGGCTGGTGTGGCTCAGTTGGTTGAGCAACATCCCCTGCACCAAAAGTTTGCCGGTTTGATTCCCGGTCAAGACACATGCCTGGGTTGCAGGCTCAATTTCTGGTAGGGGCCATGCAAGAGGCAGCCCATCAGTGTTTCATTATTACATTGATGTTTCTCTCTCTCTCTCCCTTCTTCTCTCTCTAGAAATCAATAAAAATTCTTTTTAAAAAATATGAAATTAAACATTATATTATGGCACCCTCTTCTGGTAATATGACTGAAACACTATCACAAGATTAATTTTAGCATGGCAGCTTCCCTGCAGGATTTGAACATATTACTGCAATAAGAATACTGTTTAGTGGTTATAACAACAACAACAACAAATACTGCAAAAACAAAAACCCTGTGAGAGAAGGGAAGAAGGGGGAGGTTGGGAAGAATGCTACCTACTCCACAAGACATTTATGCAGCCTGATACAACAATTCACTCAGTTAATTAGCATTTTGCTGAGTGTCTAATACAGGCCAGTTGCAAAGCTGAAGCTAGGATTTAAAGTTGGCATGGTTGGACCATGCCCTGATGGAGCTTACGGTGAACAATTACAATCCAAGAGTAAGACATGTACAGAGTGTTATGAAATTACAGACTGAGGAACCCAATCAGACCTCTAGAGAGTGATAAATAAGCAGAGTTTTGGAACAGGCCAAATTAACTGGATAAATGTGGGAAGGGAAATTTTAAGCAAAAGAATAGTATAAAAGCTCAGAACTGAGATAATCATGACATGTTTGGGGGAAAATGTACTGGATTGAACAGTAGCAGAAAAAGTAGCCAAAGGTCATACCACAAAAGGCCAAATATGCTAAGTTAAGGAGTTCAATATCAAGTATGCATTAGACATAGTTCCTAAATAGATGAGATAATTCTGTTAATGTTGTAATTAGCTACTTACTAATAGGAAAGGAGCAAAGGGAAGGCCAGACATTATAAGCATGGCTATCTGGCAGCTTCACCAGGAAGCTGCAACTTTACACTGGGAAGGGGTTCAACAAAGGGGAAGGTGGATGCATGCAGAGTCAAGTTCGGGTGACATAAGGAAAATACTTGCCTGTCACTCTAACCTGGGAACAAAGATCATTGGCTTTGGGTAGAGCCAAAGCAAGCCCATGAAAATTTGGGAGTATAAAATCCCAAGACAAAGGAATTCTCTCTCTCTTGTTCCCCTGGCTTTGCTCCTGCTTCTTTGCCCTTGCCCATGTTCTCTCCATAGCCAGGTGACCCTAGAAGTGCCAGGTCATGCAGACCCCTCACACAATGGATTGCAAATGGAAACACAAGCTAACCTAGCCTGATGCTGGACTGTGCAAATATGGAACAAAGGCTCTGGGCTGTGGCTTTAATCCTACCTCTGCTAAGATATAGCTGGACTTTTTTCCTGGTGGGACAAAAGGAGATGGGACCTTGGAAATTCGGGGGTTTAATTCCATGCAAATAAGTATCACTCATTCTCCTATGCAAGTCTCAGAAAATTCCTTTTCTCGTGACATCACAAGAAGCCCACTTCCACCAGCAACAGGTGGAGACACAGAGGACACCCCACTAATAACAATTCAATGAAGTAACTTGAAAACAAAACTAAATAAAGCGAAAACATCACTTTGAAAGGAAAAAAAAGTTGCAGAAGCTACGTGAAACAATTCATAATTACCTTTTAAACTCATCATGGTAGAATTCAGACTTGCAAGTTACCATCTCACTACCCTGGATGTCCTCGCGACTTCTGACTCCCCCAAATACATACAGTTCCATGGCAACTCCACAGGCTACAGCTCCAAATCTGAAAGGTCACACAGAGCTGATTAGGTATTTGATTTACAACTCCTGACTCAATTCCCTAATTCCTCTTCTGCTTGTTTTAACTCTGCAATACTCAGTGTTTGGTGAATATGCAGTTCTTCCTTTTTCAGGAAATGGATTATTCATTTAATTTTATATAAACTAAATGCCAAGTCAAATAAAAGGTTCATTTAAACGAAAGGAAGAGCAAAAGCCAGGTTCAGGGGAAAGTCCATAAGCACATTCTTTCACCTTCTCTCTTTCAGCGGACATATAGCAGTCCATTGCTGGGTCCTTGGGTCATAACATTCCACAGATTCAAAAAGTTTTCCATATGACCCTCCACCCATGGCATAGATTTTCTTTTTCATAGCTGCATAGCAGCCAATCTGAAATAAGAAAGCAACAGTGGGGAGGCAACATTTATTATTGAAGTTTATAGATAGATTAATATTCACTTATCTAAGACTTCTAATAGTAAAACTATGGTGTTTTCCAATATTACAAATGATTTAAAAATGAGAAGAAGAGCAAGGTACTACACATATTGTTAATCCTCAGAAAAGAATTAACTTCATCTAATACTATTTCACTAAGATAATTAATAACCCTCTTATTCAGGGAACTTTCCAGTCTATCTTTTCATCACTATTGAAGATTCCAAGATTTAGATTCCATGAGCAAGATTTCACTCAATTCCTGCCCAAATAATTTATTTGAAAGGGCACAGACAGTGAGAGAACATATTATGAGTATATGTCATTACTTAAAGGTGTACATACCTACAGCACTGAACAAAACTCTGGCTTGATGACAAACTCACTGCTATCCCAGAGAGTATAAATAAAGACAGATGCTCTCTAGAGCCAATGTCACCATTTGTGTGTTTTTTATTCTACCCAGTGAGCAATGGTAGTTCTTTACCTCAAAATTAATGTTTCTCCCCAGTCCTGATGATTAAGAAAATAGGTTTAGAAGATGTGATTGCTTCCTAGGTTAGTGCACTAACAAAGCATTTCTCAAGTGTAGCCCTTGGACACAGCAGTGCCACACTGCCACTGTTAGAATAAATGCTCACACACCCTCCGTTTCCCACCTTGGTGTATGGCTGATGATAACAAAGGCAAGCTACCAACAGAGGCAGAATTCTGTAACACTATCAATTGTATTAAAAGGCTTATGTAGGAAATAATAAAATCCAGTTTGTAATCACAAGATATGGTTCTCACCTTTCTAACCATGGTCAAATCAGGTTGCTTTGTCCAGGTTTTAGAATAAATATCATAACACTCCATGGAAATTAGCTCTTTTTCACCATCCTCTCCTCCTAAAATGTACAGCATTCCATCTATCTCCACAATTCCAAAGTTATGTCTTGCCTGAAAAGACATCAAAGATCTTTGTATACAAAAGGCTATCATACTGAAAGCCAGTATTATGGATTTAATAAAAATTACAGATATGTTCCAGCAAAGAAGTCCATGCTCAAAACCCTCTCTCTCAAATATGTCTGCTTTCCCTAGCAGCTCACTCTGTCTATCACAATAGACAGAGAACCCAAGCCTAGGAATTTCTCAAAACAAGGGAATTACCTGCATGGTAAATTCTCATTCACAATCAGTACTTTTTACTCACAAGAGCTCACAAAAAGAAAAACACACACATTAACTTCTGGTTCAGTGAGATTCTCTGGGCAAGTGTTTCCAAGTTGATGTTTGAAAGACAAGAACCACAGTAACAGGACTGCCAGCAGCGGAGAAGCAGTGTGGGAAACAGGTCTGTGCGAAGGCTATGGGCAATGACAGAAGCTTGAGGCATTTCACATTCATTTGTCAATCTTTTCTTAGTGTCCCCTATACACCCAGAAATATTCTAGCACTGAAGATAGAATGCCGGCCAAACACAGACAAAATCCCCTGCCATCAAGAGTTTGTGTGAACGCTCTAGTTGGTTTGACTTAGTGGATAGAGCATCAGCCTGCAGACTGAAGGGTCCTGGGTTCGATTCCGGGCAAGGGCATGTATCTCAGTTGCAGGCTCAATCGCCAGCCCTCGTCGGGGCATGTGCGGGAGGCAACCAATCGATGTGTCTCTCTCACATCAATGTTTCTCTCTGTCTCTCCCTCTCCATTTCACTCTCTCTAAAAAAAAAAAAAAAAAAAATCAATGGAAAAATATCCTCAAGTGAGGATTAACAAAACAAAAATAAAATATTTTGGGTGAAATTTGCAGTATTTGAGAAGGTGTTACATGGTATGAAAAGAAAGAAGGTAGGGTAGGGAAGACAGAACTGAGGAGCCGGAGGGAAGGTTGCCCTGGGACAAGGTGCTATATGGGCAAACATTGAAGGAAACAAGGAACATGGGTATCTGGCAAAGATCCTGAAGCAGGAGTATTTCTAGGTCTGAGAGACTGCGAGGAGATCAGACTGAGCAAGGGGATGGCACAGAGAGGAGAGCTGGGAGGGCAGGCACTGGCCTTAGGCAAGGGGGCCTGGCAGGGTTGCTACATTTTTTTCTTACACTCAAATGCAAAACAAAAGTGCCAACGGAAAAAAAACAACATACCGAACAAATGAAAAAGCAATGTTTTACCTCGTTCATTGGTGGCAATGCAGTCCATGAATTTGCATCTGGGTCATACTTTTCTCCTGAGCTCAGGGTCTGCTTATTTTCATCTTGGCCCCCAAATACAAACAAAAATCCTTCTGCAAAAATCAAAGGAGACACACAAGAAAGTTGAAACAAATCCTCAATACCCACCTCCAGTTGAATATAAATGCCATAGCTGTAGAGAGAGAATGTGGAGAAACCTTCTCTAATAACAACAACAGATTTGAGATCTTTATCAGATTCCATTCCTTCCTTGGTGGGAGAGGAAGTCTGAGTCACTGACCATTTTACTTCACTCAGTATGTTTGAATGGATTCCCTCTACCCTACAGCATAAAAGGAAGACACCACCCACTCAAGCCACCAAGCAGCTCTGGGTTATCTCAGGTCTTCTATTCTAGGAAACTATTCAATCTTTCTTTTAATGGCTTTGAGGGGATGAAAAAGACAAATCTAAACCCCAGGCCCACAGCAAATGTGCCTCTCCGAAGTTTTAACCCTCAGGATGAAGTCCAACCAGAACTAGAAACCAGATTTAAATCTCCTTGCCTATCCAGGAAATCTCAAGATTTGAATTTGATTAATAGTAATTCCAAATTAATACTGTGCTCAGGTATACAAAGAAACTAGACTCTATGAAGCAGACAATAGGAGGTAGTCTTGCAAAGAATTCAAATTTCAAATATTGAAATAATCAAGACTTAAACATCAATGCTTACTATGTTTAAGAAATAATGACAAATTTGAATATAACTCTTTGGAAATGGGACTATAGAAGTGACTAGCAGATCTGAAAAAGAGTTAAAGAGAATTTCTAGAAATAAAAAATAAAGAACAGATAAAATCAAAAGTTCAATAGATGGTTTTAATGGCAGATCCATCATAGTTAAAGAGATAATTCATTAAATGGAAGATAAATAAAAAGAAATAATAAAGAAAGCAATACAGTGTGGCAAAAACATAAAAAACAAAGTAATGGTAGGAGGCAGAAGATAGAGTAAAAATGTCTAGCCATGCTTAATCTGACTTCCAAAATCAAAGGGAGAAAGGAGAACAGAGCAGAGGCAGTATTTTGAAGACATAATGAATAAGATCCAGATTCAAAAGGCTGACCCACAGAGTCAAGATGCCCAATAATCCCCAAATATGGTAAAATGTCAAATAAAATGTGCATGTAAGCACACTGTAATGAAATGGTAGAAAACTAAGGAAAAAATATTTTAAATATAATCCTGAGAAAAGATAAGATTTTTAGGCTGACAACTTAACAACAATAACAGCCAGAAGTCAGTAGGAAGATATCTTCAATGTGCTGAAAAATAATAAATACCAACCTTAAATTCTATACCTTACAAAAATACCCTTTAAAAATGAAGGCAAAGTAATGATATTTTCAGACAAATAAATCTGAAGAGTTTGCTACCAACAGAACCACACTGAAGGAAAATCAAACGGATGAACTTTAAAGAGAAGGAAAATGATCCTAGATGGAAGGTCTGAGGAGCAAGGAAGGAAAAACAAAGTGGTAAACATGTGGGTAAGTTTACACAATCTACCTATAGTTACATATATAAAACATAGGTTAATGCAACATGTACATATGCAAATATTGTATTTATAAATGATCTTGTATTTTAATACTACTAAACTGGAAAACATGAAAAATAGAGTATAAAAGTACTGGTTAACTTTATTTTATTTTTTAAAATATATTTTATTGATTTTTTACAGAGAGGAAGGGAGAGAGATAGAGAGTTAGAAACATCGATGAGAGAGAAACATCGACCAGCTGCCTCCTGCACGCCCATTACTGTGAATGTGCCACAACCAAGGTACATGCCCTTGACCGGAATGGAACCTGGGACCCTTCAGTCTGCAGGCTGATGCTCTATCCACTGAGCCAAAACAGTTTCGGCTTTTTTTTTTTTAAATAGTACTGGTTAACTTTAGGCTTTGATAATAGGCTCTGGTTTCTAAGGAAACCTTCAAAGGAATATACACAAAGAATATAACTTCTAAACTAGTATAAAGGAAAAGAATAAATGACAAAAAAAAAAGGTCAATCAATTAAAAAATGCAAGAAAAGAAAAAATGCAGAAGAGCCTGGCAAATAGGAACTACTCAATCATTTCACAACCTCAGTCCATACAACTGGACACAATTCCCCTCCTCATGGCTTAAAGTTTCTGAAATATCAAATTCTCTAGGAAAATTTTGAAAATTAGTAATATAGGAACCTTTATGGTAGGTGTGCATGTGAGAAAATTCTAAATATGTATATACATTATGGGAGGAAAATTTAAGGAAGCAAATTCTGAAAAGATAGAACAGAGAAATCAGCCCTACATCCTGCTGGCTATACCACTCCATCCAGCTGCTTATTATTGACAATAGTTTCAATTAACCTGGCACCCAGAAAATTATTCCATTTCTACACTATAGTATAGATTTAGCCACTTCTAGAACATGGTATGGTGTGATATAGCTTTAAAAAATTTTAAGGTAACATTAGTGGGCAAGCAGAGACTATAAAGTAAGGATCCCAGAAGGACTGCTGACAAAAATGAGAATGAAGTGAAATGGTAGTTGTGGGGTGAACCCAAAAGGCAGATCCAAGATTAAGAGAAAGGAGGCCAACAGGAGTAAGGCAGCAAAGACAACCTTTTCTATCATTTCCTTGAGTAAGAGCTTTGAATACTGTGGAGCTATTTTCAAACTTGTAAAGGTCAACTAAATCATCCTTTCTGTGGTAAAATAACTTTATGCCATTGTTAAGTAATGTTTTCTAAAGTCTCATATGAAATGCCTGCTTTTACAATACACTCTTATTTTAGATACAGTTATATGTTGTAATTCTAAATTGAATTTCAAAGATGATGGGACTATCACAACTCCAAAAAATTCTGTGTTCCAAGTATGGTCACACAGCTCATTGCTTTTCTATCAGTTAGGTCATCAAGTAAAATAATGAAGTCTGAAAATTTGCTATATATTATTATTTGGGGACAACAAAGACTGACAGAATACACTCTTCTTACCATAGTCTTAAAAGTTAGAAATTTGTTGAAAATGTCATCACAGAGAGATAATAAAATTGTCTCTTTAAAAGGCTGTCAGCCCTGGTTGGTGTGGTTCAACAGTTAGAACATCAGCCAGTGAAGTGAAGGATCAAAGGGTTGAGAGTTCAAATCTGGGTCAAGGGCATCTACCTCGGTTGTAGGTTCGATCCCTGGCCCCAGTTGGGGTGTGTGCAGGAGGCAACCAATTGATGTGTCTGTGTCTCTCTTACATTCATATTTCACTTTCTCTCCCCTACAACCCCCCCGCCTCAGCATCCCTTTTACTCTCTCTAGAAATCAATGGGAAAAATATACTCGGGTGAAGATTAACCAAAAAAATAAAAAATAAATAAAAAAGGCTGAGTTGTTCTGTACAACCCAGAAATTACACATTACTTGATTGTGTGTTTAAGTAAAATTTCCCACAGAACGGTACCTGCTGAGAGCACTCCGTGGTTAATTCTTGGCATGCTTAAAGGGGCCAGTTCAATCCAAAGCTGCCTATTAGGGTCATAAAGAGGGCACATACAGCGCATTGCTGCTGTTGGTTTCCGTGAACTAAAAAGGGAAATACATTAGCAGTTAATATGTTTTATGTAGTTCTGCTACAATAACTATGACTACTTTTACCTCTCTAAAAAATGTTTAAACGATTTAAAAAATCTACTGCTATCATGCTTTAGATACTGAAAAATATTATGAATTCTTGTTCCCACAGAGATCTCTCTTCCCTTATACCATTTTCAAACCACACACACCCATACTTACACTCTTTCTTCTCCACCAACAGTCACAATGCACTCTGAGTAGCCCCGGGGTTTGAAATTGGCCAGCATTGCCTCTCCTTGCTGTGGCTGGCTCAATGGTATATTGCTGCACTCTTTGACAATTTCTCGTACTAATGGTTCATTCAGCATCTGTTCCCGTAAGTAGCTGGAGTCTAATCCTGAAACCCACAGTGCTGACATAACGTCCTTCATGTGGACCTACAGAAGAGGGCAGAGAGGATGGGGAGGAAAAATGGAGAATGCAATACACAGCTTTTAGAATATGGATTTCCCAACTCATGGAACACTGAAATGGTTGATAGTCAGACTATCAAGAGGCAAGTTATAAGTGCTAGTACTCCATGAATATGCTTACTAGCCCCTTTCCTTTCTATTTCCCATAGCCTTGATTTTTTTAAAAGTTTAACTTGAAAAAAGTCATCAATTCATATTTATATTTGATGTATCATTGCAAAGTTTCAAGCAGCTTTCTTTACACCCTATAGGGTTCCCATAGCAATAAGAAAACTTGTAAGAACTCTGCTATAATTTGCTTGAATATCAAATCATGTTTATAGAATTATATACAGTAATAGCTTGATACAATATGGTAAACCAGTTAATGAAAATGTTTCAACATTAATATTAAATGAAAAAATTAGAAAAGACAAAGTTAAAAAAAAATCCTGAGTACTATATAATTATTTCTTAAGTAATTATTGTTAAACATATCTAACATGTAAATATGAATTATATATTTTTCATGATCCATCATTAAATTTGAACCAAATGATTATAGCATTCTATATACACAAGGTGAAACTCTTTAATGACTAGTCTTTCTTAGTTTTGAAATAGTCATTTTAAGGTATACCTTCTATACCCTGAGTATTAAAAGGCAACAGTTTTTACAGCATCATGTTCAGATTAACCAAAGGATGAAAAACTGCCTCTTGTTTCCAAAGCAGTCAATTGACCTTAGCATCCTCATCACTTTCAGGCAAGAAGAGGGTAAGGGAGAAACTACTGATAGTGGTCTCAGCGAATAGCACAAGCTGGAAAATGTTCTATCTCCTTCCCTAACTTACCCAACTAATGTGGAAAATAGAATATCAACTGTGTAACTATGCTGAGACTACAAGCATAGTTTCTGGACATACTCATAGGCCTATAGAATTTACATAACTATACGATAATCATTAAAACGTAAGTCAATGGTTATCAAGAACTTAATAATGCAATTGTACATTTCAAAAACTACTCTAAAACCTAATGTAGTTTTCATTGTAAGTATAGTAATTAAAGCTAGCATCTAATTTATAAGTACTGGACTTAAAGCCCTGTGATTTTGCTCCCTCCCCCAATGTATAACAATTTGGATCTAAAGCCTGATATTCTTGAAGACCCTTCCTTCCCAGGCTCACTCCCAGAACCTTCCTATTTGGACCCGCATTGTCATGAAAACTTCAGAGTGCTCTCCTGTTTTCTCCCCAGCGGTGTCAAGCACTCCAGGGAGAGCCCACAGACCTCACCCCTGTGCCAGAGCTCCAAGTGCCCCCCTTGCCCCGCTGCCTGCATCAGAGTTGCTGAAGAGGTTAGCCCAATGATTTAGGATGATGAAAGTGAGTCTGGGGACACTGTATTTCTATAATCTCCAGCTTAACCTGGAAATGCATTTTTCCATAAAGAACAACATACAGACGATATTATGTTCTGAAACATCAACCGCTTTTAATGATCCTATGGGAAGATGTTTTACAGATATCTTTTAGAACGTAACTTTGCAAGTCTTTCAAGCTGAAGGAGAAAGACATCGATAACTTGGATTAAAAATAACTAAATCAATGAAATAAGTAAAAAGGCAAAGTTAGATAACATTATAAACTATAAGTACCTTTCTCATTTCTGAATCATGTGCTATCCATCGAATTACTGCCTCAAATACATATCTTTCATTGCCAACGTTTAACTTCTCAAGAGAAATCACTTCTTTAAGCTTCTGAGGACTCAGTTCTAGGAATTCTTCTGTGCTGCTGACATCTCGAAAGTGAGTCTCCAGGTATTCCGTGGCAAGGTAATGCACGTGGTGCAGGCAGTAGTGAAGTGCAAAGTCACGGATCCCGATGCAGTTCTCAGCAGCAATGCAGCCTTCTAAAAACTCGCAGCACAGCGTTTTAAGGTCCGTCAGCAGGAGCAGGTCCGCTGCCTGTACAACATCTTGGATGGTATCTTCATTTAGCCGGATCTGTCAGAATTTCATAAATATTTTACATTTGAATATATATATATTTAAAACCCAAACCACAAATCTATTAGGCTGAACCACATGAAAGCTCCATTTTTGTAGGTCAAAGATGATAAAATATTGGCAATTTCATATGGCTTAACACTGTACTTTTATCCAAGAAGAGTTTGAGGGCTCCAAGGAACCTTTGAACAACATAAGCAGTGGGTGGCTGGTTAACTTTTCCTACCATGTCCCTTGCTTTGCCAATGTTAACTACCAGTAACTCTTCAAGGTGAACTGTCCAGTTGGCTTACTTCTATACTCAATTTAGAGAAAAACCTTAAATGATTGAAATGCTTAGGAAACTGAAAGTTCTGTATTCTATGGTAAACTGAAGGTGATTTCTTTAAATAGTAGCACCAGGACTATGGGAAATCTTGCCTCCAATATATTAAGTTCATGCCTTTGCCAAATGGTATGCAAACTGAATGTAAGCCCCTTGAAGAAAGTGGATCCATACTGCCTTAGAAGCCTCGTCTGAACACCAAACACTGTACTCAGCTTGGTGCAACAGATACAATTTGGTCCCAAAGCTACTTTCAGGAAAGAATCCCTTTTATAAGACTTTAGTAATAATTTTGAACATTTACTTATCCTTAATTTTCTTAGTTTTCTGGTTGATGCTTCTTCCGCCACCCACTTGACAGTTTTTCTATTCAACAGTAAGGCGACGTAAAGAAACAGGCCTCTAAGATATTGCCATGATCACATGTAGTCCCAAAAATGGTATTCATCCTCCATTCGGAAATGGGAGGAGAGGGTTCAGAGTACAGAACAGCAAGAAACACTTTACTACATTTTACATATTTGTACCACAGATTTAGAAAAATGTATAATTGCCAACCACCTTGGAAAATGAGCAACAAAAGTAGAAAGAAGTGTATGGAGTAAGCTACAAGTATGGAGAAATTTTCCATTTACATAACATTAAATTTAGCCACAAGACAGTGGATAGCTGTAGACTATTCAAATGTAGGCATGTAAAAAAACAACCCACTAAATTACATCTCAGTAAAACTAAACTGCCATATCAGAAGTTTGCTATAACTTACCTTGTAACTATGATTTTAAAACCACAATTAATTTAAATTGGGAACAAAATCTGTAAATAAGGCTTCAGATTTCAAACCTAAGCCTTAACGTGAGTAAGCTCTTACTGGCTCATAACTTGCTACAACTGCTGCTGAATCAGTTTTACAAGTTAGATAAGAGATTGGTCCTAAGCCTGGTTTTCTCCAGAATTTTAAGGGCTGCCCTAAAATTAATTTAAATTCATTTATTTTTAACAATCATACAACACATAACCTTACATCCACACACCCACCATCTAGTGTTTAGAGAAAAGGAGATAACATCATGAAACTAAACCAAAAACTTCAAAAAAGGATGACAATCACCGAGTTTGACTAGACGGAATGAATATATTTAGAGAAAGTAAGCAGCACACTCAGAATATTTAGAAACATGTAGGAGACACAGCCTTTACAAAAAGGAAAAGTAACATAAGATAAAGAAGGAATAAAGACAGTCAGAAACAAGCTCTCAAAAAGAGTACAGATACAATGCATTCTCACTAACTTCTTCCTGTTAAAAAAAAAAAAATGAGCCCTAGTTCACACCTAAGATTTTTCTTACGAGTCCTCATGCTATACTTTCAATCACATAATAGCAGGCAGGGGGTTGGAAGAGGGCAAAGAAAAGAAGTCTACTCACTTATCACTTTCCTCCCCAGGTTTCATTAAACCCCCAGAAACCAAAGTAGGAAGGGAAATCCAGAAAGAAAGAATAGGGGTGGTGCAGGGATACTGGTCCTGCTGAGGCAACAAGACCAAGGCATCATGAATACAATGCAGGTGCTTGTCATTTGTGAGTCTAGAACTCTTTATTTCTAAATATCCCCCCTGCCCAAGGAAGTTCCCATTTCCATGCGATGGAGACAGAATGAGTTCCTCAACAGAATGGGAAAAAAGCAAAATTGGAATTAAGATTTAAAAACAAAAAGACAGCAGTGAAGGGAGCATCCCACATTCTTCACATCTCATACTAGAAAGTGGAGCTCAGGATGTAAAATAAAAAACCTGGGACCGGGGAAGATCTTGCTCAGTCTGCCTTTCTGTAAAGGGCAGAGCCCCAGAAGAACACATGTGGGCGCCATTAGCAGGAGCAGAGACCAGTCAAGCACATGGCGACAGAAGATGAAGATGAAGGTTACGTGGTCACAGAATGGATGAAAGGAGACCCTCACCCTGAGCTTGAGAAGCCTCTACTTAGTCTTCCTTCCTTTGTGTCTCATCATACCTGCCCACTGAAGATGTAATCCAGGATCTCTCTCATAACCATTACCGATATCCCTTCAAGTTCAATCTTATAGGTTGATCCATCATCTTTTGGAGGATTATAGTTTAACTTTGTCCTAAGAAAGGAAAAAAAATGTAAAATTTCTATGGAAGAACAAATAGGTATAAATAATTATGCACTAAATACTCTATAAAGTTTATGATAATTACCAATATATGAACCCCACCTAGAAAATTCAGTTAACTTTAGACCAATATATATATTTTTTATAACTTTCAACTCCGAAATATTTGTTCCAGGACTCAAAATACTACTTCTTAAACACACACACACACACACACACACACACACACACACACACACAAAACAACAACAACAACAACAACAACAACAAACAAACAAAACAAAAAAAACCCCACACACACCAAAAAACCAAACAGACAAGACAACTAAATAAGATCCATGTGAACAAGGGTATCTATTACTTGGAATCTCAGGTCTTTCAGCTTATTTTTTCATGTATTTAATTATCCAATTATTTTTTAATAAAGTAACTAGGACCCTACAAACCTACCAACCAAAACAAAAGCTACGTACGATGTTGACAATAACCTGCTTCTAACCAATGTTCCTCTTCACCACTCCATTCTACTTCTGCCATCCGAAGTAACTATTACCCTAAATCCTATGTTCAACTTTCCCTTGCATTCTTTTTGTATCCATGAAATATATATGACACAATATTATTGTATTCATTAAATATATAATATATACATATTTATTGTTGTATCCATGAAATATAACAATATAAACATCCATGAAATATATAATAGGTAAATAAATGCATCTACATATAATTTTAAGTTGTTAATTTTATAAAAGAGTTTTATGTTGTCTATAATCTTTTGGGGCTTTTTTTCATTTAATATTACATTGCTAAGAGTCATTTACATTGCTGCTCATCACACTGATTCTCTGTTCTTTCTATTGTATAATATTACACTTTCCTGTTGATGGGCCTCTGGGCCATTTCCAGGTTTTTGGTATTGTGAACAGTATTGCTAGGACTATTCTTGTACATGTCTTCTTTTGTATTAGGCAAAACAAATTTCCCTTGGTGGTACTTCTGGGAGTAGAATTATGCTAGTTATTCTCCAAAGTATGAGATGATACTAAATGACTCTCCAAAGTAGAGAGCAGTTTATAGCCTCACAGGTATGTGTAAGAGAACCTGTGGACCCACAAATTCTACGACACTTGAGTCTGTCATACTTCCTAAATTCTGCTAATCTAGTGAGTGAAATATAATCTCTCATTGCATTATGATCTGCATTTCCCTCATAATCCAGGTGTTGAACATCTCTTCTTAAGTTTGTGGTCACATGTATTTCCTCTTCTGTGGGACACACCTTCAGTTCCAATTTCTTCTTCAGTTTTTTACTGAGTACAAAGTCTTCCTCATATTGAGATGGAGAAGTCCTTTATTATATTCTTAATATTAATCCTTTGGCAGACTTGACACTTAACGTGATGAGCAATAATTTTTCATGGTCAATGCTTTTTTGTGTCTTGTTTTAAGAACTGGTACCTTACCCAAGGTCTAAAAGATACTCCTAATTTAGCAGAGGAAAGCTAAGACACAGTCTAAATTAAATTGCACTTAAGCTCCCCCAAAGGATCGGAATTTGTAGTATGAGGAAGCTGTGAATAGAAGAGTAAAAGATGAGCTAAAAACAGAATGAATTGATAAAGTCTTAAGAAATAGTTGAATTCCCAGATCATTCTTCCACATATACACACAACTCTCCTGCACAGTTCAGTAAGGCTCTCCCCAGTTCCAGTGGAAAATAAGTGGTTTATATTCTGAAATATAAAACTGAGGGTGGGTCTTTGGGCAGGGTGAGATTTGGCTCATTTGAGGTAGGTGTACCATGCCAAAAACTGAGTTAAGAGAGTGTTTACATACTGAATGCTGAGACTACCAGTCTTTTTCTCATCTCTGCTCCTAAAATGCTGAAAGCTAGACCTATGGCCTCCATGCAAAAAAAAAAAAAAAAAAGGAAGACTCTTTTGGAGGATTTGATCAGTTCAAAGGAAAGACTTAAAGATATGGACATAGATCTGCCCCTAGAAAACAACCTAGCTTGATCATGCAACAGTGAAACCCACAGTCAATAAGCCTAATTTACAGGCTCTGGGCTTCCAATACATTATGGAGCAGCACTTCTGAAACTTCTTCATGTCACACCACTTGTAGAAAATGTAACCTTACTCTGGGGCAGACAGATGAGGCTGTGTGCAGGCCAGGGGTGGACAGAGGCCCAGCCTCGCCAGATGCTGCCCACTCTAGGAATGACACCATCATTTTCTTCACACACTTGTAACAGATTTTTTGGTAATCCTCACTTGAAGATATTTTTTACATTGATTTTTAGAGAGTGGAAGAGAGGAGGAAAGACAGAGAGAGAGACACATAGATTGGTTGCCCTCTGCACACACCCCGACCAGGGTCAGGGATCGAGCCTGCAAACCAAGGTACATGCCCTTGACCAGAAATAGAACCCAGGACCCTATAATCCTTGGGCCAATGCTCTGTCCACTGAGCCAAAACATGAGGGTTCTAACCTAGATTTTTTTTTTATAACCAGCCAGACTACCAATCAAATGTCAGCAGAGAATAGGGTCTCAAAACAATTTATCCCCTACGAAACCTTTCTCAGAATAATGTTGGAAAATGTGTCCAACAAACAAGGCAGTGCATTTAGTATTCCCTGAATACTAAACAGGGAATAATGAAGGACGGTGTTAGGATAACAGTTATGTACCAGTAAAAGGAAGCCAGTCGATTCTGGTGTCAGTAGACCTCAAAGATGAAACTGATGCAATATATAATGACCTGAAGGTATAAAGAGGATATTCAGATAACTTTGTTTCCTCCCCATATTTCGTATCTGCTATTCCTGACTCTATAGTTTCTACTGAACTGTTTTACTCAAAAGGTATTTCATTGTTTTCTTGTTGTACCCTAGCTTTATCTATATGCCTAACACTTCCATTAAAAGTGAAGAAAAATTTCAGTCAATTCTTAATCAAGAGAGAAAAATAGTATAAGTGGTATGAATAATACTAAAACATTAATATTTGGCTCGGAAATGCATCATGTACTATTTTGGCAGCAGACACGTCTTCTAATATTTCACTTAGGATGTCATGACTATATTTTTCAGTCACTGTGCTGGTTATCAACGTATCAATTCTCGGATCCAAATTCACCCACTGATTTATTTATTTTTAATATTTTTTTATTGATTTCAGAGAGGAAGGGAGAGGGTGAGAAACATCAATGATGACAGAGAATCATTGATTGGCTGCCTCATGCGTGCCCCCCCCCGCACCCCCCCCCCCGGACTGGGGATCGAGCCAGAAACCCGGGCATGAGTCCTTGACTGGAATCGAACCTGGGACCCTGCAGTCTGCAGGCCAACGCTTTATCCACTGAGCTAAATGAGTTAGGGCTTTATTTATTTATTTATTTAATCCTCACCTGAGGATATTTTTCCATTGATTTTTAGAGAGAATGGAAGAGACAAGGAAAGACAGAGAGAAATATCAATGTGAGAGAAACACACCAATTGGTTGTCTTCTGCATGTGCCCCGACCGGGGCCCAGGCCGGGGAGGAGCCTGCAACTGAGGTAGGTGCCCTTGACCAGAATCAAACCCAGGACCCTTTGGTCTACAGGCTGACATTCTATCCACTCAGCCAAACCAGCTAGGGCCCAAGTTTACCCTTTTTGCAGGCTCTGTGAAAATGGATCTGAGCCTTTAAAAATAATTACCCTTTGTCAACTGGCCAGATGTTATGGTTTTCAGTAGAGGGCGCTGGAAGACACTAGAGGAGAAAGAGTTAGGCTTCTGGGCTCTGGTACAGCATCTAGGTAGACTGCTATAACATAGCCTGCATTTCAACATCAGGCTCCTGCAGTACACAGCTGCCTCCGTGTCCAGTAGTTTTCCCCAGAATCTCCTTCAGGCAGTTCAATACTAGAGTGTTTCTGGTGAGATACCTCTCCATGAACAGCTTTCCCAGGCACAGTAGAGGACAGATTTCAGAGGGCTGGTTTAAATCAAGTCCCACCAGTGTGGCTTCTCTGCCATGCAGTGAGCCATGGCTGTGTTTGTCCAAAAAATTCTAGATCTCAGCCAGGGATGGTGGCTACTTCTTTTATCAGGGATTCCTGTATTTTCTAGTTTTCTTTACTTATTATTAGCCAATCTCTCATTACTCCAATCTCCTGTTGTAGTTCATAATTCTTCTTTTTTTAAAAATTTCTTTATTGATAAAGGTGTCACATATTTGTCCTCATCCCCCCATTTCCATCCCACACCCCTCCCCACGGATGCCCCCACACCCCTGTTGTCCTTAACCATTGGTTAGGCTCGTATGCATGCACACAAGTCCTTTGGTTGATCTCTCCCCCCTACCCCCACCTTCCCCTAACCTCTCTCTGAGGCCCGACAGTCCGATCGATGCCTCCTTGTTTCTGTGAGACGAGCAATAATAGTTATGCTGACAGGCAAATGAATCAGTCTGTAGTGAGTTTCTTTCTGGACCAACAGTTCTTTTGAGACCCAATTTCAATGTCCACCAGTTCCTTATGTGTACATGTCAGCACTGACTTTTCAGTTCTGGATGGTGGACAAATGGTGGTAATGCAGGTCCAACTCCCTCTGGTTTGGTCTCGCCCGGACCCAGGGGCGCGGCCTCACCCGGACCTGGAACCCAGCCTCACCCGGACCCAGGGGCGCGCGGCCTCACCCGGACCCGGGATCCAGCCTCACCCGGACCCAGGGGCGCGTGGCCTCACCCGGACCCGGGGGTGCATAATTCTTCTTTTTAAATCCTCACCCAAGGATATTTTTCCATTGATTTTTAGAGAGTGGAAGAGAAAGAGACAGAGAGAAATATCGATGTGAGAGAAACCCAGGACCCTTTGGTCTGTAGGCCGACACTCTATCCACTGAGCCAAACTGGCTAGGGCAGTCCTTTCCAATCTTAGATGGTAAGAGTCACTCAAATCAATCATGAAAGCCCTGCTGGTGTTGCTCGGTGGTTGAGCATCAACTTAAGAACCAAGAGGTCGAGGTTTGATTCCCAGTCGGGGCACATGCCCGGATTGCAGGCTCAATCCCTGGTAAGGGGCATGCAAGAGGCAACCGATCAATGATTTTCTCTCATCATTGATGTTTCTATCTCTTTCTCCCTGTCCCTTCCTGTCTGAAATCAATAAAAAAATATTTTTAAAATTTGTGAGAGTCTTGGTTCATACCTATTGTTATTCACAGTTACTTCCTTTTTCATTTCTTATTCACCATGCCTTTCTTATTTAGTAACCTCATAAACTTGTTTTATCCTCCCTTTTTGTCTTCACTTTTCCCCCATCCCTTTAGTTTTTGTTCCATTCCATTTTCTATTTCTTTCCTTCAGTGAATACCCTAATTTTGATATGCTATTTTCCCCCCAATATCTACTAGTTGGCTATCCTTAGCACTCCTCTAGCCCAGTACATTCTCACCATAGCTTTTACCTTGTACATTGTCTCTAGCTCCTCTGCCAAATATAACTGAGATTTCAATGAACTGGACTGAATGAGTTAATGAATTTTTTTTAAGCTAAGCTAAAGGATTAATAACTGATAGCTTTGTTTCTAAAGTTAGGCCATATATATAACAGAAAGTATATATATATATATGGGCTAACTCTTCTATGTTTTTCCATCTCTGCTCCAGCAAGCTATAGAGTCATACGTAAACAGCACAATGTCTTTGTTTTTATTATATGATTGTCAATTTACAAACTCCCTCCTAGAAAACGTAGCAGTCATAAATATCACTTTCAGAATTTCATAACCCTCTTTGAAAAAATTAGAAATAATTAGGAGTATTAAAATCGGACCTCAGGTATTCAGATATAAATATCCATGCCTTTCACATTCTTCCCCACTCTTCTGTTTCTAGGGCAAGACATTCCTCTTTCAGCCCGTTTTCTCATTTGTAAAAAGAAGAGGTAAAATGAGGTGATTTGCGAGCTCTTCCTCCCTGAACATTTCTGGACTAACCTGCTGGAACAGGCTGTGTGCACTTACTGCAGAGACTGCTCCGCAGACACATCCTGCTGAGTCCTAGAGGACAGGGTCCACCCAACTCAATAGTTACCTAGGATTTATGCCTCCTGTCGGGGATGCGATAGAAGTTTATTATTTTCTACTAAAGTTGAACAGAGGTGAAACAAAATCAATTTTCTTTCTTTGACAACACTAAAAAGTGGTTTTGTAAGAAAAAAGTTGTCAGCTACTAGCTGGTAAAAAAGCTGGTATTATTTGAAGTTTTTACATCCATGAATTAGGTCTACAACTTTTAAATAAGTATAATAGAGCCAAAGTACTCTGTTGGTTATATATACAGTCCTGTTATTACTGGCTTCTAATTACTAAAAAAGTTCCATGTGTCTAAATGCCATAACAAACACCCCAGATAATCAGGCCTGGTTGTTCTCTTCCAAGAATCATTTTAGACATTACTGAATAGGATTTGATGTAACAGTGAACAAAGAATAAGTCTAAGTGACTTTTCTTCCTCTTTGATGCAAAAGCTTGTCTCCAATAAAAGCAAGGAAACATAATCAAATAGTGAAAGAGAATGTAACATTCAAGAAGTCAAGGGTGATTTGTGGCATTACTCATACAGTTTCAAATGATTCCTATCACATCAAACTATGTAGCTACCAAGAGCAGGCTCATTGAGATATGTGCAGAGGGGCTTGGGCCCACCACTCTATTTACCCAGTTAGGCCTAAGTAATAATCTATCTTCCTTTACAGATGCCCCCACCTCCCTTTGTCTTCATGAGCTCCTAAAAACTGTATCAAAAAAGGATCTTCAGGCCCTAGCTGGTTTGGCTCAGTGGACAGAGTGTTCTGGGTTTGATCCTGGTCAAGGGCACACACCTCGGTTGCAGGCTGGATCTCCAGCCTCAGTCAGAGTACGTGCGGTAGGCAACCAATAGATGAGTCTCTCTCACATTGATGTTTCTCTCTTTCTCTCTCTCTCTCTCCCCCCCTCCCTTCCACTCTCTCTAAAAATAAATGGAAAAAATATCCTCTGGATTAACAACAACAAAAAAGATCTTCAGGGCAGAGGATTTTTAGGGCAGTGAAACTCCTCTGTATAATACCATAGTGGTGGATAAATGTCTTTATACATTTGCCCAAATCCATAAAATACACAACACCAAGAGTGAACCCTAATGTAATCTATGGACTTGGGTGAGTGTTGGATCAGTGTAGATTTATCAGTTGTAACAAAGCTACCCCTCTGGTGGGGAATGTTGATAATGGGGGAGGCTATGCATGTAAGGGGCAGGGGTATATGGGAAATCTCTGTGCCTTCCTTTCAATTTTTCTGTGAACTTTAAACTGTTCTAAAAATAAAGTCTATTTTAAAAGTGTACTTCCTTAGTCCCCATTCAACTTAATAAAATATAAATTTGCAGGTAATATTTCCATCAACAGATGATATCCTCTCATGTCAAGGCTTTTTATGGCCTGCTTTTTCCATCCATCTCACAGTTCCTGCCACCCAAGAACTCCATCCACATGGAAGAAGAGCATTTACATCCCTAGAGGAAGGCCCAAGGAAGCCCCAGGCCATGGTGGGATATGGACCAGTTGCTACAGGCTGACTTCTAGGGAAGCTCCCCTTCCATAGCACCTTCACCTACTCAGGGTTACTAATCATTGAGGCCCTCTTCCTACAGGGCCAACCAAAGCCAGGGGAGCAGTGAGGAGAAGGAACCACAAGAAAGCAAAGGCGCTATGCCATGTGACCCATTTGTGTCTGCCACCAGCCTAGTGTTGATACACTTTAGATCAGGAGGTGGCCAAGACAAGGTACAACTGGGGCTACATTCCTCCTTTTACAACTCTAATGGAAATTCCATACTATTTCTTTTCCTTCATTATTTTCCTCTATTCATGTCTCTCTGCCTCCAATTCTTTTTACCTAGAGAAATTACAGTTTTCACTTCTTTACCATCAAAACTTTCCCTCATATAGGTCCTGAAATGACTCATAAGTTGGAAGGGTTTTAAGAGTAGCTCCCCAGCCTGGCTTCCTAGAATGTTCTGGAGAGCTTTTCCAGATCTGAGTCCCATCCCAGACAAACTAAGTCAGGTTCAGGACTGTGTATATTTAAAAAGTTCCCCAGCTAATTCTGATCCTTTCTCTCCTCTTGGAATGTTCTCTCCACCTCCCACTCCCCTATCACCTGGTTTAATCCTTCACTGACTTCAGGTGAATGCTCTAATAACACCCCAAGAGAGCAGCCCAGGTGCCACACTATCTAAAATTACACCTACCCTCCCTTCCCTGCTTTATTCTTCTTCATAGAATTTATCACCATCTAAGAAACTGCATTTGTTTAATGTCAACATCCCGGAAAACAGGGACTTTGTTTTATTCACTGTTATATGCCCATACACTTCTGGCACTGAATAGGCACTTGATAAATACGTACGGACATGATAACAGCACATAGCCAGGTTCTTATGATGAGATTGAGCTGATGCATTTTTGGCAGAAACAATACCGAAGTGTGGTCATGCCCTCCTCCACATCATATCAGGGAGAACATGATGTCAATTTGCATTATTACTGGTGATGTTAACCTCAGCCACTTGGCTATGGTGATGTCTGTTGGGTTTCTTCACTACAAAGTGAAATTTACTATTTCCCCCTTTGTTACAAATAAAAAGTATATTGAAAGAGATAATTTGAGAATATACAAATGTCCTTTTTCTCCTCATACTCTGGCCCCCTAATTTTAGTATCCACTGGTGGATCTTGCCTACAATTATTACTATGGTGTTCAAAGGATGATTTTCTGTTCTCTTATTCCTTCTACATTGATTAATTGAAATTCATCTGTAAGAGCTGTCTCTTCAACCCCACTTATTTCTTTATTCATCTTTCATTTACTTATCCCTAGATACATGGGTGTTTATTTTATTCTATGGCTTATAATGCATTATTTTTATATATGTATATTTTTTATTGATTTCAGAGAGGAAGTAAGAGGGAGAGAGAGATAGAAACATCAATGATGAGAGAGAATCATTGATCGGCTGCCTCCTGCATGCCCCACATTGGGGATTGAGCCCACAACCCAGACATGTGCCCTGACTGGGAATCGAACTGTGACCTCCTGGTTCATAGGTTGATGCTCAACCACTGAGCCACGCCGGCAAGGCTGCAATGTTATTGATACTCATTTTCTAGGTCAAATTATTGCAGGTATGGCCACTGGGATATTCTTTCATGGGAGTTCTTTCAGATTGGCTCCTATGTTGATCTTCTTTTGAGCACCTCCTTCCTTTCTGGCACAAATACTACAGGTTCGTGGTGTATTTCTGCAGCCATGTCTCCAAAGACATTAGTTTTAAGCACGATCTAATTACATTCTCGAAACATCACTCTGGCAGCAGCAGGGTAAAACTGAGCATGGAGGCAGACCAACCAGTATTATCCTATAATAATTCAGAACTAATAAAAGCTAGAGTGTGAGCAGTGGCAAGGTGAAGAAGAGACATATTTCAGAGAGTTGAGAGGTTGAATGATAGGTCTTGGCAACAGTGAGATGCTGAGAAATGGAGGAAGAGGTGGGTGACATTCCCGAGGATCCCACATTTCTCCTGGGAGCCTGGTAGCATATTACCCTCCTCAGTAAATGAAGAACAACCTTCTTGGGGGCAGAGGGAACTTGTCCTGCCTGAGTTTAGAGTGGCCGTGTAGTGGGCTATCTATAATAATAAAAGGGTAATATGCTAATTAGACCAAACATCCTTCTGGGCATCCTTCTGGACATCCTTCTGGATGAAGCCAGGGCCAGAGCGAAGAAGCCCGGGTCCCGGCACCTGCCAGCGAAGGCCTGAGCAAAGCCCCGGTCCCAGAGGGAAGCTGGTGCCAGCAGCCGGGGGAAGGAAGGTCTACTCTTGCACGAATTTTCATGCACCGGGCCTCTAGTTGGATATAAAGGCTCAGGAGAGAGGAGGAGGGTAGAGGCATCTTTGGAGTGTATGAGATTGTCATGGAGAGTAGAGGGTGAGGACAGAATCTTGTGCCACATTGAGTATAGGGACAGATAAGGAGGAGAGTAAAAAAAGCAAACTGTAGGGGAAATGGGTCAAAAGGTCAGAGAAGCCCTGAGAGTCCAAGTGTCAAGAAAATGACCAAGTGTGACAAATATAGTAGACAGGTCCAGTAAGATAAACATTTAAAAGTTTTCACTTGATTTGGTGATTATACTTAGCAAATTTTTAAAGAACAGTTTTAATGGAGTGATAAGATAGGAGTCTAAGTACAAAGTGAAGAAAAAAACAAAGTGACTCTGTGGACAAGATAAACGTTTCTTTCAAGAATCTTGCTTGCAAAGTGAAGGAAATCATGCACTTAGGAGAGACACAGAGTCTGTTTGCTTGTAACAGATGCATTCATTCAACATTTGCACATTTCCTATATGCCAGGCACTGGAAAAGACTTAAGCATACTTTTATGCTACAGAAAGGAGCCAAAAGAGAAGGGAAAAAATAAAAAACACAGGAGAAGGATGAGGATATATGACAGAACAACATCCTAGAAGAAAAGGGAGAATATGGGTGGGTGAGCTGGGAGGTGGGGCGGGGGAAGAGTCAGGAAGAAGTAGCCCTGACTTCCTGTTCTACAGAAGACTGACATGCAAATCATTACATGACATTTAAACAGCATCAAAGCTGATCTTCAGAGTTAAAGTTTTTAGACCCAAATTTTTAAAATCTAATACTCCAGATCAATGGTAGACAAACTACAACCCACAGTCTGTTTTTATATGACCTTTCAGCTAAAAATTTATAAAAGGTTTTTAAAGCCAAAACAAAGAATGTGTGATGGAGACCACATGAGGACTGGAAAGCCTACAATATATCTGACTCTTTACCGAACAAGTTTGCCACACCCTGCTCTAAATGTTTCTACAATAGCAAACACACATTTTAAAATCCAGCCCAACAGATGTGCAAAATAAATACTTTGAGAAACCACTTGCAAAAGTGACAAGGCAGTGGTGAGAGATCTGAGGAAAAACACCAGATACACACTGCCAATTCCAGATTTTCTACTCAGATATGATTTTTCAGATGCCATTCATCTTCTTATAACCTTTATATGATAATGTGTCTTCCTAGACAAAAATCTGATTTCATATAATGAGAAGAAGTCTGTTTCTATCTTCAGAAACAGAGGTACCTGGGACACAGACCCCAAACTCGGTTTCCTGGCACCCACAAAAATACAAAGAAAATGTCCCCAAAGTTTTTTCTGATTTGTTTCAGAAGAAAAGAGAACTGGAAATTAAAATGTCAAATCAGGGAATGATGAAGCAAATTATATGGAACAGCAATATGATGTAATAATAAAGAGCTATTAAAAATGATTATGGGCATTATATTGAGATACAAGAGGGATATGAAATGACTTCAAGTGAAAAAATAATATGCATATAGATCATAACTCTAACAATATATGAATACTCTATTCAGAACCAGAATTAATTTTGGGTGACATAAATAATTGAACTCTCCTGTGATTTCCCATAAATTTTTTTGTAAAAAAAAATAGATGCTTAAAATTTAAATCTAGTTCTTATAATTTTTATAGTAAAGCAGTCTATAAAATTTATGTCTTGAAAGACAAGGTCTGAAATGCATGTTAAAAATTTTAAGATGAGTTCAAAGACAGAATCGTGATGCAGCAACTTGTGAAGTAGAAAATTCTTCTAGAATGAAACAAGCCTGGTTCCTTGTTCTGGTCACACCCTGACCTTTTGGAAATAGACATAAAAGAAAGATATTCGTGCCTCGACCTGTCACACAGTTCCAGCTTTTTTACTTAGGTATGTTTTTTCAGATGCTATAAGGAGGCTCCTTCTATAACCTTAGACCCCATGCAAAGGATCATCTCAAGAGTAAGCCCCTTTGATTTGGGGGCACTCTTACAAGTCTTCTCTCTAATTAAAAACTGGCTGATCTGGTTCTTTTTGCTGCTATATACAAATGGCACTAAATACTACAGAAGTTCCATATTTCAGAAGTAGGTCCATATTTCTACGCATTTTCCATTCTCTTTTCCCAATGTAAAGAGTTATAAGAAAGGTTCAGGCCCTTTCACAGGCAGAGGAAGTAGAGCTCCTGAATAAATTCACAGAAAAAGTAAGAATTTATATGAATTTGTTGTTGTCTTTGAATTTACCCTTTCAAAGCAGCTCAAACCAAAGTATTAAGTGAAGGTTAAGAAACTATCTCTTTGTTTCTTTTTAAGAAAGGAAAGGTGGGAGTAGGGAAAATAAAACCCCAAAATGGGGTGGGGGGAACAAAAACTACAGCTGAAGCACACCCCTTTCAGTTCCCTTTAATAAATGAGAGCAGCTCCTGTGTCAGCTTCACTTTAGCATTTTTAAACTAATCTTAAAACCACCTTTTTGCTTCTGGCACTCCTTAATTTATAATCTACTGTCATCAACTTCTCTAAACAACCTGAAGCTGAAAAGTGCCTTCCAAAGTGTTGTCAAGGGAATGAATGCTTCTCAACGAATTCTTTAGTCGTGTTGTAACAAAAGCTCTCTCACTGGAGCTACTACTTCTGAATAAAGAATTTGGTCCCTTCTTTTCCCGGTTTCTTGGCACCAGAAATGGACTTGGTAGGAGCTGACTGTACCATCTAAAATAGTCCAAAAGTGAACACTCTCTTGTTAGATGGTTTGGTTTGTCCCTCTCCCCCAGTCCTCAATACATATTCAGCTACTAAAATGTTACAGCAAAAAGACTGATCCTATTTAGAAGCAATGTGTATATAGCAACCTGAACTCTGATCTTATACTTCATCAGTACTTGCAGATTGCAGTCAACTCAACTCTCTTATGTACAGAATTTCCACTAATGGATTTGGTGCCTCTGGCCCTAGAGATAAAAAGATGAGGGCTTTAAAAGCATCCAGGCCATCTGTCTGTTCTATTTCTCCTCCCTGAATAGAAGACTGATCACTAAGGCACATTGAAGGTACACAAACCACTCAAGGAGCCTGTGGGAGGGAGTGGTTGTTTCACAGAATTGGAAAAATGTGACAAAGGCCAAAACCGGTTTGGCTCAGTGGATAGAGCGTCGGCCTGTGGACTGAAAGGTCCCGGGTTCGATTCCGGTCAAGGGCATGTACCTTGGTTGCGGGCACATCCCCGGTAGGGGTTGTGCAAGAGGCAGCTGATCGATGTTTCTCTATCATGGATGTTTCTAACTCTCTATCCCTCTCTCTTCCTCTCTGTAAAAAAATCAATAAAATATATTTTAAAAAAAATGTGACAAAGGAAGGGATATTGGAACAAGGTCCTGAAGGATGAATACAAATTGATATGCCAGAAAAGAGCAGGAGGTCAAGAAAGGCAGAGAAGAAGAACATGCAAAAACAAACACACATATTCATAAATACGTAGAATTTTCAAGAACTAGAAGAGTATAATTAAGGTGTTTATTCAGCAATTGTCACCTCAAATTTAACACATCAAGGCAGATTATCTTCCTCACTTTTCTTAAGCAGCCAGGTTCAAAACCTGTTATCTCTTCCTTCTTCCTCATATGCAAATAGCAGACAGTTGCTTTCTTCCCAAACCCCAGATATCAGACATTGGACTTTGCCATGCTCTGCTAATCTGAATTAGCAACTCCAGTCTCATCTCCTCCCAGTCCTGAGAACCAACAAGTTACCTCTCACTTTTGTTTAGTAACTGAATAAAAATCTAAGTTAACTCGGCACTCTAGAACAGCGTCGCCAAACTTTTGGACCTCACGGACCACCAGTTGGCGACCGCTGCTCTAGAATACTGTTCGTACCTGCCCGTCCATCCACACTTCCCACGATTCCTATCCAAGCCTCTAGTCCAGTCCAGTGTACCTACTGCCCTGAACACATACACCCAAGATCCTGCACTTACACCTGTGTTCTACCTGAATGATCCTCCTTGCCCCTCTCTTTATCTACGCCCCACCAAGTACTCTTCCTCTCAAGGTCTCGTTCAAATTGTTTCCTCCAGGAAAGCTTATGCAATCACCCAAGTATTTCTTCCTCCTCAGAACTCCCATAGGTAGAACTATCCATACAATTAAAATAGCTTTTGTTTCATAATTTGTTTTTTTCACAATTAAGCTCTAAACTTTGAGAACAGGTTCTGGACTTCACAGAATATCTTTTACACTGTCCCTAGTTTAACACTCCCAGTAAGTGATGATAAGCATTGCTTACTGGTGATAAAGAACTTGGTGTTCCCTTTCTCTCACTGACAAGTCCTACTGCTAACATCTATAATCCAGTTACTTCTCTCCAACTCCACTGACAAACCGTCATCCAAGGCATCCTTATTTCCTGTCCGAATGACTGCAGTACCCTCCTAATAAGACTACATATTCTTCTGAAAACCCAGTGCACGGCAGTGCCACACATAACCACTCAAGAAAAGGTTAGTGAATGAACGAGCATATTAGGGAACCTTAATCAAGAAACCTATGCTCTCTACTTTTAAAAAGTTGTTTCTATAGCCCTGGCCAGTGTTGCTCAGTTGGCTGACTGTTATCCCCATCCTTTGCATCGAAAGGTGGCCAGTTCGATTCCCACTCAGGACACATGCCTACAGCTCGATCCCCAAACTGCAGGAGGTAGCTGATTGACGTTACACTCTCAAATGGATGTTTCTCTCTCTCTTTTTCTCCCTCTCCTCTCTCTGTAAAAATCAATAAAAATATTTTTAAAGTTGTTTCTGTAAATGTGATTCGTTGGGGTTACTAATATAGTGGTGAATGATCAGATAAATCATTTAAATATACTTTTAGAGCAGACTTTAAGAGTGTCTATTCCAGAATTAACGCTATTCTATTCTTCTTCCACCATTATTGAAATTCTGATATGACTACATACCATTAGGATATACAGTATTAAAAAATTGAGTGAACATCAAAATAATTAAAAAAACCATTGGTTTTATATTTATTTCTTTTCCTAGCCCCATAGAGGTAGAAGAAATAAGCTGAGTGATTTAGGTCTCCACGGCCTCAGTTCTGACACTGTTGGTCGGAGACCACTTGAACACACATTCAAATGGCAGCCAGCACACAGGAAGAAAAATGAAGTCATAACTCTCCAAAAACTACTGAAATGTAAACTCCTTGTCTGTCTCTTGTCACCACTGTCTCCCTAGCACCTACTGCTGCTGATACTGAGTATCTCCTGTGTATTTGTTGAATGAGTGAAAACAAGCCCCCAGTCAACATTAATTACATAAGGTACCTTTACTGGGAACTACATCTGTGATGAATTAACACACAGCACACTTCAATACTTTTAGACAATGCCAATTCTTGAACTGTAATTTATTCATGGTAAGCACATTCCCACGAGCAGCGATGATGTTTCTAAGGAATGTAGTATCAGCTGTGACAGTGGGGAATGTTTTCACAAACCCCTTTCCCATCAATTGGAGAGAAGATGGTAAACAAAGGAAGCAGACTACTCTGTTCCTGCCCCACTGCAGGCGTGACAAAAATAAAAAATAAAAATGAGAATTTCACTCCCTCCCAGCCAACAGGGATTATAATTTCCACACAGGGGACAAAGTAGGAGGCTCTGCTCACACAATCCAGGCAGGAAAATAAAGAAGCAAGCAAACAAACAAACCACACCCAAAGGGAAGTTCCTAATCTGCTAAGGTAAGTCTACACTTCCCATGCTAGCTTTGGTGTAGGGGGAAAGCTGGATGTTGGTGGGAAACTTCCTTTTCCAACCAAATGAAAGGCTATGCAAGAAGATGTGGGTCCTGCTGGCCTTCAATTCCACCCCTGAAGCAGAAGTAGGCAATGGGAAGGGGAGAATGGAAAAATTATCAATGAACTTTCTTTCTAAGGACTCTCACCACTCTTCACTATCCTACTTTCCTCGAACTTCTGGCTACTCCCTGTGAAAGAATGTGCTCTACATGCTAGGAGAGATTCTAACCAACCACATATCACATCCTCAATGTGAGGTTCCCTACAGTTCAGGGAATGATTGAAATAAAACTATGTTTTCACAATATTTCTGCTCGCCTTACCATGTTAAGATAAAAATCACAAGCATCAAGTGGTTTTTAAAATCGTTCCTAAAAAGATACAGAAATACTTAATAGTTGAGAGGATTACAAAATACCTATGAGCAAAATTATGCACTTAAGGTTTATTCAACAGTCTATTTTTAAAAACCAATCCTTCCATCTTCCATTTATGATATACCCTGCGTCTCAAAGCTTTGTTGCTTGAAGGCTAACTCTTTTACCTAACAAAACATTTCACCAAGATCTTATCTTTTGTAAGTCTTCTATTTTTCTAATATCTCTCAATAGAGTAAGACATATTATAATGTATTCCCACAGAGAAATGGCAGCAAACATTAGATCACCATTTTATGGCTAAGTCACTCTTTGGCAATAAATACTTAAGAGGATTTTACTCTGCTTTTCTGAGCACAGGGGCCAAGAGCCACAGCTGAGCCTTGAAGGGCATTTAGGTGGACACATGAACTTTACCCTCTATAGAGCTACAATTGTCACCTTTACCTGAGCCTTTGATGTCCTTCCTTCTTTGGACTCATCGTGTGTTAGGATGCAAAGAAACCATGGGAAGCACTCAAATTCAAGGTTGCAACCATAGCCTGCCACTTGTCACATCCCTCAGCCCTACATCTCCACCCTTAACCTAGAATTCTAACTTACAAATTATTCATTTCTATTGTACCTTCAGTACACAAAATGACAGACCCATATTCTTTAGAAGGCTGATATAGCTTCCTAAAGGACTTAAGCATGGTACTCATAAGCCAAATGACTCCTTATTTGTCCTAATTATGTTTTCTTTATGGATTATAAATAGATTTTAAGCCTCACTTTGATATCATGAGTTGAACTGATAAACAGTTTAAACAATGGATAAGGTGGTTATGTAATCTGGATGCTTAGTCTACATCGGTGGTAGCCAACCTTTCAAACCTCATGGACCACCGGTTGGTGACCACTGGTCTACATAACGCAAATCTAAACCCAAAGAACCAGCGTTTCCATGTGGAAAAGCACTTTGCTTAACTCTCTAAAATACATAATAAAAATAACTCTAAGAACATTTAAAGGACTTGTAGGGGAAAATATAGATGCAAGAAGAGGTAGAAGTGTAAAGGCACATGTAAAAGCATGAGGACTTACCAGTTAGTATTCATTAGAGATAGGTATTATTTTTATCACATTATTATTACTCAAAATAATCCTCAGAAAAGTTCTACAATAAATCTAAACATTCAATACTTCACTTTATGTTAAATTCACTAGTCTAACAAGAATTTTATTGATTTCCTTCATCATTTGAAACCTTCCAAAAACCTTTCCAGAATTAGAGCATTTGCTGCTATGAATAGTGGCACCACAATCTTGTATAAATAAACAAATAATTTAAAGCTGAAATGAGTAACCTATATTAAACTTAGAGCTCCAATTTACAAGTGCTTTGTTTCCTTAGAAGCCAGAGAAAATACTTCTTTGATCTTCTGAAATGGAACATACTTTAATATCACTTTTGAAAAACTCACATAAGAGCAGGGTTTAATCAAACACAATTGCAAATACTAGAAAAGAAGATAAGGAGGGGGGAGGAGAAAAAAATAATTTTCAACCATGAGATTGTAAGCCCTTCAGGATAGATTTCCTCTTTTTAAGCAGTTAAGGAAGGATGCCTTACAGTAGGTGGATAAAAAACAAACAAGGCCGAAACCGGTTTGGCTCAGTGGATAGAGCGTCGGCCTGCGGACTGAAAGGTCCCAGGTTCGATTCCGGTCAAGGGCATGTACCTTGGTTGCGGGCACATCCCCAGTAGGGGTTGTGCAAGAGGCAGCTGATCGATGTTTCTCTATCATGGATGTTTCTAACTCTCTATCCCTCTCTCTTCCTCTCTGTAAAAAATCAATAAAATATATTAAATAAAAAAAAATACATTAAAAACAAACAAGGCCCAGATCCATTAAAAGACAATCAGGCCCCACTTATTTCCCATCACCGTAAGAGTACAGAAAGAGACAGGTATAGTCGAGTTATTTTATTATTTTATTTTTTATTAAATTTATTGGGGTGACACTGAATAAGATCATATAGGTTTTTAGTGTACGTTTCTATGATACATGATCTGTATATTGTATTGTGTGTCCTCTATCCAGTCAAATGCAAGGATCTCAGAACCTGGAGCTTCGACCTGAACCCTTGAGCACTAAGAAACTTAGTTACAATTGCTATTCAAAATCCTTTTGACAATCACCTTTGGGCTGGAACCACCATCTTCCAGTAATTCGCCAAAATGACCAACACAAAGAGAAAGAGGAGAGGTACCCACTACATGTTCACTAGGCCTTTTAAAAAACATGGAGTAGTTCCTTTGACTACATGCATGAGAATCTAAAAGAAAGGTGATATTGTAGACATCAAGGGAATGGGCACTGTTCAAAAAGGAGTGCTCACAAATGTCCCCATGGAAAAACTGGAAGAGACGACAATGTCACCCAGCATGTGTTGGGCACTGTTGTGAACAAGTTAAGGGCAAGATTCTTGCCTGAAGAATTAATGTACCTATTGAGCATATTAAGCCCTCTAAGAGTTGAGATAGTTTCCTGAAATGTGTGAAGGAAAAGATCAGAAAAAGAAGGAAGCCAAAGAGAAAGGTACCTGGGTTCATCTGAAGCGCCAGACTGCTCCACCCAGAGAAGCACACTTTGTGAGAACCAGTGGAAAGGAGCTGAGCTGCTGGAACCCATTCCCTGTGAATTCATGGCAAGGTAAGCATAAAAGACATAAATAAAAGCCTTCTGTACTGTTAAAAAGAATTCCTATGACAATCATTCAGGAGCTGCTATCTACACAGGTGACTATAAACTCAAAGCACACGTGGAAGAAGACTTGGGGACTACTAGCATGCTCTGCACACAGTGTACAATACCAATGGACTTTGTGCCCATCAACTACAGGGCAAATTTCAGGTACCCAAAGAAAGGATGATAATTTCTATGTTACTATGAAACTTGGACTCCTAGAGAGATCATATTAGTCTCCTTAAGTAGTTTCATCAGCATCATCGAGTCAAACTTTATATTTAAATAGTAAAACAGGCTCATCAATAATTAGGCCCTGGAACACATCCAGATTAGCAGCATAAAATAAATGCTTGTTACAAAACAACTCTTCAGGGTTGGGTTTATATAGCAGAGTACCCAACCAAGAAGGCCTGTATGGCAGGGCAAAGGAAATGCTTTAATGTCAATGTATAACAAAACTTAAATGATACATTTGTTATATATTTGTCAATATATAACAAAACTTAAATATACATTATAACAAAACTTAAATGAACAGAAAAAAACCCCATCCACACAACACACACACACAAAACACAGCAAAAATAGCCTAGAGCCACACAATTTAGACTTATAGGGGCTTTGCTATTCCTGTAGCCCAACCAACCTCACTCCGCATATGAGGAAACTAAGTCTCAGAAAAGTTGTCCAATATGACTTAGGCTGGATTCTAGGTCCAATGTCTCCACTCCACCCTCATCAGAACAGCTTTCTATAAAAACCTTGAGGGGGGGAGGGGATTGCCATTCTTGTTGTTGGCTGACTCATCAAAGGATCCCAAGATCTTGGGAGTAAAGGAGATCTCTCCTCTACTCTCCAGTACTGAAAGCTAAACATTCCCCAGAAAAACTGAAATTCTCAAAAGTAAAAACAGGAATGGAACCTGCACAGAGCCACTATGTTACTGCAGAATCACAAAGCAATTCATTTTCAAATCCTTTTCACATACATTACTCCCTAAGAACCACAGCTCATGAGAGAAAGGAGTCTGAACTCCAAATCAGATCTATGGGATTGTGCCAGAAGCAGAAGAGCCTCGGACATGAGCAAAGCAAACTTTGCAATATTCAGAAGAAAGGGAAATTTCCTGTAAGCCTCAGGGAACCTTTCCCAGAAGGTCTCAGAGTTGCTGAGAATGGAAAGATTCTGTGGGTCGTTACGTCCATGAATCAACTTCGTCATTCTTAAAGGTCATCAGCTACGTTTAGATTTAGTTTTCCCATTAAATCAAAGGGAAAATGTCATTCAGAGATCAGAATGAGGAAAAGCTGGGGAGAGGGTATGTTGGGAAAACAGCATCTCACTTACATGATGGACTACACAAGGTCCTGCCTGACTTCCCGTAGCATCTGTATCGTAAGGTTGTATGACATATTCTACACAACCTTTTTTCAGGTTATCAGTTGGGTTCTGTTGCTAAAGTTGAGTTTTCTGGCTTTTTTCCTTTTATACTGAAAAGCTTTTCTAGCGTGGTTTGATTGTTAAGACGATCAGGAGGAAAAACAAATGCTAAACCAAAGTTAAAGCATAGGAAAAGATTAAACCAGTAAGTTAGGTTAAAAGACTTTTCTATAGTAAGTAGAAAGTATGCAAATGAGTTGCTTTAATTCCTAGTTTACAAAGTTGGATTGGTTCCTTTTGTTGAGCATATAGAAGCAATATACAACATTGTTTCCAAACCATTTAACTTCAGAAGCTTATGACAGTTACTAAAACTAGGCTAACTATAGACTTTAAACAAAACTCAGATTTTTATAAAACTCTGGAGACTAGCAAACTTTTGAAAACCCAATCCATACATTAATGACATCAAAGACCTAAATGCTTAAGGTTCAAAAGGGAAAGTAAGAAACATCAAATTGTGGAATATACAAATTCATTTTGTTTCAATATAATTCTTTAAAGTTCTGTTCAAGCAAAACAGATCTATCCTCTCTAATAAAATGGTAATATGCAAATTAACCATCACTCCGCTACATAAGCCACGCCCACCAGCCAATCAGGGCGAGTATGCAAATTAACCCCAATCCAAGATGGCTACAGCCACAGAGAACAAGGTTTCCCAGGTAACAGAGCAAGCCAAGCTTTCCATAGCCGTTGCAGGCCTAAGCCTCCACTCAAGCTACAAAGTTTCAATTATAGAAGGTAAACAAATTCAAACAAATGGCGGCAGAATGGAGCTTGAGAGAGCAGGCCAGGGTTGCCGGCGGCAACAGGGGAAGCAAAGCTTTCCGCACACCCTGGTCGGGCTCACCCGCTTAAGGCTACAAAGTTTCAATTGTAGAAGGTGAATTAACTGCCACAGAAATGGCTGCCGCCCCAGAAATGGCTGCCGCCCCAGGTTACAAAGTTTCAATTGTAGAAGGAAAATAAATTCCAGATACCAGGGCCTCCCCTTGGGTTGCCAGGGGGCGTGGCCAGCCTGCAAACCACCACAGGCCCCTCGCTCAGGCCGCCCCACACCCCAAGGGAACCCCCACCCTTATCTGTGACACCCTTCAGGGCAAACCAGCTGGCCCCCACCTGTGCACCAGGCCTCTATCCTATCTAATAAAAGAATAATATACAGATTGATCATCACTGCAACACACAATATAGCTGCCCCCATGTGGTCAAAGATCCTGCCCCCATGTGGACACAAGATGGCCACGACAAGATGGCCAGCAGGAGAGGGCAGTTGGGAGGCACCCGGCCTGCAAGGGAGGGCAGTTGTGAGGGACCAGGCCTGCAAGGGAGGGCAGTTGAGAGGGACCAGGCTTGCAAGGGAGGGCAGCTGAAGGTGATCAACCCTGCAGGAGAGAGCAGTTAGGGGTGACCAGGCTGGCAGAGGAGGGAAGTTGGGGACAAACAGGCTGGCAGGGGAGCAGTTAAGCATCAACCAGGCTGGCAGCGGAGTGGTTAGGGGGTGATCAGGCTGGCAGGCAGAAGTGGTTAGGGGCAATCAGGAAGGCAGGCAGGCAAGCAGTTGGGAGCCAGTAGTCCTGGATTGTGAGAGGGATGTCCGACTGCCCATTTAGGCCCGATCCCACCAGGATCGGGCCTAAATGGGCAGTCGGACATCCCTCCAGGAGTCCCAGATTGGAGAGGGTACAGGCTGGGCTGAGGGACAACCCCCCGCCGTGCATGAATTTCGTGCACCGGGCTTCTAGTATATATATAAAACCCTAATATGCAAATAGACCAAACGGCAGAACAACCAAACAACCAGTCACTATGATGTGCACTGACCACCAGGGGGCATGCGCGGAACATGGCGGGCGTTGGCAGAAGGTGGCAGAGCGCGGAACATGGCTGATGTTGGCCATGGTGGGATGGTGGAACAGGTAAGCAGGGGTGCCAGACCAAGGCCGGGTGAGCTTCTAGTGGTTACTGAAATGTCTTTGCTCCTGCGAGTTGCGGTCCTGCCTGCTGCTCACACCTGCTGCTGGTGCTGACCCCGCTCGCACCCGCTGCCAGCGCCTGGCGCCAGCCCCAATCGCTCGGTGCCATCAGCGGGTGCAAGCAGCAGCTGCCAGCCCCAATCTCCCCTGAGGGCTTCTCCACCTCTTCCTGCTCCTAAGGGGCAATTGAGGCAGCAGCCACCATTCGTATCCACTGATGGCGCTGGCCCCAATTACTCTGTGTGGTCAGCGGGTGCGAGCGGGGCCGGTGCCATCAACACGTGGGCGCAGTGGCAGCGGCGGGAGCGGGACT
The DNA here is from genome assembly GCF_951640355.1 of Cnephaeus nilssonii. Taxonomy (NCBI): domain Eukaryota; kingdom Metazoa; phylum Chordata; class Mammalia; order Chiroptera; family Vespertilionidae; genus Cnephaeus; species Cnephaeus nilssonii. The sequence continues at coordinate 26,167,427 of NC_137091.1, read as the reverse complement.
GCCGTCAGACAGGGGAAGGGGGGCTGCGGTGGGAGGGGCAGGGTGGGGGCATGGTGGAGGGGCAATGCGGGAGCGCGGAGGATGGGCCGAGTCCCACCCTTGTGCCCACCGCAGCCTTGCTGCCCACAGTTCCTTTCAAGGTGCACAAATTCGTGCCCTGGGCCCCTAATCTATATATATAAAAGCCTAAGCAACCATTACAACCAAACGACCCGTCAACCAGTCGCTATAACTTGCACTGACCACCAGGGGGAAGATGCTCATGCAGGAGTTGCCCCCTTATGGTCAGTGCACTCCCACAGCCAACTTCCCATGGCGGGCCAACCTCCCGTGGTCCCTGATCCCCCACCAGCAAACCTCCCACGGTCCCTCCTCCCTACCCAGCTGGCCGGCCCCAATCAGTCCCTCCCCCGCACTGGCCAACCTCCCATTGGTCCCTCCCCAGGCATCCGGCCAGCCCCGATCAGCCCAATAGAGACTGGGTGAGACGGCCCTGATTGCCCCGATCGCCAGCCAGCCTGAGGGACCCCACCCGTGCATGAATTCGTGCACAGGGCCTCTAGTATATTATAAAAGCCCAATGTTGTTAATATCGAAAATTACTAAACACTTTGTTCCTAAGCACAGGCAGTCCTCGGGTTACGTCAGACTCGATGTATGTCATTTCGTGGTTATGTTGCCATCTCCCATATATTTATTTAAAAAAAAGTTACGTCATTTCGATGTATGTACATATGTGCTTTATGTTTTTTATTATTTATTTACTACAAGTAAAGGTCAGGAATTGTTATCTTTCTTTTAAATTATTTTTACTATTTCACTTCATTACTGTATGTGCTCCATGTGAGTGACATAGGTGCTTACTTAGGTGGTTTCCGACTTAAGGCGAAAATCGCGTTACATAGCGCCGTAGGAACGGATCTCCGATGTAACCCGAGGACCTACTGTAGTAATACAGATTAGTCAAATTACTTTTAAGTGGCCTTGAGATTAATAATTTTAACAGACCCCCCAAGAACATTCTACCACTTCAATAGCCAAATAAACTTAGAGCAATTAGTCACTGAAACACACATACACACATTGACTGATTCATGTTTATCTGCAAAACCTCAAAAATATCCACCTGCCCTACCTACAGCACAAGATGGCTGAAAATGAAAATCAAGGTGCACTCTTCCTCCCAAGAGCACGCCCACGCTGCCCCTCACCTTTTCCCCCCCACAGACATGCATCTCCTAAACTCTTAAGACCCCATGATGGGCAGCAGCAATTTGTCCCAGACAAACTCCCTGAACCTGTTCCCAAGGCCCCTTTTCTCTGACTTAATGAGCCAAAGCAGAGCAGCCCAGGCTCATTTCCTCAGTCCTTCCTTGTTTCATTGTCCCCAGCTTTCATAAACGTCTTCTAAAATTCATAAAAAGAAAAAGAAAATCAAAATGAGACAGTATATGAAAGTACTTGATAAGCACTTGAAATCATAACATATGTCAGTAAGTAGTAGAGTATACACAAAGAATAGTTAAATACAAGTAATGCTCTAAGTTGGTATAGTAAACGAGTAGGAGACATGGTGTCATTAGCTTGGCATCTAATCTTAGTTCAACCATTAAGCACCAGTAACCTCATCGTAAGACAAGTCACTGATGCCCACTGAGCCCCATTTTCTTGTTGTGGAAAGCAACAGAATTGACCTGGAGATCTGAAGTCCTTTTTGGCTCCGCTACTTTGATTAGTAAGATTTCATACCTAAATTACTATGTTAAATAAATAGCATTTCACATAACTATTCTGTGTGCCACCATGTCACAAGTGGATACCCCCGCTTTCATAATTAAGCAGATATAGCAGAGAATACTACCACCTTTTATAGACTTATGTACAGACCTGTGACATGTTCAACGCATTATTACATATTCCTTCACAGGATGGATCGAAGATTAAATGAGATGAAGATACATTTTATCCCTCACTTATCAGACTAGTGAGCTGAAGTCATGATCAAGCCATCTACAACAACGCACAGCTGCAAGAGTAAAAGCTGGAGGGAGAAAGCAGCTCCCACATGCCCTTCTCAGTCAGGGATAACTGAGCATCTGACGTGGAAATATAACAGAGCCACCTACTAATGTCCAATTGGCTGTGGCAGAAAAGCAGGCAGTCCCTCATTCACATTTGCTGAACCACTAGGCACTTGTTTTCTGGCTGCCAGAGACACAATAATGAACAAAAGAAAAATCCCTGGCCTCACTGAGCTTACATTGTGGTTGGGCAAGAGCAACAAGGTAAATGAGTAAAATATAGGTTATATTACAGTGGTAAGTGCTATGGAGAAAAATAAGACATGAAAAAGAGGGTAGAGAGCATGTGTTTGGGGATTTGCAGTTTTCTTTTAAGCTGGCGGGATGCCACATAAAGAACTACAACAATAATGCATCTAGCATTTCCCCAAACAGGGAACACTTTGGATACCGGGAAGACTCTGGCCACTGATTCCAATTTGAGATTGATTGCTCAAACCTCTGAAATGCCAGCTATGAGTTGTCATATCTGCAATCTAAACACCCTACTAACAAAGACTCCCACCACCACAACCCCACCTTTAAAATCACAGAGTGAAAATTTATTTACAAAAGAGCCCTGAGAAGTTACAAGAGCATTTGAACTGCTTGTGAGTTAGCACGAATGTCTCCTCATGTAAAGGTTCAAGTGTAGTTTGGGTACTGAGTTCTGCTAAGGCAAAGCACTAAGAATGCCGCACGCATCATTTTGCTTTTTTTGACTTGTCAATTCTAGTGAGTTCTCTACTATTGGTCTATATTTAACCAGCTTACTGGGAAGTTTCTCCAGCTTTTTAGCAATTTTTCTCTTTTATTAAAAGAGCAACCCAGTTTGCAAGAAAGTTGCTGTAAGAAAGTTATCAGCCCCTCCCCCCCCCCCCCGCAAGATCTGATACACTTGGTTAATCACTATCTCATCAACCTTTAACCAGGTTAATTGGAATGGCAAATCAGGTTAAACTTTGTTTTACTGAAGTTTTAAAATGCTTTCTGAGTCGCTAAAATTTCTTGGTCCTCTGGTTGTAACTGCATCCTGAGAACTGCAGTAGTCTTAAAATTCTCTATAGCTTACTTGAACGTGTGTGTCTATACTGCACAGCCCTTCTTTTAAACGGAGTTCCCACAAGGAAGTGGAAAAGACACATTGGACAGAACTTCAGGCTTGGCGGTCGGATCGCCAACCCAAGGAGGAGGTCCAGTACCCGAGGGTTTTCCCTCAGCCCACACCCGGCGTGGAGCTTGTTTGGCTTCTCGGCGGGAGCGGCGCTACCGGCCACGGGCCCCGCCGACTGCGCGTCGCTTGGGAGGCGAGCCGCCGGCAAACTTCAGCCGGGATCCGCGGGCTGGGCCCGGCCGAGGGGCGGCTCTTCGCCGGCGCGGCCCCGCTCTGCTCGCGGGTCCGGGACCCGGGACGGCCCGGGACGGCGTCTGGGGGCCTGCGGGGTTCGGAGGCCCGGACGAGCGCTGGGCTGTGGGAATCGGAGGAGGGCCGAGGGACTGCGGCCCGGGTCCGGGGTCGGTCATCTACCGGGGGGCGAAGGTCCCGTGGGGCCCAGCCTGAGGGTGGGCGAAGACACCGGAGCTGTCCCGGGGGCCCGGCAGGGGTGTCTGCCGAGAGGGACCCAGGCGGCTGCGGGGGGGAGGTGGGTGGACGGGGACTCGGGAGCCACGCCCGGCCGGCCCCGCCCCGCCCCCGGGCTCGGGCAGCGCAGCCGCGCCCGGCCCCCTCCTCACCTGATGTACGGGCTGGCCGCCGCCAGGATGTTCTTCTGCACCGGGATCTCCTCCCCGTCGAGGACCAGGTGCGCGTCGCAGAAGCGGGACTCCTCGCGGAAAGAGCTGAGGGCTCGCAGCAGGCGCGCGGCGTGCTGAGGGTCACACACGGCGCTACCCTCGGCCATCGCGGTGCCCGCTAGTCAGCCGGCCAGTCCTGTCCCCGACGCCGCCTCGCCGGACCCCTTGGGCTGTCCGCGTCCGGCGCGCTCCCGTCTACACAGCCCGCGCGCGCGCGCCCGTCCGGCCCGGCTATCCTTGATCCGTGAACAAGCGAGAGCCCTCGGACCGCGCCTGCGCCATCCTCGGTGCGAGGGGCCGGTACCTTTAAGGAGCCGCTGCATTACGTCATTTTCCCGCGACGCCCCCACGCTCTGGCTCCCTCCCTCTCGCCCGCCATCGCTGGAGGCAGCCAATCAGAAGCGTCGTTCCCCTGTCTAGTCGCCGCCCCCGCGCCGTCAGAGGCTGTCCACCACCCGGAGGGATCTCTGCGGCGCAGCAGGGCTGTGCGGCTGGCTGGGGCTTTGGGGTTGGGCCGGCGGCCTCTGGACCCCCGAGTCTTGGCTCTTCCACTCTAGCTGTGTGACCATGGGCACGGTGCCCATCCTCACCTCTCCATCTGCAACCTGAAGATGGTGACTTCTTAGTGTTGTGGACTAGCATGTAAGCAAGGACGCCGTAGGTGTAGTTTTTATTGTGTTTGAGAGAAAAGCCGCTTCCCAAGTAAGAGCAGAGACGCGGGAAAACAGGCTCTGAAAAGAGCGTTTTGGTTGCGGCCTAGGGAGGAGATGTAGCTGATGAAGCTGGAGAAGTAAGCGGCAGGTCTTAAATTCTGCAGGGCCTCCTTGGCGGTGGTAAGGAAGTTAGTTGGTCTTGGTTCCTGTAGGTGTTAGGAGACATGAAAGGGCTTTGAGCGGGTTGTTGTTGTTTTTTATAAAGATCACTCAGCCGCTGCGTGGAGAATTGTGTGTGTGTGTGTGTGTGTGTGTGTGTGTGCGCGCGCGCGCGCGCTCCAGAGACAGAATGAGGCTTATATATTGCAGTACTTGAGGGAAGAGAATGGTGGCCTAGATGGAAGGCTGATGATGGCTGTGGACAATAGTGTATGGCTTTAAAAGAGTAGATAGAATTGTGAGGGAAGTGGAGTCCAGGATGATGTTCTGGGTTGAGTAACTGCATGGATGTTGGGACCTTTCAGAGAGAGAGAGAGAGAGGAAACGCTGAGGGGGCGGAAGCGAGAGAGGCCAGACATTCATTTGTGACCGGAAGCAACTCTGGGTCAGCTTGACTTTTAAGGCAAGCCCTATACTGTCTGAGGTTTGCCTGTAGGCTGCTAAGGGCACATGGGAATGTGGAATGTAGTCACCATTTCGTACAAACAGGTGCTCAATAAGCTTTAAAGAAATAGCAATTTTATGAGGACCAAGGACCAGAAGAATGTGATCCTCATTCCAGATAAGGCGAGATGTGGTTCTCACTGGATCAGCTCAGTCTTTTCTTTCAGCCAAAGGCTCCAATAAAGTCTTGGGTCTTCACCCTGAATCAGCCAAGGCTTTGCAGTTGCTGGTAGGAATCGGAGTATAGAACTCCGCTAGAGTCACTGGCAAAGGATAGATGAGAAAAAGGATGCTACCAGTGAAAGGTCTAGAAATTTACAGTCCCCTCTTCAAACACAGCTCAGTATTTATGGGTGAAATGACAAAAATGTTTAGCATTAGCTTCAAAACAAAAGGAAGGGATGGAGGGAAGCAGGTGGGGGTATAGGTGAATCAAAAGTGGCGATTGGTTGTTAAAGCCGGGTTATGGGTACATGGAAATTTGTTGTACTGGTCTCTGTATGTTTGAGTATGTTGTAAAATGTCATAAGCAGTAAAAAACAAGATAAGCAACTCAAGCCTTTCTTCACCGTGATACCTGCCCAGTATCCCAGGGAGCAATTAACACTCTGTTCTCCAAGCTGTTGCTGTGTTTTGAACATTGCTTTGGCAGGAAACTTACTGTAATGAGTTTATTTATTCATGTCACCTGCTAGCTTGTATATTTTAGTGTGTCTCTGTTTCCAAGTGCCAAGTACAGTGCCTAGTAGTGCTCAGTGAATGTTGGATGGAGGAATTAATACTTTTTAATTGATTTTAGAGAGCGAGGAAGGGAAAGAGAGAGAAAGAGAAAGCGAAAAAAGACATCGATATGCAAGAGAGAGACATCAGTAGGTTTGCCTCCTATATGTGCCCTGACCTGGAATCAAATCTACGACCTCACGACCTTCTGGTGCATGAGACAACACTCCAGCCAACTGAGCCACACTGGCTAGGGCAGGTAGATGGAGGAATCTAAAAAACTGTGAATACCAGGCACTTAATAAATGTTTTCTGAATCGCATTCTATATTTTTCGTTTATTTGTGTTTGTCGTGTTTTTTCTCAGCTCGGTTGTTTTTAAGGTCAACATGATACCCAGGACAGAGAGAGTTCTCTATACCATGTAAGATATTTGATGAATTCTTATTGATTCATTGCTTGGAATGCTGGTCTACTCTTCAGGTGTCTGAGGTTCCAAAACAAAACAAAGAGCTCAAATAACAGAATCACCCTCAGGTAACCAGTTATCCCGGAATGGGAGTGTTACCTTAATTGAAGAGGTGAGTGGGGATTAGTCAGGCAGGCCCTTCCTGGTAAGGATGAACCTTCTCTGATGTTTTGACAGAAGGAAGGAATGAGAGGGCCTGGTTAGAGGGTTGTAGACAGACCAGCATCTCTCAGGTGCAAGGTAGTTGATGGCTTGAGAGGGTTACCCATGCAACAGGCAGCTAATCAGCAGAAGAACTTGTATATGCTTTCAATACCATCCTCACTGCAGTATTCCCCACCAACCCATCTGCCTGAATAACTCACATTCATCCTTCAAAACTCAGCTCAGAATGACCTTCAGGGGACCTCCAACCAGCTTCTCATGGCAGGTCCCCATGCTAGGCCACGTTCATGTGTTCTGTGCTGCACTGACTTCACTGCACTGTAATTAACTGGTTTATAAGTTGGTTTGTGTGCTTCTCCAGAGTGCTTAGTAGGTGCCCCCTCATTCTTTCAGGTAATTAGTTAGAGGTAGCAAGTTGAGTAATTGAGCAGGAGAGGCAGGATATAACACAATAGGGGTAGGTGGGATTACAGGGAGCTGAAGGACACACACCCGTATCAAGTGGGAGGATGCTCCTCAGCTGATTGCACATGCCCAGTGGTGCCAAATCCAGCAATTTTTCAAGAGATCTGAACATTCAGATTCACATGTTGGATGTCCCAGTTTTTTCCAACATTAGCCACTAATTCCATTTGGGAAATAAAGATGCAGCATACGTCTGCAGACAGGATCTGGTTTTAATTCATTCCCAGAGGTAATCAGAAACCCATCTTGGTTTACTGAGAAGGGAGTTAACAATCAAAGGGATGCTAAGCTCTCAATAGAAATTGTTGAGTTGAACTCAGTTGCCCCAAGAAAACTCATCCTAGTGCCGTAGGAAAGGAAGAAGGATTTTGCAGAGAGGGGCAGAGCCTACCCTTCCATCTGCTGTAGGAGCCACCCCTGGTTGGGCAATGGACTGTTTTGCAGCCTTTCTTGATATTGCTTAAACTGAGCTGGCTTTGATATTGTTTATGGCCATCAGAATGGTGTATTTGGTGTTATTGTCTCTCGACATTCCATAGATGTAAGACACCAGCTATTGTGAAACATATAATCTAAGAGATCCGATATCATCCCAGCAGTTTCAGTCTCTGGTAACTATAACTGTCCCCTTCTGGTTTAGAGGCTAAACAACCCCCAGAAATAGGACTTGTTTTGTTTTATTTGTTTTTGGTCCAAAGGATGTTCACAAGATATTAACAGTAGTCACTCATTCAACAGATATTAAGCACCTGCTGCTATATGGTACATATTGCAGATACAATGATGGTGAAAACATAGTTACCTCAGTGGTATCATTGTAGAGGTTTTTTACTCTCTGTGCTTTTCTGATCATGTATCATTTTTTACAATCAGAAAAAAAGAAAGAAAACAATTTCACTTGCAAAAAGAAAAGAGAACAGTTTTGTTTTGCTTTGAAAAAATTATCCCCCAAAGAAGAGAAGAATCACCCTGGGGTTTGGGGTTTTATTTTTAAATAAATGTTAGAAAGAGGAATGGGAATCCAGTAAAAGAACGAATACAAAGGGGAAAAAAATGAATAGTTTGAAAGCTCTTTACAAGTCATCAAATCCAATGGATTCATTTTATTGAAGAGAAAACTTAAGATGAGCAAACAGCTCGTTCAAGGTCATACATGTGACCTCATCGGGCGGAACAGACAGGCCTAGAGCTTCTGCCTTCCAGCCCTGTAAGCTTTTCCATTACACCAAGTTCACTCTTGGTAAACATTAATTTGGTTGAGACAGTCTCTTCTGATTCATTTTAAGGCGGTCTTCATATATTTTATTGGGGTAAATCTGCCATTTATACAAATCTATATATAGCCCATTTCTTTCCGAAAATCTAAGCTCTTCCAAATTGCTGAGTCAGAGAACATCTCAGTATTTATAACTCTTTAGTTGCTTCTTTATGTTTATACAACATTCAGAGAAGTGTCTCAGAAACCAGTGAACTAATTAAGTTGTAATGAAGGTAGTGACTATTTCTGTCTTAAGTCGATGTTATACTCCTTAGCACCCAGCACAGTGCCTGACACATAGTTAGGTGCTCAGTAAATACTTGCCAAATGAATAAATGTTAATGGGTAGGAGAATTGAGATTTTTCTATCCATAAGAGATTACTTAAGATGTTGTTTTCCAAAGTCCCCACTGAACTCCAAGCTGGTATAACCAACAGCCTACCTGACATCTTCAGTTGAATATCTAATAAACACCTGCAACTTAACATGTCGGAGTTAAACTTCTGATTTTACCCCTTAAACCTAATCATTCCCCAAATAAATGGCAGCACCAAAGGACAGAAACTTAAGGACATTCTTGACCTCTGTCTCTCACACCTTTCATCCAATTCACCAACAAACCCTGCAGCTCTTCCTACCGACTGTCTCCTGAATCCTGCCTGTCTCACAACCTCCACCAGTACCACCCTGGTCCAGACGCTAATTAACTCCACCTGTACTCCTGTAATAGCCTCCTAGCTGCTCTCCCTGATTCTCCTCTTGCCCCCTTAATCAGATCAAGTTAATCTGATTAAGGTACTCCCCAGTGCAAAACCCTCCAATGGTTTCCCATCAAACTTAGAAAAAGAATCCAAAGTCCTTACCATGCCTTACAGAGTCCTATATGATCTGGCCTGTACTTCCTCTGAGACCTTGTTTCCTAACACACTCCCCTCCCTCAGTGTGCACTAACCAAAAGGGCGTTTTTGCTCTTCCTTGAATAGGCCTTGCATATGCCCACCCCAGGGCCTTTTCACCAGCTGATTTCTCAGCCCGTAAGTTTCTTTCCTCATTCTCATAGCTTGCTCTTTCCTTCTACTTAGATCAGAGCTCAGATGTCAACTCATCAGAAAGGCTTTCACCTATCCTGTATAATGCCTCCCCTTAACCTGTTTCATTTTTCTTCACTGCATTTAATTACTACCTAATATTATACATGTCTATGTATTGTGTGTTTCCTACTATAATATAGGTTTCATGAGGTCTGGCGGGAACTGTTTTGTTTATCACAGCCTTTAAAATAATGCATGGGATATAATATGTACTCAATAAATATACTGAAAGGAAGGAAGAAAGAGAGGGAGGAAGGCAGGGAGGAAGAGAGGAGAGGAGTGGGGAAGAAGGAAGAGAGGGAGGTGAGGGAGAAACAAAAAGCTTACTGGACCTTTTCATCCCTTGCTGTCTAACCTGACATTGCCAACTTAGAGGAAGATGAATTATCAAGAATGATTCCAAGGACCTGAAAGGAAACTTCCAAACCTTAGAAGGGTACAGTATAACAGCTCTGGGCATAGGTTGCCCCAATAATGTCTTTCAAACTAAGTCCAGTGCAAGAAACTTTATTTCACTTCCTAAAGGTACACCACTTTGCACTTGTACTCTGTAAATTTGATTTGGCTGTCAGATGTTGTTTATATACCCCAAAGCATGTAAAAGATAGTGAATTTTTGTCCTCCCCCTAAAATTCTAGCCAATACACGTAGATCGGTTTAAACGTCTGTGAAGTCATTTGAGTTTCTTTAATTCATTGGTTTTCCTCACTGCCTCTCCCTTCTTTCTTCTATCCTTGGAGATTCTAATTAAGTTACTCCCCTTCTTCAGTCTCTCCTGGGATCATCATAATAACAACTGGGATCATCATAATAACTTCTAGAGAGTGGTTGTGAGGATTAAATGAGAGGATAGGAGGAGTGCTGACAACAGGGTCTGGCATATAGTAGGTGCTCAATAAATGCTAAGTGTTGTTATGTTTATTATCAATCATCACTCTGGTTTTTAATAGCATTCTTGCCCAGCTTCTAGTTTACTTGAAGTGAAAAAAAATCTATTCTCGTCACCTCTACAGTCAGGGCCCCACCAGGTCTGAGTTTACAACCTCACTTCTTGTTTCTCCCTGACATTAATGCTAGGCTTTAGGTGAACTTAAGTTATTTTATAATTCCATCTGACATTTAAATTTCCTACTCCAGCCCTTTAAACACCTCATTCGACTCCTTTTCTTTCATGCTCCAGCCTTTAATTTTATTTTTTAACATTTAAATTCATATGATATTTTCTTAAATATGTTAGACCTCTTTAGCCAGCAAGCTTTGAAACTAATTAACTTTAACATTTTTGAATGTTTTTTTAATGATTTTACAGAGAGGAATGGGGAAGGAGAGAAAGAAACATGGATGTGAGAGGAACACCGGTCGGTTGCCTCCCATCAGCACCCCAACTGGGGACTGAACCCGAAACCTGGGCATATGCCCTGACTGGGAATCGACCTGGCAACCTTTTGGTGCATGGGACAATGCTCAACCAAATTGCCACACTGGCCAGGGCAATTTTTTTAAAATCTTAAAAAAAAACATCTTTATTGAGATAGATCATGCAGTAAATTGTTCCATATGGATACACCTGTGAAATCACCAGGTGATTCACAGATCAAGATAAAAAACATTTCCAGTAACCGAGAAGGTTCCCTCAGGTCCATTTCCAGTCAATACCTCCCAAAGGAAACCACTGCTCTGACAATATTGCTATTGATTAGTTTTTATTGTTCTTTAGCTTTTCTCACTCAATACAGCGTCTTTGAAATTCTTCCATTTTGCTGCTTGTGCATTTAGCTTTTCTCACTCAATACAACGTCTTTGAAATTCTTCCATTTTATTGCTGGGACTATACCATTGTGCAAATATGCCACAATTTATCTATTTTTTGTTGATGGATATTTGGACTGTTTCCAGTTTGGGGCTGTTATAATAAAGCTGTACGAACATCCTTAAACAAGTCATCAGGTGGATGTATGCGCGCTTTTCTCTTGTAGCTGTGCCCAGGTTCAGTTGCTGGCTCATAGGGTGAGCATATGTTCAGCTTTAGCAAATCCTGCCAAACAGTTTTCCAGAGTGATTGTATCAAATTACACTCCCACCAGTCACATGTGAGAGGTCCAGTTGCTCCACATCCTTAAGTAATTGGTGGTGTCAGTCTTTTAATTACCATTCTGGTGTGTGTGAAGTGATATCTTGTTTTAATTTTAATTTCCCTGAGAATAATGATGTTGAGCACCATTTTATATGCTTTTTGACCACTTGGATAACTTTTTAAAAAGTATTTGTTCAAGTTTTGCATCATTTTAAAAAACTGAATTTTAATTTGATTTTTAGTAGGAGTTCTTTATTATATATATATGGAAACAAATTTCTCCTCCGATTCTGTGACTTGCCTTTTCACTCTCCTAATGATGTCTCTGATGAACAGACATTATTTTTTTTTAATTTTATTGAATTTATCGGGGTGACATTGGTTAATAAAATTATATAGGTTTCAGTTTTACAATTCTATAACACATCATCTGTATTTTGTATTGTGTTTTCATCACCCCAGGTCAAGTGTCCTTCCATCACCATTTATCTCCTGCTTTACCCTCTTCTACTCCCCCATCCCCTTTTCCTCTGGTAATCACCATACTGTTGTCTGTGTCTATGAGTTTTGTTTTTTGCTTAATCCCTTCACCTTTTCCTCCCAACCTCCTAACCCCCTTTCCCTTCGACAGCTGTCAGTCTGTTCTCTGTATCTATGAGTCTGTATCTATTTTGTTTTTTTAGTTTAGTATTTTGTTCATTAGATTTCACATGTAAGTGAAATCATATGGTATTTGTTTTTCTGTGACTGGCTTATTTTCCTTAGCATAATGCTGTCCAGGTCCATCCATGCTGTCTTTTTTTATGGCTGAAAAGTATTGCACAGTGTAAATGTACCGCAGCTTTCTTATCCACTCATCTACTGATGGGCACTTGGGCTGCTTCCAAATCTTGGCTGTTGTAAATAACGCTCCAATGAACATAGGGATGCATATATTCTTTCAAATTAATTTTAATGAAGTTTGATTTATCAACCTCCTCTTTCTTAAAATACGTTTTCTTGATTTTAGAGAGAGCGGGGAAAGGAGAGAGAGAAAAACTGAGGTGGTGCTGGAGCAGCGAGCCTCCTTCATGTCCCTACTGGGGATCGAGCCTGCAACCCGGACATGTGCTCTGATCGGGAATCAAAACTAGTGACCTTTTGGTGCATGGGACTAAGCTCAACCAACTGTGCCACACTGGCCAGGGATCAACCTTCTCTTTTATGGTGAGTTCTGTTTGGAAATCTTTGCAATCATGATACTATCCTCCTATGCTTTCTTCTAGAAGCTTTTCTTTTCCCTTTCACATTTAGGTCTATGATCCACCTCAAATGCATGCATTTCTTTATAAAAACAACAACTCAAAACTCAGTTTTTCAGAGACTCATTCATTCATTCATTCATTCATTCTTTTCATCACTTATGCATTTAACAGAATGTTTAATCACCTATCATATATCAGGCACTTGTGGGAGAACAAAAGCAATTAGAGTCAACATTTAAGGCACTTAATGGCCAGCAGGGGAAAGGGTGAGACTTGCACATAAACAACATCTAGAAAGTAGTAATTTAGTTGGAAAATACGAGGTGGCCTAATTATTCAAACGCGCTGCCCAGAGTCATTTTCTCGTTGAACACAAGCAGAGAGGTTACATTTCCTACATGCCGGTGATCCTGTCTTTCTCGTCCTTCACTGGCCCCCATGTCCTCCAGGTAAAAGTCCTAGTCCCTGTGCTTGGTACACGAGATGCCCCACCATCGGGCCCCTCCTCACTCCAGGCCCTCCTCTTCGAGACCCCTCCACCCTCCATCCCACAGCCCCTGCACAGACACCTGCACTCCTGAGCAGAGCGAGCTGTTCATCCTGCCAGCTCTTTGTCTCTGCTTTTCCCTCCGCCTGGATCCCTCCCATGACACCGATGTCTGACAGTGTGCTCAGCGCTCCAGCACCACTGCTGCGAAGCCTCTCCTGGCTCCTTTCTACTCCGGAGCCAGACTGCTAGGTTTGAACCCCGCTTCCGTCACTTCCCAGCTCTGTGACCCTGGGCACGTTACCTAAACGGCCAACCAAGTCTCAGGTTCCCCAGTGGCAATAATGGTGGATCCTGGGATGGACGGTTTTGTGCAGAATAAATGAGATTATCCAGGTGCAATTGTTCAACACCGTGTCAGGCACATAGTAAGGGCTCAGTAATTGTTTGCTTAAAAAAAAACAATAAAAAATAGTTATAACCATCATACAAATGACATTTATCAGCTAAATCATAGATCACTTCCTTAATTTTTCTACAATTGCCACTGGGACTAGTACCCACCTGCGGAGGTCCTAGTGCAGTTCTCTGTGCAGGGAGCTTTATGTCCATTACCCCAACGAATCTTTACAGCAATTTACAAGGTAAGGACTGGGATCTCCAGGCTATGGTTTAAAAAACCGAGGCTCGGTCAGCTGAAACTCTGTCCCATGTCCCTCAGCTGATTCATTGAGGAACCAGGATTTTGACTCCCTGCTTCATTGCAAAGTTTGTGAGCTACTAATTACATATCCCATCACATCACAGTGAGCTCATATTTGATGACTAGAATGGAGTCTAATAAACCCAGAACCTACCCAACTTTGGTAAAAGGAGCATGGGCTTATCTGCACTGCTAAAGTCTCGAATGTGACCATCAAAGGCCAAGCAACCAGAGGCTGAGACCCTCCCGGCAAACAGATAGCATCTAGAGCAGTTGCTTTCCACTTTTCCCTCTTGGGAAATGGCGGTTTCATCATCAATAATTTATACTTTGTGACTTCAAGGTGTGCTCTTTAATTGACACAATGCTACCTTTCCAGAGGAACAGGTTGTCACTTTTCACAAAATTTGCCCTATTTAATGAAACTTTGTTGTCTAATTACAGGCCATTTCTTCTATTGCTGTGTCACAGTCCCAACCAGGAGTCTTAGGAAGATTGTTTTCAAACAGATTCTGGAACCTTGACCTCTCCAGCCCAATTGTAAATGTCTTGAGAGCTGGGACCACATCGTACTTGTCTGTATCTCCCAGGTCACCTGACTTGGTTAGGCAGGAATTCAATAATTATCTGTTTACTTGTTTCATGCTGGGTACTGGGCTAGGCCTTGGGAGGGAGAAAGGAGGAAGCAGATTCAGATCTTGCCCTCCAAGAGCTTCTAGTCCAACCCAGAAGATAAGACTCAAACATAAGCAACAAACATCTGATATGGGAAATGGGGGGTGTGGTGGGGATCGTAGCAGAGAGCTACACTGGGGTACACCCCCGTCCCAAAGCATCACTTGTATTTCAAGATTGCTGGGGGATGCCCGGCTGGCATAGCTCAGTGGTTGAGCATCAACCTACAAACCAGGAAGTCACAGTTCGTTTCTCAGTCAGGGCACATGCCCGGGTTGTGGGCTCGATCTCCATTGTGGAGCATGCAGAAAGCAGCTGATCAATGATTCTCTCTCATCATTGATACTTCTATCTCTCCTTCTCCTTTCCTCTCTGAAGTCAATAAAAAATATATTTTTAAAAGATTGCTGAGGAATTTATTGCAAGTGTGGGCATGTTACAATTCCATAACATATCATATCTGTTATATGCATGCATTTTAGGTAAAACAAAGTTCAAGGTACTATATTTGGTACACCCTTCCCCCCGCCTTCCTCCTAGGCTAGGTGGCTCTCTCTCTTCTGTTTTTAGGAATGTATTGGTGGGTGATGATAAGCATGACTGTTGGAATCAGGCAGAATTAGGTTTTCAATCACTTTCCAGCTATGTGAGTTTGAACAAGTGGTCTGAGCTCTCTGAACATGAGTTTACTAGTATTCGTGATTTTATGAGGTTTATGAGAATCAGTGTTTTACATAAAGCTTTTGCCATATACACAGTAGCTTTTATGCATATTGTGAAGAAATGAATGTTCATGGGACGGACGGATGTATGTATGGATGGATGGATGGACGCACGGATGGATGGAGAACAAACCAGTCTGTTGCCAAAGCAAAAAAAAAAAAAAAAAAAAAAGGCACATATTCCCTTGGTCATTAATACTTTGCAATTCTATGGCATTTTGTACCCTTGAAGCACTTTCGTATTCACAAAAAAATCAAAAAAAAGTAGAGCCATCTCAATTTTGCCTCTGAGGAAAAAAAAATGAGGCCTCAAGAAATGCCCAGAGTCTTGCCAAAACTGAGATTGGTCAACTTGAAACTGCACCTGGTTCAGCATCTTTAACACAGTAACTTGGGGACTTGTTAGGGGGTGAGGATGAGGGGAAGGGGACATGCCTTTCAAATTCCTGCCTTTCCTTTCTGAGCTGTGTGCAGCCTGCTAATTGAGCTACATGTCATGGGTCATAAAATTCCGGAATCCACACAGCTGGGGCAGGGCAGAAGTTCTTCACTTTCCCTGTTGAGAAACCGATACAAGCTGTGGACTCGACTCTCCTAACATACATACACACATAAATTCACATGCAACTTCAGGAAGCCCATGGGCACCCTGAAGACCCTCTACCATGCCCCTTCAGGTGCTCAAGACCCCTCTACAGCAGACATCCTGAGCCTGACCAACTGCAGAAACCACAAACGCATTAGCTCCGGGCAGAGTAGTAGAAACAGTACATCCAACGTAGCAAACCTCAGCAACTTCAGCCAGGGACAGCCTACACTCGCAACTCTGCAATCATCTCAGTTCTGAAAAGTTTATCTTTCAATAAATATCCAAAGCCAAGCCATCCTTTTCCCTACCAGCTTTTGGAAAATTTTGGTAGAAATAAAAATTGAGGTCATCTGTGTTTTAGAGATGAAAATTGCCAGTGTGTTAATGGAACAGGGTGGAGACTCGTGAATAGGATAACACATAGTTATCTAGAATCAACTGGCTTTACCACGGGCAATAACTTCGCTGTCATGTAAGCCAAGATCAGGCGTGAAAGATAAAGAACCAGACTTGCTGCTGGAAGGAAACTTGTTAAGGTCATTCACACACTCATTCAACACTTGTGTATTGAGCAGCTACTATGTGCTAGGCACTGTTCTAGACCCCTAGGATATATCTGAGACTAAAACAGAGAAAAATCCTTGTCCCACATATAATCATTGAGCTTATATTCTAGTGAGGAAGATGAACAAATACCCCTTAGTGTAATAAATAAATTGTACAGTATGTCAGAAGGCAAAAAGTGCTGGTGGGAGGGTGAAGAAAGGAAGTCAATCAGGATAAAGGGATTAGGGGGGTGTGATGGAGGAAGCAAGTTGCAATGTTACAATAAGGTTAAGGAAATCTTCATTGAAGGTAAGATTTGGGTGAGGTGTGGGCAAGGCTTGAAGACGAGGAGGCTGCCAAGAAGATGCCAATAACAATACTAAATGGCTAATATTCAGGCATTCACTCACAAGTATTTATTGGGTGCATTAAGAGCTGCTTGAGGTATGCTGAATAATAGCCCCCAAACACACCCAGGTCCTAATTCCTGGAACCTGTGAATGTCACCTTTAGGGCAAAAGGGACTTTGCAGATGTCATAAAGTTAAGGATTTTTTTAAAAAAAAATTCTTTTATTTTAAAATGTTTTTATTGATTTGAGATAGAGAGAGGGGGAGAGAAACATGGATCAGAAAGAACCATCGATCGGCTGCCTCCTGCATGCCCCCTACTGAGGATCAAGCCCACAACCCAGGTATGTGCCCTGACCAGGAATTGAACTGGCAACCTCTTGGTGCATGGGACAGTGCTCAACTAACTGAGCCACACCGGCTAGGGCAAGGTAAGGATTTTATGATAGGGATATTATCCAGGATTTTCCGGCAGACCCTAAATGTACGCATTAGGGGGGCCTTCTAAGCGGGAAGCAGAGGGAGACTTAACTATAGAAGGGAAGAAAGTGATGTGACTATGGAAGGAGGGGGAGAAGAGTGATGTGATGTGATGTGATGTGAAGCCATCAGCCAAGGAATGAGGAAGCTGGTAAAGTCAAGCAAACAGACTCTCCCCTAGAGCCTCCAGTAGGAAGCTTTCCTTCTGACACCTTCATGTTATTCCCATAGAACTCACTTTGGACTGCTGACTTCCAGAACTGTAAGCATAAACTTGTGCTGCTTTACACCTCCACATGTGTGGAAATTTGTTTAAGCAAATTACTACAAGTGCTATTGTAGACAAGGATATAGTAATGCGTCAAAGTGACAAAAATCCCTGCCGTGTGATGTCCTATTCTTGACCACTTGTTCTGTGCTCTGGATACACAGAATCCCTTTGCACACCAGTGCTAGGAGATGGTTGTTACATCAGGCTGTGTAACTCAGAGACCCTGTTCTTTAACCATCTGAGGGTCTTCTGGTCATGCCCGATTAGACTGGGTTTGTTGCTCGATTTGCTCATGTCCTCTCCGATGCCATTGGACTCCTGGGTGGATTGTACTACTCTGGGTGCCTGGGAAGCTAACCCCTTCCTCTCACCACACCAGGAGTAAGGCTCTTCCCAAAGAAAGGGTGACATCCTTCATTCAAGGTTATATGAATAGCATCCTCTGTGAATTGCCCACATAATCTTAGCTAACTCAGAGGTGGGACTATGTGGCAGACACTTCTTCCATGGACTTCAAGAACATAAATTTAGCCCTATAAGGTGGATTCTAATATTCTCCCCATTTCACAGATGAGAAAATACAGGCACAGAGAGATTAAATAGCGTGTCAAAGGTCATACGATCAGTAAGGTTTGGGAGCCAAGATTCAACCTCTTAACTGCTTTTAAGGCTTGTTAATAAAAATTAAATTTTATTGAGCATCTACTATGTGTCAGATACTCTTCATTTAAGCTCCAGAACAACTCTTTGAAAGAAAGTACGATGTCTATTTTATGGATGATGAAACTGAGGACAAAGAGGATAAAACCCAGGCTGTGAACCTGAAGCCCATTCTCACCTATTGTGCTGTCATTTAACTAAGCACCCACTTTGTCCCAGGAACTGTACCAAGCCTCTAAGATGAGGACATGAATAAGATTAAGTCAATAAAAGTAAATGGTTAAGAAGTTGAACTTTGTACTAGACTCACTGGGGTGATCACTTCGTAGGTTATAAATATGTCTAATCATGGTATTATATACCTGAAACTAACATAATATTATACATGTCAACTATAATTGAAATTTAAAATTTTTTAAATAAGAAAATAAAAATACACCCCCCCCCCCCATCCCAAAGAAATCGGATTTTGGAGTCACAGGAACCATCTGTTTGATCTTGGACAAGTTACTTAACTGTTCTGATACTCAGTTTTCTCATCCATAAAATGGGAAAGGTACTAGGACCTACCTCAGGATTGTTGTGAGGGTTACATGAGAACCAGCATGTGAAGTGCTTAAGCACAGTGTTTGGCACAGCGTGAATTGTCAGTACACATCAGCTGTTGTCATATTATTGCTATTATTGTTATTATAAGAAAGCTCAGTTTCTGGCCTGAAATAGAGAAGAATGCACCAACGATGTAGACATTAATTATAATGGTAATTTAGAGAACCCTGAACTAGGGTAAGACCTCTTGTTTGCTCAACCCAAATGTCAGACTGAAGGGGAAATCAGGGAACCCATCCATGTCTTTCACCTGTCCTGAAGACACCTGGAATTGAGTAGGAGATCTAGGAACATTGGTCACTTTTAATCCTCTTGGAACACAGTGGATGTACTTGAAGCCTGGCCGGCGTGGCTCAGTGGTTGAGTGTAGATCTGTGAACCAGGAGGTCTTGGTTCGATTCCAGGTCGGGGCATATGCCTGGGTTGCAGGCTCGGTCCCCAGTTGGGGGTGTGCAGGAGGCAGCCGATCAATGATACTCTCTCATCATCAATGTCTCTATCTCTCTCTCCCTCTCCCTTCCTTTCTGAAATCAATAAAAATGTTAAAAAAGAAAATTCTAGAAAATCCCACCAGGGCGTATGACTCTGACTTGAGCACTTATATGCTGGACTTAACCTGGTGCTCCACCCCCTGTGATGGAGATGAGGACGAGTTCTGAATCTCCACTGCAGAAGGAGCCATGGCAACCACCACTGACAGAGGATTCCGTCTTGGTCTCCAGGTCTGTGAACCAAGGCTTTGCTGGGACCAGTAGAGAACTGCCCCAGAGTTGTTTCTTGCTGGTTGAAGGAAACATCTAGGGCAGTGGTCGGCAAACTCATTAGTCAACAGAGCCAAATATCCACAGTACATGATTGAAATTTCTTTTGAGAGCCAATTTTTTTTTTAAAGAGAAAGGGTTAAATCTTTTATATTTTTTTTTAATTGATTTTTTACAGAGAGGAAGGGAGAGGGATAGATAGAGAGTTAGAAACATCGATGAGAGAGAATCTTCGATCAGCTGCCTCCTGCACCCCCCCCCACTGGGGAAGTGCCCGCAACCAAGGTACATGCCCTTGACCGGAATCGAACCTGGGACCTTCCAGTCCGCAGGCCAACGCTCTATCCACTGAGCCAAACCGGTTTCGGCAGAGAGCCAAATTTTTTAAACTTAAACTTCTTCTACTGCCACTTCTTCAAAATAGACTCGCCCAGGCCGTGGTATTTTGTGGAAGAGCCACACTCAAGGGCCAAAGAGCCGCATGTGGCTTGTGAGCCGCAGTTTTTGCCGACCACTCTTCTAGGGAATGATGGAGAAATAGGGGCTACATTTTTTCCCTTCCTGGAAGATTTACAAACCCTAAAATGTGACTTTTATTCTGGGACAACTAGCTATCCATATGCAAAAGAATGAAATAGGACCCCTACCTCATTCTGTATATAAAAATTAACTTGAAATGGATCAAAGTGCTAAATTTAAGTGCTAAAACTGTAAAATTAATAGAAGAAAACATAGGAGTAAGTCTTTGAGACTATAGCCTGAACAACGGTTTCTTAGATTTGACACCAAAAGCAGAAAAGATAAAAGAAAAATTAGATAAATTGGACTTCATAAAAATTAAAAAATGGGTGTACTTCAAAGGGCACTATTAAGAAAGTGAAAAGACTACACACAGAATAGGTGAAAATATTGCAAATCATATGTTTATAAGAGACTTAAATCAACAATATATAAAGAACTCTTACAATTCAACAATGAAAAGACAAATACCTCAGTTTAAAAATGGCAAAGGATTAAGAGATTAACCAAAGAATTTACATACTTATATGCACAGCCCATGGACACAGACAATAGTGTGGTGAAAGCCTGGGTGGGGTAGGAGCTGGGTGGAGGGGGGCAAAGAAGAGGAAAATGGGGACATCTGTAATACTGTCAACAATAAAAATATATACTAAAAAATAAAAATGGCAAAGGATTTGAGTGGATATTTCCCCAAAGACAATGTACAAATGACCAATAAACACATGTGAGATGTTCAACAGCATTAGTTATTGGGGAAATGCAAATCAAAACCACAATGAGACTCCATTGTATCTAGGACGACTAAAATAAAAACAGCAGAGAATAACAAATGAGGGAGGATGTGGACATACTGAAACTCTCATACATTGCTGGTAGAATTGTAAAATGGTGTAGCCACTTTGTAAACCAGTTTGGGAGTTTCTCAAAATGTTAAACATAGAGTTATCATATGACACAGCAATTTCACTCCTAGGAATATACTCAGAGAGAACTAAAAACGTATGTTCACATAAAAAGTTTACACATGAATGTTCACAGCGGCCTTATTTATGATAGACCCAAAGAGGAAACAACCCAAATATCTATCAGCTGACAAACGGGTAAGCAAAATATGGTCTATTCATACAGTGGAATGTTACTTAGCCAAAAAAGGAATGAAGTACTAGTTCATGCGACAACATAGAGAGATTTGAAAACATTATGTTAAGTGAAAGCAGCCAGTCACAAAGAACCCAAACATTGTATGATTCAATGTATATGAAATGTCCAGAATAGGCAAATCCATATAAAGTAGAAAGTAGCTTTGTGGTTGCCTAGAACTGGGGAAGAGGGGTGCAGAAAAAGGGGTGACTGCTAACGGGTACAGGGTTCCTTTTGGGAGGTGATGAAAATGTTCTAAAATTAGTGGCAATAGTTGCGCAATTTAAAATATACTAAAACCATAAAATTGTACGCTTTAAATGAGTGGATTTTTATGGTATGTGAATTAGATCTCAAAAAAAGGTATTATTTTCAAAAATGACTGTCTATCCCTAAAGAAGTCACTGGAAACTTTAGTTAATGCCAATTCCATGTCACCTGAGAATAGATAAATTGGGGGTCTGGAACTTGTCTTTTCTATGGTCTACCTTTTTCAAGTTTCCCATGCTTTCTCCTGATTCCAGATCGAGGCACTGCCCGTTTCTTTATCTGGATCACCCATGTCACCTAGGTACCTGGTACTATCCTTCACATGTCAGCCATCCCTGGCTCCCAACACAGCATTTTCTTAACCCCATTCCATTGAATTGTGTTGGTTTGTTTCCTTGGTACTGTGTCCTGTACTATGCCATTCGCTCCCTGAGGACAGTTGAGATGCTGGTTTTGCTTACCATTACATGCCAACATGATATGAATGAATGGATGAATGAATGAAATGAAATGAAATGAATATATGCCTGAAAAAGAACAAGTATATGTACTGAGTGGAAAGATACAGAGAATAAGAAAGAATAAGGAAATGGAAGAAGGGGAGATTTGGACTAAAGTCATATTAGCATGTACCCATACCCAGTTTTTTTCTGTGTCTGAGAAATAAGGATTTCTCAGCCCCACAGCCACGTTGATCATTTGAGTCTCTCAGATTCTCGGTTTCCGATTAATCAAATCAAACCCATTGGCCTTTCAAACAACACCCTAAACCTTGTTTTTCTAACTTTGGCTCAGAAATCCTAAATTGGGAATCTAGCCAAAGAAGATAACAAGCACCTGAATACAGAGCTGGGGAGAGGGGTGAGCTCTTGAAACCCAGGCACAGAGTTACTAAATTGGCATTACTTGTAATAGCCAAAAGCCACAAACAACTTAAATGTCCAGCAGCAGGGCAGTGCACTTCATGTCACGTCCCAAAGATGAAGTAATATATACCCATTAGAAGAATTTAGTGACCTGGGAAAATGCGTGAATCATCCGTTGTGAAAAAATGACAACAACAGGTTATTAACGGGCTAGTAGATTAGAAAGTGATTGCTAATATGCAAACTGTACACACAAAAACATCTTAAACTGGGGGAAAAATACCTACACCAGAATGATTGAGGGGTTTCCTTTTTGTGGTGGGACAATGGGTGTCTTCCTCATTTCTTCTTCTTCTTTTTTTTTAATATGTTTTTTATTGACTTTAGAGAGGAAGGAAGGGAGAGATCAAGAGAGAGAAAAATATCAATGTGAGAAGGAAACATCCGACCAGCTGCCTCCGGCATGCCCCCTACTGGGGATGGAGCCCCATTGTCAGGAATCGAACGGGTGACCTTTTGGTACAACTGAGCCACATCAGCCAGGGCCTTCATTTCCTTTTCTTAATGTATCCAGGTGTTCAACAATGACCATATATGATTTTAATAACCAGAGTGGGGGAAATCCCCCAGTTCTCTCATTCCACTGCTGTTTCTTAGGAAATTCACTCTCCACCTGCTTCGTTCAGTTAACCCACATCCACCTGCAAATCCTCGTCCTGAGCTGTACCCTCAGCCTACAAGGACTCTGCTGGGTGCTCCCTCCCGCCACTTCTAGGAAGCCTTTCCTGATCACCAGAAGGAGAAAAGGCTGGCTGGGGCCCCACAATGCCACCACATAATCCTTTGCTCACCTTGTCTGAGGAAATCTCTAGCTTCTTGGCTGCTGCTTGACCTCAAGAGACCATTTTCTGATGCAGCCCAGCAGTTGGTGCAGCCAGGCCTGTGTGCATCTGCACCTGGCTGATGAGTCTACACCCCTAACCACTATGGGAAGCAGTCTGGCGATTCCTCAGAATATTGAGAATAGAACTAACATATGACCCAGCAATCCCTCTCCTGGGTACATACTCGAAAACCTTGAAATCATATATTCACCAAGATATATGCACCCCTACGTTCATTGCAGCATTGCTCACGGTGACCAAGACATGGAAACAACCAAAGTGTCCTGTGACAGAGGACTGGATAAGGAAGATGTGGTTCATATACACAATGGAATTCTACTCAGCCATTAGAAAGGATGAAATAGCTCCATTTGCAACAACATGGATGGACCTTGAGAACATTATGCTAAGTGAAATAAGTCAGTCAGAAAAAGCTAAGAACCATAAGATTTCACTCATATGTGGGATGTAAAATGGAAACTTGTGAACAGAAAGAGCAGTGTGGTGGTTGCCAGGGGGAAAGGGGTGGGAGGTGAAGGAGGTCCTAATATATGGTGACAGAAGATTTGACTTCGGGTGGTGGGCACAGGGTGCCATATACAGATCTTGTAATATAGAAACCCACACCTGAAACCTATATGTTCATGTTGACCAATGTCACCCCAATAAATTTAATTTTAAAAATTAAAAAAATGAACCCCCAGAAGGAAGTTGGTGTTGAGGCCATGGTCTCACCATTTTTGCTGGATAATGAGGAAGGTGGCAATGACTTTTCTGTATGCATGTCCTGATTTGCCATGGGAAAGACTTCTCATTTAAAAACCACCCAAACAGTCTTCAAACAACTTAAGAAGTGATCAAAGGTGTTTGTATTTAACCTGGACAAGCAACCTTCTTAATGGAGTCAGCCCGACGCTCGGTAACTTTGGTTGGGAAGAAATGAACACGAACCAATACCGCTGATGTAGCTCGAATGCACTTAGATTTTCCGTGAGTTGAGTTGTCTGGGTATATAGATCCAGCTTGTTCCTGAATTGGAATCAACTTAGAGAAACCCTTGAAGGAAAAGGGGAGTGTGTCAGCAAACACTTGAGAGCTTACCGTGTACCTGCGCTTCCATCTTAGAGCACTTGTGAAATGTTGTGGCTTTGCCAGAGCAATAAACAAAGCTGAGTGATTTTTCCTGTAGAGCTTCCTGGTCACGTACTCCACCCACCTGGAGCATAACAAGGAAGGCTCGAGGATAGGATGGATTGTCTTGTGGTGCCTTGAAGAAAGACGCATGCGTCTTAGCTCCTGCAGCATTTTGAGCTCATTACCCTGGCCTGTGTATGAAATGCGATGGAATAAAGGTACAAGAAAGGTCAGATATCATGGGAACTGACCTTTGGTGCTTTTGAAACTGAGAAAAAAAAAAGATTTGTTGTGCCAAGCTTCCTCATCAGTCTGGTATTTCACCTCTCATCTTAAGGTAAACAAACCACCATGGACATATTTTTCTTCCCCGCAGAACTGCACCCTTTTTCATGATTAGGTCTGGGTGCTGTTTGGCAATGGGAATTGAGTAGAATGGAGGTGGGGAAGCATTTTTTCATTCCACCCTCTTCTCAAATATTTAAAGTAGAATAATGAGTAGGCGAGTGACGATCACTGTCACAACCCTTCTCCACTCCTGCCACCTGAATGCAGACCTCAGTCACGCTTTCCTTCGGCCACCACTAATGGCATTTCCTGATGCGCCCTGTCAAGACTGGAGGTGCCGAGACCTCTGGGGGAGAGTCTGAGGAAGATGGGATGGTTTTCATTCTGTCACCTTTAGAGTCTGGGTTTTTTAATGAGATCTGTAAGCTTTGCATGAAATGGAAATTCTGGGAGGACAGAAGAGGTTTTTGAGGGGCCAATAGGGGAAGAGCGATGGCAGGAACCTGCATGGGAATTTTGTGTGTTGTCGTTGGGGTCCATGTGAACTGTCTTCCTCATCTTCCCAGGAGATCCTCGGTAAAATAAATATCCATTTCTTGTTGGTACATTATCGAGTTGAATCCGTTTGTTGAGGGAATTTATTCATTCATTCAACAGATATTTATTGAGAACCTGAACCTGCCTGCAGTATTCTAGATGCTGAGGATAAAGTAATGAGTAAAACATACCCAACAAGGGAACAGCTTCGTTGGATGAATCTTCAAGGAATTCTGCTGTGTGAGAACAGCTAATCCCCAAAGGTCAATATTGTGTGATTCCATTTTTCCATTTACATAACATTTTCAAATGATAAAATTTTAGAAATGGTGGTTGCCAGGGGTGAGGTATGGGAGGTGGTGGTGGGAGAGAGGTAGGTGTGGTGATAGAAAAGCAACCTGAGACATCCTTGTGTCAATGTACTATTCAGTATCTTGACTGTAGTGCTGGATGCAGGAATTTATACATGTGATAAAATTGTATAGAGCTATACACACACACCCCGCCCTGCCGCCCCCCCCCCCAGGTAAAACTGGGAAAATCCAAATAATATCTGTGGATTGGTCTATCTCAATAGTCTGGTTGTGATATTGAACTAAAATGTTACCATTGGGGGAAACTTTCAAGTTCATGTAGAATCTCCTGTTATCATTTCTTAAAACTGCACATGAATCTATAATTATTCCAATAAAAGTTTAAATTAAAAAAATGTCCCTGACCTGACAGTGCCTACATTTGAGTAGAAACTAAGTATGGCTTCAGGGTAGCTGCAGGGCAAAAGCCAAGATCATCTGCCCCCCTCCCGCTTCGGAGTATTCATGCACTGTCATGGGAGATTCCATCCCATCCTTGCGACATGTCATGAATCCCCTCTGGTGACTGAATGAAATCTAGACTCAGGAGTAGGCAGGTGCAATACTAAGGGTGGAATCCCAGGCCTCCCTGACCCGCTACCATAGGTATCCGGGAACTATCAGGCCTGCCTTTGGTTCTCTAAACCAGGCACCAGGCACCAGGCACGTCCCTGGGGCTCCCAGTATTCACATGGGACCGTGCTTGGCTTGCTCCTACTTTCCTACATCCCCACCACCACGTTCCTTCCACCTCTGCCCCAAATGCCTGGTCTGTCCTAACAGCACATTCACCTTGGAGAACCTTCTTTCCTGTACACACGGGCGTGGCTTGCTGCCCTGGTTCTCAGCATCAGGCAAGTGCTCCTCAAGCCAGCCCTGGCCTGGGACTCAGTCCTGGATCTTGGCTCCTTAGCCACGGCCAGTCGGGTCAGTGTCCAGACCCTTAACCACCTCCTGTAAAAGGCGATTCCCACACCCATCTGTTGAAGCTTTGGCTGTACAATGAGCCATCAAGCTTGCTACCAACCATCTAGCCCTGCCACTGTATTTTATTGCCTTAGAAGAACTTCAGAGGAAAGAAGCCATGTAAAAATAAAATAAGGTCTGAAGAGACTTTAAAGTTTTTATTATTTTATATTATGCCATGCCTTGCATGGAATGACCACAAAGCAACATGCCTTCCTGGCCACATAATTTACTAACAGGGCATGGTGAGAAGGCTAGAACTCCCAGGCGTACAATCTAGTCCACTGGAAAGAACAGAGGGAGGAAAGGGAGAGAAGGGGATGGACGAAGAAGTAAAGATAAATGTTTATCTCTCTCTTCTCTGTCATTCTAAGAGCGATGAATACATGACAACATAATTACTGATTCAAGGTCATGGTCTTTATAGGAAAGGAGCTTCCCTTCCCTTCCCTTCCCTTCCCTTCCCTTCCCTTCCCTTCCCTTCCCTTCCCTTCCCTTCCCTTCCCTTCCCTTCCCTTCCCTTCCCTTTTCTTCTTCTTCTTTTTTAATCCTCACCCAAGGATATTTTCCCATTGATTTTTAGAGAGAATGGAAGAAAGAGGGAAAGACAGAGAGAAATATCAATGTGAGAGTAACACATCGATTGGATGCCTCCTGCACACACTGACCAGGGCCTGGGCCAAGGAGGAGTCTGCAACCGAGGTATGTGCCCTTGACTGGAATCGAACCTGGGACCCTTCAGTCCGAAGGCCGACGCTCTATCTACTGAGCCAAACTGGCTAGGATGGAAAGGGGCTTTCTTAAAAGTGCTAGAGCTATCAATAAATATTTGATCAATGCTCAAACGTGGTTTTTATGGCCAAAATGAAATGAAAGAAAGATACTGATAAGCTTTACCTCCAAACCTTTGTCTCAAAGCAAACACGAAAGAATAAACACCAAATGAAAGGAAGGACCTGCTCTTCACTCAGAGGGGGATCGCACCTGTGTCCCTGGGAGCCTACCCACGGGGCCGCTCACGCCTGTCCTGTCTGCGAGGCCACGGGGCAGTCTGAAGCCCTGTCCTGGACTTCCTGGGGAGGGGCCTGCTTCCTTGGGTCCCAGTCTGTGTCCGGGATGAATAACCCGTGGAGATCCAGGTGCATGTCCACATCAACATATGCGCGAGCTAGTTCTGCAAAACTTTTGGCATCCAGAATAAGCAGAAAAGGCAGCTTTTGGGGATCAGAAGAGACAACGGCCGTTAAGAGAATTCCTTTGGGGAAACAAAAAGAGACACTTTGTAAAAGTGCAGCCTTGAATCTCCTCCAGCTGGAGGGACGAGCTTCTCAGCTATGCCTCCCCGTCCTCTATGAATGTCAGTATCTATCAAAACAGAAGGAAAGTGAATTTTATATTCTGTGTGAGCAGAAGAGAAAGATCGGGGAACTAGGACTCAGGAGACCTGCTTCCAGCCCTGGCTAGGCCAGTCCTTTTACCTCTCTGAACCTCAGTCTCTTCATTTGCAGAGTGGGATAATGTCCCTACCCTCACAGGCTTGCTAAGAGGATCTCTTGCATGATGAATTATGAAAGCACTTTGTAAATTACTGCATGTGCTGCGGAATGGCTATTTCCCTACTATTTAGAAACTGACTATAGAGAATTGGTTTCGATGCTGCATTTAGGCTAATATGTGTCACTTGGCTAAATTCAGAATAGTTACACTCAAATGGCATTTGAATGAGCCCAATTCACCTCAAGGCAGCCTCAGCTTCCCCCTCTGCACAATGGGAACATTCTAAGCACTCACTCTCAAGGAACAGAGGGTTAAAAATAATGCACATAAACTTCCAGCAAACATTCGTGCTTCGTCCCAGGGCCTCCCAGGTTTCAGAGTGGCTGAGCATGATTGAAGTCAGATCGGCTTGCTCTCAAATCCTATCTCTACAGGCACTGGGCGTGTGACCGTGGGCAAGTTACTTCATTCTCTTGGCCTCTCCTTTGGTGAAATGAAGACAATGCTACTTCCTGCCCATGGAGAAAATGCATGGAACACACTCTCATAGCCCAGTGGAGGGCCGGCCTCAGCAGGAGGTGGTACCCACAACCCCCAACCTCGGAGATGACAGTGACACGGGGTCCCCAGCCTAGCGCCATGCCATGCATGATCAGTAGGTAGAAAACCCCTCCCTTCTCACCTGAGGGAAACAGCTGGCAGGCTCCATGGGGCAGCCCCACCCAGGGTTCTTTGTTACCCTCCTTAGCACCCTCATGGGTGTAGGCAGGGCATTTCTGGGTCAAAGTCAGAATCAAGGAGGGAAAGGACCATCTGTCATGTGGAAATCCAGAAAAGCAAGGTGGGCCTCAAACACACATTTCTAGGTGCTCCTCCCCAAAACGTTAACATGCTTAGATAATGAAGAACTCTGACCCTGCCATGAAAGTGAATTTTAAAACCAAGATTCTACACTCTGGGAAAGCGTGGTGCTGCTCACTGGGAAGTGGGCTTTTGTGTCGCAAATAATTCAATGCTAGGAGGTGACTGCTAACCTGGGGCCAACCAGATAACCTACCCTCACAAAGGGACTGAGATGGAAGCTTTAAGCCAGAAGTCAGCTTGACCTCCAGAGGGACTGAAGACTAAAAGCCAACCACAGTTACATGGCCAAGGCCCCCCACTCCCCCCGCCTCCCCACAGGCTCTGACACCAAGGCTCCGGGGAGTGTCCCTGGTCGGTGATACTCCACGGGTATTGTTGGGAGAAGGTGGCATCCATGACTTTCCCGGAGAGAACCACTGAAGCTCCACGCATGGAACTCTCTTGGACGTGGCCCCACACACCTCTTCTCTTTCAACCTGCATCCTTTCGCTGAGATAAACCATAACCATGAGAATAACAGTTTTCAGTGTGTTCTGTGATTCCTGCTACTGAAACCAAGGGTGGTCTTGGGGACCACAAAACCCGTAGTTGATGTCAGAGGTATGGGTGGTCTTGAGGACTCCCTAACCCTACAGTTTTAGATTCATACAGACTGGGGTTTCAAAGCACGACCCCCCCAAGCTGTGTGATGCAGGCGGGGCCACTGGCCCCAAATGATGTCTCTGTCTGAGGATGCGATCACCAGCAGAGTACAGCGGACAGGCTTCCCTTCCCCGAGTCTTACCGTCATCCTCCTCTTTGGCATCTGGCGAGGACAGAAACACGGATTCCGATGGCCAGCAGTGCTCCTCTCTCCATCTTAAGAACGACTTTGTGAGAATGTCATATTTTAGTATCTGCACATCCAAAGAGGAAAACATGGGGATGACTTGTTGGAAAGCATGCTTATCGCACAGAGAAAGAAAGCATGGGAGGCCCACAGAGAAAGAGGATTTAAGCCCCTCCAATGTAGACTCCAAAATGACATCTTGGAGTCATGAAAGCAATGAGCTTCCTCCTCCAACTTGAAGCAAAGATCCTCTTGCCACCACATAGCTGACACTACACACTGAATTCTTTTCAAAACAAAAATCCTGAATTTAGCTGGTGTTTGGTATCACATTGCAATTTTTCTATAGTTAGATAAACTAACATATCCAATGCAAACATTTTATTGATTTTAGAGAGGAAGGGAGAGGAAGAGAGATAGAAACATCAGTGATGAGAGAGAATCATTGATTGGCTGCCTCCTGCACGCCCCCTACTGGGGATCCAGTCAGCAACCTGGGCATGTGCCCTTGACCAGAATGGAACCTGGGACCCTTGAGTCCACAGGCCAACATTCTATCCACTGAGCCAAATGGGCCAGGGCTCCAATGCAAACATTTTAAAGTATAATACAGCCCTGGCTGGTGTGGCTCAGTTAGTTGGGCATCACCCCCGGCACTGAAAGGTTACTAGTTCAATTACTGGTCAGGGCACATGCTCGGGCTGTGGGCTTGATCCCCAGTGGGGACTTGCAGGAGGCAGCCGATCAATGATTCTCTCTCTCTCTCCCCCTCAACTTTTCCTCTCTCTCTAAAAATCAATAAAAATTTTTTTAAAAAATAAAATAAAGTATAATACAATTCTTTTGTTGTTTTAAAGTACAGATTACTGGACTTCTCTTAATCACCAAGAGGCCAGTTTCCTTTAGGGTATGGGGTTAGTGGTGAGTGACTTGGGGTGTGTGTACATGTGTGTGGAAAACTTAATTTTCTCAGTGTTTACTTTTCTACATGTACATTTTTATCAAAGACTTCCCATTTTATTGTTTAAAAATGAAGATAAAAGTGGTATTTGTATAGCACTTAGCCTTTCCCTGGGATATAGCAAATGTTCCACAAATAGTAGTTTGAAAAAAAAACCCACCACAACTGAATCTTCCAAGTTTCAGCTATACCCTCCCTGCTTTAGAGGCCCTGTATACTTCCTTATCCTCATTGCCTACTACCTTGTAGCACATAGTTGGCATTCAAAAAACACGTCTGGAATAAAGAAATCAATGGATAAACTCCAGCCATGGCCTCTTTCCTGAGCTTCAGCCCACTAGGTACGGCTCCCTCCCTGGGCTCATCGTTGCTTCAAATGTATTTGGTTCCAAACTGATCTTACTCTCTGACCTACCTCCTGTCCCCCAGGGGACCCCCCTCTTGCCCTCCATTTTCTAATCAAGGTCACCCAGTCTGAGAACCTGAGAACTCAGCTTTGTAGACAGACAGGACTGTTGCAAGCGGTGATCGCCCAGGAATCAGTACCTTGTTTGGGATGGGAGTCCTTTGAACTTCAATAGCAAAGACATACCGATATGGCTTCCCGTTGTGAGCGTAATTGATCTGAGGCAGTTCTAAGCCTAGAAAGAATGACACAGCTGACAAAGGCCCATCCTGAGGGCTGGGAGCATCGCCCTTTGTGCAGGGCTGGGCACCCTCTCCACAAAAACATCTCCCAGGCCAGCATCCCTGAACTCCATTCAGGCCCTGGATTGGATCAGGGTAGTCACCAGGCAGGGGAAAGGAACCTCTGATAATTATCCTGGCTCTAGTAGAAGGTTCAGGAGCAAGGTACTTAAGTATATAAAAATCTTTAATTATCCAAGATAGAAATCAAAATAATTGCATGATTAAAATCAGAAGCCACTGCAATTTTTAAAGCTCTTTAAAAAGTACTCATGTGTGCACACACGTGTGTGTGGGTGTGAAAAGAAACTTCTGAATCTGTGTAAAGAAGTGTCAATGGGGAATAAATAAATCTGTCGAATTCATATAAGAACCTTATGTTAAAATAATATCTACAAATAATTTTAATAACATGGGAAAGTGTCCATATCATAAGATTAAGTGTAAGAGGCTGATTATAGGATTATATCCACTATGCTAAAAAAATAAAGAGAAAAGTTTAGAAGCATTGCTGGGGTGATAACTTCATTATAGTTTATGTCTCATATTGTACACTAGGTTTCTCATTTTGTGAAATTTTCATTGTACTTATTGCTTTTATAATTTAAAAAAACCCTTAAAATGTTGTCCATGTAAATGTATATTGATATATGCCTGTTGTGTCAAATTAAATTTCTAAGGCTGAATACAAAAATAAAAGTCCCCCTCTGATGAAATATGCCAGGTAGTTGGAGCCAACTGCTGATGAAAATATGATGTCCAAGAAAAGAGGAAGCAGGCATGGGCACAGCTGCCACAGAAAGGCCTCCTGAGAAGGACCAAGGCATAAATGCTTCTCAGGCTCACTGAGAGTAAAGGGGAATGGATTCCTGAGGTGGGAAGATGTATAATCTTACAGGTGAGTAACCATGAAACTTCCAAGAGACAGGACATGATGAACATGAGGTGGAGGGACCTCCCACACACTTAAATCGGAAAAAGATGCCTAAATCCCAGCTGGTGTGGCTCAGTGATTGAGCGTCAACCTATGTACCAGGAGGTCACAGTTCAATTCCCCGTCAAGGCATATGCCTGGGTTGCAGGCTTGATCCCCAATAGGGGGCATGCAGGAAGCAGCCGATCAATGATACTCTCTCATCATTGATGTTTCTATCTCTCTCTCCCTCTATCTTCCTCTCTCAAATCAATAAAAATCCTAATATATAAGAACCCTGGGTCATAATGACCAGTAACGACCGGAGGTTGACCAACCGGAAGTCAGTGCTGGCCCTGCCCCCAAGCAAGCAGTAAGGGGCAATCAGGCAGGCAGGCAGGCAAGCAGCTAGGGGTGATCAGGTAGGCAGACCAGCAGTTAGGGGTGATCAGGTAGGCAGGCAAGTGGTTAGGGGAGATCAGGTAGGCAGACAGCCCCTCGCAGGGCTGGCCCTGCCCCCAAGCAAGCTGTTAGGGGCAATCAGGCAGGCAGGCAGAGTGGTTAGGGGTAATCAGGTAGGCAGACCAGCAGTTAGGGGTGATCAGGTAGGCAGATGGCCCCTCGCAGGGCTGGCCCCAACCCCCAGCAAAGAAAGAGGGAGGCCCAGGCCAGCCAAGCCATTGCACCCCAGCCTGTCGCCTGCAGAGGGAGGCCACTGGTGACAGGGGATGGAAAGCAGCGCTGCACAGATGGCAAGCAGTGGCAGCGGCGGGGGTGGGGCCAGCTGCCTGGAGCCTGGGGAAGGAAAGCCCCAATAGGCCCTGATCTCAGGCCAAGCCTAGGGACCCTACCCAAGGGGTCCAAGATTGTGAGAGGGTGCAGGCCGGGCTGAGAGACTCCCCGCCGAGTGCATGAATTTTCATGCACTGGGCCTCTAGTATATATATCCTATCTAATAAAAGAGTAACATGCAGATTGACCATCATTCCAAGACACAAGATGGCCACCCCATGTGGTCAAAGATGGCTGCCCCCATGTGGACACAAGATGGCCACCACAAGATGGCTGGCAGGGGAGGGCAGTTGGAGGTGACCAGGTCGGCAGAGGAGGGCAGTTGGGGGGGACCCAGGCCTGCAGGGGAGGGAAGTTGGGGGGGGACCAGGCCTGCAGGGGATGACATTTGGGGGGGGGACCCAGTCCTGCAGGGGAGGGCAGTTGAGGGGGACCAGGCCTGCAGGGGAGGGCAGTTATGGGGGACCAGGCCTGCAGGGGAGGGCAGTTGTGGGGGACCAGGCCTGCAGAGGAGGGCAGTTGTGGGCGATCAGGCCAGCAGGTAGGGCAGTTAGGGGTGACCAGGCTGGCAGGGAAGGGAAGTTAGGGGCAATCGGGCTGGCCCGGGAGCGGTTAGGCGTCGATCAGGCTGGCAATGAAGTGGTTAGGGGGTGATTAGGCTGGCAGGCAGAAGCAGTTAGGGGCAATCAGGCAGAGGCAGGTGAGCGGTTGGGAGCCAGCAGTCCTGGATTGTGAGAGGGATGTCTAATCACCCGATTAGGTCCGATCCCGGTGGACCTAAACAGGCGGTCGGACATCCCTCAAGGGGTCCCAGATTGGAGAGGGTGCAGACTGGGCTGAGAGACACTCCCCCGCCCATCCCCTCCACACCCCCCCCCCCCCCCCCCGTGCACAAATTTTGTGAACCGGGCTTGCTCTCTCTCTCTCTCTCTCTCTATATATATATATATATATATATATAGATAGATAGATAGATAGATAGATAGATAGATATAGATATAGATATAGATAGATAGATATAGATATAGATATAGATATAGATATAGATATAGATATAGATATAGATATGCCCATAGTCAGCCTTAAAGTAAGCCTGAGACTTCCTATGATGCTCCTGGGCCCCTCAATCCTGATCTGGGACTCCATTCCCCCACACTGTAAATGGCCAACCATAGGTACTTGGTTAAGTAAAGTCTGACTCATCCCAGTAAATTCTGCATGGCTATTAAAGCCACATTTTTGAAGAAGAAGCCATTTCAGAACATTCTAAATGGTATAGTATAGTACACATTCCTAAAAGTATAAATGCAGAGGTTAAGGGTCTTTGAGTCAGAGAAACCTGGGTGCTGATCCTGGCTTTTCTGCCTGTTACCATGTTGTCCTCAGCTTTGGTGTCCTCAGTTCTAAAAGAAAAAGAGGACGTGCCAACACTCGCCTGCTGGAGTTGTTCTAATAGTAACGGCTACATCTCTCGGACTCTCACTACCCTGAGCTCAGCCCCTCGTGTGTGAACTCATTGAATGTGGATGACAACAGGGCGAAGTGCTGGGATGAAAGGAGAGAACAGCTGAGCAGCTCCTAGAAGAGGGCCTGGCATCCGCCAAGCAGTCCATACACAAGAGAGAAGACTGGATGGGTATTTCCAAGGGTTGTCACGGGTGGAGGGATTTATTTATCGTCATACTTTTCAGTATTACCCATAGTTGCTATAATAAACAGGAATTCTTAGAAACAAAAGAACTATAATGTTTTAAGTCTCCATCTCCCACACCACATGGTGGACGAGAAGAAATGGAAGTTGATGCCTTAAGAATTAGAAATGGGCCCTAGCTGGTTTGGGTCCGTGGATAGAGTGCCAGACTGCAGACTGAAGGGTCCCGGGTTCGATTCTGGTCAAGGGCACGTGTCCGGGTTGCAGGCTTAATCCCCCAGTGGGGGGCATGGTGGAGGCAGCTGATCAATGATTCTCTCTCATCATTGATGTTTCTATCTCTTTTTCCCTCTCCCTTTCTCTGAAATCAATAAAAATATATTAAAAAAAAAAAGAATTAGAAATGGCCCTGGCCAGTTTGCTCAATGGTTAGAGTGTTAGCCTGCGGATGGAAGGGTCATGGGTTCAATTCCCGGTCAAGGGCAGTTGGTTCAATACTGGCCCTGGTTGGGGCATGAGTGGGAGGCAACCAATCAATGTGTCTCTCTCACATCACTGTTTTTCTCTCTATATATATACTCCCTTTCTCTCTGCCTCCCTCACCCTTCCCTTACACTCTCTCTAAAAATCAATGGGGAAGAAAAGATCCTCACTTTTTGGGTGAGGATTTAAAATATATTTTTTAAAGAATTAGAAAACGAGATCTGTATTTTCACTTTTAAAGACTCTAAGAGTCTGGGGTGCCGCACAGAACTGGTTGTTGGATCCATGGGACACTGTTTACAGAACTGATTGTTAGTGGTCAAATCTGAGGTCATCCTAGGAGAGTCCCCAGGCCGGCACCCTTCCAGAGCCTGGACCTGGCATGGGGCAGCCACCTGGGGAGCCACGCCTTGCCACGCCTGAAGTATCCTGGGCAAGCCCGTTCACTACGAACTCAAGCGTTGAGCTCAGACCCAGACTTTGGTCACACGGTGATAACACTGAGCACAAAAGCGTGGTCCCCACCCCATGGACTTGTTATATTCCAGGGCAGAGATTCTCAATCAGGGCCATGGTGTCCCCCCGCCCCCCCCCCCCCCCATGGACACTGGCAATGTCCGGGCATGTTTTTGCTTGTTCCAGTTCAGGGTGGGGGTCCTACTGGCACCTGGTAGGTCGAGGCTTGGGATGCGGCTCAACATCCTACAAATGCCCAGGATGGCCCCACCACAAAGAATGACCAGCCCCAGGTATCAGGAGTGCCAGGTGGAGGAGCCCTGCTCTAGTGGGTGTGACTTCTATTCAAGGGGTTTACGTTGTGTGTATAGCTCAACCTTTCTGAGGCCTGGTTGGCTCCTCTGTGACATGCTGACAGCACCTGTTTATGTGGGGTATTGTGAATGTGTAGAGGTAGGGATCCAAACGTGCTGTGCCTGTTAGTCCCCATTCAGTACAGCACAGCATTTGTGGGGGGCAGCCATGAAAGTCACCAGGTCCAGTGACCACCCAGTGCCTTCCTGGGTGGGGTTTGAGGACATATGAAAGACAACTGTCCCCAAACGCTTTGCCTCTTTGTCTCTTGTCTGTGCCTAGCATCTCAGAATCAGAAGGAGGTATTACCCGAAGAGGCCTGCGGGGCTTCATGAAATTCTGCTCTTCCCTAAACACAGGGATAGAGGGTGTAGTTTACCTTCACAGAGCAACTCTGGTTGGCAGTAGACTTGGTCGTCTTTTTCCTTCAGGGCTCTTGCTGTCGTAGATGCCAGTTTGATTAAATTTGAGCCCACTTCCGCATTCTGAAAGAATGAATTTTCCAACAAAAATGAAAACTTGTTACCCAGAGGAAACATTTGTTTTACTGTGTACATTTTTAAAAAAATGCTTCTGTGTATGTCATCTTGCTGTGTCCTCACATTACTCACAGGAAGCAGCTATGACGTAACTGGTATTCTCAGTTAAAAATGCGGATTGGCGATTGTAAGTGACTCTTCCAAGATCGGATAGCTGGTAGGTGGTAGGGCAGGGGCCACTAAAACCGTGGCTCTTTTTTTCTACCGTGGACCACATTATCCCTCACAGGTGAAATGAATGTACTTTTTAAACACTGGATGATTCACCTGTAAAAGGCTGCATCAGTCATTAAAAGATTGTTTATAAAGAGTTCATAATAACATGGGAAATGCTCATGATAGAA
Source organism: Cnephaeus nilssonii (assembly GCF_951640355.1). NCBI lineage: Eukaryota > Metazoa > Chordata > Mammalia > Chiroptera > Vespertilionidae > Cnephaeus > Cnephaeus nilssonii. Next base: position 26,130,589 of record NC_137091.1, on the reverse strand, counting down.
TACTGAGTGAAAAGAGCAGCAGAGTAAATTGCATACGCAGTCTGACCTCAGCCAGCTAAAGTAATTACATTGAAAAGAGCCTGGGGAGAAATATACCAAATATTAACAATATAGCAGGCAGTGGCAGTATGAAGACCTTAATTTCTTTTTCTATGCTTATCTATATCTTTGGTATATTCTCCTGTGAAAATGTATTACTGCTGAAAATAAAATAAACATGCAATAAAATTTACTTGGGAGAAAGATATCTATCAAGGACATTCCTTGGTCTCAGGTTTCAATCAGACTTTGCTCTGTCCAGTGCCTTACTGCCATCATTGTAACCCAGGAGAGGAATTTAACGCAATTGATTGAATATTTATTGAGCATTTACCACTCCCTGTTTCTCCACATACTAGTTATGGGACCTTGAGTAAGTTACTTAGTATCTCTGAAATTCAGTGTTTTCACCTGTATAATGAAGTGTAGTATATGCATTGTAGGAATGGTATATGTGTCTTCGAATTATTGTGCAGATTAAATAATCCATGCAAATAATTTAAAGAGAGCCTGGTTGGCAGAAAGTGCTAGATAATTAGCTGTTGTTGATGATATGACTGTTGTATTATAACCAATACTAGTGGCCCAGTACACAAAATTCATGCACGGGGGGGGGGAGGGGCGCCCAGCCGGCCTATACCTGCTCACAGTGCAGGAGCTCCGCAATCGATAGCCCCAAAAGGTAGGCCCCGCCCATCCATCCGGGGCTCCTCGATGGATTGCCCCAAAGAGGTAGGCCAGAGCCGGGAGTCCAGTCTCCAATGCGGGCATGGGGCCGTGGGACCCCCGGTGGAAGCCGTGTGGAGCAGCGGCCAGGACCCGCCCCAGAGCCCTGCCCACAGCATCAAGCACCACCCACCCTGGTGACAAACTGTGATGGCGTGATGACCACCTAGGCCAGTGGTCGGCAAACTCATTAGTCAACAGAGTCAAATATCAACAGTACAACGATTGAAATTTCTTTTGAGAGCCAAATTTTTTAAACTTAAACTTCTTCTAACGCCACTTCTTCAAAATAGACTTGCCCAGGTCGTGGTATTTTGTGGAAGAGCCACACTCAAGGGGCCAAAGAGCCGCATGTGGCTCACGAGCCGCAGTTTGCCGACCATGGACCTAGGCTTTTATTTGTATAGATTACTCCTACTACTACATTACTGCCATTACCACTGGGAGAGGATGAGAAGCCCCTGTCTTCACAGAGTTTACTGGGGAAAATTATTGTTATGGTTGACTTTTCATTTAAACTTTTCTCTACTCTCCAAATTTTCCAAAATGGGCTTTTATAATGAAAACAAACTTATTTGAACAATAGCTGCTTTTGGCTGGGAAGGAGAGAAAATTTACTGCATCCTAGCTATTAAATTGCAGGGGCCCTTCAAGATATTTTTAGTTCAATCCCTCAATTTACAGAAGACTAAACTGAGGCCCAGAGAATAAAGTGGCTTGTCCAAGGTCACACAAAGAGAAGCAGAGCCTGAGCCCAGACCTTCACCTGGCGATTCTTCTACTCAGAAGCAAGAGCACTGCAGGCAGAGGACAAAGCAAGTGCAAAGGCCCGGAGGCTGGCCCGTTCCCATCCTGCAGGTCTCAACTCAACATCCCTTCCCCAACAACTCAATCTGCAGTGTCTCTGAGGTGTGTGTCCCAACCTGCAATTATCTCCTTAGGGAGCTGCTTCCTTCTTTTATGCTCTTTCCCTATGAAGACAGGGACCAGATTTTGTTCAGTGCATGGCACATAGCTCCCAGGGAGTAACTTCTGAATAAATGAGTGAATGCATGACTCAGTAAGCTTTCCCTTTAACTGTCAAGGGGCAAAACATGCTTTGCCAAGTGGTTGTAAGAATGAAATGCGATAAAGTGCATTAAAAAGTCACTTAGCACCCAGCACATCTACGGTTTCTTATAAACAAAAGCTCCGAATGCCTCCACCTGTGATGCACAACAAATTGGTGGGAGGCCCCTCCTGGTGACTTGCTAGTCACATGACAGCAATAGGCCTCTTGTGCATGTCCTGGGCTTGATTCTTAGGGAGTCAATCTGCAGAGCCGTCTTATAACTCCAGCCTGAAACTGGTCAGACTAGTTGAGGGATAAACTGAATTTTTCCACACACAGCAGTAATGAACATGACTCGGCTGCTTTCAGTGGCCAACATGCTCAGCTTTGGGAAGAAATGGCTTTCCAGCCAGAATTCAACAAAATTCTGCGAGCTTACTTTGAAATCCCTAAATTCAAGGGGAGAAGAAGTCATCTCAGTAATTCCCCGAAACACTGACTTCAGCAGCCCTGGGTGTGAAATCTGACTCCACAGCTTTCTCTGTGAACTTTCTCAGCCTCCCTAAGCCCGCTTCCTCGCTTCGCTTCCTCGTTTGTAAAACGGGGGGACCATTCGTAACTTTTGGACGGGTTCTTTTGACCTGCGTCTGAGGATAATGGCTAGGATTAAGTTAAATAATGGTTATGAAAACACCTGGTCCAGGGCCAGACCTATCATAATTAGTAACTGGGAGCCAGGCAGACATGCATTCAAATCCCACTGATAATTCTGCAATGTCGGGCAGGTGGCTCTCATCTGTAGTCACGGGATAATGCATCACTCAGAGGGCTGTCATAAAGATGAGGTGAGAGACATGCAAAGCATGGAACCACCCCTAAAACTTCAGGACCCCAATGAGAATGAGGCCCACCAACCCCAGATCTACACATAGCAAATGGTTAAGTAAAAGGCCGTTTTCTCCTCTGCCTTGGCACACAGACCTTCACAATGTTGTGGACCGATGCTGTCCAAAACAGCAATAACTAGCCGCATGCGGCTATTTAAATTTAATGTTTAATTGAAATTAAATAAAATTTAAAATCCAGTTTCTCAGCTGCACTGGCCACATTTCAATAGCACATGTGGCTAGTGGCTAGTGGTTACTGCGTTGGGTGGACAGATAAGTGTTCCTTCATTGTAGCAGGTTCCATTGCATGGTGCTGGTCCCGAGTGTGAATTTAGAATTCTAGGAACTCCTGGCGTCCGAAGCTGGAATAGGGTCGCGGAACGAGGGCCAGCTTCTAGGCCTGGGTTCTCTGCTCCTGCCCCTTTTCTTCCCACTGCATGGATGCCCCAGCCAGCACAACCAAGCCAGCAGCCAGCCCTGGCCACCGTGTGGGCCTGAGGAAGACTGGAGCAGGTGCTGTAAGCAGGCTGGGGCTATTTGGGCAGGAAATTCAGGGATCCAGGGTAGCCAGTTCATGGTTGGGGTTGGGGAGAGTCCCTCTGGGTGGGCATAACTCCATAGCCCTTTAACTCCTCACCCTGGGGAGAAGGGAAACTGTTGGAGAAAGGCCAGATCAGGGCCCCCAAAGTGCCAAGGCCAGAGCAGGGTCCCCTCTTGCTGAGGAATAAGAGCAGAAAAGTCATCTTAACACAGGGCCTGGCACACAGTGAACTCTCGTGGTGGCTGTCTTATAATATTGGGTCATTTTTGCATTTGGAGAAAAAACAAAAAACAAACCAACTGAGCCACCCTTTCTAGGTCCAAGATACCTACCCTCCTCCCACCCCCTGCCTGTGATGGCCCCTATGTGTGGATGGCTGTCAGGAGGGAAGTCAGTGTTTACGAATCCACCTGCAGGACAAGGGCAGGGCACCTGCAGGGACTGTCTGCACACGCCCACGCCCCTCCCGGCCCAGCCCTGCCTTCCACAATCCCCACGCCACTCTACATAAACAGGCCTCTCCTTCCTTTGACCCCAGCTGGCCCAAACACAAGAGAATCTGGGGCAGCTAGGAGGTCCCAGACTTCTGAATATACTTCATCATTCTCATTCTACAAGGCAAACACTTTCCACTTGGGAAATGTTCTAAGTGCTAAAGGAAGACCTTGTGCTCTTTTGGAGACCTTGATTCATTCATTCATTCATTCATTCATTCATTCATTCATTCAAAAATATTTAAGAGCTTAATGAGAACTCTCTGAATGCCAGAAGCTGTAATGGGTGCAGGGGATAAACTGCTGACAAAACAGAGTCCTGGCCCTCTTGGAGCTTCAACAGGAAGAGGTGACTGAACAAGTTCATTACAAAGAGCTGCAGGTGCCATTAGAGTGTACAAACTCATCTGAGGGGAGTAAGGACCCTGACACCTGCAGGATGACCAGGAATTTGCTTCACGGATGCGAATTAGAATCCACTGTGGGCTCTGAGACCATGCCCACCCCTGGACCCCACTCCTGGAGGGTCTGGGCTGAGGCCCAGCAGGAGCTGATGTGGTCTCAGAGCCCCCAGGTAAGTCCGACCTGCAGCCAGGACTGGAGATCTGATGGGAAGAGAATGGGGTTGCAGGCAGAGGGACAGGGATGTGCAAAGGCCCCAGACTGAAGGGCATTAGAGAAAGAGTGGCATCGCCTGCAGTTCTTCCCTAATAAGCCTTTGGATGGGATGAAATCAGAGCTGCTGGATCTGGGCATAGAGGCCACGTGCTCCTGCTTGATTTCCAGATCACAATATGCAGGCGGGGCGACTTGAAAGTGAAGCAAGAAGACATTTTTTAAGGGACAATAAATAGCAATTAGAAAGCGTGGCCAGAGCTACCCTTCCCAGACTCACTCTTCTTTGCAAGTTTCAAAGCAGCAGATGGCTCACTCGGCGCCTTTTAAAAATACACATGCTAAACTTCTTAGCTTGGTTCCAAGGAAGCAAATCATTTTAGAGCGTGATAAAAGGTTATAAAATACTGTGGTGTGTGGGCAGTGGGAGGGAGTCTTTCCTCTCTGTCTTTCCCTGGACTGAGGTCGACATGAGATGGGGGCTGGCTCGTGATTTGCCACCTGTGAGCTTTGTGACACCCCCCATTGCTTCCTGGAACCCAGGAGCTGCGGTTTGAGGCCCTGCCCAGAGCAAGGGGCACAGAGGGCGGTGGCTCATGTGAAGATTATGTGGGACACAGCCAGTTCATTCAATAGCCCCGGGGGGAAAGCTAACTCCTTTTTCTCTTCCAAGCTTTCTGACAGGTCAAGGAGCAAGTCCCAGTTAGGTGCCACTAACTATTACTAAGTCTTTAACAGGTAATACATTTTAGAACTTTCTTATTAACAAAGACATTAAGTCTTGGCAAGCAACAACGTCTGACTAGAGCGTAAGACCTCTGCTTTATTTCCATTTTTTTTATGCTCATGATTACCTGCTATTTGCAGCAAGCAAGGCTGGCTTTCCATTGGGTAGTGATAAGTTTTCTTTCAACAGTGAGTGATTTAAACAAAAATGTGACTTGTAAATGTTAAATAGAGGTGATAGGAAATATGGTATAAATCATAACAGAGATATGCAGATGGAGAAATGCCGGAGAGACAGGAACAACAAACATACCTGGTGTTTAATGCAGGCCCTGCTCACTGGTTGGGAGATGCCTAAACTCTGGCACTGAGGAGCCTGGCAGTGAGGGTGGGAGAGGTTCTCTGGGTGCTGTGGGAGTGTCCCCTACTCCTCAAGCCTGCAGAGCCCCAAGAGGCATCAGTGGGACCCATCGGGGGTTCTTTCCAGGAGTTATACCCCTTACCAGCCATGAGGATGGGTTTAGAAGACAGGCAGGTACAGATAACGACCTTGGCTCTGCCATTCTGGGCTGTGTGACCTTGGGCACATTCTTTAACATCTCTGAGCCTCAGCTTCTTCATCAATTAAATGAGTCCAATATAAGGACCTCTCCCACAAGTTGTTTGGATCATTAAGTGAGGTAAGGAAAATAAAACGCTTAGCAAAGTACCTGGCATATGGAGTGCAGTTAGTAAATATGAGCCATCACAATTGAATTGAAATGAATTTGGCTTCATTTAAATTAATTAAGTCATGAAGTCAGTGAGTTCTGGAGCCAGAAGCCTCTGGAGCCTCCAAACCAAGTCCAGAACTCTGGCAGCATGACCCTAATTAAGGCTAACGTCTGATCTAGTGGTCATTTTTAATGCAAGAACCGTACCATTCAACAGCAGGGCACTGGGTAGGCAAACGGTGTTGAATCCCTGCCATAGGCTGTCAGGAAAATAGCAAAAACGATGTTGTAGAAAGATATTTAGATATACAAATAGGTGGGGAAAGCGGTACACAAAAGAGAATGTACACATTCAGCCATATATGGACGCATACTACAACACAGATGAACCTTGAAAACATGATGCTGAGTGAAAGAAGCCAGTCACAGAGAATCACCCCTGTATGATCCATTTCTATGAAATGCCCGAGAAATACATCCTCAGAGACAGGAAGTAGAGTAGTGGTTGCCTAGGGCAGGGGGATGGAGGGATTTGGGAGGTGTTATGATTAAGGGGTATGAGATTTCTTCTGGGGGGGTAATAAAAATGTTTTAAAATTGATTGTGGTGATAGTTGTACAACTCTGTGAATATACTAAACGCCATTGAATTATACAGTTTAAATGGGTGAAAATGGGTAAATTATATGGCATGTGAATTATATCTCAATAAAGCAATTAGCCCTAGCTGGTTTGGATCAGTGGATAGAGTGTCAGCCTGTGGACTAAAAGGTCCCGGGTTCAATTCTGGTCAAAGGTGCATGCCTGAATTTCAGGCTCAATCCCCATTGTGGGGCATGCAGAAGGCAGCTGATCGATGATTCTCTCTCATCATGGATGTTTCTATCTCTCTCTCCCTCTCCCTTCCTCTCTGAAATCAATAAAAAATATATTTACAATAAACAAATAAATAAAGCAGTTAAAAGTATGTACAGTGTGATTTCCTTTTGTAAAAGTAAATCACACTGTACATAATTTTAATCACTTGATTGTGATATATACATATCAATATGTATACAGTATATGTAACATACATATACTGTATACATATATCAATTACGTGCATATATATACACATATATATATATATCAATGTGTCTGTCTATATAGCTAGCTAGCTATGGAAAGAGAGAAAGAGAGAGAGAGAGACACTGACTTGGGGGGGCAATACAAATATATCTACAAGGCGTTTATTTCTTTCCTTTTTACTTAATCTATATTTTCTAGTTTCTACTATGACTATCTACTAACTATGGGGAAATAATGAAAACCTTTTTCTGTCTCTTTAAGAACAGCTCATTTTGGATTTCAACGTCAACCAACTCAGCTTCCTACCTGGTACGCACATTTTCCCAGGAATAAAACGGCCTTCCTTCAAGCCATTACCTTGTCCATGCAGAGGGGCACGGCGAACCTCTTGAGGGTGGGGACAGGGACAATTCTGGAGTTCCCTTCGAAGCCTTCTTTCAGGTTGGCCAAGTAGAGGCACTGGTAGAGGCTGCTGTCCTCATAGGCGATGACGTCAAACAGAAGGCAGCCGTCCTCTTCGTAGGCGTTGACATGATGAAAGACCACCATAGGGTCCGTGTAAAACTTGGTGGACACAGGCTTCCCAGTCCTTTGGTTGACAATGTGAATGTAAGTCTGAAAGAAGAGGCACATCCAGTGGTCAGCTTCCTCTCTGCTGGCCCAGCGTGGTGGCATCAGGTACGGGACAAGACCCAGCCCTGCCATGTACTGGCTCATGCCCTGAGTGTTCCTTCCCCCTTCCGGCCTTGTGTCCCACTCCAGAGTGCCAGCCACGGAGAAGCACTGAGTATGCGGGGCTGTCACTTGCTGCATGTCTGGGATGATCTCTTTCCCACGGAGAGGAAGTTTGTGGGCCAGGGCTTCTGTGTCACCAGGACAGTGTTTGGGGGAGGCCCCGCGGGGTGCACTGTTTCCCCTCCTTCACTTGGTTGTGATTCCAAGTGGGCGGCAATATGCCAGCTCCCTGGAAATGGCTGAGTTGGAGAGAACTGGCGAGGTGCCAGACCTCTAGGGCTTCCCAGGCTCCATCCACAGCCAGAGCCCCTAACACTCTGAAACCATACCTTCCCTTTGGGTCCCCTCTCCAACCTGCACCACAGAGCCTGCTACAGGGATGCGGTTGCCACAGCAACACCCCTGCCCTGGAGGGCTGGGTGACCTGGTTCTAGCTAAGGATCCCACATGGGTATCTGCTCATGAGGCCACTGCACACACTCTGGGTGTCACGAGGCGGTGTCACCCTGGGTGGTAATTAGCCATATCTGTAGCCCCAGTTGCCTAATCCAAAGGGAGAGGGGGGGTGGTTATATCTTTTGGCAGCTCTGGCCCAATCACCCTCCTCCTGAAAAGGAGGGAGGGACCACTCCGGGCTGATCTTTCACCACCTCCTCCCTGCTTGTTTGCTTCTCTCTCACCTTCCTCAGAACCAAGATTTGAATGTTGGGCAGGGTGCAGAGGAGGAAAGCTTTGATGGCATGGTGGTGGGAGTCAGTAGGAGAGTGAGTACAGGGGTAATTATTTTAGGCCTTTTCTGCCCTAGGATCCCAATCCCTGGGTCTTTCAGAAAGTATTCCAAAGCTCTCCCAGGGCTCTCAGCCTGCCCTCCAGAGCTGGGGGGGGGGGGGGGGGGGGAATTCCCAGGGGCCTCAGGGTGGAGGCTAAGAGGGCCCTGCAGCTCCTGCCAGTGGGATGCTCCTCAGGTGTTTGAGGATTTTTTATTTTTGGTATGAGCACCCTCTAAGGAAGCAGTCTTTATTTGCATTTTAAGAGAATGAACACATAAATGAAAAACACTGCAGACAGGTTGACAAAAAGCTCAGCCCCTTTTTAATTGACATCCTGGGAGAAAGTCAGAGACGTGGGGAGACAGAACAATGGAATACACACAAGAGACTACCTATGGTTCACCCTATGAGTAAACAATGTGGCCTAACTTCGCCATTCGCAAGAAGTGTTCGGGGATTTAACTGGCTCCCCTGCCGCCCCCTTGCCCCACTCATTCATTCCATAAATATTTATAGACAATTTCTCAGGAACTAGAGAGACAAAATAAAACCAAGCCCCTGCTTTCCTGCAATTTATATTTCAGTTGGAGTGAGGCCGACAGCCCATGATCAAATATATCCTCTGTCAAGGATGATGAGTGCTACTGAGAAAAGTGAAGCAGGCCCAGGGATGGAGAAGCCTGGGGAAAGGTCTGTTATAGATAAGTTCACCAAGGAAGGCCTCAAGGTCAGAGGGCTGGAGCTAAGACCTAGAGTAGTTTCAGGAGGAAGCCATGCGGGGAAGAATATTCCAGGGGATAGAAAACCCAAAGGTGCTGAGGCAGGAATGTGTGTGGCTGGTTTGAGATACAGGAGGAGGTGGAGTGAGCAGGGAGCCACTGGTTGGGGTGAAGTGTGAAGGGCTGTACAGGCCAAAGAGTGAGGCCTTTGGATCTTATTCCAAGGAATATGGAAAATAACTGGAAGGTCTTAGTAGAGGAGGGACCGCACCTAAGCCCTTTGTTCCTTTGAACACCTTACTCTCTTCCCCAAGAAGAGCGGATAGGCCTTAAAGAGGTGGGGGACACACACGTTTGTATATGTACATAAAGATGTGTGTGGTGCGTGGAAAGAGGAGCAGAAGGATGTCAAACAGATATGGTAGTTCTCTCTGGAAAGGGCAATGGTTGGGGGGAGGAGTAGGGACAATGTGGGAAGGGGCCTGATAGGTTGGTTTCTATACTTCTATATTATTTGAATGACATGGAATCACTTGATATATTTCACAAGTAACAGCAGCAAAAAAATACACACATACACATGTACATGCATACATGTAGACACACACATTTATACACATATACACATGTGAAGACATATATGCACATCATACCTACATGGACACACACACATGCATCCACACATACATACTTTGTGCACCCAGGTGTCCCTACATGGAAGGCGTTTCTGTTGTACCGTCTGGTGGAACCCTATCATTATGATGTCTGAACAATCTATGGCCCCCCTCCCCTGACATTACACAGCGGCTGCAGGGGTGCTGTAAAGGCCTTGTCAATGGACAGCGGAGGCTGAAGGAGCCCAGATATTGGTTAGGACTGAGGTGAGTGGGGACTGCCTTGGTTGATGAGGCTACCTTGTCCAAGGTCACACACCCTTTTAGGACAGTCTTCTCTACTGACTTATTGATATGGGGCCATAAAGGCCCGGCACCCTTGCCCTAACTCGGGACCTCTCTGAAGGACCACCCTAAGTTCAGAACTCTCTGGAAGGTTGGCTGATGCCTCCGGGGATGCTGTACGGTAGCTTACTTCCTCCTTTCCTAAGAAACCTCCTCCGTGCTGACCTCCGTCTCAGTGTCCAAGGACACCTCGCTCTGGCCGTCCTCATGTTGCGTGTCCTCAGGCCCAGCCAGGGCTTACCTTGTCCTCCCTGTGGAAAGCCAGGCAAGAAGCCCAGCTCACTCCCCGGATGTACGCGGTTGCCATCTTGAGAATATCCAACTTGAAGGGCTGCTCGAGAAAAATGATGTAGTTCTCGGTGACACCGAAGCTGTGGTAATAGCTCGGGGAGAGGAGGGAGCGGGAGGGGATGGAGCAGAGGACCTCCGTGTGCTGCAGGGGGCTCTTCCCCTTCGTCCTGTCTGGAGAAAAGCAAGCCTCAGGCTCCAAGCAGGGTCTGGCTGCCCAGACCACAGCACCATCACCTGTAGCAGAGCCCCTCAAAGCGAGTAAAGCAGGTGAAGGGGTGCTGCCTAGCTGATGCGGGGCACAGGCCCACCCCACTCGGAGACCTGGTTCTGCAATCTGAAAACAGTGAACCACAGTCAGACCTCTGGGCCGGGGGTCCACAACCACAACCCGGGGTTTAACCCGCCTCCACCTGCTTTTGGATGAAGGTTTATTCGAAACACAGCACGCTTCCTCCTTTATGCAGGGGCCACGGCTGCTTTTGCTTTCAAGCCACAGCAGCATTGCTGAGTAGTTGCAACAGAGACTACATGTCTGCAAAGCCTCAAATATTGACTCTCATAAATATTTACAGAAAAGTTTTGTCAGCCCCTGTTCTGGAGCAATGCTCTCAAACTCTGATGTGCATATGGATCAGCTGAGAAGCATGATGAAACATGGAGTTTGGCTCAGCAGGCGGGCTGGGCCTGAGGCTCCATCAAGCTGGCCCAGGGGAGGGGCCGTCTCCCAGGCTAATGCTTGGATATTTTGCTGAGGACCCTCATTTGACACTGTGAGTTAATAGAAAAAAATATATTTTGGCGTCTGCCCCCAGGTCCTGGCACGGGGCTCCTAAAATCTGTGTAGTTTCCTAAGTAGTGAGAGCATGAGGAACATCTCTTGTTCTAATGTTTGGTCTTTGACCCCGTCCATGACCCAGGGCTCCTGAAAGCTGTGTAAACTCCCAAGTGATAAGAGCATGAGAAGTACCATTTGAGGTGACTCTGGGTGGGCTCTGGAATGGGGGCTGGTCACCAGAAAGACCAAGTCATAATTACAGCTTGGAATTTTTCAGCTCCATCCGTCATCCTCCAGAGAGGAGAGAGAGGCATCCATCATGCCTACCTAAGAAAGCCTCTATAAAATCCCAACAGTATAGGGGTTCAAAGAGCTTCCAGATAGGCAAACACATGCACACTGGGAGCCCGATGCACCCCAACTCCATGAGACAGGCATTCCTGAGCCCCAGAACCTCCCAGACCCTCTCCTCTGCATCTCTTCATCTGTATATTCATGTGTATACTCTATTGTGGCCTTTAATAAAATGGCAAACTGGGAATATATCCGAAGAAACTAGAAACACCAATCAGAAAGGATATATGCACCCCTATGTTCATAGCAGCACAATTTACAATAGCTAAGATTTGGAAACAGCCTAGGTGCCCGTCAGCAGATGACTGGATCAGAAAACTGTGGTACATCTACACAATGGAATACTATGCTGCCATAAAAAAGAAGGAATTCTCATCATTTGCAGCAACCTGGATGGAATTGGAGAACATTATGCTAAGTGAAATAAGCCAGTCAATGAAAGAAAAATACCACATGATCTCACTCATTTATGGATAATAAAGAACATTATAAACTGATGAACAAAAAGATAGATACAGAGACAGTAAAGCAACAAACAGACTTTCAAATTACAGGGGGAAAGTTAGGGAGAGGTGGGGGAGATAAGAAATCAAACGAAGGACTTGTATGCATGCATATAAGCATAAACAATGGACGCAAAACTCTGGGGAGTGAGGGCATGTATGGGTGTGGGGTGGGGGGGGGCAATGGTAAGATATGTACACATATAATACCTCAATAAAAAAAAAGAAAAGAAATAAAAATAAAATGGCAAACGTGTTTCCCTGAGTTTTATGAGCTGCTCTAGCAAATTAATTGAAACCCAGGGTGGGGGCGGGACCCCTGATTTGTAGCCAAGTTGGACAGAAGCTGTAGATAACCTGGGGACCTACTGCTTGTGATTGGCATCTGAAGTGGGGTAGGAGCAGTCTTGTGGGACTGAGCCCTTAACCTCTGGGGTTGTCATGATCAAGTAGATAGCCTTAGGATTGAGTGAAATCATAGGACACCAGCGGGCATCACAGAGAACTGCTTGGTATGGGGAACCCCTCACCCCCAGCCAGGGTCCGAAGTGTTGTGAGTGTAGTGGAGTGTCAAAGTGAAGGAGACACAAAGGTGGGGAAATGAGTTTTTCTAATACAGACATGTATTTCAGAGGGTTTCATGAATTTCTCTTGCCATTGCCCATTCTGAAACACTTGGGAGAGACTAAGTACCGATGGTGATGAGGGGCTTTTCCATATATTGTGACCATCAAGGTAGGCTGTATGATTCGCATTTTACAGATGGGAACCCAAGACTTGGTGGAATGATCTATATCATTATGGCCAAAGTTACAGGGTAAGCCAAGAAGACAGCCCCTTAGCCTGGCTACCTCCTCTGCTATGTGTTAGGGGTCATAACATTGACAGCGTGAAGGAAGAGAAAAGTGAGATAATGGAGTAGTCCAAGTACCTCGCCCAGTGCCCAAACACGGAAGGTGCTCAGTACATGTTCAGTTTTCTTATTCCTCTGCAAGCGTGAGTCACCCACTGGCCAAAAGGCCTCCCCTCCCAGGCCTGGGGCTGATTTCTAATGAGCTATCTGCAAGCGTCTCTCCCTTCCTTGTGGCCACCTGTGCACATTGTGAACAGCTGGCTGGTGGGAGGGAGGCTGTGGGTTGTGGGTTAGTTCTTTTTTACACAAAACAAATGAAGCACAAAGCAAACTGAAATGAAAAGCACCCTGGCCTGGCAGGCAGGAGATGGGCGTGATCCTAGGGAAGCCACCAGCAGGGAGCAGGCGCTCAGAGTAGCTGCTTGCATGACGTTGCTGTAAGCTGTGACCGTGGGCATGTCACCTGATCCCCTGGGCCTCACAGTCCTCTGTAATATGAGGTGGTAAACTCAAATGCCTAGACCATCCCCAGGTCTGACATTCTAGGATTCTAAGCTAGACCCTAGATCCCTTTATTGGTTTAATCAATAGGAGTTCCATTTAACAAGAATACTCATTGTACCTTCTGACTTCAGGAGCTTGCTCACATCTGCCAGCAGAGCCTGGTAGCTTGCTTAGGAGGTCCTACAGGACTGTGGGGAGGGGGAGCACCAGGGAGCACAGATGGAAACCAGTTTTCCTAAACCAGGAGGTCAAGCCAAGCACCCTTATAGTTCTGCCCTATCTCCAGCCACCACGGGAGGCCTGGTCTCCTGGGTGAGGTGCCCAGGAGGGTCCTGGACAAAATAAGGCCATGAGCCCCACCTTCCTCCCCCTCAGGAATACGCAATCACAATTGGCCTGGGCTTCCCTCCAGGATCCCTGTGCTAAGTGGAGAAGGCCCAGAAGGCCTGCAGAGCAGGGTGGGGAACTGGAGTTGATCCCAGCAGGGCTGAGCTCCCTGAACAACCCTGGGAACCTGGCTTCAGGGGCTGGCATGAAAGTGGATGGCACAGCCCTGACATACAAAAGTTGGTCAGAAGACTGAAAAAATTACAGGAAAGGAGGGAGGGAAGGAGGGAGGGAGGGAGGGGAGGGAGGGAGGGAGGGAGGGAGGAAAGAAAGGGAAATGGGTAGATGAGAAATATATGGATGGATGTGTGGATGATGAATGGGTGGATGGATGGGTGGATGAAGGATGAATAAATAAATAAATAAATAAATTAATTAATTAATGAGCTGTAAGCTACAGAAAAGGTTAGAATAGTAAAGGATTCACTTTGTCCCAAAGGAAGCCCAGCAACATCTCTCTTCTCCTAAAGAAGGGAAATGAGCTCATGGTCATCTGGACCATCTGGGAGGGAGAGTGTCAGATTGAGTCTGTGCCATGAACAAAAGTCAGAATTCTTCAGAGAGAGCCACCTGGTGTCCGTGCTTCTTATATCCCCAGGACGACCTACCTGGTGCTGTGGCAGGGATCTTAAAGATCACATATTTTGTCTTCCCCTTGTCCACAATGGATGTGCCTATGTTGAGAACATTTCCAGCTGAATCATAATGAGGATGTGCTGTTGCCAGATTTATAGCCAAATATTTACGATAATCAACCTGAAAAATATGACAGGCACCTGGCTTTAAAAAGGAGAGAAGTTGAAATCCTACAAATAGCTGACTGATTCTAGGTTCAAAGAGATGAAGGCTATTTCTGCACATTGTCTGATCTGAAAATAAGGCAGACTTCACCTTTCAAGAGAAGGTTTATTCTTGGTGAACTGATATAACCTCATGGGGGGCCTCTACAGCAGATAGGTTGCAGGGGGTTAGTGAGCTGTGCGTTTTCTGTGGCAGTGTTTCAGATCCTGCTTCCTGGCCCTGTCGGGGGTCCTCAGAATGAATACAGGACACCTCGCCACAGAGAGCTCTAAGCAATGACCTGTGCAGAGAGGCAGCCATAGTGCTAATTCTGGCCACTGCTCTGTGTCATTCTGCCGAAGTCATTTAAACCATCTCCTTTTGCATTCCACAGGGGCAGAAATCTCCAGGCCTCTCTCATAGGATTATTCTGGGAATGGAGAGGTTACAAAAACATTTGTTCAGCCCTGGCCAGTGTGGCGAAGTGTTAAGAGTGTCGGCCTGTGCACCAAAGGGTGGCAGGCGGCAACCAATCCATGTGTCTCTCTCACATCAATGTTTCTCTCTCCCTTCCTCCCTCCCTCCCTCCCTCCTTCCCCTCCCCATTCATTCTCTCTAAAAATCAATGGAAAAAAATATCCTTGGGTGAGGAGTAACAAAAAAAATACACACATAAGACAAAAAAAAAAAAAATTTGGTCAAAGTAAAATTCAACTAGCAAGCTCAATAATGGCCCACTCTGAACAAGCCACAACTGCAGAACAATGCAGTGGCCTGGGAACCTGCTGAATGCTCTTCCTCCCCACAGCACAACCCCCAGCTAAAAGTCAGGCAATACTCCGCTCAGGTAATACTTCGTTCTCTCCTAGTATTTCCTCTCTGCGATTCTGTGGAACTCGTACATCAGTTAGACCTATGCCACCTAGCTTAAAAAGAGCTGGATATAATTTCACAGCTAAGAAAAGCACTCCTTTTAACAGATCATGAAAATGTATGATAAAGTCATCAAGGCTTGGAATGGCCAGCTGGAAAAAAAAATTGAAAGCGGGTCTATTGATTTTGACAAAAATGTTGGCTTGATTCTGCCCAGGAAAGGTATCTGCTTGGGCATTTCTTTTTGAACTCTTGCTCTCTGCCTAATGCCTCCCTCTTCAGGTCAATACAAGGTAGGGCCACTGCGATTCCTGGGAGGTCCAGCATAGCCATTCACTTAGACACTCATTGAGTTGCCACTCAGAGCCAAGAATTATGGCCTCTATTAAAGGTTGAGTTGTGGTCTTCCAAAAAGATATGTTGAAGTCCTAACTCCTGGTACCTATATTTAGAAATGGGGTCTTTGTAGATGTAATCAAGTTAAAATGAAGTCATGCTAGGTCAGGGTGGCCTTCATCCAATGATCTATATCCTTAGAAGGGACTGGAGTGATGCATCCTATCTATCAGTAAAGGAACACCAGGGATTGCTGGTAACTACCAGGAGCGGGAAGAGGCAAGGAATGATCCTCCCCTAGAGAACACTGTCCTCCTTCAGAAAGAACATGGCCCAATGACACCTTGATTTCAGACTCTCAGCCCTCAGAACCGTGAGAGATCAAATTTCTATTGTCGTAAGCCACCTGGTTTGTGGAGCTTGCTATGGTAGCCCTAGGAATGAAAACAGCCACAAAAATGAAAAAAAAAAAACCACAGGCCCAGCCCTAAAGATTAGAATCTAGTGTAAGTGCCACGAGTTCCTGCAGGCCACATGGCCTCCCCTTAAGGGGTTCCTGTCTTGAGTCAAAAACTGATGCTGATTATAAATTCACTGATACCTTTTCCAGAGTTTCCAGAGTCTGGGGGTTGATTTTCCTGATGTAATTGGTCTCCGTGGTCGCATAGAAGTCTCCTCCACACTTCATGAAGTTAATCAGGCAGTTGTCTGTGAAATCTGGGATGGTGTGGGACAAGTAGGTAAAAGCTCTGGGGAAGAAAGCAAATCTATGGGTCAATGGCTGGGTCTCCCCAGCGGGAAAATTCTGCTTGAGATGATTTTAGTTTTTCTAACACTTAAAATGTACTACTTTAACTTAAGAAAGAAAAAGTGCTGGGTCCCAAAATGTCACTTGAGGACTCGGATATCAAGTGGCCAAAGGTACCACCATAATGAATAAACGAAGGAGTGACAATCAGCTGGACAACATGGCCACCAACTGAGCCCTCCTGGGCTCTCAAAAATCCAAAGGTCTCCCGCACCAAAACCAGAAAGAACTACTGGGTTATTCTGAAGATTTTTAAGAAGCCCTATAGAAACCATACATGTATCCATAATGGTTCCTAAAGACTAGCAAAACAACTAATCTTTTGGCAGGAATGTGAGTCCACACTGGTTACCTCAAATTTGTCCAGGAAATGAGTTTGGTGTTTTTTTGTTTGTTTTTTTTAAAGAAAGCAAACTAATTTTAAGATAAGAAGCCATAACTAATTTGATCAGAAGGCAAACTCCAGAAAATTAAGGGGATAGAAAGAGACTTGACTTGGGGTAGTAAACATACTACATACAGATGATGTATTATAGAACTGTATACCTGAAACTTATATACTTTTATTCATCAACATCATCCCAATAAATTTAAAAAACAAAACAAAACAAAAAAAAAACACCAAAAAAACAAAAAGGCAAATCCAAAGCAGGAAAAAGGATCCTAGATTCCTGTATTGGTTAGTGCTCCCCCTACTGGCAAGTAATATAACAGCAAGGATGCCCCAAAGGTTTTATATTCATTCCCTCCCCTTTTCTTTGCTTCCTCTTCCCCCACCTGTAAATGTGAGTTTCGAGCAATTCTGGAAAAGCAGAAACAATCATCCATCTCTGGGCCCCTCCACCCCTAACACATTTCATAATTCTTCTACATATAAAGAGTACCAGGAAGGGGATACTGACAGCAAGCCCGATTCCGTGGCCAACAATTTAATTATTAAATATGTAATACATTCATATGCATCATAACCCAGATGATTTAAAATATATACAACTAAAATATTCCCCTATCCTCTTCTCCCATTTGCCAGTTTCCCACCTCTTTTATACATCTTTCCAGTTTCTTTTTGCATGTACAAGCAAAAATAAATCTATATTTCTTCCTGCCTTTTTACACAGAATATAGCATATTACATGCTCTTTAAATTTTTATTTATTGATTTCAGAGAAAGGAAGAGAGGGGGGAAGAAGGGAGGGGAGAGAGAGAAAAAAAAAACCACATCAATTTGTGGTTCCACTTATTTATGCATTCATTGGTTGATTCTTATATGTGCCCTGACCGGGGATCAAACCCACAAACTTGGAATATTGGATGACACTCTAATCAACCAAACAACCTGGCCAGGACTTATTTACTATTTATATACCTTGATTTTTTTTTAACTTAATATATTGTAGAAATCCTCCCATTCGGTACATAGAAAACATCCTCTTTTTTACTTCTGCCTGGTACTTTTTTTGTGTTTTTTTTTTGTAGTTTTACTGTTACTAATCTAACCATTCCTCTGTTGATGAACATTTGGGTTATTTTCAGTCCCTCATTATAACAAATGATGCAGCCATGAATAACCTTGTACGTTTGTCATTTCAGCAGGAACAAATATGCCTGTGGACAGAAGGGAATGTGCATTTGCAATTTTTTAAAAAATATATATTTTATTGATTTTTTTTACAGAAAGGAAGGGAGAGAGATAGAGAGTTAGAAACATCGATGAGAGAGAAACATCGATCAGCTGTTTCCTGTACACCCCCTACTGGGGATGTGCCTGCAACCAAGGTACATGCCCTTGACCGGAATCGAACCCGGGACCTTTCAGTCTGCAGGCTGACGTTCTATCCACTGAGCCAAACCTGTATTTGCAATTTTGACAGATACTTCCAAATTGCTCTCCCACCAGCCATGTGGGAGAATACCTAACAATCTGTCAGATGCTCCTTGCCTCTCTTGCTGTCAGTGACCAAAAATTGCATAGCGAAGATAGGCCAAGGCCGGTCACGTGACACTTTCATCTCCCCTAAAGACCATTGTCAGACCAGTAAACACTGGTTGTTTTGACCATCAAGAATATCAGAAAGCATGACCAGATTAAAAATGGACAGTTACTTGGAAAATATGTTTTTGCTGGGGTCTGGATAGGCCATTGTTCCAAACTCTGACACCACAATCCTGTTTGCCTCCATATTGGCGTTGTAGGTGTCACTTCTCAGGTATCTGCTCCTGTAATAGACTTCGCCTGAAAGAGAAGAAGCAGAATCATCGCAGGCTGACACCTTCAATGGGCTTTCACATCGATTTCAGCTATTCCAGGGGTTTTACTGAGGGGTATTAGGGTGAGCAGGACAGGCATGAGCTTTACACCTGAGGAGATTCAAGTCTCCACATGGATATGAATCCTTGCTCCATCATCTACCAGCCATGCACTTGACCTTGTGTCACATGCAGGCTTAGTCCCCTTCACTGTGACATGAGGATCATGATACCTTTCTCACAGAATTACTGTGGCATTTAAGGCCTGTATAGCATATAGTAGGTGCTCAATAAAAGCTCTACTCTACATCTCAATACCTGTGCTATTGAGATGTAGAGTAGAATGGGCAAGGCTTTGGGCCATTGTCACACATTGATAACTGATGGCTGCTAAAATTCTGGATTGTCCAACAAAATCCTGGAGGCAGAAGGATCAGTTAGAGCTTGTGGAGGCTACACACACTGGTCTTCCAACTAAATGCTACACAGAACCTGCTCTAGGGACATCCTGGTCTCCCCTTGAGCTGGCCTGTTCTTTCCTGGCCTCTCTCTGAGAGTCACCACCCATAGGCACTGGCTAAGGTGCTGTGAGCCCTGTGGGGCTTTACTTAAAATGTTGAAATCTGTTTACTTGAAATGTAAACACCCAACCCAGGCGGCCCATTTCCTGTAAACAACCAGCCTCAGAGCACAGAGCACTTGGGGCCACAGGAAAATGTGTCTTTGGGATTGCTCAAGGCTGACATTAGAGAAGGAGTCACCCCCCACACCCACCCCCGCTCCTGGAAGAGTCCAATTAGCCACATTCCTTCTAAAGGAACACAAGTAAACAGTCTCCTGCTTGGAATCTTCTAGAATAAGTTCTGGTTTGGGGGTAGGGGAATGGCTATATATATATACACACGCACATATACTTGTGTGTGTGTATATTACACACATGTTGGTAAGCTAACTTTCCAAAAGATATAACAATCTTTGGCGCTATAACAATTGAAAAAGCTTGGAAAGGCTAAATTCTCAAGATCTCTTTTGTCTGTAAATCTTGGCAACTCTGGCTCTTAGAATTCCCATGTTCCTCATGGGATAACTTTGACTCTTATAAGAAAACTAGAGGCCCAGTGCACGAAATTCGTGCATTGGTAGAGCCCCTAGCAGTCGCCCACGGGGCATGTGGAAGGTGGGGAGGGAGCCCCCTTGTCAAACTCCTGGTTGAGGGGACAATTTGCATATTAGGCTTTTATTATATAGGATTATTGACTATAATGCTGAAAGAGACCTGGGTTCATGCATCTCTATGCCTGCTTTATAAAATGTCTTATTTTAAAACCATTTTAGACTTAAGAGCACTCCTGCATACCTTCACCAGCTTCCCTTGCTCCACTCTGCCTCTTTCATTCAAATCTTTGTTTTTTTAAAGCATTATTTCTCTGGCCTCTGCTGAAGGCCACAAGTCCTTTTTCTGTCTTTTTGTTTTCTTGCTCCAAAGTCTTATTGGTTTGGCACTAACATAGGTTCTCCATGATGGCTGTATACTAGAATCGCCTGGTGCTTTTAAAAATTTCAAGAGTCTGAGCCCCACCTCACAACACCCTGATAAGCTTGTCCAAACGCACACAGCTAAGATGTGGTAGTAGTCAGATATAGGCTGGAGGTCTTCGGTGGAGGCTTTTTCAAACCTCTGTGTGCTCAGGGTCATCTGGGAAACGTCTTAGAAACAGATGCTCTGGCCCTACTTTCAGGATTATGAATCTCTGAAGGTGGTGGTGGTGGTGGTGGTGGTGTGTGTGTTTGCACCTTTAATTAGCATCCCAGGGGGTTCCAGTGCAGAAGGCTCACAAACCACCTTTTGAGAAATACTTTGTGTTCTCTGCAAATTCAAGAACCCCACTTGCCCTGTGCATGCCCTCTTGAGTCCTATATAGTATATTTACCATTTTGGGTTTATATTTCCATTGTTAGACAATGGGGAGCCATTGAGAGTTCTCAGGGAGAGGAGATGAGGCCAGACTGTGCCACACTAACACTGACAATCTGGCAGGCTCGAGAGGACTGGGTTGGGGAGAGATGGTAGCTGGCAGAATGGGGTCATGGGGGCAGAAGTGCATAATGATTGGGATTTGGGATTCTGGATTTAGAGAGTATTGGGTTTTTATCTGACCACCACATCTTAGTTGTGTGCATTTGGACAAGAATCTTGGCTTTCTGGCCTTAGACTCTCACTATACGGTAAAATCGAGATAATAACAGTAGTACCTACTTCAGAAACCATAGTGAGGGCTGAGGTGTGAATGGGCATGAAGCACTTAGGCCAGTGGCCAGCAAGCACTTCCTGTAGTGAGTATTGAAGAGATGGGTGGGAAAGGATTGCTTCCTTCTACCAAAACAATCTTACTTCATTTGTGTCATTTCAGCTCCATGAAGAGTTTTAAAGTGCCCCTCTGGGCAAGAGCAGGACAAGGGAAGTAACTGGGTGTATTCTCCATACTTCCCATTTTCCATCCAGTTCCAGATTATGAATAAAACTGTCTTTCATGCTACTGTATTATATCTATTCTTTCTAATTGTTTAACTTTATTACTGTTGCACCATTTATACAATTATATCACTCCAATGAATCCAGGTGTATTTTGATGTCTTGACATCTTAAAATACCTTTTTGGCTGGGGAGAAGAGACTGTCCTCCCTAGACTAGCCAATTCTTAGAGGTAGCAATGGGCCCAGCATGTCTTTGATATGCAAACTAATTCAGAACCAGATGGAAGACAGGAGGTTCTATCTGGTTCTTACACCCCAGGAGCGAACATTCCTCTACCTTAACCATCCGAGGGCTAGGTGCCAGGCAGCTAAAGACAACCACCATAGCCCAAGTCCATTGAATCATTCATAATGAGCCAATCCTGCCCTGTCTTTCCCTTGAAACCCCAATAAAGGCTGTGGCCTAAGCATTTGCCCTGTCCTGTCTTCTGCCTCTTGGCCACCCTGGTGTTTTCCCATGTGGCCTTGCGTGATGTACTGTGCCTCCTGTCCCTAGGACCTGTAAGTATAATCACCTTTGTTTCCTGAGCCTCTCTGTGTCTCCTCTTGTGGTCACACCTGTATGACCATCTCATAAAAGGATACCAAATAACTTCTTACCTTTGACAATGAATTTTTAGTTTGAAAACCTACTAGGAGCTTTTAGAAATTCTAAACAGCATGGGATAACTTTGGTCATTTGCCTCCTATTTATCCCACTAGAGGCCCAGTGCATGATTAAATCATGCACGTGTAGGGTCCCCTACACGCTTTCACTTTCGATCGCGGGGGAGCTGGGTGCCTGTCTGCTGGTGCACCAGGCCTTTCAGAAGCCTCTGGCATGGCGGAGGCTTCTGAAAGGCCTGGTGCCAGAGCGGACAGGCACCCAGCTCCCCCGCTTTTGATGGTCCACGGCGGGACGTGAGCTCGCTGCCCCAGAGGCCCCGTCCCCGTCTGTGCCGCAGCATAGCCATGGTGCAGACGCTGAGCTCGCGCCGCCACTGGCGACGCGAGCTCAGCGTTCTGCCGGCCCAATCGGCCACCCCGGCCACCCTGAGTCCCGCCCCCCCTGCGCCTCCTGGCCAATCGTGGGCATAGCGAAGGTACGGTCAATTTGCATATTTGTCTATTATTAGGTAGGATGCTTCCATAAGACAGCCATGGCTCGGCCACTCTCTGCTGGTTCCCTTGACCCTGGGGGGTCTCTATGGAAGGATGCCAGAGCTACTGCTTGGTAAGCTGTGAAGGGGCCACTTAAGCAATCTTGCTATTTCTCAGGTAGGGGTGTGTGTGTGTGGGGGGGTGGGGGGGTGGGTGTGGGTGTGGGTGTATGTGTGTGTGTGAGAGAGGGGGATGGCTGCAAACTAAACTCCAGACAACACAAGCCTGACCTTGGAAAAGTCACTCAACCTCTCTAAAGTCTCCATTTCTGCACCTGCCAAGAGGGGACCAGAACACCTCCTACAGCATCAACATGAGCACCAGATATGGCCACAGAGGACCTGGCAGCCTGGTGAGGCAGAGCCTCACAGAAAGGAAGCGGCCTTTTATGCATCTCATCCAGCACAGCATTTATTTCCCCTGGAATCATTGGTGACTTCTGTCCAGAAAAGGAGGAGATTGTTAGAGCTTGGGGCTATCAGGAAATATGGAACCACCCTCTCTGCAGCTGAGTCTGAGTAAAATGTCTAAGTTTTTGCAAACAGAGCTCATGGTTTTCACACGTAGTATCTCCATTCCTGAAACGTTTGAGCAAGTTGCTGGCATATAGTCAATAATTGCTTACTGGCTTGGAAGAAAGAATAGTTATGCAAAAATAATAGTTAATGCTTATTTAGCACATATTATATGCTGGACATTATGCAAAGCTCCTTACACATATTAATGCCTTTAAATTCCACAGCAACTCTATGAGATATGCTACTGCTATATCTCCATTTTGCTGATGGGAGACTGAGACACAGAGAGGGTCAGTAAGCTGGCCAAGGTCACACAACATAGGTGCATGTTAGCTAGGATGGTGGAGCTGGGATTCAAACCCAGAAATAGTGATGATGGCTTTTAATCTACTGAGCATCTCCCAGGTGTCAGGCCCTTGCTAGTCATCTATACTTCTAAGCATCACAACTCTCCAGAAAGGACGATTATGCTCTTTTCACAGATGAGGCCAAGGGAGGTGAGTGACCACACATTGCCCAGGCTAAAACACAGGGTTAAAGAAAAAGGTCACCGAGCTAAAGTTCTTGAACATGAATTTTCCCACCATGTGCCCCTAAGCCTGTTAAAGCCTCATGCAAGCCATCCTGGACCTCTTGGAGAACTCAGCTCATGCTGCTGTGACATAAACCAGCCAGTGGCCAACAGCCAAGAGTTCACACTCCACTTTTTGTTGTTGTTAATCCTCACCTGAGGATATTTTTCCATTGATTTTTAGAGAGAGTGGGAGAAGAAGAAACAGAGAGAGAGAAACATCGATGTGAGAGAGACACATTGATTGGTTGCCTCCACACACGCTCTCCAACCAGGGCGGGGGATGGATCAAGCCTGCAACTGAGGTATGTGCCCTTAACGGGAATTGAACCCGGGACCCTGCAGTCTGTGGGTGGACACTGTATCTACTGAGCCAGCCAGCTAGGGTTACAATCCACTTCTTGAGCCAGTATCCTGAACTCAGAATTTCGCCTTATCTGTGGCACTCTCTATTTTCTGCCCTATATTCTGTGTCCACTCAGGGAGAGCTACTGAATGTATTACTTGAGTGACATGGCTTTCCTGAGCAATACATTCGACTTTGATCTTTTCAGCTCTGTACTCCCCCTATTTTGAGTTGATGCATGTTTGATTCCAAAGCCTGTAATCTTCTGCCTGTGGTTGCCCACCTTATTGAGAATACATATTATTTTGCAAGTTGAACTCTTTGAAAAAGAACTTTGGCCACCTTTCCAGGAAGGTTTATGCTTATGGTGGGCTGAATAATCACCTCCCCAAGATGTCCATGTCCTAGTCCCTGGAACTGTGAATATGTTACCTGACAGGGCAAAAGAGACTGCATATGTATAATTAAGGTAAGGATCTTGAGAGGGAGGATGATCCTGGATTATCTGATGTGCTCAATGTCATCACAAAGGTCCTTATAAAAGGGAGATAAGAAGGTTAGAGTCAGAGAAGGATATGTGATTTTAGAATCAGAGAGAGAGAGAGAGAGAGAGAGAGAGAGAGAGAGAGAGAGAGAGAGAGAAACAGAGAAAGAGAGAGAGAGCTGGCTTTGAAGTGGGAGATGGGGCCACAAGCCAAGGAATGCTGGTAGCTTCTGAAGCTGGAAAAGGCAAGAAAATGGATTATCTCCTATAGCCCTGAAAAAATGCAGCCCTGCCAACACCTTGATTTTAGTCCAGTGAAATACCCATTTTAGACTCCCAACTTCCAGAACTATAAAAAATATTTAATTTGTATTTTTTGTAGCTACTAAATTCATGGTCATTTGTTACAGTATATAGAAAACTAATATAGTGCTTTTACCATCTCTAATTGTGAAGCTGTGGAGCAAGGCTAGGCCATCAAACCAATGGCTGTATCTGGTCTCCCCCACAGTGTGCATCCCAGGCCCATTTCGAAGCAGTGTTCCCCGTAGCCAGGTTGGAATCTTGCCTGTTAAGAGAAAGAATGTTTAGTTTCCAGTTTCCATGTCTAAACCAAAAAGCTAGGAGAAATGGCCATGGAAAGGAACTGAGGCCATACCACTCACTACATCCATTCATTTACCTAGCAGTCATTTCCAGAAAGTGTATCATATGCCTGATGTGGTGCCAGCACTGAGGATACCAAGATGAATAGGCATCGCCCCTGTCCTTAAGTTGATCTCCATCCATTGAGAGACAGAGGTAGAAGAATGAACAGACAGTCCAAATAAACTGTGCTAAAGGCAATGCAAGATTCAGCCAGGGGGTGAGGGGAGTGCAGTAGGGTGAGGGCTGCTTCCTAGGGGAAGCAACTTGGATGAGACTTGAGGGAAAGTAGGCCTGAGGAAATAACATTTTAGAGCTGTGCAATCCAGTATGGTAACCTCCAGCCCCATGTGGCAATTAAACACTTAAAATGTGGCTAGTCCAAACTGAAATGTGTCAAGTATAAAATATACACCGGGTTTCAGGGACTATGAAAAAATATAAAATATTGATTAGCAATTTTTAAAATATTGATTACATGTCAAACTGGTCATATTTTGGATATGTTTGGTGTGTAAAATAAAACGTACTACTAAAATTAATTTCACCTGTTTCTTTTCACTGTTCTGAATGTGGATATTATTAAATTTAAAATTACACATGTGGCATGCATTATATTTCTATTGGACAGCACTGCTCCAAAGATAGAGTGTTGAAGCACATGATGTTGGTCCCCACCCACCTCCCTTGAGGGCTTTGTTCTCATCCAGGGAGCTGCTCTGCTCATGTGCTGGACAAGCTGGAAGCACCTTGGAGAGCTAATGTCCCCGGAGGCAGTTCTCACGCATCAGTGGATGGGGAGTGGGGGTCAAATGCCACCACTTCCTTGCCCTGAGCTGGGACAATGTGAGGCAAGTGTTATACTATGCCCAGAGGATTCAGCTCTGATGGTTCCCAGTGGTCAGTGTCTTGACAATGCTCCTTTTTTTTGGCTTCCCTCCCAGTATTTCTTAGAATCGAGTCCCACATAAACTACTTACACCTGAATGCTTGTCTCTGGAAGAACCCAAACCAGGAGATCAAAGACCAGTCCAAAGAACTGGAGATGTGCCAGCTGTTGAGTGAAATTGTGCTGTAATTTTTGAGTGAGAACATCATAAGTATCGAGGTTATAGAGATAAGCAGGAGCCAAGGGACAAAGGACAACAACACCATACTCCAAGGGCTTTGATTTTATGTTCAGAAGAATGGGACACTTTTGACAGTTATAATAGGGAACAATAGGACCAGACTTTTTTAAATCCTTACCCAAGGATATGCTTACTGATTTTAGAGAGAAAGGGAGGTGGAGAAAGAGAGGAAAAAAAACATTGATGTGAGAGAGAACATCGACGGGTTGCTTTCCGTGTGCACCCCAACCAGGGATCAAAACTGCAACCTTTGGGTGTTCAGGATGATGTTCCAATCAACTGAGCCACATTGGCCAGGCAGGATCAGACTTTTTTATTTTTTTGAAATTACAAAAAATATATGTTTTTATTGTTTTAGAAAGAGAGGAAGGGAGAGGGATAGAGAGATTGAAACGTGGATGAGAGAGAAACATCGGTCACCTTGACTTCTGCACACCACCCATTGGGGATTGAGCCTGCAACCTGGGCACGTGCCAGCCTGGAATTGAACTGTGACCTCCTGATTCACAGGTCGCCGCTCAACCACTGAGGCATGCTGGCCGGGCTGCAAAATTTTTTTTTAATTCTTTATTGCTTAAATTATTACATGAGTCTCCTTTTTCCCCCATTGACCTCTCCCCTGCCCCCCCCACCCCGATCCCCAAGCACAAGCCCTCACTCCCCTACTCTCTGTGTCATTTGGGTTTGCTCATATACATGCATACAAGTCCTTTGGTTGATGTCTTACCCCCTCACTTACCCCCGCCTTCCCTCATAGGTTGGACAGTCTGTTCGATGCTTCTATGTCTCTGGCTCTATTTTTGTTCATCAGTTTATGTTGTTCATTATATTCCACAAATGAGTAAGATCATGATAGTTATCTTTCTCTGACTAGCTTATTTCACTTAGCATAATGCTCTCTAGTTCCTTCCATGCTGTTGCAAATGATAAGAATTCCTTCTTTTCTACAGCAGCGTAGAATTCCAATGTGTAGATGTACCACAGTTTTCTAATCCACTTGTCTGCTGATGGGTGCAATTTTTTTTTTTATTCAGAAAATTCACACAACATACGATCCACCATTTTAAAGTGTATAATTCAGGGGCTTTTAGTATATTCCCAATATTGTGCAACCATCACCACTATCTAATTCCAGAATATTTCCATCACCCCCAAAAGGAGCTCTGTACCCACCCGTTAATCATTCCCATTCCCCAGCCCCAGTCCCTGGGCAACCACTGATCTACTTGCTGTCTTTTAGGATCTGCTTCTTTTGAACATCTCATATCAATGAAATATGCTTAGATTTGGGATTTCGAAATTTTGTCCCTGGCTGTGGTATGGAGTTTGGACAGCAAAAAGATTTGGATGACAGAACTGATAGGATTGGACTAAATATGGAGGAAAGGGGAGGGGAGCATTAAAAAAAAAATCCAGACAAGTCTCTTGCCTTGGGAAACTAAGTCCCCTTGCGGGGATTATTCACAGAGACCCAGGACACAGGAGAAGGAGCAGGTGAGAGGTGAATTGGAGCATAGGATTAATGTCATAGACATATAATAGGAACAACATTTACAGAGCACTATGCAATTTCCAAGGCAAATTCTCAGCTGAAAAGCTCCAATCTGACCTTCCTCATAAAGAACGCTCACTGTTTTCCTCTCCTCGTGAAAAACATCCAGTTAATTTCTCCAAAGATGAACCTGCCCGTGAGCCTGAGCTGCCCCACACGCTGTTCTCAGAACACCAAGCAAGCGACCAGCTGGGGACCCGAGAGTTCAGACCCAGTCACTAGCCTGTATGTAGAATCTAAACAAGACGATACCAGAAAGTCAAGTTGCAATGCAGAAGAGGAGAAAGCCAGAGCAATAAAGGAGACACAAGGAATGGGTCTTTTGGCTCTGTAGGCACTCCATGCCCAAACGACCCCTGTGGTATCTGAGAGGACATCACATCAGGTTCTCCATGCCCTCTGGTGAGCACATATGCAGGAGTGGGAACTCACCCCACTTCTCGCACCACATTGAAATTAATTCACGATACGCACATTTGCACAAATACAGCACCCAGTTGGAATGGGCCACATTTTGCAGAATAATCCCGTTGTATACATGCCAGATGCAGCATTCCCGGGACTTTTCTCCTGGAAATAGTGAGGACAGTTCCCTCTCTGTGGAAATTGAGTTATAATATATAAAAGCACACCTAGATTGTCACAGAGAACGTGTCTGGTTTATGGGTCATTTTCTCCCAGATACTGTTTTCCAGAAATAACTCATAATAAGCAGAAAAAAAAGCATACATCTAAACATCAAAGAGGAGCCAATCATTTATACAAAACACTCACCTGTCACTTTGGCCCTCACAGGCTCCAGTTGTTCTTTCTTATTTTTGCCAAATAGTACATCCATCGCACGGGCCCCGAGGGAGAGTGACATTGACAGTGAACAGACGCTCCTCTGAGTTCAAGGCGACTGCTCCCAGGCTCCTCCTTGCCTTTCCCCTCGTGCTCTCCGGCAGCTTCCCTCCTGGCGCGCCCTGTTTCTCCCTTTGCTTTTTCACTCTCTGAGGACCTGGTATCTCTTCACCTATCAAGGGGAAGCTTCACCTGGGCTACTTATGTTTGGTCAAAGGTCAACCCCCCAGCCATCTGTCCTAGTTGATCTTTAACCCTCCTATTGTCTCTCCCTTTCCAGTCCCACTTTTGGTTTAACCGAGAAAAGCTAGTTTTTTGCTGGGCTTAGATTGGAGAGATAATTTAGCAGTGCATTTGGCTTGGGTATGCCGTCTGAAATAATCCAACCAGGAGGTGGGGGTGGTTTATAATCAGGAGAGAGGCTGTCAGGACCATCAAAGACACCTGGAATCAATGATGGGCGCTCATATTGTTTTGAAGAAGAAGAAGAAAAAAAACACCTGGAATTAGGGGGTGCCAAGAGCATGCTAATCATGTGAATTCCTTCTGCACATCATGAGAAGTTCTGCAGAGACGGGAAAGGACTTTTTGGTTTGGTTTTAAATAAAGGTTGCTGAGCCTCCTACGCCCCTCCCCATCCCCACCCCCCAAATCGTACGTAAAGAGCAACTTAATTCGTATTTCTCTTTTGGAGAAGTAAACATAAAATATTTTGTGTACCCATTTAAACAAATAAATGAAGGAAACCAAAAACAAACTTCAGCTCAACTTCCTGGCCTATCAGGAGGGAGAAACGATGCCTGAATTTGATTTTAGGGTCTCCCTATATTTGTGCATCTTGATGCGATGCCATTGCCTAAAATCTATATTCAGTTACTGTGAACGTTGGGTGATAAATTCTTGAACTCATCTTACTTGTGCTGCTTAAAGAAAGAACCAGCCATGCCCTCTCTAAGGAAAGGAGGTGGTGCGGCTGCTGAGTGGAATTACTGTCAGGCCTGGGCGGAGACTGTGTTCCAGTAGCTCAGAGCTCTGTCCTGACAGCAGCTGGCTGTGCTTCCCTCTTGGCTGCACATTCCTTTCACCTGGCTGGGCCCCACTCCAGACCCATGATTCAGAATCCCTGAAGATGGAACCCAGCCATTTAATGTCCTAAAAATGTCTGTAGAATCGTGGTCGGCAAACTCATTAGTCAACAGAGCCAAATATCAACAGTACATGATATTTCTTTTGAGAGCCAAATTTTTTAAACTTAAACTTCTTCTAATGCCACTTCTTCAAAATAGACTCGCCCAGGCTGTGGTATTTTGTGGAAGAGCCACACTCAAGGGGCCAAAGAGCCGCATGTGGCTCGCGAGCCGCAGTTTGCCGACCATGGCTCTAGATGCTTCTCTGTGTGCAGCAGACATTGAGAAGCCCAGATCCAGGGGCAGATGTACAAATTTGTGTTGATACCAGATTCACATTCCTCCCTTTTCTGTGTGTCTTGTCCTCTTTGAACCTCTATTTCCTTAACTGTAAAATGGGGGCATAATGGTATCAAAATCTCAAGGTTATTGTAGATCAAGGATCTGGCAAAAGCACCTGGCCCCAAGAAGTTATCCATCAATGTTATTGCCTCCCTATTCTGCCCCATTCTCTCAGAAGACACTTCCCTTTGACCTACATTTTCCATTAAGTCCCGTAATACTTGCCAGTTTATTCTGCCATCTGGTCTGAACATGTGTATCCATGTCAGGGTTATTTATTCCCAGGTTGTGAAAGCTGCATCCTTCTGAGGATTAAATGAGAATATCTGGCATACCCTGCGGGCTCAGGAAAAAAAAAAGCACACCACCGGGGGCAGCAGCTCTGGTGCAGAAAAAAAGAGCCCAGGGCTTAGAAGTCAGAAGACCTGGTTTGGGAAATCAACCCTGTGATTTAAAAACTCACTGACCATTGCCACATGATCCCTCTGAACCTCACTTTGCAAAACAGGATGGCAATTCCTATGTCACAAGGTTTGTTGGGAGGATTATATTGAAATTATAAATGAAAACATGACATACTCTCCTTTAGTAAAAGTATAAATGAAAACTGACATGTTCTCCTTTCTTGTCCATTTTGTGTCTTCAGAAAAGCAATGTCCCCCAACCATTGAGCTCATTCTCTGAGTCAAGTGCTTTGCAAAGTACTTCACATGTACCAGCTCGCTCTGGCCTTATATTATATAATCGTATGAGATGGGTATTCTTAGCATCATTCTAGAGATGAGAAAGCTCAGGGAAGATAACCAACTTGCCTTAGGATACACAGCTATTAAGAGATCGAATTAGGAAGCCACGCCAGGCAGTCTGACTTCAATGTGTACCATAATCTGTGACAATTCCACACAGCCCGAGTGCATGATGGATGTTTGCTAGATTTTTAATTGAATGAAGTATCAGGTGGTTATGTTGACGAGTGGAGGACCATGAGAGAGCCAGTCTTTAGTTGATATCATTACCTTGTTACATAATACTGAGGCACCAAGGCAAGCTCTCTTCATTTAGGTCCCATCTGCACCCTGGGAACAAGGATTCAGAGATAAGGATTTTTTTTTTTTTAATAACTAGAGGCCCAGTGCATGAATTCGTGCACAGGTGGGGTCCAGCAGCCCGGCCCCAATTGGAGTGGATTGGAGCCCCAGCCTGTCAGGAGGAGAGGGCAGGAGGTTGGCTGGCTGGCCCACCCCGATCAGGGCCCAATCAGGGCCAGGCCAGCTGGGGGGAGGGGCTGAGGGCAATTGGCCGGTGGACCCCACCCCCGATTAGGGTAGGGGGGCCAACTGGGGGTGGGGCCAGCTGTGGGGAGGGGCTGTGGGTGGTGGGCTGGCTGGCCTGGCCCAGAATGGGGTAGGAGCGCTGGGAGTCAATGGCAGGGGAGGAGCCGTGGGAGGTTGGCCGGCCAGCCCCACCCCCAATTGGTGTGGTGGGGGCTGATCTGGAGTGGGGCTGACTGTGGGGAGGGGCTGTGGGCAGTGGGCTGGCTGGCCTCACCTCCAAATGGGGTGGGGGGCCGATCAGGGGCCAGTGGCCTGGGGGAGGGGCATGGGTGGTTGGCAGCCAGCCCTGCCCCTGATTAGAGTGTGGGGGCCGATGGGAGGGCGGAGCTGGCTGGGGTAGGGGCTGTAGGCGGTTAGCTGGCCGGCCCCACCCCCATTGGGATGTGGGGCAATCAGGGGCAGGGCTGGCCATGGGGAGGGGCTGCGAGCTGATCGGGGTGGGGCAGGCTGGTCAGGGGAGGGGCTGGCTGGGGGGAGGGGCCTCAGGAGGTTGGCCGGCCTTCCCCACCCCCCAATCAGGCTGGTTCATCGGCCGCAGTGGGCATCATAGCAACTGGCCGTTCCAGTTGTTACAGTGTTACAGTCACTGGCTTTTTATATAGAGAGATGGTGATAATATATTGATCATAATGATAGATATCTATCTGTCTCAGTTTTGTAGGGCTACCATAGCAAAGTACCACAGACTTGGTGGCTTAAACAACAGAAATTTATTTACTTACATTTCTGGGAAGTCCAAGATCAAAATGTTGGCAGGGCATCTGAGGCTGTTCTCCTTGGCTTTCTCACTGTGTCCTTACATGGCCTTCCTTCTGGGGGCCTGCATCCCTAGTGTCTCTGTGTGTGTCCAAATTTCCTCTTCTAATAAGGACACCAGTCAGGCCCAGCTACTGTGGCTCAGTGGTTGAACATCGACCTATGAAGCAGGAGGTCACGGTTTGATTCCTGGTCAGGGCACATGCCCATGTTTCGGACTCGATCTCCAGTAGGGAGTGTGCAGGAGGCAGCTGATCAATGATTCTCATCACTGATGTTTCTCTCTCTCTCTTTCCCCCTCCCGTCTTCTCAGAAATCAACAAAAATATATTTTAAAAGAAAAGAAGAAGAACACCAGTCAGATTGGATGAGGGCCCAACCTAATGGACTCATTTTAACTTAATCATCCCTTTAAAAGTGCTATCAGCTCTGGCCGGGTAGCTCAATTGGTTAGAGCATCGTCCTGATATGTCACAGTTGCAGGTTGAATTCCCAGTCAGGGCACATATACTAGTAAGAACCAACCAATGAATGCTCATTCTCTAAAAAAATCAATAATTAAAAATAAATAAATAAAATACTAGTAAAAGTGCTATCAGTCACATTCTGAGGTACTAGGGGTTTGGGCTTTAACATATGAATCTTGGGGGGACACAATTCAGCCCATAACAATATCATGAAGGCTCAACAAGTTAATGGAAGACGCTTTGGCTGAAATTAACAAGAATATCTGCTGAACTCCTGAAAATGTGCATTCATCTTGGACATCATGTCATCTGTTGGATCCTGAGTAGCTCAGAAGCTCACCTGAGTCATCTCGTCAGGATCCATTCCATCCGACACATTGCCATCTTCAGAGAGGTGGTTTCTCATCTGTGGGCTTGTTCGGTTTTGCTTATGAATGATTGCCTTTACTCCGGGAACCGTCCTGGCATAGTAATATGCAAAAGCAGGGACATAGGTGGGGACAAAAGAGGCATTTTCTTTTCATATCTCTCTCCTTTAAAGCTAAAGGAAAATCTTTCCCAGAAGCCCTGATTTTTTTTCTTAGTCTCATTGGCTGAACTGTGTCACATGATCATCCCAGGCTAATCCCTGGTGAGGAGGAACTGGAGTGCCCTGATTTCCTTAAATCAGGAGTCTCTTCTGGGGGCAGCAGGTTGTCACCTGAATGATATCAGGACTCCATTACCAAGGGAAAAAGGAGAGAATGGCTTGGGATAGGCAACCTACAGGCAGTACAGTATTCATGCATTCTCACATTCATTCATATTCAACATATATTTACTGAGTATCTACTACATGCTGTAAATACAGCAGCGAATAAAACACTAATTCTGTGCCTTCTTAGAATTCACGCCGACTACACGCCACGTTCTAGGGATACAGAGGTGATCCATGAGACTCAGTCTCTGCTTTTTGGGGCTCCTGTTAGGTTCTTTTTGTTTGGGGCCGAGTTTGCATATCCCAAAGGACATGAACTTCCCAGAGGGGTTAGGGTCTGCCTTTGTGTTGAACCTCCATCCTTCCTCTTTATAAACAGAGATAACAAGCAGCAGCTGCTCTTCCCCAAGAAGCTCTGGCACTGCTATGAGCCCGAGGAAGCCTGATCACTGCTTTGAGATGTTTACTAACATGGGAAGAGTAGGACATGGGACTTGTTAGTCTCCTGGCCCATCCTCTAGCCTCTGATAAATGCCATTCACTGGACACTTGACATGTGCCAAGTACCATGCTAAGCGTCTTATTAGCAGTCTTTTCTTTAATCCCTATCCATCCCTGCAAGGAAACCATTAGCAATCTTACTTTTATAGACTCAGAGATGCAGAGGATCAAGGTCAAGAGCTGGTCAGTGCATGGTCTTTCCCATTACACAATAGTGCCTCCCACCTTTTGAAGATCCTGGTTGAGTAGATATGAGAGCAAAAGTGGCTGTTTCACAGACAATGTTTATAGACTGCATTCGCTGCATCACATGGGATGAAAACTGGCCAGTGCATAAGAGAACAGGGCAACGGGCACGTGAAGAGAAGTAACTCGTCTTATAGATAGATGGTTTCAGTCCGCCTTCGGAGAGTCTGAATTGCTCACTGGGTGAGTCGGAAGGCTTTGTCTCCTCCCTTCAGGAGGGAGAAGGAAGGGTGTTCACCCATGGGTGCCCCCTGCTCTGGATTTGCACACACCGTATCTTCTAATCCTGGTACAGGCCTGGCAGGCAGTTACTAACCCCTTTGTATCGAGGAAGCAACTGGAGCTTGGTGAGGTTGTGCCCCTAGGCCAGAGATCACACAACATGTGGCAGGGTGGAAGATTTGAACTGTGGCATCCTCTTACTTCATAAATTGGGGGAAGGATTTGGGAAGAGGAGGCTACCCTTCCCTGAGGCCACTTATTCCATGTACGTGTGGTGTCCCTAAAAAACGGTCATGAGGTGAAAAAATGAAAGCTGACTTCAAAAAGAAACATTGTTGTGCTATAAAAAACAGCAGTCTTATTTTGCAATTCTGTAGCTCCTATTACAAAGTTATTGCCTGAAGTGAGTTAATATTTCCCTTTCAGAGATAATGTTATCACATCTAAATTACTTTGCAGTTTTCCAAATAAGTTAGCTTCTAAATGGTACCTTTAATTAGCCAGGGTGATGAGCTGAGCAGATAATGTGGAAATCTTAGATAGCAAGGTTCAAGGTGACAGGCAAAGTCCCAGCAGCACAAAGGTGCAGCTGCCTCCCTGAGGGAGAAGCATTGGAGGTGAGCTCGGGAAAACCCCAGCTCTCCGCAGGCCTGTTCAGGAGGGAGGGAGTGGTGGGAGAGCCGCCCTGGGACTCCTGGAGTGAACACTTCACCACTAAAGGAAAGATCATACATGAGGCAATTAAAAAGCATTCATTAAGTCCGCAAAGTCCTACTGGACAGCCGCTTTCAAAGCCCTTGAGCAGCATAGAAAAGACTCACCATCAGATGCTAAGTGGGAAGTGCAGCATAGAAAAGACTCACCATCAGATGCTAAGTGCAATGTGCATTAATGATAGGTATACTATGGTTGTGCGTAGGTAAATATCTTCAAGCAAGAAGCATTCAAGGGAACCACAAAGAATTGAAAATGTATTAGGGTGATGGGACCAGGAGAATTCTTTTGCTAAGCTGTCTTTTCAGACGAGTGGAGGGCAAAGATTTACTATGACTAATTAAAAACACCAATTCACAGAGATCAATGTACTCCACACTCCCCTGCCACTGTTTCCTGCTGGTGCTTGAATTCTTGTCTCAGTTAGCTTTGGGGTGAACCCAAACTAAAATTTGTCTATTCCCAGGACTAGGGTATCTGGGCCATTGGGCATGAACATCTTCAGGGTTCTTTTCATGGTTCAATTTAAACCAGGCGTCCTCAAACTACGGCCCGCGGGCCACATGCAGGTGTTTTTGCCGTTTTGTTTTTTTACTTCAAAATAAGATATGTGCAGTGTGCATAGGAATTTGTTCATAGTTGGGTTTTGTTTTAACTATAGTCCGGCCCTCCAACGGTCTGAGGGACAGTGAACTGGCCCCCTGTTTAAAAAGTTTGAGGACCCCTGATTTAAACCAAACTCTTTCTCTTTCTATTTTCATTTGCTGATCCCCAAAATCAGCATTTGGTGGCTCAGACAGATGCTTCAGATAATTGGAAACACGTTCACACGTGTTCAGCCATGTTCTGCTTCCTTTCTTCATGTACACAGAGGCTGAGGAACTTTGGGAGTTGACATCATCAAGACAGATTCCGTGCCCAGGAGTCTGCAATTTATCAGAATGTAAAGAATGTGAAAATGGAATTTAGCCTGCAGATTGTGTTCCTTATCAAATGTCTCGAAGCATGTTCCACAAGCGACATAAATTAAACATTTACCCAGAAGATACATTATCTCTGTGTGAGGCCTTCCACATAGTTTTCTAATGGAAGTCATTAGAAGCTTGGATCCCACAGATAAGAGACCAGTTCTGCCGAGCCTGTGAGTCAGCAATGACATCGAATCCTGCCTTGGGCTCTGTCTGGCAGGGCTTGCAAAGGCTTCTGGGAAACCAAAGGGGGACAAGAGTCAGCCCCAGGGACTTGGGTGACAAATGTTCATTGAGTCCTACTATGTGCCAGCTATGGGATAGATAGAGAGTTTAAGAGACATTATTTCTTCCCCTCAAAAAACTCACAGAATAAGACAACTCAAATGTCCATCAATGGAAGAATGGATGAACAAAATGTGGTTTACTCATATAATAGGATATTATCCAGTCATAAAAAGGAATGAAGCACTGACACAGGCTACAAGATGGGATGAACTTTGGAGTTACTGTGCTAAAGTGAAAGAAGCGGGTCACAAAAAAGTCATCATCATATTGTATGATGCCATGTACATGAAATGTCCGGAATAGGCAAATCCAGAGACAGAAAGTAGATGAGTGTTTCTCTGATGCTGGGGGAAGGAGGAATTGGGGTGAGAATGCTAATAGATTTCCTTTTGGTGGGATGAAAATGTTCTAACACAACCTCGTGGATATACTAAAAAATGCTCACTGGTTAGAGCGTCATCCCACGGACTGAAGTGTTGAGGGTTCAATTCCGGTCAAGAGAACTTACCTCTGTTGCAGGCTCAATCTTCATGTACGTGGGAGGCAACCAATCAGTGTGACTCTCTCACATCAATGTTTCTCTCTCTCTGTCTCTCCCACTCCCTTCTACTCTCTCTCAAAAAAAAAAATCAATGGAAAAAATATCGTTGGGTGAAGATTAACAAAAAAATAAAAAATATAAAACATTGACTTGTATACTTTAAATGGGTGAATTGTATGGCATGTGAATTATATCTTAGTAAAGCTTTTATTGAAAAAAAAGAGAAAAACATTCAGAGGAGAGAAGCATATTATATGAAGCAAGTTCTACAAAGTTCACAAAGGAAGTGAGATTGGAGCTGAATCTTGAAGGTGATCAGGGAAGGACTAGGGAGAAAGTGGCTTCTGGACGAGGGGACAGCACAGGAGCACACAGTGTGAGGAAAGGTCTCCAGCAATTGATTAAGATAGTTAGGAAGAGCCGAAGCCGGTTTGGCTCAGTGGATAGAGCGTCGGCCTGCGGACTGAAGGGTCCCAGGTTCGATTCCGGTCAAGGGCATGTATATTGTTGCGGGCACATCCCCGGTGGGGGGTGTGCAAGAGGCAGCTGGTCGATGTTCCTCTCTCATCGATGTTTCTAGCTCTCTATCCCTCTCCCTTCCTCTCTGTAAAAAATCAATAAAATATATTTTAAAAAAAAAAGATAGGAAGAGCTATGACTTTGAGCTTGTGGAGGATGGGGTAGAGGATATTTTTCCATTGATTTTTAGGGAGAGTGGAAGAGAGAGGAAAGACAGAGAGAAACATCAATGTGAGAGAAACACATTGATTGGTTGCTTCCTGCATGTGCCCCGACCAGGGCCTAGGCCAGGGAGGAGCCTACAACCGAGGTACCTGCCCTTGACCGGAATCGAACCCTTGACCAGAATTGAACCCGGGACCCTTTGGTCCACAGGCCTACACTCTATCCACTGAGCCAAACCAGTTAGGGCCATATATGTTTTTATGTAAATGCATTAGACCATCAACAATGTCTCATACTTTGCTTTTAATAGTAACAAAAATATTAGATATCATTCCAAATTTGTATACAATGAATTTGTTCATTTTTTTAATGGGTATGTAGGATGTACCACATTTTGATCACCCATTTCTTATCAATGGACATTTAGGTTGTTTCCAATTTTTCCTTCTTAAAATAATCTGCAATAAATAATCTTATACATATTACATTTCACATATGTATGAATTTATCTGTAGGTGAAATTCCTAGAAGTGAAATTGCTACATTACAGAGCTTGTGCTTTTTAATTTTGTTTTCAGAGTTCAGCTTTCTATTGAACGTGTTACAAAAGAAGTTTAGTCAAATAGACCAAAGCCCGTGTCATCATCAGACTCCGAAGATTCTTCTTTCTTTGCCTCCACTTTCTTCTCCTCAGCTGGGGCAGCAGTGGCAGAGCGGGCAGGACCATTGGCTGGTGCAGCACCAGCTACTGGGGCAGGTCCAACAGCCCCTACATTCCAGATGAGGCTCTTGATGTTGACGTTGGCCAGAGTTTTTGCAAACAGGCTGGACCAGAAGGGTTCAACTTTTACACCAGCTACTTTAATGAGGGCACTGATCTTATCCTCTGTGACCATCACCTCATCGTTTTGCAGGATGAGGTCTGAGTAGATGCAGGTAAGCTCTGAGACCGAGGCCATGGTGTGGATGGGCACTAGGTGAGTGCTGCCAGCCATGGTGCTAGTTGCTGGATGGAGTGAGGGCCTCACCCCAACTCGGCCTTAGCTTCGTAGGAAGAACCCAGCATCTTACCAGCAGCTGGGGAGAGGGACTTAAATTTTGACAGATATTGTAAACACTGCCCACAATAGAGGTTGTACCAATTTATTCTTCCATTGGCAATGGGTAAAAGAGCCTGGTTCCCCACCTTTTGGGGGATATGTTTGGAAATATTGTCAATTACCAGTTCATAGAGAGCCTTGTATACTTAAGCAAAGAAGTTTGAACTTGAGCCGTAGACCATGGACATCCACTGAAGGGTTTAAACACTGGATGAGGATAGATAGGTTTGAAGTTTTTAAAGCTTATTTGCATGATAACATCAAATAAATGTTGTAGGAAATTTTTATTCTCTAACAGGCAATGAGTAGTAATGTGATGAATCAGAGAGGGGGAGGGGGAATCTCCATTAGGATTTAAGCCATGCTGGAGAGAATGTGATTATCATTTAGGTACAGCAGCCATTCTAGACAATAAGATTGGATATGAGTGCAATCTGTTTTTTTTACAATCTCATAACTCTAACTTTCCTGCCATTTTTCTTTTATCACAGCCTTCCCACATGCTGATGGCTTCTAATGAAGCATTTGGTCTTTAAGGGTGACGACATAAAACCAATAGCCAGGAATTTTTATCGTAAGCTAACAGTTGAGCAAGTGACAAGAAGACAGGTATATAGCAGCTTTATCATTCTCTAGAAGAACATTCTGCAAATGAATTGTATTTGGAACTGGCATTAAACAGAGAGCTGGGGAAAACAAAACAGCAGACACATTCATCCTGAGTCATTGTTTCTTAAACAGGAGGTAATCGCTATTATTTGGTGCAAAGTGAAAAGGAAGATGGATGGCAGATGGCTGTGAAGGCAACAGCATATGAAGGACTGACAGCCAGCTCCATCCAGACTCTCCAGCTGGTTCAAGGATGAGAGCAGCAGACCTGGTCCTCCTGGGGCTTGCTCTGAGGTTTATGGCCACTCCTGCTCAGCCAGAGGAAGGCAGCGTTTGCTCTAAGAGCCAAGTGGCTTTCAGAGACTCTTGCTATGAATTTGTGCCTTTTGGCCGCTCTTTCTATGGTGCCCAGAACTGGTGTGAGGAGCAAGGAGGCCATCTGGTCTTTATTCACGATGAAGGCACCCAGCAGTTTCTGCAGAAGCACGTCTCTCAGGACAGAGAATGGTGGGTTGGACTCACAGGGAACTCGGCTCAGAATGGAACCGCAGAAGGTAGGTGCTGTGATAACTATGTTTTATGGGAGCGAGTGGCTGCAATTCTCCCATTGCTTTCTACCCAGAGCTCCATAAAATAAATTAATATGTCCCATTCTCATGGTAAGCAAACCCTCCTCTTTGGTTGTTTCGTGGATAAAATAATTCATGCACAGTATTTAGCACAGTACCCGGCACAGAGCTGACACCAGAAACGTGCATTGCTTTGCATATGTCTAATATTCATCATATCTATGAATTCTTTGGCTCTTGTCAGAATAGTGTCCAGCTCTATCCTGAGTGAGTCATGTCCATTATCATGTTGAATCCTCACAATAACTGATAATATAGTTATTATTGCTGTCTCTATTTTACAGGTGAAGAAACTGAGCCTCGGGAAATAATTACTAAGCTATTTTCAAAGCACTTCCACATGTCTTCCTCCCTGAGACTGAAGCAGGTCAAGTGCTTAGCATGGTTCAGTTCCCATGGGAGAGTCTCATGTTAATAGTTCTCCCAGGAACTCGCACTTATCCTTTCTCTGCGAGGGCTCCTTCCTCCAACCCCAGCACAACCAGTTGAGTCCTTCTCTATGCACCTATAGGACCCTTTTGGCATGACTTTAGTTATTTAAGTGTCTTTCCTCATAGATAATAAGCTCTTTAAGGGAAGGAACCATATTCTGGCCAATCCCTCCCACCCCCAGTGTCCATACATATCTAAGAATGGACACATAAACCTTTGTATTTAATCCTTACACCGGCCCCATGAGGTAGGCTTTGCTACTCTTATTTTATGGGTGAGAAAAATGAAGTCCAGAGAGAGGAACTGCCTTGCTCAAGAAGACACATCTAGGGAAGGGCAGTGAGGTCTTGAGCAAGTGTCCCGCCATCTCAAACGGCTCTGTGGAAGCTACTGGGTTTTAGAAAAGAAAAACTTGGTCTGTGCTAAGTACCTAGAGAAATATACCAGAGTGGATGGAAATGCTTTAATAAAGGGGCAGATGGGAAGCTCATTTGAGGAAGCTTACAGCCAAAGGGATGCAATTTCTGCCATGTGTCTTCAGCCAATAACTCTTGAGTGGTTTTTTGCTTTGTAGATGCAGCAATTTGCAGATTTCCATTTGTATGCACTTAAAGGAGTCCAGACTATTTAAGATATTCAGGGGAAACTGCATGGCTTTACAGAAAATGAAGTAGATTTGAGTAGGCAGATATGTAACAGCTTTTAATATGTAATGTTATTTGAGAGGCAAGAGACAGTGCTGTGTGCAATATGATGGCATTTGTGTAAATAGATTTCAGGCACTCATGGGTGCCACTACATGGATAAAATGCAGCGTGGAACAACTCGCAAGAAACAACAATAATGGGAGTGGTCCATAGGTTGGGAAAGGGAAGATTCATTTCATTCCCTTTTTACTCCTTAAAAAATTTTAACCATTTGTATGGATTTCTTTTCTTTGAAAAATTAATAAATAGCCCAGCCAGCGTAGCCCAGTGGTTGAGCACTGGCCTATGAACCAGGAGGTAACTGGTTCAATTCCGGGTAAGGACACATGTCCAGGTTGTAGACTTAATCCCCAGTAAGGGGTGTGCAGAAGGCAGCCAATCAATGATTCTCTCTCATTGATGTTTCTCTCTCATTGATGTTTCTCTCTCTCTCTCTCTCTCTCTCTCTCTCTCTCTCACACACACACACACACACACACATACATACACACACACACACACACACACACACACACACACACCATCCTTGGGTTCAAGGCTCTGAAGAGTCCTGAAGTAAGCAGTCCTGTGTCTGCTGCAGCTCAGCAGTGCCCATTTCTATTTGTCAAGGGCCCTGTTTCTATGTGAAATTCCTTTTAACACCCTGGGGCACACTTCTGTGCTCTTCTTTAGGTTACGGTTAGATAGAGCTGAAAGCATCATTTATTTAGTCAAACCAACTTCTACAGGCTCTCCAACTTGGGTTCCCGGTGTTTAGGTCGAGTTCTGATGTTTGAGTGTCGGAAGATAATGGGTAGAAAATGCTCCATTGCTGGCATGGGAGAGGCCTTTAGCATTGATTGAGCACCTACTGCACACAAAGAGCTGAGCTGGGACAAGCCTTGTTCATAAAAAGGATCAGAAAAAGTTCTGGTGGTTGTGTTCCCTCCCAGGACCGGGGATCTGGCTGGATACCTCAAATGTGAACTACAGCCACTGGCACGGAGGGCAGGCCTCTCCTGCTCCCAACACCTGGGGCTACATCGGGAGAGACCCTTCTGCCAGGTGGGCTGCCTCAAACAACTGCACACAGCTGTTCGCCTTCATCTGCGAGTTTGGTGAGCCTCTGTTGTAGAGTCCACTTCCTTTGCCCCATCTCTTCCTGTCTCTGTTTTCTTGTTTTCCTGTGTGTCTCTGTACTTCTATCTCTGTCTCTGTTTCTCTCTGAATGTCTCTCTAAATGCCCACTTGTCTCTGTGTGATGCTCCATGTCTCTCTATCTCTCTCTGCTGTCTATCCTCATGTGTCTCTGTCTCTCTGTGTGTCCCTCCATCTCCCTAGCTCACATCCTCGCTCTCCCTGTCCATTTACCTGCATATTAGTCTTGCTTGTCTCTCTCTGTCTTCCTTCCTCATATATCTGCATCTAGGGAGAAATGCCACTCACCCTTAACTCCTGCTCCCTGGCCAGCCTGAGTCTGAGCCCCCCATGCCCACATCCCACCAGCTCCCAACTATTCTTCTCTTGTGCCCTTTCTGGCTGCTACCCATGCCCGACTCCCAGTGTAGGTGCT
The DNA here is from genome assembly GCF_951640355.1 of Cnephaeus nilssonii. Classification (NCBI taxonomy): domain Eukaryota; kingdom Metazoa; phylum Chordata; class Mammalia; order Chiroptera; family Vespertilionidae; genus Cnephaeus; species Cnephaeus nilssonii. Next base: position 26,088,156 of record NC_137091.1, on the reverse strand, counting down.
GGGGACTGTGTATAAGAAACCCTGCCGGAGTGGGATGTGGCTGCACACCAGGTCCTACCCACCAGGTGGGGACTGGGATTGGGGCCTGGTCTTAAAGCTGAGCCTCCTGGTCCCCTGACCCACAAGCCAGGCTTGATAGAACCTTCTGGGCTTCCTGGGTCCAGTCCCCTCCCTGGCTCTAAGCTCCTGGTTCCTTCCCTTAAGGAGCTTATTATCTATGAGGAAAGCTTCCTGGTTGGACACTCACAGAAGCTCCTGCTCCATTCTTCCCCTCCCCCAGCTTTAAATAGATGCACTTCGCCCTGCCTGACTACTTCTGAAAATGTGGAAGCTCCTGTGAAGCCCTCCCTGGTCTGTGCATTATGCAACTTCCCTCTTTCTATCACAGCCTCCCCAAGTTCCTGCCCCCTCCGCCACCCCAACTTCAAGCCTGTCTCTCAGACTCTGTCAGCCCCAGGGTCTTGGAGCCCTTGCATGAGTTCATGCTATGAAGAACTAATGAGTATCAAGCAAAAGTTCCAGCACTGAGCCAGACATTCCATGTACATTTATTCACCATAATAGAAGTCCGTCCACCATTCTATTGTAGGCCTATTATAAAGCTAAAAGAACGTGAGTCAGAAAGGATAAGTTCCTTGTCCAAGGCCAGAGAGCTGGGAAGTGACAGAGATGAGACCTAAAGCAGTTTTGCCTAGAGAGAGAGAGAGAGAGAGAGAGAGAGAGAGAGAGAGAGAGAGAGAGACTGGCTTTGGAGATGGAAGAGGGGGCCACAATCCAAGGAATGCTGACAGCCTGTATAAGCTGGATAAGGCAGGAAACAGATTCTCCTCTAGAGCCTTCAGAAAGAACCTTGATATTAGTCCAGTGATACCCATTTGTGGACTTCTGACCTTCATAACTATAATATTATAAATTTGTGATAATTTGTTACAGCAGACATAGAAAATGAACACAGATTTGGTCTCTCCTACTCTGTGGACTTCCCACCAGGCAAACAGGCCTGAGTGTGAATTCAGCATTTCCCACTTTCTGGCTGTGCACACATGAGCCAGGTCATTGTTTTGCAACAAATGTTTACTGAGCAGGTGCTAGGGAGCAGGGCTGGTGTTGGGGTCTTGGCACAGTGACCCCACTGAGCCCCATGTTCCTAATGGAGAGAATAATAGCTCAGCTCATAGGATTGGAATCATTCATTGAAATCACTCATTCATTCAACAAAAGCTTGTTTAGCATCTATCATGTACCAGGCATTGTTTTCAAATAAGGCTCAAGGAAGGTACTTGAAATAGATAGAATAATAATTGCTACTTGAATAGCCCATACTCTGAGTGTACAAACTTATTTAATCCTCCCAATGACCATATGGAGTATGGGATACAGAGGAGGCATAGAGAGGAGGCATAGAGAAGATAAGTAATTTGCAGAGGTCACACAGCCGCTGGGTGGCTAGGCTGGATCTGCCCTTGGGCAGTCTGGCTCCAGAGTTACTCTCACCCCTGCTGAGTCTGCTTCTGCTATGTCCTTGCAGCTCACAGTCCTGACCCCTGAGACTCTTCCACTTCCCATCAACCTGGCACTTGCCCATCCGTGACCATAGGCCTCCTATGTATCACCTTACCTTTGTACAGGTGTCGGCCAGAGTCTGGCCTGCGAGGGCCACGATGCCACCATGCACTGTGGCTCAGGGGAGGTCATTCAGATCCAGGATGCTTTCTATGGGCGCCAGACTCCCCATTATTGCACCCAGGATGCTGGGAGCCCCTTGGACCTGGAGGAGGAATGCAGCTGGGTCAGCGTCAAGGGTGAAGTGGCAGGTAGGGCCCCAGGGCTCCACAGCTCTGGCTGTGAGCTCAGGGCAGTTCCTGGTGTCTGGAAGGCTCCACCAATTCTCATATATGACCTTGAGCCTCCAACATTGGGAAAACTAGCCAGTCTCTGCCACAGCACTGAGCTGGGAAGCAAGGGAGCTACAGCTCACCCCTTCACTTTTGCTCCCCACCCAACTTGAATGCAAGAAACATCACTTTCCTTTTTTAACTTAATTTTTAAAAATTTTTTAAATATTTGAAATACATAGGCAAGAATAAAAAAAAAAATACTTCAACGAACTCCCATAGACCCACTACCCAATGTTGTCAAATCATATTTGTTTAAAATTCCCTCATGAAGGAATCAAACACAACATTGGATATACAGCCAACACTTCTGTGAAGCCCTCCCTGGTCTGCTCCTGTCATAAAGTCAGCGCTTGTTGATCTCATGGGTGGTTTTGTATTGCTGCCTTCTATGTATGCAACCCTAAGCAATATGTAGTATTGCTTTGCAGGTTTTTAGTGTTTATAAAAATTGTATCATATCGTATGTCATTCTGTGATGTGCTTTTTTTCTCTTTTCCTTCTCTATTTTATTTTTTGTTCAAAGTATTATCCATCTTGATACATGCTGTGTTAGCTTATCTGCTTCATCTATTGTATGTGCCAGAATTTGTCTCTTCCTCTGTTAAGAGTGTATGGGTTGGGTCTTAATCCTCGGTATTGTGAATAATGCTAAACAAGTGTTTCTGGTGGCATCTCTTGTTCACATGGGAGAATTTCTCTAGGACCTGTTTTACAAAATTAGGTTAAATCTGCCTCTGAGCTGCCTTTGCCCCCTGGCAATGATTCGCTTTAGGACATTTGACTAGATGCCCCTGGACCAGTGGTTCTCAAAGTGGGGTTCCTGGGCCAGCAGTGTTAACATTACCTGGGAGCTTGTTAGAAGGAAATTCTCAAGCTGCCCTCCGCATCTATTGAGTCAAAGCCCTCCAGGGAATTCTAGCACAATCCACAGTTTGAGAAACACTGGGATGGACTCTGAACTACTTTGAGGATGGGAACCCTACTTCTCTCTCCCCCAGTACCTAGCACAGTGCCTAGTCTTCAGTAGACACCAACTGATATTTGTTGGGCGGATGGTGGGTGAATGAATGAATGCGAGGTTATTCATCTGTCTGAACCTATCCCTTTATGTCCTTCACACCATTTCTGCTTCCTCTGGGATTCGGGTGCTTCCCAGGACGGTGCCAGGGTCTGCAGGCATGCCAGGTGGCAGCAAATGGGACCTTCTTTGGAGACCTGTGCCCCACCCGGGGCAGCTACCTCTGGGTGCAGTACCAGTGTCGGGAAGGTGAGTCCCCAGCTTGCCTTGGCGTGGGAATTCCCTTCTTATTTTCACAACAGGCCCAGCCCCCTCAGAGCAGAGAGAGCAGCTACCTTGGGGTTAATCTACTGTGTGCTAAGAGACTTCCTAACCCAAAACTGCTGTCCTGTGGCCTGCTTTAACCTGGGGATAAAGTATCTGAGGGTCCTGTTGCAGAAAGGAACTGACAAGCCAGAAATTAAAAAAAAAAAAAAAAAGTGTTGTGAGTGTGTGTTTTTTGTTGTTGTTTTTGTTTTTTAAATCCCCAGAATCCTTCAATTTAAATTTCATGGGGTGGCCCAATAACCATAACAGACAAATCCAAGATTACTTGGTTGAAAGGAATCAAAAGATCTCTCCCACATGCCATTCCATTCAACCACTAACCTTTCCATAGGCTATCATTTGAGTACACATAGGAACTTATAAAAAATAAAAACCTTGAAAGCCATAAAAATAACCCACATTACCACAATTTACAAAAGTTGATAAATCAAGAAGGAAGAATCCCTCCCTTTAGCTCTACACTCCTATTCCCCATAACGAAAACACTGTTAACTATTTAGAATAAATTCTTTCCCGATTTAAAAAATGTATTCATAGAATGGCTGTGTATGACTTTATATTTTAATAAAAATATAATCTCATAAAATATATGTCTACAACTCATATATATATATATATATATATATGACATCTCTCAAAGTCACTAGCTTATTCTTTTAATAACTGCATAATATCCTAGTATAAGATTATGTCAAAATGTATTTAATCAGTTCCCCTGTTGCTAAACATTTAAGTTGCTTCTGGTCTTTTGTTGTTACATATCACTCTGCAGCGCTTTCTTGTACGTTCTTGTGCATATATCTTGACATGTGCCTGGGATTATTTTTAAAGGAGGGATCCCTAGTAGTGGAAATGCTGGGTCACAGGGTATGTGCATTTTATTTTATTTTAAATTTATCTTTCTTGTTAAAAGTATTACAGAAGACCACCCTAACCCCCCCATTGACCCCCTCTCTACCCTACTTCTACCCCCTCCCCAGGCCTTCACCACACTACTGTCTGTGTCCATGGGGAGTCTGTGCACTTTAAATGTTAATAGATACTGCCCAATTACCCTTCAAAATCGCTGTATCGATTTATATTTCGACTAACAGTGCATGAGGGCGCCAGTGTCCCCTACGGCTGTGAAACCACATTATGCCATTTTCCAACACATTAATCGGTCAGAACAGCTACTCCTATTGAGGGCGTGTGTAATGATGCAAGGAGCTCTGAAGGGGAAAGATGAGTCAGTGAATGTTGGAGTTCCCAGGGGCCATCCAGGAGAGCAGGGTCCGTGGTATAGGAAAAGGGAGGACCACATGGAGGAGAGGGCACAGAAATGGGAGGGTGGCCTGGAAGACACGTTCTACCAGAGACATTAGCCTGCTGGACATGCTTGGGTAGAAAAACAGTGAGCGAGGTGTCTCAATTCTATTTCTGGGAAGAGGAGGCCGCATGTTTGGCAACACGTTCCATTTGGTGGTTTTGCTAATGGACAGAGTGCCCTTTGATCTGCCATGCCCGGTGCAGCTGTCATTGGACAAATGTGTAGCTCGGAGCAGGGGGCAAGCTGGATCTAGCAACTACGTGGTCCAGATTTTCTACCCCAACTTTGTTTCAAATACCCTGTCCCCTTGTGAATCAGTGTGTTCTGATCACTATCAGGTTCTGATTTGTGAAAGGGGGAACTTTATCCAGACATCCCACCCCGACTGTGCCCAGTTGCATGTGACTTTCCTCAGGTAGCTGAGAATCAGGACCTCCTGAAAGTCCTTTTTATTTGCAGTCAGCCTCTTTTCCCTTCCCATTTGTGCTCAGAAACAAAGATTATGCTGCACAAATTAGCCCAGAGCTGTGTGAAGACCCAGCAAATTCTGCCCTTCACCCCATCCTCCATGCCAACTTTTGAAGCTCAAGGTTTTGTAAAATTTAATGTGCATTAAATGGCTTACAATGAATCATCGGCCACCTTAGCCAAGTAGATTTTCTTAAAGGTGCTTAGCCTTTGGTCTTTTTAAACATTATAAAATGCATTTGGACAATCAATAGAATCCTGGCAAATAAATTATGGTACATTGTGTAGTTATTAAAAAGAACAGGGCAGCTCTAACTGAATTTATATAGAACAATCTCCAAGATATACTAAGTGAAAAAAATGGAAGGTGTCAAATAATGAATATAGTATGCACCGTTTGTATAAATAGAAAAGTACGTACGGGTTGTGAATATCTCTAGTCGGTGAAACGGGATACTGATAACAGTGGTTGCCTCTGGAGAGCAGAATGGGGGGGGGGGCTGAGGTATGGCAGTGGGAGGGGGTTGTACATTTCAAATTATTGGTCATATATTACCTATGAACAAAAAATAAAATTCAAACGAACTTTAAAAAGTAAAACTAAAATTTTGAAAACTTTAAAAGTCCCACCTAAAGATGCAGGACAGGTGGACAGAAGAGAGTCAGTTTTAAGCATGCAATTTTGCTCTGTAATGGCACACAGCCCTTTGTGTTTTCACCTGCAGGCCTGTAGCTAACGGTGTCCAGTGAGAGTTTCATCTTCGATAATGTCACCATCTCCCTGATGTGGCTCCTCTCTCCCTACACTGGAAACCTGTCCTGTATCATTATCACAGGGGATGGCCACACTTTTGATCCCTATTACACCCCCCCCCCCCCCAGGTAAGAGGAACCTCTGAGCCTTGATTCAGGATGGTATCAGTTAGGGCAGTGGTCGGCAAACTCATTAGTCAACAGAGCCAAATATCAACAGTACAACGACTGAAATTTCTTTGGAGAGCCGAATTTTTTAAACTTAAACTTCTTCTAACGCCACTTCTTCAAAAATAGATTCGCCCAGGCCGTGGTGTTTTGTGGAAGAGCCACACTCAAGGGGCCAAAGAGCCGCATGTGGCTCGCGAGCCGCAGTTTGCCGACCACGGGGGCATGTGTTGCTCATCACCCAATAAGCCAGCCCAGGCTCACTCGGGTGGTGGCAGAAGAGTTTCTAGCAGCAAGTGAGAGCAAGGCTAGCAGCAATGTGCAAGCATATTTCAAATCTACTTGTGTCACATTTTTTAATGATCCATTGGCCAAAGCAAGTTTCATGGCCACGCCCAGATTCAACAGGTAGAGAAACAGACTATACCTGTTGATGGAAGAAATGGCAGAGCCAATGAACAAAGGGGCATATATATGGGAGTGGGAGAAATGGATGCTCACCTGTTTCTCATTATGGAAGCCACATGAACAGGCATGGAGAGCCGGTCCCTTTGGCTTGGCGCCGTGTAGAATCTCTCCAGGGTCACTGTCTGAGGAGCCGGTAATGGGATAAAGAAGATGCTCACCTGGGAATGCTTTTTATTGGTAAGGATTATAAAAATAATAGTAACAATATTAATAATAGTCCAGCCAGGCAGCTTTCACACATAATCTCACTAGAGCTGTGCTGTCTAATGTAACAGCCACTCACCACGTGAGCTATTGAGCACTTGAAACGTGGCTGTTCTCAGTTAAGATATGCTGTACATGTAAAGTACACATGGGATTTTTAAGACTGAGTCCCCCATACCCGCTCCCAAAAGCATGTAAATATCTCACTAAAATTTTTTTCTCACTAATAATTTTTATATTGATTACACATTGAAATGATAGTACTTTGGATATATTGGGTTAAAGAAAATAAATTAAAATTAATTTCACCTGTTTCTTACCTTTTTCAGTGTGGCTATTAGAAAATTTAAAATTACACATGTGGCTCATACTATTTGCATTGGATGATGCTGAGCTAGATAATCATTATCTTGTTTTAACAAAGGTACAGGGGTGTTGACCAAGCCACACAACGCTGTGATGCAATCAGGACTGTCTAGCCTTGAACGGAGCTCAGCCTCTGAGGTCCTTGGTGGGTTATACAGTCATGGTATCTGGGCCTGAGAGCACTACCCCCCGACCTCCCACCCCACCCCCCCACACACATCCTCCAGGAAACAGTTACCTCCCCAACCTGATAGTAGCTAGACCCAACTCATAATATTTCAAAGTCCTACCTGGTAAGCTCCGATGCCCCAGCAGGAGGGTGCCCCAGACTGTTTCAGAAAATCTAGGTGCTCTTTGGATTCTGAGGCTCCTTACAGGGACCCCAGTTCAACATGGACTCCCCGGGAAAGCACAGAGGCCCAAAAGCCTCTCTTCTAATCCCCAATTCTGGCCCCGTGAGTGCCAGCATTCCCAAAAGCACTAGTTGCAGTGAGGCAAATAGAGGGCCAGCCCTGTCCACAGCCCGAAGCTGCTCCAGTGAGTGCAGGTCTCAAATTCAGCAATGCTTTGACGTCTCAGGCATTGTGCCAAACACAGTGGTGTCTGAGGCTGGGGTTCTAATCCCAGGAACTGCTAATGTGTCAGACCCAGAAACAATCCCCAGCCTTGGGTTTCTGTTTCCTTCACTGTCATATATATATATCTTATCTAATAAAAGAGTAAGATGCAAATTAACCATCACTCCACTACATCCACAAGCCACGCCCACCAGCCAATCAGGAGAGAGTATGCAAATTAACCCAACCAAGATGGCTGCAGCCATGGAGAGAGCAGGAGGCTTGGCTCCACTCAAGGCTACAAAGTTTCAATTATAGAAGATAGATAAATCCCAACAAAAATGGCTGTGGCCATGGAGCAAGCAGGAGGCTTGGCTCCGCTCAAGGCTACAAAGTTTCAATTATAGAAGATAAATAAATCCCAGATCCCAAGGCCTCCGCTTGGGTCACCAGGGGGGCGTGGCCGGCCTGCAAACCACCACAGGCCCCTCGCCCAGGCCGCCCCATACCCCAAGGGAACCCTCACCCTGATCTGGGACACACTTCAGGACAAACCAGCCGACCCCCACCCGTGCACCAGGCCTCTATCCTATCTAATAAATGAGTAATATACAAATTGACCATCACTCCAGCACACAAGATGGCTGCCCCCATGTGGACACAAGATGGCAGCCACAAGATGGCCAGCAGGGGAGGGCCATTGGGAGGGACCTGGGAGGGCAGTTTTGGGCAATCAAGCCTGCAGGGGAGGGCAGTTGGGAGGGACCAGGCCTGCAGGGGAGGGCAGTCAGGGGCAATCAGGCTGGCAGGGGAGCAGTTAGGCATCAATCAGGCTGGCAGGGGAGTGGTTAGGGGGTGATCAGGCTGGCAGGCAGAAGTAATTAGGGGCAATCAGGAAGGCAGGCAGGCAAGCAGTTGGGAGCCAGCAGTCCTGGATTGTGAGAGGGATGTCCGACTGCCCGTTTAGGCATGATCCCACCAAGCAGTTGGACATCCCTCGAGGGGTCCTATATTGGAGAGGATGCAGGCTGGGCTGAGGGACACACCCCCTGTGCACGAATTTCTTGCACCGGGCCTCTAGTATACACACACACACACACACACACACACACACATACACTAGAGACCCGGTGCATGAAATTCATGCACAGGTAGGGTCCCTAGGCCTGGCTGATGATCAGGGCCGATCGGGGCCTTCTGGCTGCTGTCAGGAGCCTTCCTTCATTCAGTGCTGCCCCCTGGTGGTCAGTGCACATCACAGCAAGTGATCAAACTGCCAGTCTCCAGTCAAACTCCCGAGGGGACACTTTACATATTAGCCTTTTATATATAGAGATATCTATCTATATATATAAAGCCAGCAACTGGAATGCCAGAATGACCGGAATAACTGGAACAACCAGTCGCTCTGATGCCCACTGCGGCCAGCCAACCTCCCGCAGCCCCCCCTGCCAGCCCTGCCCCTGATTGGCCCCCCCATCGGGGCAGGGCCGGTCAACCTCCTGTCGACCCCCTCTGGCTGGCTTGGCTCCCCGATTGGGAGCAGGGCCAGCTAGCGAACCTCCTGCAGCCCCTCCGCCTCCGCCAGCCCAGCACCCATTGGTCCCCATTGGGGCAGGCCGGCTGGACCCCACCCATGCACGAATTCATGCACCAGGCCTCTAGTATATATACTATATTTATGACATAAAAAGGAACAAATCAAGATAAAAATTAAAATGGGTGGTATAAAAAGAACACAGGTTGTAAAACCAGAAAAATCTGAATTTGAATTCCTGCTTCATTGAATACCCACTGTATAACCCTCCATTCATTCACACTCCCTCTTATAATATCTATTTCCAAACCTATAGGATTAAATATAAAATTGTTTGCGCTATCCACAAGATATATAAGGGTGCATGAAGTTAAATAGCTCCAAATCCCATAGTAATATCACAGCCAGGAGGGGGATTAGATTGGTTTTACTATAAAGTCTATGATCTTTCCACTACTCTAAAGCTACAATGAATAAAGCAACAAAAAAGGAAATGTTTACATTAAAAATACACAAATCTAAGTGGACCCTACAGATCACCTGGGACTGTTCAAAGTGTCCAGGTATTTACCTTTTGTTTCACCCAGTAAACATTTATTGGACAACTGCTATAATCCAAACATTGTGTTAAATAGTAACAGGTGACTGTCTATGGTGGAATCCCAGGACTGTCTGGCCTTGAACGGACCTCAGTTCAGCTACATGAAAGAAAGGAAGGAATCCAGGATCAGTTTTGTTTTGTTTTGTTTTGTTTTAAGGGTGGTCACAGAAATGGCACATAAAAAGGGATGCCCACTCTGAGATTAGAGGTGATGGCACTGGAAATGAAGACTTCAATAAAGTAAGAAAGGTTGTGAGGAGAAACCAAGATGGTGGCATAGGTTAAACACCTAACCTACAGCCTGGCACAACAATTTCAAAAATACAACTAAAAGTCAAAACGGACATCATCCAGAACCACAGGAAAGCTGGCTGACTGAAATGCCCACAACTAGAAGGAAAGAGAAAACCACAAGGAAAATCAGAGGAGCCGTAAAAGCCTGAGGTATGGAGACATGGGCGGAGACACGAGCACGCGTGCGTGCAGGGAGAACGGAGCCGGAGAGGACGGGGCGGCTGGGTGCCTGGCCAGCGTTCTCTAGCGGGAAGGAGATAAAAGCTCCAGATTGCGCTGAACCCCAGCTCCGACTGCACTGAACCCCAGTTCTGGGCGAGACCCTGGGAAGCCAGGCTCATACTGGGGGAATCTGGGCTGTAAGGCGGAAACACAGAGGAGCGGCGAAAGGCAGAGCTCCGGAGGCGCGCACATGAATGTGCGCAGAGGACGGACTGTTGCCTGTGCCGCTGAATTGCCCTAGCGGGAAGGAGACAAAAGTTCTGGACCGTGCTGAACCCCAGTTCTGACTGCACTGAACCCCAGTTCCGAGCGAGACCCTGGGAAGCCAGGCTCATACTGGGGGAATCTGGGCTGTAAGGCGGAAATGCAGAGGAGTGGCAAAAGGCAGAGCACCAGAGGTGCGCACGGGAATGCACGCAGAGGATGGTCTGTTGACTGTGCCGCTGAATTGCCCTGATGGGAAGGAGACAAAAGCGCCAGACTGAGCTGAGCCCCAGTTCCGACTACACTGAAACCCAGTTCCGGGCAAGAATCTGGGAATCCAGATTCATTGGGAGAGAGACTAGACTGTTTGGCAGCGGGCGAAACTCTGGGGCGCTTTTCTCTCAGAGGTGTTTGCAGGGAGTACAGAGGGACACTGAGACCCAGGAACCTCATAGGGCGGGGCTGATGGGAAGCCAAGGCTGTAGGCTCCACCCTGAAACTCCGCCCCATCCAAGCTGAGCACAGAGGCTTTTACAATTTTGCAAGTCTAGTTGAATAAGGCTGTCTCCCGGCGTAGACACAGCTGATCCTCACAGCCAATTGGCCTGGAGGTCAAATCCTCCCAGGGTACCAACAGCAATCAAGGCTTAACAACACCAAGACTTTGCACTCAGCCCACAAAGGAGGGTACCAAGAGCGACCACCTAGGGAGATTGGGGAAGCTGAGCTACCGGCCCCTATAGGTCACTGACCACACAAAGCCATTCCATCAACATAGGGAGGCAGCCAAAATGTGGAAACACCGAAGCAGGTCACGAATAGAAGGGATGAAGGAAAGTAAACTAATGGACGACACAGTGTTCAGAACCACATTTATAAGGTTACTTAAGAATCTTCTGGAGGACCAAGATGGCGGCATAGGGCAGACGCCTGGTTGTTGCCTACCACAACAATTTTGAAACTGCGGCTGGAGAACAGAGCAGACACCATCCAGAACCACCAGAGGGCTGGCTGGGCGGATGCTCTACGGCTAGAATAAAAGAGAGGGGGACACCAAAACCAGTTTGGCTCAGTGGATAGAGCATCGGTCTGTGGACTGAAAGGTCCCAGGTTCGATTCCGGTCAAGGGCATGTACATTTGTTGCGGGCACATCCCCTGTGAGGGGTGTGCAGGAGGCAGCTGGTCGATGTTTCTCTTTCATTGATGTTTCTAGCTCTCTATCCCTCTCCCTTCCTCTCTGTAAAAAAATCAATAAAATATATTTTTTAAAAAAAGAATAAAAAAAAGAAAGAAAGAGAGGGGGACGCGGGATGATGCTGATGCCGATGAGCCAAAGATCACACTTTAAGAACTACGGCTCTGGCGACACAATGGCAGCCTGGAACGTGCTCGGTGCAGTTCCCCCAGCGGTCTCTGGCTGAGGGGACGGCTCCGCTCGCTTAGGAGCACGGACAGACGAGCCCCTGGCGGTCATGGGGTGGGAGACTCCACGCTTGCTGACCTCTGAGTCATTCGAGAATCTCTGTGCCCCAGAAGCGGCCAGGTGCATACGCCCGGCAACCGGCCGCCGCTGCAGACCTGAGCGCTGTCGCAGCGACATCGGACCAGCCTGCCACCGCGCACCAGAGCCTCGCCGAGCCCACCGCCTAGCGAGTTCCGCGGCAGCCGCCCCGGAACTTTGAGAAAATGGCCGGAGGAATTGCTGAGAAGGAATTGACCGATGGGAGTTGGGATCGGGAAGACGAGGACCCGCTGGGTCCCGGATCCAGGTGCGCTCGCCCGGCGACTGGTCGCCGCTGCAGACACAAGTGCCGCCGCAGCGACCTCGGACCAGCCCGCCGCCGTGCACCAGGCGCACCGGAGCTTCGCTGAGCCCGCCGCCCGGCGAGTTCCGCGGCAGCTGCCCCAGAGCTTTGAAAAAATGGCCGAAGGAATTGCTGAGAGGGAATTGACGGACAGGAATTGGGATCAAGAAGACGAAGCCCCGCTGGGTTCCGGGTCCGGGTGAGGCCGCGCGCCCCTGGGTTCGGGCGAGGCTGGGTCCCGGGTCCGGGCGAGGCTGCGTGCCCCTGGGTCTGGGTGAGGCCATGCATCCCTGGGTCCGGGTGAGGCCACGCGCCCCTGGGTCCGAGTGAGGCTGGGTCCCGGGTCCAGGTGAGGCCACGCCCCTGGGTCCAGGAGAGGCCACGCACCCCTGGGTCCGGGTGAGGCTGGGTCCCGGGTCTGGGTGAGGCCGCGCCCCTGGGTCCAGGAGAGGACGTGCACCCCCAGGTCCGGGTGAGGTCGCGCGCCCCCATGTCCGGGCGAGGCCGCGAGCCCCTGGGTCCAGGTGAGGCTGGGTCCCGGGTCCGGGCGAGGCCGCACGCCCCTGGGTCCGGGTGAAGCTGGATCCTGGGTCCGGGTGAGGCCACGCCCCAGGGTCCGGGAGAGGCCATGCGCCCCTGGGTCCGGGTGAGGCCACATGCCCCTGGGTCCTGGTGTAGCTGGATCCCGGGTCCGGGTGAGGCTGTGCGCCCCTGGATCCGGGTGAGGCTGGGTCCCGGGTCCAGGTGAGGCCGCGCACCCCTGGGTCTGGGTGAAGCTGGATCCCGGGTCCGGGTGAGGCTGTGCCCCTGGGTCTGGGAGAGGCCATGCGCCCCTGGGTCTGGGTGTAGCTGGATCCCGGGTCCGGGTGAAGCCATGCGCCCCTGGATCCGGGTGAGTCTGGGTCCCGGGTCCGGGTGAGGCCGCGCGCCCCCGGGTCTGGGCGAGGTGGCGTGCCCCTGGGTCCGGGTGTAGCTGGATACCGGGTCTGGGTGAGGCCACACGCCCCTGGGTCTGGGTGAAGCTGGGTCCCGGGTCCGGGTGAGGCCGCGCCCCTGGGTCCGGGAGAGGCCACGCGCCACTGGGTCCAGATGAGGCTGGGTCCCGGGCCCGGGTGAGGCCGCGTGCCCCCGGGTCCGGGTGAGGCTGCGCGCCCCTGGGTCCGGGTGAGGCTGGTTCCCGGGACCGGGTGAGGCTGCACGCACCTGGGTCCGGGTGAGGCCATGCACCCCGGGGCCCGGGTGATGTTGGGTCCCAGGTCCAGGTGAGGCCACACGCCCCTGAGTTCAGGTGAAGCCGCGCCCCTGGGTCTGGGCGAGACCAAACCAGAGGGAGTCGGACCTGCATTACCACCATTTGTCCACCATCCAGAGCTGAAAAGTCAGTGCCGACATGTACACATAAGGAACTGGTAGACATTGAAATTGGGTCTCAAAAGAACTGTTGGTCCAGAAAGAAACTCACTACAGACTGATTCATTTGCCTGTCAGCATGACCATTATTGCTCGTCTCACATTCGGTTCTTATAAGTATACTAGCAGCCCGTTTGCACGAAGATTCGTGCAATAGACCTTCATTCACCTGGCTGCTGGCACCAGTTTTCTGCCGGCACCAGGGACCCAGGCCTTGGCTGTGGCCACCGCCTTCTGCCTTCTTTCAGGGTCCGGGATTGGCCCCGGGCGGCGGCCTTGGCTCTGCTGCACCCCAGCCTCCCTGCTACGGATCGTAGGAGCCGATCCCCGTGGTTGCCTGCGATCCATGCAGGCTCCCCACTGGTGCCCAAGGCCAGGAAAGCCTCCGCCCCAGGCTTTCCCAGCCTTGGGCTCGGCCGCACCCAGCGTCCCTGCTACGGATCGTAGGAGCCGACCCCCTGGTCATTGCCTGCAATCCGTGCAGGCTCCCCGCTGGTGCTCCGCCACACCCCAACGTCCCTGCAACCGTTTCCTGGTGGGTGTGGTTGGTGGGCGTGGTTGGTGGGCATGGCTTGTGGGTGTAGCGAAGGTATGGTCAATTTGCATATTACTCTATTATTAGGTAGGATATCTCTAGTAACACATGATCTCACTCATCTAGGGGAAATGATGAACAACATAGACTGATGAAGAAGAACAGACCCAGAAACAAGGAGGCATTGATCGGACTGTCGGGCCTCAGAGGGAGGGTAGAGGAGGGTGAGGGTAGGGGGGAGAGATCAACCAAAGGACTTGTGTGCATGCATACGAGCCTAACCAATGGTTAAGGACAACAGGGGGGTGGGGGCATCCGTGGGGAGGGGTGTGAGATGGGAATGGGGGGATGAGGACAAATATGTGACACCTTAATCAATAAAGAAATAAATTTAAAAAAGCAAGAAAGGTTGTGTCACATTTATATTGATGGCCTCCTTGATTTGGAGTAAAATGAGAAATTACACGTGAAGATGCTTAGGGAAAAAATGTTTAAGTAATACAAATACCATGGTATTTTCTGTAGGTTTCTTTCCATTTGCTACTATTTCATCAATAAAAGAACAAATGCTAAGTTATACATTCCTAATCCCCACATTTTATAGAACTTGAATTTGGCATAAGTCAAAATGCACTATCTGTAGCCCTGCTAAGACTTTCAGTTACACAAGAACCTTCTAGCAATAAACAAACAGTAGTTAAAAACTGGAGCAAATGGAACAAAATGCAAATATCTGTCTACTCTGGATGGTGAGTCCAAGGGTGTTTGTCATACTACTCTCTGAATTCTGTGTGTGATTAAATTTTTTCATAATCTAAGTCAAACAACAATAAGTGATGCTTTACATTTGCAATCCCTTGGGCATTAACTCTAAGTGAAAGTGACTGTCATTTTTTTTTCCCTTTTAAAAGGAATAGATGGTAATATCTTCTGCCATCACCCCACCCAAATACTCAAATTTCCTCTTCTTTAAAGACTTGTTAAACCTTGAAACAACTCACCCACCTTCTTCTATTATTTTTATTAAGATTGGGAAATATATTTCTGGTGCTTTCGAATCAGTCTTAGCAGCCTCAGAACTCAATTTACAATGAAAAATGGCATGAATTTTAAGTCACATATTTTGTGTAGATGTGACTGTGTTTTTCTTTTATGTGTTTGTATAGACTCCTACTTCTGCTTAAAATGGAGGCTCCATTTCCATCGTAGAGAAATAACATGAGCCAATGGGGAGAATACAGCCTCTAATAGAAAAGGCATAATGAAAGCCAAACAATTGCTCCTTGAGAAGCTCCTTCTCACCTTGCACTCCCCATGTCTTGGGCACATTTGCATGGCAGGCTGTTTTGTTTCTCTGTAATGGAAAACTTTCTACATTTCTGAAATTACGTTCCTTATGGAACAATTTGCATAAGGTGAAATTTGTCCAAGTCTAGCATTAGGTAACGCAGCGCCACCTACTGACAGATTTGGGGATTGCCGTTATTCTTAGTCTATTCAGAGCCGCACAGCCAAGTCTGGAGGGGGACGTCCCTGGAAATGGATCCTTCACAAGCCAGGATAAGCCTTAGAGTGACTGGGATGTACACAGGCTGCTGGGAGGCGCAGAAGAGAGAACTCTGTGAAAGCCTGGTCAGAAAGGACTGTAGAGCCGAAGTCCTTGGTGGGGGACCAGAAATAGGAGGCAGGCGCAGAGACCGTAGAGCAAGGGAAGTCATGGATTTGGAGGGTAACTGCGAGCACCTCATTATACTGGGAGTTCTGGGGTACGTGGGGAACATGAAAGATGGAAAACTCAAAGAGGCCTGGTGATGAAGAGCCTTGGTACCTGCCAGTATAAAGACACTGTTTTTAGGAGCATTTTTAGGCTCTGATTTGGAGTGCAGGTTTCCTGGGGGATACTAAGACAGGGCAGGGTGAGATGCAGTAACAGCACAGGCCCCACTGACATTGAACAGCCACTGGATTCAGGATGTCCCTGAGGAGGGGATGTCACCTTGGGACAGGCGGCTCACTTTGGCTAAGAATTCCTGGAGGTGGTTCAGCTGTGAGCTCTCAGCCGCTATCACGCCAGGATGCTGGGCGGGGGTGGTGGTGGTGCAGGCCTCGGTCTTGAAGGGTGGAATCTGGGTGACATGCCACCACATCCACTACAAAGGATACACAGGAATCTTTAGGCCATGGAGTTACAAGCTCTGTGATTATTAGTATTGCCAGTGTCAACTAATACTCACTGGGTAACTTTAAGAGTAAATGGGACTACAAAGAATAACTGGTACAGAGTTGATTCTAAAAAGCAGGTAATTGTTACTATTATATTAATATTACATGAAAGTATATACTAATTTTATTTAATAGGCTAAGTGCATAAATATCATCCTATTATACAAAAAGCTACAATATATGAGACGATTATATGCCAGATACTTATTCAGCCATGGCCTCATTTGAACTTTACAACCCAGCCAGGAATAGCTCTCACCTCATTTTATAGACAAGGGCACTGAGGCTCAGAGAGGTTAATTGAGTCATTAGGTTTTACAGGTAACCCTAGGAGCCCTAGGAGATCTCATTTCTAGTTTCCTACCCTTTCCATTCCATCACACTGCCCGATTTGGTCAGATGGCCTCATCCACCAAGCTGGCTGGCAATTTGTGAGTGACATAAATAAAATGACACAGATTATGGTGTTCTTACAATTGGAAATTATAAAAAATGACAAAAAATGTGAGCTTTCTTCTCCACTTTCTTTTTAAGTTGCATCCCATTAACATCAACCATCAAAGTAGTATATACAAATCAGTGAATGTCAGTCTTGAACCAATTTTTAAACATTCTATTTAAGCATAATACATGTACAGGAAAGTGCCCCAAAAGATACGGAGCAATTAATTTTTACACAATGAACCAGCACCTAAATCAAGAAACAAAACATGGCCAGTCTCCCAGAAACCGTCTCCCCGCCCCCCGACCCATGCCCTCCAAGGATTCTAACATCATCGAATAGTGTGACCTGTATTTGAAACTTATATAAATGGAATCTTATAAAGGATTGTATATTCTCTTTTGTGTCTGACTTCAGTTCAGTAGTGTGTTTTTTATATTATTCCTTACTGTTGTGTATAATTAGAATTCCTTTTTTATTATTGCTGGATAGCATCTCATTGTGTGAATATATCTCAATTTGCCTGTCCATTCTAGCACTGGTAGGCATTTTGAGTGATTTCCCACTTGGAGTATTATAAATTGTGCAGCGATGAACAGTGTAGTAGTGCTTGTCTTTGGTGCACATCAAACACATTTCTGTTGGGTTTATACCTAAGAGTGGAATTGCACAAATCCATAGGATTATAACACAAAGTTTTGAGTTCTTGTCTCCCTCTCTTTGTATTCCAAGCATATCTTCCATATGCTGGCAGCAGTTTCTAAAACCACTTTGTAGGGTTCTCCTTTAGGTGAGACCATTGGGAGAGAAATCAGAGGGGAAAAAATCAATTTCTCTGCTTTTTAGTCCTGGACAATTTCAGTTGGTACCAGAGTTTTAAAAAAACTTAACAAATTACTTTTTCCAGACAGATCACTGAAAAACTGGCTGGATTTTGCTATTCAAAACCACCCTTCACATATCCACAAAGAGTTAGCATTTTCTTGTTCTAAAATCTGCATTATCTGATATTAACAATACCCACTGCAGCATTCTTCTGATTAGTGTTGGCTGGTAGATCTTTCTTCCATCCTTTTATTTTTTTTTACCTATCTATATCATTATATTTATAGTGGGTTTCTTATAGACAGTATATGGCTGAATCTTGGTTTTTTAATATCCCATATGGTATGTTTAGAGCATTTACAATTAATGTAATTATTGATTTAGTTGAATTTAGATCTATTATTTTGGTATTTGTTTTCTGTTTGCCCCCTCTGTTTATTCCCCACCCCTGGTTCCTCTCCTTTCTTGACTGCTTTTTGATTACTGAATATTTTTAGTATTCCATTTTAACGTAACTACTGTTTGTTTGTGTGTTTTTGTTTTATTTTATGTTATATCTCTTTGTATTACTTTTTTTTTTTTAGTAGATACTTTGGGAATTTCTGGATACATGTCTAACCTTTCACAGTCTACTTAGAGTTACTATTATACCACTACAAGCATATAGGTCCATTTGCCTGCCTAAGTTTACATTATAATTGTCACATGTAGGACATCTACATACATTGAAACCTCTTTCAACAATCATACATATTATAAAGAACTTAGGAGGAAAAAAGTCTATGCAGTTACCAAGATGGCCATTCCTTGTGCTCTCCCTTCATTCCTGAAGTCTCAAATTTCCCTGGTATAATCTCCCTTCAACTGGAAAAACTTTTTGTTGTTGTTGTTGTTGTTAATCCTCATCTGAAGATATTTTTCCTTCACCATTTCTTTTAAGTCAATTTCCTTGCAACAAATTCTTAGAGAGTTTCTTTACTGCTGAGATTATCTTTATATTGCTTTAATTCCTGGAAGATATTTTTGCTGGATATAGAATTATGTGTTGACAATTCTTTTCTTTCAACACTCTAAAGATATTGTTCACTGTCTTCTGACCTCTGTGGTTTCTGAGGAGAAAGCTATAATCATTTAAATCATCAGTTTCTCCATATATAATGTTCACGCTGATTTTAAGATTTTTTTATTTTAAGCAGTTTGGTTATTATGTATGTGGGTGTGGTTTTATTTTTATTCTTTTAAAAATATATCTTTATTGATTTCAGAGAGGAAGGGAGAGGGAAAGAGAAATAGAAACATTAATGATGAGAATCATTGATTGGCTGCCTCCTGCATGTCCCCTACTGGGGATCAAGCCTGCAACCCAAGCATGTGCCCTTGACTGGAATCAAACCCAGGACCCTTCAGTCCACAGGCTGACACTCTATCCACTGAGCCAAGCCACCTAGGGCTGGGTATGGTTTTAATGCGTTTTGTTTTGTTTTTCCCTTTTAGGGAATCACAGTGCTTTTTGAATTTCTATGTGTTTTGTCACATTTGGGAAATTTTCAGTTATTATTTCTTCAAATACATTTTTCTACACCAATCTCCCTTCTCAGTGGTGCTCAAATGACAAGTTTTCCATTTTTATATTATTACACAGATTATTGATGCTCTGTTCATTTTTAAATTTTAATCTTTTTCCTCTCTGTTCTTCAGATTGGATTTCTCTTGCTCTGTCATCAGGTTCACAGACTCTTTCCTCTGTGGTCTCTATTCTGCTATGAATTTTTTAGTGGGATTTAGATGTCTGCATCACCCCACATGGTGTGTGTAGCTTCGAGAGAGCAGAGCCTGGTGCAGGGCCAGGAGAAGAAAATAAAAGAGAAACAGCACAAAACAAAAATGGGTATTTCCTCTCTATTCTCAGGCTCACTGACTGGATCCCTTTTCTTGGTTCTCTGGCTAAACAGAGGGTATTTCTTTTGGGGGTTTTGTTTTATTTACTCACTGTGCAGTTCCATGACTCAGGCTACTACTCTGGGGACAAAGCCAAGAGATAAAGGAGATTTTTTAAAAAAGAGACAAAACAGGAAACTCCCATCTTCATGGGAGAAACACCAATCTGCCTGCTATTTCTGTTTGTTTTTTTACTTTTGAGTCCTCAGGTAGTTTCTTTTTTAGTTCTGTCTAGGTATTTAGTTGTGATCAATAGAGGAAATATGCTATGGTGGGCTCACTCCATTTTGGTTGGCACCAAGAATCAGGTTATTGTTTTCTAAGCTTTTTCACAAATACACTCATTTGCCAACAATTTCTCAAGCACTAACTATGTGCTAGGTGCCAGGTATATAAGAGAGAGCTAGACAGACACTGTGCTAACAGTCTAGCAAGGAAGAATGACAGGGAATAAGCAAGCACACAAGGCATGAGTATCACTTAGGAGAAGCAGCAAAGCTACGGCAGTAAAGGGAACCTAAGGAAGGCTTCCCTGAGGAAGTGATGTTTAAGCTGAGAACCAAAGGAGGAACAGGAGTGTGAGCAAAGACCAGTGCACTTGCAGGCCTTGGGGTGAGCAAGAGGTGGCATATTCTAGAAATTGAAAAGATGGTCTCAGTGAACATACAGTTAGAGGAGTATGACAGAAGATGGGGAGATGGTCAGGAGAGGAGGTCATGTGCATCTTTGCAGATGATCTTCGAGATTTTTAATTAGTCCCCTTGGGAAAATGAGAGGCAAAACAAACCCATAATTTTGGTATGTTTGGAATCTGACCCCATTTCACAGATGGGGGAAATAAGGCTCAGAAAGTAGGCTAGGGCACAGTATTTTACAGATGAAGCAAGAAGACCCAGAAAAGAGATTTATGTGAGCCACAGAAGGAATAAATGGCAGAAAACTGACTTGTAGCCAAATATTCAACTCCCTGGTTGGTCAGTGCTATTTCTTCCACTCTCACTTGCTCCAGGATGTCTCCTTGTCACCTTTGCAAGCACTGAGAGCTTGGTTTGTAGCATCTTTTTCTTCACCTGTTTATCTTCACAGTGCAGAAAAGGTGTGGGGTGGGTGACTGCAGTTGTGCACACATGTGTGAATGCATGTGTTTGCACATTCCCAACACTGGTAACGTTTCTGTTTCCGGCAGTTTGTCCAGAAAAGTGATCCACCAATTCACATCCCCTGGGGAATTCACTGTGTTTGCTGAGTGCACAACTAGTGAGTGGCATGTGACAGCTCAGAAGCAAGTGACAATTCGAGACAAGATGAAGAGACTCAATGTGATTGGGTGCTCTGGCCTGTCCAAATCAGGAGCCAGCCCTCTCTGCCAGGTTGTCTTCGAGTATACTATGTGGATTCAGGTGGAGCTCGATGGAGGTGAGTCTGCAGAAATGGTCAAGGTCAAGGCAATCTTGATATCCCCCAAATTTATCCATCCAACTCCCAGGCTTTAATAAATACTAACAGCAATCACTTATCAGTTAGTTATTTAATTATTCATTTGTTTAGCACCTCATGTGTGCCAGGAACTGATCTAAGTATTTTACATATACTGGCCCACCCAGTATACTATTATTATCTCCATTTTACAGATGAAGAAATGGAGGAAAGGTTCAGAATCAAAGATTCAAAGTCTCAGGCTATTAAGCTAGTGAGAGCTTCCAGCTTTCCGAAGGTCCTTCTTTGCATGCCCAGAGTCCCGTCTCAAGAACTGAACTTATAAGACACTCCTTGCTGGGGGTATTTAAATAGGACTGGAAGTGCTTCCAACTGGGCCCAAGCCCATCTCAATGCAGCCAGCATTGACCAATTTGGCCCAATTATGTTGTCCCAAGTCAGGGCTCATATTCGGCTGAACACACTGCTACAGCCATAGCAGCTGTTATGACTGGTGTCCATTCTCATTGGCCACAGTTTCTTTTCTGATTGGTCACAGAGGCCATTCTAATTATGTCCATTCTGATTAGTCAAAGTGTCCATTCTGATTGGTCATAGCAACATTTCTCATTGGTCATAATGTCCATTCTGATTGGTCACAGCATCCATTCTGATTGGTCACAGTGTTCATTGTGACTGGTAACAGCATCTAATCTATTCTGATTGGTCACAGTACCCATTCTGATTGGTCACAGTATCCATTCTGATTTATCAGAACACCCATTCAAATTGGTTCATACCCATGCAAGTTTCAGTGTTAAATATTTTGAAAACCACCCCTTCTCTCAGTAGAGACCTTCCCAAATAAGATCCATCCTCACCCAAGACAGCATCTTTCCTCAAGGCACAGGTCCAATTTGAGATCTAGATAGAGGCTTGTTAATTTAAAGTGTGCAGCACAGAGCTGTAGAGGTGAGGGCATGACCTCACGTCACTTCACACTACCTGAAGCCTGATTCAGAGCAGTGACTTACAGGAACTCTAACCAAGCTTTACATACAGTACTGGTCCTTGGGACTCCTTTCTGTGTGGTGTGTTTGTTGGCTGAAGATGGTGGCTGTGTGTAACTGGAGAAGCTTAAAATAATCCTTCATGTATTTATTCATTCTACAAATATAACTGAGAGCATACTCTTTGCCAGGTATGGGAAAGGCAGCAGTAAACCTGAAAGTCAGGATTCCTGCTCTTGAGGGCTTACATCATCATCATCATCATCATCATCATCATCATCATCATCGTCGTCGTCGTCATTATCATCTTTATCATTATCATCATCATCACTCAAACAAGAAACACACTAGCCTAATTTCTTTTGGAAAGAATCTTAATTTGTTGGTTTATATCCTATTTTAAGAGTCAACCACAATATTTAGCATTCAGTAAGGACAAACAGCCCCAACCTGTAAGGGAGCACCATCGCGATGTCAACAAGCTGAGTTCTCCTGTGGACAGGGTTTCTGGCAGTTAGCTGTGGGAGTAGAAGGAAATGGCTTCACCTGCTCCTTCCTGAAACAAGACTTGAGGCTAATCCTGGTGCATATACATCAGCTATACCCTTAGCCTTCCTTTTTTAGCCTTCAACCCTACAAAAAATATGTCAATAAATAATCTAATACTTTTATTACAAACTTTTAAGTTTTTAGGTAACACATGCATAGTATAAATAAATTAGAATATACAAATGAGCAGAGAGGATCCAAAACTCATGAATCCAATACTCATAGATAATCACTGTTAGTATTCAGGGGCAGGGTATATCCTTACTTACGTCTTTATAGCTATATCTATATCCATGTCGATTCCCAGAATCTCACTTCAGAGCTTGAGTCTGAACTATTGCAGTATAATCAACTACATGGTTGTTATCACATTCCTAAATGTTTCTTGCCCCACCCAGAAATGGAGGTGACTTACACTGTGCTATCAGATAACACAACCCTGGCTGAGTCCACCACACAGCGGGCCCTGCTCCCCTACAACCTCACCCTGGACAGAGCAGCCCAGCAGGAGATGGGCCCAGGGATGCACCACCTGGCGATCCGAGCCACCAGCAACACCACCATCTCTGCACCCTCCACAAACATCACGGTCCACTTCATGAAACCTCTGCCAGGGCTACAGGCCTCCTGGGCTTCTGACCACTTGGAGGTTGGACAGGATCTACTGGTCAACATCTCAGTGGCTCATGGCATTCCAGAAGAGCTGGCCTTTGAGATAGCAGGACTCAATGCATCCTTCTCCCATGAGGAAGAGAGCCTTGGGTGGCCATCTAGGATTTACCATGTTGTAGTTCCTCTTGAAGGTACTTGGGATTGGTAGCTCCCTTCCAAATCTCCCTCCTCTTCCCTTCCTAACTTAGAATCCAAGCTCTTGTCAACCAGTTTCCAGGGTGTCCTGGACACAAACATGGATAAGAGCATCCAACCTGAGTTACAAAATAAGACAGAGACAGATATTATCTGTCCGCATGGAACGTATTGTCACAGGGGTTCTCAACTTTGGCACTTCTGACATTTGGGACTGGATCATTCTTTGTTGTGGAGGCTGTTCTTGGCATTATAGGATATTTAGTAGCATCTCTGGCTTCTATCCCTTAGATGCCAGTAGCACCAGCCTCCCAAGTCTTGGCAACCAAAAACATCTCCAGACAAAGCCAACTGTCCCCTGGGGAACAAAATCACCCTCACTGAGAACCATTGGGGGGAAAGCAGGAGTATTCCAATTTCTTCCATCATTTCTAGAAAATAGTGTGTCTGGGAAACTGCAGCCCATGCCCTTAGGGGCAAGAGAGGTAAAAACTGAAGAGTGGGAAGAGAAGAGAGAGGGACAAGAGAAGAAGTGTCATAATTCTTACTGGAATAGAGACAGGGCAACTGACTGGCTGGGGACAGACTGCCTGGCACCAGCCAGGGGAGGAGACCACACATACATTTGCATTTAATATAAAAAGAACAGAGGCCTTGAGGGCAGTGTAGTCAGGTTAGCAGGGAGGAATGTGATGAGGTTCCAGAGTCTCCAGCTCACCCAGGACCCTGCCGACAGCATCCTCTGCCCTCAGTCTCAGAGGTGTGCAAAATAGAGGGTAATACTATGCAGGTGTAGGCCTACCATGCTGTCAGTAAAGGATTTGGCAAAAGAGATGACAGAAAGGACAATAGATTCAAGAAGAAAAACATAGGAACTTTGCCAGATAACAAAAGTCCAGTTTGGAACAGGAAGAGCCAAAATGAAATGAAATGATGATGGTAACTATACATAATATATAGACTATAATTCAAATGCAAATTATATTTTTGTCTCCTATAAAAGTTACTCAGGGGATAAGAGATAAAATTTCAGCATGACCTGTGACTTTATGGCTTATGCTTAGATCAGGGGTGGGGAACACCCAGCCCGCTGGCCATATAAGGTCCGCAAAATCATTTGGTCTGGCCCTGCCAAGGCATTAGGGGTGAGCTAATTAAATGTTTGACCAAAGATAGCAGGCTAATTTTGTTGTTGTTGTTGTTAATCCTTGTCCGAGGATATTTTTCCATTGATTCTTAGAGAGAGTAGAAGGGAGGGAGAGAAACAGAGAGAGAGAAACATCTATGTGAGAGAGACACATTGATTAGTTGCCTCTGCATGCACCCAGACTGGGACTGGGTATCAAGCCTGGAACCCAGGTACGTGCCGCCCTTGATCAGAATCAAACCTGGGACCCTTCAATTCACGAGCCGTCACTCTATCCAGTGAGCCAAACCAGCTAGGGCAGCAGGCTAATTTTTAAGTTGATAATTTTGTATGGCCCACAAATAATGTTATAAATATCCAATGGCAGTAAAAAAGGTTCCCCACCTCTGTCTTAGATGGTAAGCAGTCTTCTCCCCACAAGAAAAATAGACTTGGATGGCTCCAGTGATGAAGGGGATGAGGAGGAAGGCAAGGGAACAGGTAGGACAGGAAGGCTCTCACTTGGAGGGGCTGACCCAGTCCTGGCTGGCCTTGTTCTCAGGGCCCAGCACATATTTGCAACTATCTCCGGGCTCTCAAGGCCCTGGACTGGGCCCCTCTGCTCCAGGGCTGGGTGCCACCTCTCCTTCAGCTGGCCACATCCTCCCACATGCCTCTTCCTTTACTACTAAAGAGGTGTCTTTAGCCCACTGGTAAACATAATGGTTTGCTTTTGTCCATTTCCCTATGACCTGAATGTTTGCTATGGTCCCTAAACTCGTGGTTGGCAAACTGTGGCTTGCGAGCCACATGCGGCTCTTTGGCTCCTTGAGTGTGGCTCTTCCACAAAATACCACGGCCTGGGCGAGTCTATTTTGAAGAAGTGGCGTTAGAAGAAGTTTAAGTTTAAAAAATTTGGCTCTCAAAAGAAATTTCAATCGTTGTACTGTTGATATTAGGCTCTGTTGACTAATGAGTTTGCCGACCACTGCCCTAAACCATTTCCAAAGACAGGCAAATTCCCCAGGATCTTCAACATACCTTGTGACTTTGTCCTTTGGCAACTTTATCAATACCACCAAAGTCTGACACCTATTCCCACTGTGTTCACAGCTCCTTCCAGTCTCCAAGAACCATCTGGAACAAACACTGAGGAAAAGAATGTGAGTATTTTTTAAAACACTTAACCTCACAAGGAAAAGATATCCAAGTAATCTGGGGGGTTTTTGTTTGTTTGGTTGGTTCTGGTTTTTCAGAACACTAGGAATCACCAATATTTCTTCTGCTTAAAGAGAGACCCAGATGGATTGAAATTAAACAAAGCATGCTCTCTATTTGTGTTATAAATCAATAGTAAGATATCTATGATACATACATATCTTTTAGCCATCTTGGAAATTAAAACCACACTTCTAAAAATATATTAATGGGTACAAGAAAAAAATCACATGAGAAACTTAAATATATTTCTAAGTGACAATGACAATACAACCTACCCAAATTTGTGAGATGCAACCAAGGCAGTGCTCAGAGGCAAATTTATTTCTTTTAATATGTATATCAGAAAATAGGCTTGCTTCTTACAGGGCTGTGATATTTCATCTTCAGTTAACACTTTGAGATTAGATCTGCCTCTCTTTTCTCATTAGCTATTATAATTAAAGTACTATTGGTGGGTCCCAATTCCATGATAAAAGTGCATACATGGGCAGTGTGCTGGTTTTATAGCAAGACTAAGTCTTTGACTCCCTGCTGTTGACATTGCTCATGCATGCATTTATTCAATAACAAAGACTTATTTTGCATCTACAATGTTCAAGGCTTAGCATCAGGGGCTGGAGATACAATGGCGAATAAAAAGACATGATCCCTGCCTTCATGAACCTTACTGGGTCAGATTAACAAACAAATTAGCATGTAATTAGGAATTTTGATATGTCTAACTAGAACCAATAGGGTGCAATGAAAGCAACTAACAGAGGGTGATCTAGCAAATGTGATCAGACAAGGACTTTTTTAAAAAATTCTTCATTGTTTAAAGTATTACACATGTCTCCTTTTCCCCACATTGACCTCTCCCTGATGTTCCCACCCCAGATAAGGAGTCTTAAGAGGTGACATATAATAAGGGGGAACCTGCTGGAAAATAGAACAAGAGCTTTCTAGGTGCATGGATTAGAGGGCTCTGAGGCCTATGTGGAGGAGGGGTTGGATGTAGGAGATAACAGAGAGATGGACAGAGGTCAGATCACATGGAGTCTAAGATGCCAAGGCAAGAGGGTTTGTGTTTTATTACCAGGCCATCGGAGACCACTGGGGTTGAATTCTGCTGTAGCCTCATGTTACTCCAGGTCAAGCCCTATGAGCATGAGCTGTTTAACAGGTCCTTCCAGAATTGACTCCAGGAACACACTGCATGCTGGCTGATCCCTATTCCTAGAATCCTCATGCTCTCCATTGTTGCCAGCTGACCTTCACTCCTCTTCAAGGTAGCTCTCTTTGGGGTCTAGTCCTCTGGGGAAGCTTGCCCTGATGCTAGCTGTCTGCTTTGTAGAGGTAAAAGCTCGGTGCCCTCCTCTGCACTAGACAAAAAAAGGAAACACATCACTAGTTTCTCTCATTTAATCCACAGCAATCCCGGGAATCAGATGCTATCAAACCCTTGGAGGGACAGAAGCTGAGAGGCTTTAGATACTGGCCAGAGGTCCCAGGGCCAATGATCCAGTCTGAGATCTGGCTGCCCCAAGGCCTACATTCTTAACTTAATGACCCCCTCTCCTGCATTCTCATAATCTCCTGGGCCCCCTTTCCTGTAGCAGTTAGCACTCTGTGTTTTAATTATTGGTTTCCTTGTCTGTCTTCCCTACTAAATGGAAGGACAGAGGCCTGGTCTATATTCCTGTTTGTCTAGGCATCAAGCACAGGGCCTGGCTAGAGCAGGTTCTGATAATGCAATTGAACACAGGGTGGACCTTTAGCACTGAGCCCACAACTAAAGTTACTTACCCAGTGATCATCCCAAGGGGAACCAGGCAGATCGGACAAGGTGTCTCCATTCCACACCTTGGCACGATTGCTCTGAGGTAGAGGGTGGGATGCTAACTGTGGAGAAGTGTCTTACAAACCAGCTGCTTTTTCTGCAGAGAGATAAAGGGGATGTGGAGGTATACGTGGAACCTGGTCAGTATGTGGATCCTTTCACGACAGTGACTCTGGGCTGGCCGGATAGTGACAAGGATTTACACTTCCACTGATCATGTGGTAGGTGGCGTTAGAGCTCTGAAGCTGTCCTATCTCATCACAAAGTGATGGATAGCGGTTAGCTTTGCTGTTCTTTTTCTTAACCTTCACACCCGCATACTCATACTCATTTTGTGTACATTGTATATGCCAAAGGCTGCAAATTCCAATGGAAATGGGAGGTAACAGTGAAAAACTAAGGTGGGGGTGGTCGTGGAGGCAGGCAACAAGGAGATGCATTATCTGTAGAGAATTTAAGAACTATAACAAACCTGAAAGTCAGTCTGCTGTTGTATTTTCACTACAAACAAAGTCAGTGGTAAAATACGCCTCCCTCTTAGATGGATCCTTCCTTTCACCTCCATGCCTTAGAAGGAGAAAGTGATGAGGCATTGTTTTGGCAAACCAAAATTGTAGCATTAGTGCTTATTTTTAAGAAATGGTTGTCCTGGTCCTGGCTGGGTATCTCCATTGGTTAGAGCACCATCCAATATGCTAAGGTTGCAGGTTTAATCCCTGGTCAGGGCACATACAAGAATCAATCAATGAATACATAAATGAGTGAACAACAAATTGATGTGTGTTTTTTTCCTCTCCCTCTCTTTCTTTCCTACCTCCCTCCCTCCCCCCTCTCTCTCTAAAAATAAATAATTTTTTTAAGTTACAACAACAACAAAAGAAATGGTTGTCCTCCTTTTCATAAGGATATATCCTAGCTACGTACACATTCTTTAGAAAGAAAATGAATGTATTCATACTGTACATATTTCATTTGCTACCCTTCTTTTTATTGAACAATATATCCTGCATACTTTAATGTCACAGTATCTTTGTCTCCATCTTGATATTCATAGTAGTTGCATAATAGACTGTCAATTGATGCATGATCATTTATCTACCATTGCCTTCTTTTTGGACATTTTCAAATTATTTGCCTTTATAAACACTGTAATGTTTATATAGGCAAATAATTTTGGCCATTTTGGCCATTTTCTAATTATTTGCCTGTATAAACATCTTTATAGTTCAATCTTTATTTGCATCTGTGATTACTTTCATAAATACATTTCTAGAAATGCAATAACTGGGTCAAAGTCATAAAAAATTTGAAGGTTTTTTTTGTTGGTGTTGTTAATCCTCACCTGAGGATATTTTTTGCATTAATTTTTAGAGAGAGTGGAAGGGAGGGGGAGAGCCAGAGAGAGAGAAACACCTATGTGAGAGAGACACATTGATTGGTTGCCTCCTGAGTTACATGTCCTTGACCAGAATCAAACCTGTGACCCTTCAGTCTGCGGGCCGAGGCTCTAACCACTGAGCAACTGTCTAGGGCTAAAATTTAAAGTCTTTTGACATTAATTATTAAGTGGTCAGAATGTCCTTGTGAGTATTAGTTCTTGTTATCTGAATGAATGAAGGATACCATGCAGAGTTTAGGTGATGGAGCTGATGACCTGGCCCCTGGACATGTCTTTGGAATGACTATCATATTGGGGGCAGGGGATAAACAGCAGTAAACAAATTTGAAGGGCAAAGAATACAGAGACTTACTAAGATGGTGTCATAAAGCAGGAGGTGACACTGCAGCCTCCCAGGTGGAGGGACAGCTCCCCAGATCCCCAGTGCACCCCACAGCGACACACAGCTGTGGACAATCACTTCCACGTGGAGTGAGAATTACACCAGTGACAAAAAGCTGCCCTGGACATTTTCCCAGGCGGGGCACCTCTCGTTATATGCCAGCCTGCTCACCAGCGCAAGTCACCGGTACAAAACAAGCCAACATATTCTGCAGGTTTGCTCAGAGTCTGGGTGAAGCACAGGTCATTTTACCAGAAGTATCCTTCTGCAGTACCGTTCTTGCAACCTGCAAGTGAAAATTTAAAAAATATATCAAAATCTCTATTCGAAGCTGATTTTCTTATCTATGACCCTTTTCTTCTGAGAACCCCAAACCAGAAGGTAGCCATATGTGTGAGGTTCAGAGTTCCTGGATGGGCAGTGTTTGCCCATCTCTGTTTCTCAGGCCGTTGCTGGGCTCAGTGGAGCAACTGTGTTGAGAGGCACCTGCTCTGCACAGACCAGAGGGAGCTGGTGGTTCCGCCGTCCTGCCTGCCATCACCTGATTCTGCAGTCACCCTGCATCTGGCCATCTGGAGAGGCCAGGAGCTGGAGAAGCAGGAGGAGCAGTCCGCCCCCCTGGAACTCAAGCCTTGAGTCAGGTGGGGCCGAGAGAACGAACTCCTGCAGTGATGAATTCATTCATCATTCAGGCACCATTTACTGAGAACCAACTTCGTCTGGCATTGACTTAGAGCAGGGCCTACAGTGGTGGTCAAAACCAGACCCGGTCTCAGTTCTTATAGGGTTACTACCTTGTGGTCAGCAGTGATTCGAAAATGAATGAAAGAAGAGAACATACTTCTATGACAACTTTCCCAACTTGGGGTCAGGAAAGGCTTCCCTCAGCAGAGAAGAGAAGCGTGAAGAGGAATGAAACTGGCCAGGGAAAAAGGGACTGGGAAGAGAACAGAGTGATAAAGGAGGGCGCACAGAATAACCTGGACCTGAAAGAGGCTGGTGTGGGAAAGAGAGAGGCAAGAAGAAACTGAAGAGTAGGCAGGGCCTTGCAGTCATGTCAAAGACAGGATTTTGGTCTTTATCCTAAGAGTTTGGGAAAGCCATGCAAGAGTTTTAAGCAGGCTCAGGACATGATTGCGTTTTGCTTCAAAATGCTCTGGGTGCAGGGTGGAGGAGGGCAAGAGAGAATTCAGGGAGATTGCTTAGGCTCTTGCAGGAATCTGGGTGAGAGCTCAAGATCGCTTGGTCTATCACTCAGGTCCCTGCAGGAAGCAGATGGCTCACTCAGACCAGGAGTTGATGAGAGCTGGATGAGAGTGGGCAGAAATGAGGGAACAACCTGGGGATGACAATGCAGAACTACAACCGGGGGGGGGGGGGGGGGGGAGCCATTATCTCCTCTTAGGAATGCAGAAGTAAGGGAGTGGGGGATGGCGTTACTAGAAACCTCGAGGATCTGCAGCTTGGGACAGGTGCCCCCCAACAGGAGCTGTGGTCTTGGCTGGAGGAACACAGCCGCTGCCAGCTGCAGCCCATCAGGGGAAGTTGTAAGTAAATAAATACCTTAGCCTCTGTCCTCTCACCCTCAAACACCAGCCAATGCTTCCCATTGGCTGAGCCCAACCGGAAGCCAGAGGGTGCAGAAGACTGGGTGATGCAGTCTACAGGGATCAGTCTCCTAGTACACAGAGGCCTGGAGTTGATGGACAGTGGGCTGCAGGGTAATGTCTGCACGGAGAATGTCTGGCACACTTATCCTAGGATAGACATGAAGACAGGAGTAGGGCGATTTAAAGAGCTGCTTTCAAGTTATAACTGAAAGGACCTGGGAATGGATTGAACACACAGCAAGTGCCAAAGTAATTCCCACTGGCTCAAGGGAGGGGGCATTATAGAGAAAGCCCAGAATTCAAATTAAGCCATGTTGGTTCACATTCCATCCCCCACTGAAACAAATCATATATAAGCTCCCCAACCTGGTTTGCTGGTCTGTGATATGGGGATTCTAATATGACACTCATAAGGTGTGGTAAGCATTGAATAAGCTAATAACAATGGAAGTCATGTATAAACTGTGGCATGAATGCTATAAAATCAGAGCATTCATTTATTATTATTAGAACGAGGAAGAATCACAGACAATGCCTGCTCTAATCCCCTCACAAGGAAACTGAGGCTCAGAGAGTTCATGTAAGGCGACCATTCCAAAGTGTCAGGGACAGAATTCAAGGCCAGCGTCCTATCTCAGCCTTACACACTTTCCATATCGTTACCCTGGGCAGTGCATGAAATGGGAATTCAGTCAGGCACAAATCACTCCACCTTCATGGCCAAAGCTATTTCCCAGTTTTGGTTGGGGTGGGGGTTGCTTTTATTCCATCTTTCACTTGAAAAAAAGGCCCTTTCTCACCTTCTCAAAGGACTGAGAACAACTGGACAAAAGACCAGGCAGGTAGGTGGCCACGATGCCTGAATGAGCTTCCTCACTCTGTTCTCTGTCTCCCTTTCAGCTGTGAGAACTGCGGGCCAGTGAATGCCAGCGAAGACGTTATGTTCAGGGTCTCCATGGGGTATGATTCCCCAGAAGCCATGTTCAGCTGGTATTTAGATAACACTCCACTAGAGAAGGTGAGGACACTGGCAACCACTCAAAAATGGGAATGTTTCCCCACTTTGACTTCTCATATGCCTAGGACTAAGCTGGGGTGGGTCAACTCCACTCGGAGCTGGTGGAGGGGGATAAAGGGGTGGGGCACATTCCCCAAAGGAAAACCAGGGCATTGGTCAGAGCAAGAATGGGTGCCTGGGAGCAAAAACAGTGGGGAAACACCACTGCAGGTGCTGTTGGTGCTCCAGCCCTGTGGCCAGTAACTGTGCAGCTTATGTGATCCAGAGCTCCCTGTGGGATCAGGCTGAGGCTGGATGACCCCTGAGACCACTTCTTTGCCTAGTTTCATTCTCCACCCTATTCTGCTTCCCTCCCTCCCCTACTGGTTTTCCCTAAGAGCCCTCCCTCAATAAACCATCTGCAGGTGAATCCTCATCTCAGGCTGTGCTTCTAGGGGACCTGACCTAGGACAATACCCTAACCAGGATGGAGACTGCACATCTGGGCTGACCTCAGGAAGCACACAGTGCCTGCTACTCATCCATCAGAATAAATCTGAAAGGCCTCCCAGGGTCAGAAACCAGTGTCCTGCTGAGGTCTACTGGCCTGACTGTAATCTCAGGGGCTCTGGACTGTGCTCTCTTTCAGATCCAGCCCCTCCCAGCAGCCTGTAGACTCTGAGGATTTTGGTCAAGATCTTTGATCCTCCTCCAGAGCAACACCTCCACCCTGCTGCTCAACAGCTCCCTGCTGCAGGTCTGGGGCCAGGCCAGATGCATCCGTGTCACAGGTGGGAAGGCCTCCCTCGGTGTCTTGTCATGGATTCGGTCTGTTGCAGAAAATGAGCCAAGACAAACCCAGAAACCTGACATATAGAACATCAGGCTCTGGTGTGAATCCCATCGACCACCACTTTCTAGCTTGGAGGATTTAAACAAGGGATTTAACCTCTCTGTGCCTCAGTTTCCACACATGTAAAGCAGGTGTACTAAAATCACCTGCCTCCTAATTGTATGGTGCACGGTAGATGAGACAGCACCTCCGGTGCAAGCAGATCATCCTGGGGTCGTGCAGCCTGCATGTCTTGCCAGGACGATTCAGCACTTTTTAGTTAAAACAAGCCCAGCGCACAGGGCAAAATAGATTCTCAAAAAGATAAATACTGAGGGTGAGAATTCTTTTTCTGGATGGATTCCTTTGACTCAGTATTTCTCAAAGTGGCTCATAGACCACCCACACTGGGATAACCTGGGGTACTAATATAGAATGCACACTCCTGGGTTTATCCCAAACCTTCTGAATTAAGTCTAGGCCAAGGAATGAGTTTTAGTTAAGATTTTCTTTATGCCCAGTTCTTGCAGATGTATACTCTTTCTGAAAAACCAGGAGATTACGCCAGGTGATGCGGAATGTTGGTGCAGCAGGTCAACTGGGGGGCGGGGGAGGTTTTGCTATTCTCTGTGCTGTGGGGCCTGGAAAGAGCATGGTCTCAGGTGGGTGATCCAGATCCTGGCTGTGGCCCTACCTAGCTGAATGAGTTTGAGCAAGTCATTGCTCCCAGTATACTCCCTCCTCACCAAACTCTGAGGAAGCTCCATTTACAGCCCCATTTTACAGATGAGGAACTGACTCTCAAAAGCTTAAGTCCAAGGTCACATAGCTAGTAAATGGCAGAACTGGGATCAAGCGTAGGTCTGTATGAATCTGTTCTTCCATTTCTGCCCAATTTCTCAAAGTGAGATGCTGGGATGTCCTGCATCAGGGCAGCTGTTAGATTTCCAGATTTCTGAGCCCATCCCAGAACCTCCAGAGAGGTCTGAGGCTCAGGGTCCAGAGAGGGACTTGGGAATCTGCATGTTCAGCAAGTTCCCCAGATGACCCCAACGCATGGTTAGTGCAAATTAGAAAAAGTCTCCTCTTTCTGTGCAGACGCAGCTCTGAGCTGGGGTGCACAGCTTCATGACCATGGTAAGCTGAATAAAGACCCCAAGATGTCCATGTTCTCATCCCCGAGCCTGTGAATATGTCACCTAACATAGCGAAAGGGACTTTTGCAGATGTGACTTAAGTTAAAGATCTTGAGATGATCCTGCATTATCTGGATGGGCCCAATGTAATCACAGGTTCTTATAAAAGGGAGGCAGAGGAAGAGATGATTACAGAAGAAGAAAAGGCAATTCGATTACAGAAGCAAGAAGGCAGGTGATGGGAGGAAGGAGTTATGAGTCAAGGGGTGTAGGCAGCCTGCAGAAGTGGGAAAAGACAAAGAAGTGGATTCTCCAGGAGAGCCTCTGGAAGGAACCAGCCCTGCCAACATTAGCTCTGTCAAACGGATTTTGGACTTCTGGCCTCCAGAACTAGAAGATAACAAATTTGTGCTGTCCTAAGCCACCAAGTTTGTGGTCATTTGTTATGGCAGCTCTAGGAAACTAATTGAACGAGCAAAGCACAGAGTGGATTTCACTTCCCCCAGTGCTTGCCTTGCCCAGCTCTGCCCAGGAGCCCTGATGCTCACTGGCATTCCCACCCTGGCTAACCCCTGATTTGGTTGTTTCCAGTGACAGATTCTGCTGCCTCGGCTTTCAGGAGGACATAGTGAGCCAACCGTGTTGAATCTGACCAGTCCTGAAGCTCTGCGGGTGAATTTGACTTCAGGGGGCGCAGTTTTGGGGATCCAGCTGCACTGGAGACCTGACATCCCTCTCATACTCAGCCTGGGCTATGGCTACCACCCCAACAAGACCAGCTACGACGCCAAAGCTCACCTTCCACCAGTGGCTGCTCCAGGTAGTCACATCATCAGACCAGTTTCTCAAGCTGCTTCCTGGGAGTGTGACCAGCTCAAAACTTGAGCATCAGAAGCCAAAGGGGAAAAAAGAAAAAGAAAAAAACACTTGCTACATTAAGTGCTTATTTTTGTTGTTGGTATAATAATAATTATTATTGTTATTATTCAGCAATATTAGATGAGCACTTATTATATGCCCTAAAAAAGCTGACAAGCACTCACAGAACTGACCTCATTGCAATCCTCCCAGCCCTCAGGAATGGGGGCTATTGAAATCTCCACTTTCCAGGTAAGAGCAGAGAGGTTAAGCAACTGGTCCAAAGTCAAACATCCAAGAAGGACAGAGTGAGAATTTGAACCATTGTCTGTTTGACTTGGCAGCCATGTCCTGCACACTAACTGGGAGTGCCTCATTTATGCTCCTGGTCTAAGGAGGAGAGGGTACTGCTAGCACATTGGGGAGACCATCAGGGTCAGCTTTCCTGGCAAATTACCTCAGTCCCCCTTTTCTATGATGTTAGCCACGTCTCCACAAGGCTTCAGGCTGACCCTAAGCCCCATTTCCTGCAGATGGGCTGTCCACATGGATCCTGAGCCCAGAGGACCTGCACTTTGGAGAAGGTGTCTACTATCTGACTGTGATCCCCGAGTCTGACCTGGAGCTGACCCCTGGCAGAGACCTCACAGTTGGCATCACCACCTTCCTTTCCCATTGTGTGTTTTGGGATGAGATCCAGGAAACTTGGGACAATTCTGGGTGCCAGGTAAGGAGGAGGAAATGAAGAAGACAGAACAGCTTGGTGGGGTGCGTCCTGCTCCTTTAGGGTCCTGTTTTAGTGCCTCTGGTATACCATCAGCCCCTCCTTGGGTCCTTTGCATGTGTGCCTGGGAACGCACCCCGAACCCCCATTCAGTGATATTAACTCCTCCGTCACATTCCAGCTGAAATGTCACTTCCTCCAGAAACTCCTCAATGCCCTGGTTAGCTCAGATTTCCTTCTGTGAACACTCAGAGCACACAGGCCCGTCTCCTCCATGGACTAAGCGGAGTAGTAGCTCACATCCTCTCAGATCACTGAACCATGTCTGTACCCTCAGTGCACTGGGAGTCACACGAGACAGGTGCAATGTGCTTTGCTCACTGTTAGGAACAAATGACCACTGAACGAATGGACAAATGGCTGGGAAGCCCTGCTGACTTGGTTGTGGAAAGAGGCCAGAGTGTCATGTCCAAGGAGTCCTTTATTCTATTCCATGGTGCTGTGTTCCATGCTTTCTTGTGTTATCTCATCAAATCTTCACAATAACCCTCTAAGATAGTTGGTATTCACATTCTACAGATGGTAAAACAAAGGCTCGGGAAATTCAACTAACTAGCCCCGAATTTCTCACCTAGTAGGTAAAAGAGCTGGGACTCAAACTCAGGTCTGTCTGCCTCCAGAGAATAAGCCTTAGCGATATGAGGCACTGTTTCTCCGGAGCCCAGGCCAGTCTCACTAAGCCCCTGGATGGCACATGGCTCTATTAACTGCAATTAAATCCCTGTTTTGGGTCAGTTCAGCTCTGCTCCCAAGAAGGCAAGTGTGCTGGTAGCAGATATTGGCTTTGATGCCATCAGAAGCCATCGCTGTGGTATCAGTATCTCCCTTCCCCCTTCTATGCTATTGTATATGCTGTTCTCTTCCCTAGAATGCCCTTCTTACCTACAATACCTATTCACCCTTCAATCTCCCACCCCACTGCCACCTTCTTCAGGGAGCTTCTCAGATGTCTGAGTCTCCCTCTGTTGGATTTCCACAGCACTTCATACTTTCCCCAAGAACAGCAGCCTCCATTTCTAGCTCAAATTTATCACACATCTGTCTCCACCTACGAGACCATAAATGCCTTATTTCATTTATTCTACAAATAGTTACCATGTGCCTGGCCAACTGGTGGGGATATAACGGTGAGAAAAACCAGTGAGCTTTCAGTTTAGCAGAGGACACAGACAAGAAACCTATGGCACATGCCATGTCAAATGATGCCAGTTACAGTAGCATAAGAGGTCAGGTTGCAACAGAGTCACAGAAGGGGACTCAGAGCGAGCTCCTTCCAGGTCCTTTTCTGCTGCCATGGCAACTCCTGCCCTGGCTTCCAGCTGCCACACATGGGGAGTTCCCAGAGCACCAGGAAGAGATGAGGGGGCACTGAGATGTCCAAGGCACAGCAGGTCCCCCCACTTGCAGCACAGGTCTTTGTTCCTTATGAACAATACCCTGGTTGTGTGGTGACCTCCTAGAGTCCTTGCTCCCAGAGGCTGTTTGATCCCCATGTTGCTGGCACAGAGTGCCCGCTACAGGCTGCCCTCAGATGCCCGAGGCTCAGAAAGTGTAGGGGCTGGCAGCAAGGGCTCCACCATTAGACAGACTTGGGTCCAATCCCACTTCATCAATTCTAGCAAGGTGACCTGGGACGAGTCACCCGCCTCTTTGAGCTTTCCCGTCTGGAAATGAGCACAAAGATACTTGTAGTTGGAGGTGGGAACCTAGGTGAGATTAGGGGTATGAGGTACTTAGTGTGGTGTCTGGCACACAGTGAGTGCTCCATAGAGTAAAGAGATGGCTGTGTTAGCCAATATGAATATAGAAAAGACAAAACTGTACATAAAATAGAAATCAAGGAGACAATGAACATGGGATTCAGCATGGTGGGTAGGTGGGGAGAAGCATGAGAACAGGTTGGGAAAGGACCACTTCACTAAAAGTAAGTTATTGGGAAGTTCCTAGCTTTTGAGTTGTGGGTGCTTGGGTGCTTATTGTGTTATTTAAAATATACACTTACTGCCCTAGCTGGTTTGGCTCTGTGGATAGAGAGTCGGCCTGCCGAATGAAGGGTCTCAGGTTCGATTCTGGTCAAGGGCACATGCCTGGGTTTCAGGTTCGATCCCCAGTGTGGGGCATTTAGGAGGCAGCCGATCAATGATTCTCTCTCATCGTTAATGTTTCTATCTCCCTCTCCTTCTCCCTTCCTCTCTGAAATCAATAAAAAAATACATATATACACTTACTAATGCATACATACATGAATGTGGATGTACAAAGGTCTATGTGAAAGTGTGTCACAGATGAAAAGTACCCAACATTGTGTACTTGCTGCTTATTATAGATATATATACAGATACAGATATGTCGAGGTCATTGAGGGCCATAAATAAGTAAATGGGATCATCAAGTTTGCATGGAAAACCACCAATGAATCCTCTAAATAGCTAAAGAAGGTTCCAAATCTATGGACTACAGACCTCGTCACGGGGTAAAGGCAGAAATATTGCAAGGGGTCTGAGAGCCATACTAAAGGCACAACTACTGTTGCACAGATTAATTTCAAATTTTAAAAGAGGTCCTCATGCTAGAAAAGGTTGAGAAAACGGCTTTTTCTTCCTCTCCCCGGAAGTCTTGTGAAAACCCAGAAGGGCAAAGATCTTAGACATAAATCAGATCTGGTCCCAGGGCTCCCAGCACTGAGATGGTCTTGTTACTGGCACCTGCTTGGGTTTCTTCTCTGAAACTAGCCCCACCCCTTCCGGGTGTGCCAAGTGTTCCCATAAGCCTCACAGCTGTATGCCAAATGCTCTGGCCAGAATTGGGAAACAGTGAGAAAAACAACAGAACACACAAGGGACTAAGACCCATTTGAAATCCATCAATGAACAGTTGGTGCCATGCCTTTGTTGGGTGGCTCATTTAAGGAAAAGGGGACATGTTTGGGATATGGCAGATTCTTCCTTACCAGGCATTGAGCAGAGTACTTTCCACATGCCAGTGTTTCCTGCTTCCTCCTTCCTTCACCTTGTGGTGTACCCTGAATTGAAAGGGT
This sequence comes from Cnephaeus nilssonii, assembly GCF_951640355.1. NCBI lineage: Eukaryota > Metazoa > Chordata > Mammalia > Chiroptera > Vespertilionidae > Cnephaeus > Cnephaeus nilssonii. Next base: position 26,049,600 of record NC_137091.1, on the reverse strand, counting down.
GGTTCTGGAAAAAAAAAAAAAAAGAAAGGGTGGTTCTGGGTTGTGGGGTTGAATTAAATCCTCTTTACCCACCAAATGGCCCTGGGGGGGAGAATTCAAACTGGTCGAGGGCTTTAGGGAAGGCTTGCTTCTAAGTGCAGGGTATACATTAAGAGCACAGCTAGGGTCCCTGCCCTCGCCCATTCCTGTCTCCCTGTCCCCAACCTCATTGTCCCATACCACATGGGACAGTATTCCAAGCTCCACCCACATGCCCCACCTACTCAGGCTGATGATCCTGAGGAATAAGTCAGTGCGGGCCCTAGAAGCAAGGAATTCTGAGGTTCCAGGTCCCCGAGCCTCAGTTTAAAAGTGAAAGGGTAGGATAAGTCAAGTGAGGCACCAAGAGAGCAAAATTTAAGGAGGACTCATTTTCAGGGTCACCCAAGGCCTTGCCCTAGTCCTAGCTAGGTGGTATGTGCTGTGGTGGGAATGTCTCCTCAGCCCCAATGCCTCATCCTGTGTATCGGAGCACAGCCAAGGACAGCTAGAATGGGACCCTTCTAAGGAGAAGCCCAGGACAAGGGCTCCAGATGCCTAGAGCTAAGGAAGGGGGGTCAAGTTTAGGGAATACTTTCCTGGTGCTGAGACACCAGCTTAGAATGAAATATTTGCCTTTCCCTTTTCCTAGCATGGTTCCCCCAGTCTTGGTCTTCCTTTGCTGTTCAGTGTAAGATGGCCAACTTAAGATGTTCAGTTTGAAAAGCAGGAAAGTCCCTAGCATTGGTCACCCTGGATGTCCTCTCAGCACCTAGCCCATTGCCTGGTCTAGAATTAGCATTCAACAAATATCTGTACAATGAATGAGCATCAGGTGAGAGAATGGACTGGAATGATGCACACCGAAGTGTGATAATGGTTGGTTGTGGAGGGTGAGGGACAGAGGGGACTTCAGCTTGCCCTGCAATACTTATCTACAAAAGGCAAAGCAGACTGACAAGGTGGACAGTTGCCCATTGAGAGTGATGGATACAAAGATGTTTCTTTTTTAAAAAAATATATTTTATTGATTTTTTACAGAGAGGAAGAGAGAGGGGATAGAGAGCTAGAAACATCGATCAGCTGCCTCCTGCACACCCACCACTGGGGATGTGCCCGCAACCAAGGCACATGCCCTTGACCGGAATCGAACCTGGGACCCCCGAGTCCGCAGGCCAACGCTCTATCCACTGAGCCAAACCGGCCTCGGCCAAAGATGTTTCTTAAAGGCAATGTTCTCCTCATTTTAAAATTATTTTTTAATTAAAATTTTAAAAACCCAAACAGAATCCTGAAACTGGTCCCCCAACAGGCTCCCTAGCCTCTTCTCAGGACAGTGTCCACTTCTCATCACTCTCCCTTGGGCTTGAGCCATTCAGGGATGTACTCGCATTGCTACCAGGGCCTCTTTGCGGTTGCAGGTGGGGCCACGAACCACTGCCTCCCAGACACTGCCTCTGCAACCATCTTACCTTCTTTGGAAGCACATTCTTGGTGATGCCCAATGCCCTTGATGTCCGCCAGACCAGAGAGCTCTTTGCCACCTTTGAGGACAATCCAGTAGTTGTGACCACTGTGGGCTATCTCTTCGTGACCTGCGTGCTGGTGGTGATCTGGGCAAGGAGGAAGGATGCTCAGGATCAGGCCAAGGTGAGATTGATGGTCCTGGGGAATGGGAGGGAGAAGCAGGTGTGAACCCTTGCAGGAGCTCCAGGGAATGGAGCCCAGATGGGGAACCAAGAGGCTAGACGAAAATCTAGGCCTTGATCCCTGTAATCATCTCAGGCAAGCCAGCCCCCAGCCTCTTTATCTGTAAAAATGTTCTTTTTCATAAAATTATCACAAGGATTATGATATTGATCATTTATTAAGAATTTACTATATGCTAGGCATTACCCCCATTTAATACTCAGAATAGCCCTAAGAAGAAAGTACCGTGTTGAGGGTCCCCCAAGACCACCCTCAAGTTCAATGATTTTCTAGTAGGACTCACAGAACCTCAGGAAAGCTGTTATACTCATGATTATAGTTTATCACAGTGAAAGGATACAGATTAAAACCAGTAAAGGGAAGGGGTCCCTGGGAGATCAGGTGAGAGCTTCCAGTTGCCCTTTACCAATGGAATTGTATGGACAGACTTAATTCTCCTAGCAAAGTATTACCATCAAGAAAAGCTCACCTAAACTTTGGTGTCTAGGGTTTAATTGGGGGTCAGTCACATAGGTATGGAGTGCGCACATGACTGACTTTCCTTATATAGTCTCCAACAAACCACCCCACTCCTGCCCAGGGTCAAATTGATACAGCATGGCTCAGAGCCTGCACCAGAAATCACATTGTTAGCATAGACTACCTGCTGTGGCCCACGGCCCCAGGTATTCAAGGACATACTTATAATACTGGATCTTCTGGGGAGTTATAGATTATCTTTCAGAATCTGGACAAGAGCCAGTCCTTTCTTTGAAATGTGCAGGGTTTGGACAACCCAAGCTTGCTGAGTTCACCCTTTACTGCACAATACCTCTATCATCTTACAGAGGAGGCAACCAAGGATCAGAGAGCACAATTAACTGGTCAAGAGCCACCCTCCTGGGAGGCAGAATTCAAACCTTGAACTCTGATCATAAGACAGGTCTGAGGATAGAAACAAGATCAAACAACACATTGTGCAACAAATTACAACAACAAAGTTCTGATTATTGTTCCAATATATGCTCCATGTCTGACACATAGTGAGCCTCCAATAAATATCTGTGAGTGAGTGAGCACATAAATGAACGCTAGTATGCAGGCGCAAAGCTCTGAAACATTTCTATTCTCTGCCCTCTCCCCACATAGCAACACCTCTTGGGTGTTAAGATGATATGGCACTTAAGATAAATAGCTGCAGCGTTTATACTGCTGTCTTTGATTCACTCAAGGGATTAAACATTAATACTTTAAGTGCTTAGCTGTAGTTTGATTCCCACAAGGCAGAGTCTGGGATGGAGTTTAGCATGCAGAGTGTTTATCAAGGAATGCCCGGGATCAGCCCATGGGAAGGCAGGGAAGGAGACAGGATGAGTAGAGAGAGAAGCTGAGCTGAAATTCAGCCCACTGACTGCCCCGCCGACCCAGAGAGAACTCCAGAGCTCTCCAGAATTGGGTTGAGATGCCCAAGTCTTGATCACACTCAGGCACCACATCAATCTGCCATTGTATGTTGGCCTCCCCAGGGGGGTGCATGACCTCAACAGAGGTGGCTCTTGCATCCCTGACAACAGCACCTCAGCAACTGGGGCAACAAGCCCTCCCTTGACAGATCTGAGCATCTCATCACAGCTTTTGAAAATATTTTTATTTTTTGCTTAATCACCTTAACATTCATTCCTTTTAAAATCCCTTAGCCCTAGCTGGTTTGGCTCAGCGGATAGAGCTATGGCCTTCGGACTGAAGGGTCTTCGGTTTGATTCCAATTAAGGGCACATGACCGGATTGTGGGCTCAATCCCCAGTAGGGGGTGTGCAGGAGGCAGCCGATCAATGATTCTCTCTCATCACTGATGTTTCGATCTCTCTCTCCCTCTCCCTTCCTCTTTGAAATAAATAAAAATATTTTTTAAAATCCCTTAGAGGCACAATATGGTTATCAAATGCTACAACAAATTATATATAAACAGAGTTTGTATCATTCACCAGATCAAACATTATCAGCTTAATAATACCAAGTTCATTTCCAATCCGACTACTTTAGGTCGTATTTAATAAAAAATGCATTTTGAACTTTTTATTTTAAAAGTGTTTGTTTTTCTCTATTCTCACCTGATGGAATAAGTAAATAGCATACATAATTTTGCTTCCCCCCTTTAATTGTCATGAATGCCCAGCTCACTGTTGGCTGCTGTGCCGTGGATAAACCCACTGAGCAGAGTCCTCCTGACTTAATCCTTCTGTCCAGGTGAAGGTCACAGTACTGGAGGACAATGATCCCTTTGCCCAGTACCACTACCTGGTGACAGCCTACATGGGACATCAGAGAGGGCCAGCTACTTCCTCAAAGGTACCTGACCATTCAAGGTCGCTCAGTCAATCAGCATGTGACACTCAGCAAAGTGCTTGCCAGTCCATTGTTGGGTTACTTTAGCAGAGTGGATTTGGTGCTGTAGGGTGTGTGTGTTTTTCTCTTGCCTTTTGTTTTTTATAGGAATCTTTTTGTCAAATAAAATATCACCCCAAGCCCCAATATTTAAAAAGAAAAAGGAGTTGGTTAATAGAGAGTTGGAGTCTAGCATAGTGCCACTGGTCATCTCTCTTATCCCTATCAAGGAATAACTCAGTTGGTCACCTGCATGCAAATTTGCTCACATATGAAGAACAATCAATAAAATGATCAATGAATACAGGTAAAAGAGAATTTATAAGAGAGAGGGAAGAAAGGAAAGAGAAAAAATGCCCACCATTTGAAAACAATGAGTCTTACATTATATTTTTTAAGTAAACTGATTAGCTAGCATCTAGCTAAGAGGTCAAACTGAGCCTTGAGTCCTTGAACAGGCTGACTGAAGGTAGTAAAGAAACTATTTTACTTTTTTATAGATTCTCTGAAATCCTTGAACATTTAGCTGAGGGGCATACAGCAGGTTGTCTCTGTGATGTCTCAGCATCTTTAGTTAGGTCTGCCCTCCCTACGCCATATCCCTCCTCAGATACATTATCCCTTGCAGCAGCCTCCAAGGGTCCTTTACCAAAACTGAGGGCTCCAAGGAACACAGGTAAGGAGGAGAAAGTGAAGAAGACAGAACTGACATTTTTATTCTGTCTTTATTTTATCAAAATTGATATTAGGCTTCATTAGTGTAGGGCATTTATCTGTTTACTTTTTATTTTTTAATCTTATTATTTTTATTTATTTATTTTTAAAAATTGTTTTATTTTTATTTATTACTGTGTCTTAGGTCTTCAACCAGCAGTCTAAAACAAAGTAAGTGCTCAGTAACTATCTGTTAAATTAATGTAGGATTCAAAAACATAACAAAAAAAAGTAGGATACAATTTTATCCAGCTCATGAAATAACCATCTCATTTTGTTTGACACTGAGGAGTCCTTAACAGGAAGTGATACCTGTGATGCACAGGCCATTTCTCTTCGTGGAGAGTTGCAGTCACATTTCAATCTGATATAGTTTTAGTCTGATTTCCCCTAGCACAGAAAATTAGGCATGCCCATCAGCATCACCTGGACAGCTTTAGAAAAACACAGATTCCTGGGCCCTATCCCTAATATTCCTAAGTGGTAGATATGCAGCAAAGCCTGGGTATTTTCAACATAGGGGACATTCATTCATTCATGTCTCAATGCCAGGCCCTCTGGGAGACACTGGAATATAGCTGTTAGGGGGGAAACCAGTTCCTGCTCTACAGCCCTTACAAATAAATATATGAGAAGTTTGAAAAGGCCACCAGACGTGAATACAGATAATATCACCCCAAATCTTCATACAACTAAAAAATAACCAGGCAGGTCCAACATGGGAGGAGAGGAGAGGATGAAAGGGCCATGCTTGCTGTTTTTCCTTGTGTTTGTTTGTTTGTTTTTTACATTTCCAATGAAATACTGCCATTGGGGCTTGGTTACCATGTACGCTGGCCACTCTGGATTCTGGATTTCAGGTGACTATAACCCTATATGGCCTGGATGGAGAGAGTGAGCCCCACCACCTGTCAGACCCTGACATTCCGATTTTTGAACAAGGAGGAGTGAATGTGTTCTTACTCTCCACCCTGTTCCCCCTGGGGGAACTGAGGAGCCTGCGGCTGTGGCATGACAACTTAGGGGACCGGCCCATCCTGGTGAGTAGGGGTTGAGCAAACCACAAGAACCTACTAAGCCCTAGGCCAGGGCTGGGCACTGTGCATTTGCTGCCTTGCTGATCTTCACAGGCCTCTGAACGACACATGGAATGGATTCCTATTTCACAGATAAGGAAACTGAGGGTCAGAAAGGACCACCAGAAGATAAACAATCCAATCAAAAAATGGGCAAAGGACCTAAATAGACACTTTTCGAAAGAGGACACAGAAAAGGCCGAGAGATGCAAATCAAAACACAATTAGTAACAAAATCACTAATCATCCGAGAGATGCAAATCAACACAATGAGGTACCATCTCACACCTGTCAGAATGGCTATCATCAACAAATCAACAAATGACAAGTGCTGGCAAGGATGTGGAGAAAAAGGAACCCTCGTGCACTGCTGGTGGGAATGCAGACTGGTGCAGCCACTGTGGAAAACAATATGGAGTTTCCTCAAAAAGTTAAAAATGGAACTCCCATTTGACCCAGTGATCCCACTTGAAGGAATATATCCCAAGAAACCAAAAACACCAATCAGAAAAGATATATATGCACCCCTATGTTCATAGCAGCACAATTCACCATAGCTAAGATTTGGAAACAGCCTACTAGTAAGTGCCCATCAGCAGGTGAGTGGATTAAAAGACTGTGGTACATCTACACAATGGAATACTATGTCACTACAAAAAAGAAGGAACTTTTACCATTTGCAATAGCATGGATGGAACCAAAGAGCATTATGCTAAGCAAAATAAGCCAGTCGGAGAAAGATAAATACCACATGATCTCACTCATATGTGGGATACAATGATCAACATAAACTGATGAACAAAAATAGATCCAGAGACAAGGTAGCACTGAACAGACCGTCCAACCTCAGAGTGAAGGCAGGGGAGGGGCGGGTTAGAGATCAACCAAAGGACTTGTAAGCATGCCTATTAGCATAACCAATGGACACAGACACTGGGGCAGTGGGGGCTTGCCCTCGGGGGTGGGAGTGGTGGGGGGGTCAGTGGGGAGGGGGAAGGAGACATCTAATACTTTAAACAATAAAAAAAGGAAAGAAAGGACCACCAGTCCAGGGGCCACAGAGATTGAATCAGTATCTAGGAGAGAAACTAGAACTTGCAGCCCTGGTGTCCAATGCTATCACCCTTAGCACTTTTGCAGCATCAACCTATCATTTAGCTCTTTGTTTCAGCATCTGTAAAATGGGAACAGATGCCAATCATGAAGACAAACCCTGCCCAATAAGAGGACATTGAGCTGATTCTCTGGTAGAAGAAGCTGCCGCTGCTGAATACTAAGCTAAGGTCATCTTCACAATGACCCTCAGGGACAAGTACTGTTAATATCCTCGTTTTACAGGAGGAAAACCTAAGCTCAGGGAAGATAATTGACTTGCCCAAAGTCACACAGCTGGCAAGTTCAAGGCCAAGACGCCTCCCCATTCTATCTGAGGTCAAAGCTAGTGATCCAAATGAGTGGTTTCCAGCCTGACCACCCCATCATCGGCTGGCAGCTTTAGAAAAACACAGCATTTATATTGCTGCCTTTGATTTACCTAAGGGATTAAACATTAATACTTTAAGTGCTTCAGTTGTAGTTGGTTCCCATGAAGCAGACTCTGAGATGGAGTTGAGCATGCAGGGTGTTTATTAAGGAGTATCGGGGGTCACCTCTGGGAAGGAAGGGAAGGAAGCAGGATGAGCAGAGAGAGAAGTATCGATGCAGCCCCAAAACAGCCCGGTTGACCCCCTCGCTCCCCGACACTCCCCAGGGAGCTCTGGAGCTGTCCTGACTTGTGTTGAGATGCCTAGGTCTTGATCATGCCCAGGCACTGCATCCACCAGTCACTGGATGTCAGCCTCCCCAGCAGGCTGTGTGACCTCAACAGACGTGGCTCTGGCATGCCTGACAGGGCTGTCCTCCCAGAAATGAGAAAATGGATGTAAAGAACTTCATAGTTTAGCCGGCCAGCGTGGCTCAGTGTTTGAGCATCGACCTATCAACCTGGAGGTCACAGTTTGATTCCTGGTCAGGCACATGCCCAGGGTTGCAGGCTCCATTCCTCCAGGAGGCAGCCAATCAATGATTCTCTCTCATCATTGATGTTTCTATCTCTCTCTCCTTCTCCCTTTCTCTCTAAAATCAATTAAAAAAATCTTTTTTTTTTAAAGAACTTCTTAGTTTAGTCTCTATTATGCAGTAAATGCTCTGCAAAAGGAGTGGCTACTGATATTATTACTATTTTATTGGTTGTAAGGCAACAGAGAAATTGGCTGCTGCTGGATCTGACATTCCAGCAGAGGTGAGATGATTTCATCTCTTCTAACTCAGGTTAGATGATACTTGCAAAGTCCTGAGTCCAAGATGGATAGTAGGCTCATTCTCTGGGTGGAAGGAAGCCTGTGGGAGGATCAAATTTTGTGTCTGCACCTCCCTGAATGCACACATTTAGATAACCTGTATTTCCTTTTCACTTGTTCTTGCTGCCCTGTGTTGGGGTTAACGGTTTCTAGCATCATAACTGTGAAAATATGGCGGCCTTCAACAGCTGGCTCTCTACCCTAGCTGAACACCCTACATGAGGCCAAATTCACCTACTGATCAGGGCATTTTGATCAAGGCATCGAGAACAGTGAAGAAAAAAAATAAATAAAATCTCTCTTTACAGGAGCTCTTGTTCTTGGGCTCAGGTTTGCAAAGGTGTTCAAAAAAGTCTTGTCCCCCTGACCTTGTCCTCAAAAGTGTGGGTCCTTTCTCCAGGTACGTGAGCCGGGTGCTGGTGCATGACCTGGCGATGGGCAGGAAGTGGTATTTCCTCTGCAATTTGTGGCTGTCCATCGATGTCGGAGACTGTGTCCTTGACAAAGTATTTCCAGTGGCCACAGAGCAGGACAGGAAACAATTCAGGTACTTTCCCCCCTCTTTTTTTTCCTTTTTAAGCACATGCTCTTTTCTTTCTTCTTTCATTTCTAGGGAACTTGTATCACAATCCAGGCGCAGCCAAATAAAAGCACATTTCAGCTAGCAGGACTGGGTAGCTTTGAGTGTGTAACATTAATGACCAATCAGTTTTTCTTGTTAAGAATGAAAGGCCCTGGAGCAGTGGTTCTCAACCTTTCTAATGCCACGACCCTTTAATACAGTTCCTCATATTGTTGTGACCCCCAACCATAAAATTATTTTCGTTGCTACTTCATAACTGTAATTTTGCTATTGCTAATGAATCGTAATGTAAATATCTGTATTTTCCGATGGTCTTAGGCTCTACAATTGTATCAAAACATGTGATGCCTAAAAACTAAACAAGGCGCTTTCTACAGACAGGAGCGTGTCATTAGTCCATGAATCCTTGGTGCTCAGTGGAGCACTGGCCCAAAAGCGCTAGGATCACCAAATATTTGTTGAATGAATAGAACAACCATTTGGAAATTGCTGTTTTTGGCAACTGACCTCTTTCTTTATACACCTTTACTCTGAGTCCAAGCCACCCACACACCCCAGGGTGGCATCCAAGTATTATACAACCCTGGAGGGTGCTGGCATTGACCAATAAGAACAGAGCCAGCTGAGAATATCAGCTCTGCACACAATCAAGAGAATCTGGGCCCTTGAGAGCTCCTGTGGTTAAACTACATTGTATTCACAGAGAAATGATACGAATTAAGGGGAATGTGGTACCATTTTCAGAGACCCTATCTGTCAATTTTAATTCTCTCAAACTGGGTCTGAACTCAGAGCCTGGAATTTTAACTGCTATCTTTTAGTGCTTTAATTATAACAAATACTAGTATTATAGTTCTATTATTACCTTAAAATTATAACAAAAGTAATAATTGTTAACACTGATGAACATTCACCTATATGCCAGCTACTTTGCCAAATGCTTTATAAGAATTATCACTGTTAATCCTTTCGACAATCTGGTGAGGCAGGTTCTGTTATTACCCTCATTTTACAGATGAGTGAATTGAGGTGCAAAGAGTAAAGCGACCTGCCTGAGGTCACACAGCTAGTAGGAGGGCAGTCTAGCCCACTCGGTCGAGAGTCCCCATCATTAACTCTAAGTGATACTGCCAGGTTGATATATTTCTTTTACAATAGAAAAATAGATGATAAATCTTAGAAACAAACCCCACCTTCTCATCCCAAGATTATTCCAAAGAGACCAGTCTTCTCCCATCCTATCTCCTTAAGTGGCTGTCCCTCTCTCCCTGCCCGTCCACAGCCACCTGTTCTTCATGAAGACCTCCATGGGCTTCCAGGACAGACACATTTGGTATTCCATCTTCAGCTGCTCAGCTCGGAGCAACTTCACCCGCGTCCAGAGGGTGTCCTGCTGCTTCTCCCTGCTCCTCTGCACCATGCTGACCAGTATCATGTTTTGGGGTGTTTCCAAGGACCCAGCTGAGCAAAAAATGGACTTGGGTAATTCCCACTGTCATGGCAGTCAGGTGAAGATGAGTAGCTGGTGAAGATGAGCTGTCACTGCTCCAGAAATGCCACACAGTTCCAGAGCTCCCAAGACCACCTGTTTCAATAATTCACTAAAAGGACTCACAGAAGTCAGAAATACTGTACAATTATACTCATACTTATTACAGAGAAAAAAAACACACAGATTAAAACCAGGAAAGGGAAGAGGCACATGGCGCAGGGTCCAGGAGAGACCAACCGGGGAGCTTCTAGTTGTTTCCTCCCAGTGGAGTTGTGAACAGTGCTCATTCCTCCTGATAATGACATGTGACAATACACATAGAGTATTGCCAACCAGGATGCTCACCCAAGCCTTGCTGTCCAGAGTTTTTATTGGGGCTTGTTCACGTGGACGTGACTGCTCCCCTGCATGACTAGCCTTATCCTCCAGTTCCTCCAGAGGTTGAGGAAATACCATGTGGCCAAGGTCCCCACCATAAATCACACTGTTAGCATAGACTATACAGTGTGACCCAAGACCCCAGGTAAACAAAGGTTTTACAAGGCAGGACATCCCAAGGGCTTAAGAGGTCACCTCGTAGGAGCAACTCAGGGGCCAGACCCCTCCTTGGGCAAGTTTAATCCTTACTGCATGGCCACCTCCTGGAAGAGGAAGAGACTCTCCCACTGAACTTTCCCTTCCTCTGCCTCAGGTAAAATTGAATTTACTTGGCAAGAAGTGATGACTGGGCTGGAGAGCTCTCTCCTCATGTTCCCCATCAACCTCCTGATTGTTCAGATCTTTCAAAACACCCGACCGCGGGTCACTAAGGAGCAGAACACTGGGAAATGTGACAGGGGGTCTCCCAGTCCAACCCCCTCACCACAGCCCCTGGAGGATGGCCTTCTGACACCTGAAATGGTGACCAAGGTATGTTCTCAGCCTTGGTGGTGTGGGAGGTGCTCCACCCTGGGCAGAAGTGGGGGTGTAAACTCAGCATTAGGGCCTGACAACCTCATGTTTTCTGACAGCAACAATCATCAAGATACATCAAGTGCATGCACACATGTGCATGTACACATGTGCACCTACACATGTATACATATATACATAACACATGTGCACCATACAAAGAAACACACATGCCTACGAACATGTACACGCATACAGATATACACAAACATATACATGCATCTACACGCATACACATGCATGCACACATACACAAATTTATAAATGTTTACACACATGCACACATATACAAACCAACACCTACATATACACACATGCATACACACACATTTCTGGGGTAATGGAGAGGAATATTGGTAATGGAGAGAAACTACTGTGTACAAAATATTGCACCTTCATCATAGATCAGACTGTAAGCCCATAGAAAGGACTCCCTCTGCACTCATGCACTCAGTAAGTAAGCACTTTATTGAGTGCCTACAAAGTGCTATACTTTGAGGAATACAGCCTGGAATGCACCAGTTCAAATTCTAGGAGAGGGATTTTATAGGTGACAAATGGAAGTGCAGGGTGGTCCAACATCATGTCTCAGTGGGCAGAGCTGGGATTCAAACCCACATTGTCCGGCCCCAGGGCGAATGCTTTTGACCACTTGGCTGCCCCCTTAACTGTAGCTAACATCCCTTACCCTACCTGGTCTGACCTGCAGGATATGTGGAGACTTGTCAGCTCCCTGTTTAAAGTTCTGAAAATGCCATCCCCTGCCTCAGGCTGGGACTCGGCAAACTTGATGGACATCAACCAACTGCTGGCCTTGCTAGAAGACGTCATCTGTCTGCAGAACATGGCAGGGCAGATGTTCTGGGAAGAAGCCAAACAGAGAGAGGGCCCATTAACACTCACTCTTGGGACAGAGCAAGTGAGAGGTAGGCCCTGATGTTTCTGTGCTGACAGGGGGGCATGTTGGATCCAGGTGGAGACAGGACTGAGGGCATGTCTGTTCACTAAGGGGTCAAGAAGTCCTACCAGAGTCTCCCTCACCAGCCTTCACTCCAACACTGGCCACTGACTCAATCTCAGTACCATACTCACCCTGCTCTCTTCACAATGCCAAGCTGCCTTCCCACTAAAGGCCTTCACACAGCCTAGTCTTTTAATCTAGAATATTCTTTCTCCTTTCCTCACTTGGCTAACTCCTAGTAAGCCTATGGTCTGGATTTAAGCATCCCTTCCTCAGGGGAGCCCACAACAGGGTCTCCAGGCACATGCTCTTTAGCCTTGAAGCTTCTCTTACACTGTTTTCACACTGCTTGTTGCCAAATCATGAATTGTGTGGAGAGTTGTTTAAAGTCTGCACTGTCCTTCCTGGAACATGAGCATTGTGAGATGGGACCCACCTGACCATCTTGTCTCTGTTGATTCCCCAAGCAACACACAGAAAGCATGTAACAAGCATGCACAAGACGACCTCAACATAGGAGGTCATTATGGAATGCACAAAGCAAAAGCCATGCTCTTCTGTATTTAATTAAGAATAGCACTGGCCAGCCTTATAGCTTTGGCCACTCAAAAGAACCATGGCTGGGTACTGGCTCTGCCATTAATGGGCTGTGTAACTTTGGACAAGATACTTCAGTTCTCTGTGCCTCCATTTCTTTTTCCTGTAAAGTATTTGGGGGATGCAAAGTCAAAACAGATCCATTTCCAAATGTGTGGGACAGGACACAGAGGATGGATAAGACAGTAAAAAACAACAACAAAAAAACAAACATTAAAGAACATTGAATCGAAGAGTGAAAAAGATTCCTCTCCATTCTCTTCCAATCCGTCTAAGTCAAGAAAAAGGTCTTAGTTTAGTATTACTGTGTCGACAACTCTTTAACACTTGCTAATCTCTGTTTAGCAGATAGATAGCAATCCTCAAACTTAGAGCCTTTTGAGACAATATTCTGCTAGAATTTTGTAACATGGTTTCACTTTTATTAAGTTCTATGTGAGATACATTATTCTGGTTTAAATTAGTCTCTCTCCTCTTGCCCCTTTCCTGTCCATCTTCCACCCAGATCCTTGCTGCCAGTGTTTAGACAAGGCTGCCCAACAGAACTTCCCACAGTTCTGTATCTGTGCTGTCCAATATGACAGCCACTCTCCACATGTGGTTGTTTAAATTAAAATAATGGAAGTATTGATCCACCTAGCTCCTTGGCTTGTTGCAAAGATTGACTTAAATCATAAGACACATGCAACACTTAGGCTCCAGCGTGACACAAAGCAGGTATTCAGTAATTGGGTGTTCTGATTGGGAGTGATTGCATCTTTCAGAAATATTGCCAGAATGCTTGCAACAGGAAGGCTGTTGATACTGGAACCTTAGCTGAAGCTTCAATGAGGGAGTCACAGGTCAGAAGGGTTTGGGAGGAGGCTTGAGTCAGAGGGAGGAGGAGCCGACGTTGCCCTAGGCCTTTACCAACATCTAGTCTGAACCAGCCACAGCCTTTTCCACATTCACTTCTCACTGGTGACTGGATAAGGATCATGGGACAGGGATGCTTCAGGGCCCCTATTGCCCTAAGAAAACGTGCCCGTGGGCGCCAGCCTCCCAGCTCAGGGTCCAGGGACCCAGGCCTGGTTCCGTGTAATGAGGTCAAGTTTCCCGTAAGGAAATAATAGAAATGTTCAATTTTTTTTTCTTGTGTGGGCGAAAAGGGGCCACATATTAAATCTGACAAGCTCAGGGAAGTGGGGAACCCTGCGTGGTGGCCTTACAAACTCAGAGACCTAAAATAACCACAAAGGATGGTCTGAAATGAAAACTGTTTACTAAGAGCAGTTTATGATGGGTAGTCATGTCGTAGGCTAGAAATCTTCCCTGATAAAGGTCAATTTCACCTTAACTAAGCCTGTCTGTTGTCTTTTTGCATCTATGATAACATACCTTTGGAATATCAAAGTAATTTTCTTTTTCCAAACCTCTCAAAGCACAAGGATCGCTCTGTGGAGACCACAAATTCCCTCATTGTTATTGAGTTCATTGTTGACTAACTATCCTATACCCACCAATGTAAAAGAAATATGTCTATCATTTTACTTTTTTAAAAAATACGTTTTATTTAAATCAAAAAAGGAGGGGATAGTAGAGGAATATCATGTAAGGAAAAATATCCTGTAAGTAAATTACATCTAGAAAATTAATACTTTAGAAAATTAATTGTAAGGCTAAAAGCAAGACACCCATGAAAAACACACAAGGTGACAAAACAAGCCAGAGGAAAATCATTTGGGCAAAAATTGAAAAAGGATCCCCAGTCAAATTTATAGAAAATATTCCTTTATTAACCTTTGGTCGAGAATATGTTTGTATATTTTCAGAAAACAACTCCGAGACCATGTGGATTCCAGCAAGAGAGGAATTGACAGGACTACTCCAGCCATGAAGACAGAAGAGAAGCAGTCCAGAGATGGAAGACGCTGACTTGGTCTTCCCATACTAGCAGTTAGCAGCTGTGCATCACTGCAGATTGCCCAGGACCAAACCGGACAGAGTCGGACCTGCATTACCACCATTTGTCCACCATCCAGAACTGAAATGTCAGTGCTGACATGTACACATAAGGAACTGTTGGACATTGAAATTGGGTCTCAAAAGAACTGTTGGCCCAGAAAGAAACTCACTACACACTGATTCATTTGCCTGTCACCATAACCATTATTGCTTGTCTCATTTTCGGTTCTTATAAGTGTATTTCTAATAGCACATGATCTCACTCATCTAGGGGAAATAATGAACAACATAGACTGATGAACAAGAACAGACCCAGAAACAAGGAGGCATGGATCAGACTGTTGGGCCTCGGGGGGAGGGTAGGGAAGGGTGGGGGGTAAAGGGGGAGATCAACCAAAGGACTTGTGTGCAGGCATATGAGCCTAACCAGCGGTTAAGGACAACAGGGGGGTGGGGGCATGTGTGGGGAGGGGTATGGGATGGGAATGGGGGGACGAGGACAAATATGTGATACCTTAATCAATAAAGAATTTTAAAAAATACGTTTTTATTGATTTCATAGAGGACTGGAGAGGGAGAGAGAGAGAGAAATCAATGATAAGAGAGAACCATTGATCAGCTTCTGCCTACACATCCCACAATGGGGATTGAGCTCGCAACCCGGGCATGTGCCCCAACCAGGAATCAAACCATTACCTCCTGGTTCATAGGTTGATGTTCAGCCACTGAGTCACACCAGCCGGGCTATCATTTTACTTTTTATCCAATCCCAGAGACTCACCCCCCCCCCACCCTTTGCTTTCTCCTGTCTCCCTAATCTATCACCAATGGATTTCATGTAACCCAGTCATGTCTTCTCTTTTGATTGGAATGTAGAAAATAAGGTGCAAAACTACCATTCTCTAGACTCTAGTCTAGAACATTATCTCAATCCACTGAGGTTTTGCTTCCTGGCAATTGTCGACAGTTTGACTCAAATGAACTAAAAAAATTATTTACAGGTTTGAATGTTTCTATGTTGACACTTGCAATAAATGTGTATTACCTGTTCAAAGCAAAATACCATTTAAAACAATGTAGGAAGCTGAAATTTGAACAAACCAACTGTAGAGCCCTAGCAGGTTTGGCTCAGTGGATAGAGCATCAGCGCATGGACTAAAAGGTTGTAGGTTTGATTCCAGTCAAGGGCATGTACCGGGATTGCAGGCTGGATCCCCAGCTGCAGGCTCCATCCCCATCCCCAGTCAGGGCAGGTGGGGTTGGCAACCAATCAATGGTCTCTCTCATATCGATGT
This sequence comes from Cnephaeus nilssonii, assembly GCF_951640355.1. Taxonomy (NCBI): domain Eukaryota; kingdom Metazoa; phylum Chordata; class Mammalia; order Chiroptera; family Vespertilionidae; genus Cnephaeus; species Cnephaeus nilssonii. The sequence goes on along the minus strand of NC_137091.1, from coordinate 26,033,556 downwards.
TACTCTCTCTCTCTCTCTCTCTCTCTCTCTCTCTCTCTCTCTCTTTCTCCCTTCTCCGCCCCCCCCCCCCCCCCCGGCCGCCTTCCACTCTTTCTAGAAATCTATGGGAAAATATCCTCAGGTGAGGATTAACAACAACAACAACAAAAAACACACAAGAAAACACACGAGATAATGGGGGGTGGGGAACCTGACCACTCATTGGATATTTGATGCTATCAAGAGATTATCATTAATTATTCTAAAGATTGATAATGACATTCTGGTTTTGTTTTTAAAAAGAGACCTTATCTTCTATAGAAGCATCTTTATATATAAAAGGCTAATATGCTTAGTGTCCCTCCTACCTTCCGACCGACCCATTACTATGATGCACACTGACCACCAGGAGGCAGACGCTCAACGCAGAAGCTGCTGAGCTGCAGTGACATGGCAGCAGCGGTTCTCAGGTGACGCACCCTGAAACCAGAGAGGAGGGAGCCCTATTCTTCATGGGGCCACGCTATTCCACCTTTGGCCGTGGGTTATGTTGTTGCTGGGGCACTGTCGGCCCCCAATCTGGTTTACTGAACACTTGTGTTTTCGTTCCACACCCTGTACGACAGCAACTCTGCAGAGAGCCCTCTTGCACTCCGGGACCCTTCGGGGGATGTTAGAGAGCTGGTTTTGGCCAATCCCCTCAGGCCAGGCCAAGGGACCCCCACCTGCCAGAGGGACCTGGCTCACTCAGCAGACGCTGGGGAGGGACCGAGGGAGGTTGACTCCAGGGCGTGTCTGGACCATCTCTCCCAGTCCCGCCCCACCAGCCACCTTCTAATTAATTTCCTTACAATGTGCATGAAAATGTGTACTGGGTCACTAGTATTACAATATTTATTGATGTGACATGAAGCTTGGAATTTGCTTCTAAATAATCCACAAGAAGAGAGTGGGTGAAGTACAGATGAAACAGGAATGGCCATGAGTTGATTTTGAGAAGTGGGTTTGTGCAGTTCATCTTATCATTCTCTCTTTTACAAGTTTAAAATTTTTCATAATTAAAAAAGCTATTAAAGACAAAAGATTAAGACTGACCATCTTTGACATCAGGTGAACCTGGGTTCAAATTCAAATCTTGTGCATATTAGAGTATTTGCAGATGAGGCAACACTATGTCTGGGACTTTCTTTAAGGTACTCCAGAGAAAGGAAATATTGGGGGCAGAGTGAAACAAGATTAGAAAAATGTTGGTCACTGTTATGGCAGGGTGATAGTTATTTTCTTCTCTTCTGTCTATGTGTAAGGAAATTTTGAAAATGCCCTTGATAAAACACTGAAAGGGGGAACATTCAAATCCTAACTGGCTGAGTGAGGCTGGTACCTTGCCCCATCTTTCTGGCCTCAGATTTCTCCTGGTTTGGCACAGTAAGTACCTGATGCAAAAAAGCTGATACTAACAATATTGTTTTTATTGACAGTCTGCTTTGTCCTTCAACACCAGGGCATGCTCTTTCTCTCCCTTGTCTTCCAGAAAAAATTCCATACCTGACACATGAGGTGGGCGCAAGTGACCCATGGAAGAACAGTGTGTACAGGCAGTGTCTCCACCTTCAGCTGGAGCATGTGGAACAAGAACTGCGGCTGGTAGGGCCCCGAGGCTTCCCCCACTGCCAGAGCCAGGCCCGGGCCCTCAGACAGCTGCAGACCCTAAAGGGCTGCCTCATGGGATAGCTGGGCACGCTACCTCCAGCACACACCAGGTAATACACTCCCTTGGGTGCTGAGTGGGTATCTGACCCCAGCCTGGGGCCTTCGGGGAAAGGGCATCCCAAGCAACTCTGGAAGAATGATCACCCAGATCCCCCAGCAGAAAAAAATTCAGGATTCCTGCACAAATTCTGGGAAGGGGGTTTTGAACAAGAAGGCATTTATTGCCATTTGTACAGCATTTTGCAGATCATAACCATTTTTAAATGGGATGTTTCCTAGCTGTTAGCCCTTGGACAAGTCCTTCAACATCTCTGAGCCACATCTGTAAAATGGGAATGATAAGGCCTATCTCCTAAATTGAACTTCAATCAAAATATATTTTTAAAGATAACTAGTGAAATTTGTGTCAGGGATGTTAGAATGCTCTTACTAATAAACGGTGTCGCAGGAATGAGACAGACACTCGAAAATGGCTCGGCGAGGCAATTTTACTTCTGCAGAAGGGTGTGTAGCCAACCAAAAAACTATCTGGTGGGCAAGCACATGGAAAGGGAAGTCTGTTCTCCTTTTATCCCTGACGCATTGCTGCACCGTGAGCTGATTGGTAAGAGTGTGGTTTCACAAGCTGACGCGAGTGGCTAATTCAAACAGGGCAGCACAAAAGGGGGGGGGGGGGGGGGGTTGACTTTTGCAGTTTAACTGCCTACCAGGAAATGGGGTGAAACTAGGCCTTCGTCTTATAGGGAAGTGAAGCCTAAAAGGCAGTTGATCTAGGTTCTAGGTTAAGCTACAAAATGGAGGTTTATACACAAAGGAAAAGAAGTTAGTAACTATACCTTTGACAGAAAAGACTTTTTGATTCTCACAGGGAGAAAAAATTTTACTCTGCCCTTCAAGGTTCTTCTGGCTGCTCTAATAATCAAATTGACATGAGACAGGTTAGCAGGGGGAAAACAAATTAAGATTTAATAACATGCAAATCTGTATACATCAGAGAAACCCAACAAAACTGAGTAACTCACCAAAATGGCAGAAGCCATCACTTATAAATACCACCTTCAGATTAAAACAAAAGATGATGTTGGGGGTGGGGAGTCAGCTCTGGGGGATTGCCAGGAAAAACACAGTAAATAAGAGTAATATTTGGTCTTGCCGGTGTGTCTCAGTGGTTGAGCATGGATCCATGAACCAGGCCATCAGGGTTGGATTCCCATTCAGGGCACATGCCTGGATTGCAGGCTTGATCCCCAGTAGGAGGAGTGCAGGAGGCAGCTGATGGATGTTTCTTTCTCTCTCTCCCTCTCCTATTCCCTCTCTAAAATCAATAAGAACATATATGGAAAAAAAAAAAAAGCAGGGATAGATGAAATAAGGTGGTGATAATTGTTAAAAGTAGTTGATGGGGATTCCTTATGCTCACCGATTTTTGTATGGAGGAATTTTCATAATAAAAAATTATACAGCAACAGTCTTCATGGAGCAAATCTGTGTAAAGCACTTCACTTGGGGACTGGCTCTTAGTAGCACTGAATAAATGTGACTTCAATAGAATATATACACTGTATATACTAGAGGCCCGATGCACAAAATTCATGCAAGGGGCTCGGCCCTCACAGCCCCAGCAGCCTCGGCCCTCGCAGCCCTGACTTGGTCTGGAAGGTCATCCGGACAGTCGTCTGGACGGTCATTCTGCTGTTGGGTCTAATTAGCATATTAGCTCTTTATTATATAGGACAGTGTTAACCCAAAAATAAAAGGCTAAGGTGAGAAGTAACAAGCCTTTATATGAGATCCAAAAGAATAGCTACTCAGGAAGCAATGATTCAGGCAGAAACCCAAATAGTGTTCAGATTAGGAGGTGAAGGCAAGAGGTATTTATAAGAAAGGTAAGTGCAAAAATTACATGAATAGAAGGAATTTCTATGGATGTTAGTAGGCTAAGAAAGGCATTTCTATAAAGGCAGATAAGCTAACACAGTGCTGCTAATTCTAAAGAATGTCTTTAATTTTCATGCCAATAACCATAATGTCTGCTTTCCTGTTTGCTTTGCAAACAGTTGCTTGGAATACAGTGTTGCTTTGGGCCTAATCCAAATGTTATTTTGCCCTGTTTTAACATTCCAAAGGGTAGAGGAGTAGGATGTGCAAGGAAGTTCCTCTAGGATGGTACTCTGACTCAATTTTGAAGTGGTTCTGCTTATATTATTTTTACAATATGTATACTGGATAGAATATAGAATAGCCCTTTGAAGCAGGTACAAGATATAGAGAAAATTGAGGGTCTAAGAAGTCAGGGAGCTTGGCTAAGGTCAACAAGCTTGGCCAAGGTCACTCAGCTGATGGGGTGGAGTTAGATTTTAACTTGAACCCCAGTGGGTGGTGTCACCCTGATTATATCCACTTTCCATTACAGCTCCCTGAGATCAAGCAAGCCCCCTCGAGGCCTGCCCCGGTGGTGTGTCCTGGTGGGCTGGCTCCTGGTGGCCGCCACCAGCGGTGTGGCAGCCTTCTTCACCATGCTATATGGCTTGCATTACAGGAGGACCAGCTCCCTCAAGTGGCTCATCTCCATGGCCGTCTCCTTTGTAGAGAGTGTGTTTGTCACCCAGCCCCTGAAGGTCAGGACCCCTTACTTTCTCTCCTGCTAGCTGCCTTGTCCTAACTTCAGCTGTTTCTTCATCTATTCGTTCAACAAAACTGCATGGAACACCACCTCTGTGCAGGTCCCAGGGCAGGAACAATAATGAAGATGAGTACCATGATGACCCAAGCTTTTGGCCACTCACTCTAGGCCAGGCTTAGTGGTTTACTGAGATGCTGGCATTTCATCATCACAATCACCCTCAGGAAGGACCTTGTCTCCATTTTATAGATGAGAAAACCTGAAGTTAAGAAGTTAAGGTCAGCCCTAGCTGGTTTGGCTCAGTGGATAGAGCGTCGGCCTGCCAACCAAATGGTCCCAGGTTCAATTCCAGTCAAGGGCATGGACCTTGGTTGCAGGTTCCTCCCTGGTCCAGGCCCTTGTCAGGGCTCATGCAGAAGGCAACCAATCAATCAATATGTTTCTCTCACATCTATGTTTCTCTCTGTCTTTCCCTCTTTTCCACTCACCCTAAAAATCAATGGAAAAATATCCTCAGGTGAGGATTAACAAAAAGAAAAACATAAAATATCATAGAGAGGATATTTTTTTAAAAAGTAGAAGGTAAGGTCACCCAGCCAGTGTGGTTCAATGTTTAAGTGTCAACCTATGAACCAAAAGGTCATGGTTTGATTCCCAGTCAGGGCACATGCCTAGGTTGTGGGCTCAATCTCCAATTGGTGGGGGGTGGTACAGGAGGCAGCCGATCAATGATTCTCTCTCATTGAAGTTTCTATCTCTCCATCTCCTTTCCTCTCTGTGAAATCATAAAAGCTAAGAAGAAGAAGGAGGAGGAGGAGGAGGAGGAGGAGGAGGAAGAGGAGGAGGAGGAGGGGAGAGAGAGGGGGAGGGGGAGGGGGAGGGGGAGGAGGAGGAGGAGGAGGAGGAGAAGGAGAAGGAGAAGGAGAAGGAGAAGGAGAAGGAGAAGGAGAAGGAGAAGGAGAAGGAGAAGGAGAAGGAGAAGGAGAAGGAGAAGGAGAAGGAGAAGGAGAAGGAGAAGGAGAAGGAGAAGGAGAAGGAGAAGAAGAAGAAGAAGAAGAAGAAGAAGAAGAAGAAGAAGAAGAAGAAGAAGAAGAAGTAGTAGTAGTAGTAGTAGTAGTAGTAGTAGTTTAGGTCATAAGCATCCTGCCCTTAGACTACACATATAAATAGGAATAACACCAAATTTCCTCAATTCTAAGATGCTTTTAATTGTAAGACAGACCAGCAATTTACAGGAATTTGACCTTCAGATAAAACCCCCAAGTCATTAAATGTGTACAACTATTAGAAGATGCAATCCTATTTCTGAAATGTAAAGTTACTGTCAGAGTAGAAGAAATACTGAGCCCTGGCCTGGAGTTCAAGGTCACAGCTTTCCCTGGAAAAAAATCAGGTGGTAGGAGTACTGTGTGTGTGGGTTAGGGGAAGCTAAAGAAAGGAGGGGACATTTTCAGTGAATCTTTACGCCTTTGAGACTCACCAAATCTGCTACCCCATTTCTTCCCTTTGGCCCTCTGCCTTGTCATGAACAGCCTTTGTCAGAAGATTTCAACAGTTCCTGACACCTCCCCCAACCTAGTCTGAGAATTTTAAGAACAGAGTTCTGGGCCTTTCTATTCCCAATCAAACCACAGAATCCTATTATACTTGTGTACTGTAGGTACTGTTGGGGAGGAATAAACTTTCCTCTACCCTCAAGATTCTTTCAGCTGGTCTAACAGTTAAATCTACATGAGACAGATTAACAAGAGGAAATAACCAAATTTAATACACACATATGAATGAGAACCTGATATACATGAAGGAGTCAGAGAACCCATATACATGAGAGGTTCAAAGACAGAGAAGGAAAATGAGATATATATATGACACTCTGAGCTAAGAATCACCTTGGGGCTTCAGAGGGGAGGAAGGTCCTTGCAGGATGATAAGAGCAGGTGTTCAGCAATTAGAAGTTTACCCTGCCCTACAAATAGGTCATAAAAACTGTAATAACTCTTACTATAGGCAAGCTCCCTAATTTAAATTACTTAAGAGAGAGGTAAAAATTGCTCATGAGCTTGCAGGGCCTTGATTCCCTCAACTCAAAACAATTCACATAGCAAAGAAACTTATTGGAGAGGCCTGTTCTGAACCCTTACATCAGAGACAGTATAAGGGCTAATCACTTAATACAGGAAGAAAGGGAGGAGGGAAGCTTAACTCACCTCACATTGGAGTATGAGCCAGGTGCATGCAAGCCCTGGCCCTCACCCTTCATAAACATGTGCCCTCTCTACAGAGGATGGGCTAGTTCCTACCTGACTTACCCAGAGTATGGCTCCTGGGACAAGGACATAAAAGTGGCCCCAGTCCCACCCTCTCTCAGACCAGTAGTTGGTAGTTTCCAACTTGGGTTTGGTGTTCAACATGGGTATTTTCCAGGTGCTGGGGTTTGCTGCCTTCTTTGCACTGGTCTTAAAGAGCGTGGAGGACGAAGAGGAACCTATGGCCTCTCTCCTGGAACACTTGTCCAGCCCAGGTAATGGTGCAGGCAGGGACCTGGAATCTGACAAAGCTGAGAAAGCCCTAGAGAGCCCAACCACTGGGTGAGTGGTCCAGGCCTCAGATTTTGCTCCCCATCTGCTCTTTACCCCTGACTGGTGAAACATCCAGAATAAGTGACTCCGTTGTCACTTGAGCAATCTTATTCCTTCTTTACTGGGCCTTTCTATCTGACACCTAAGCATGACTCCTTGGCCATTAGAGGCACCTCTGGGGCCATGCTCTGTGCTATCATTCTCTGGCCCTCACCCTTGATTGTAATTTCAATCAAGCAGTTTTCTTCTCCAAGGCTCAGCTCCCTGGTCTTTAGAATGGAAACACACACACACACACACACATACACAAAAGCATGTGGATTGGCTGCAAAGATTGCTATAAGCTGGAGTTCTAGGAAAAGGATCTGCAAACTATAACCAGGGGCCCAAATCTAGCCCAACGCCTATTTTTGTAGTTTTACTAGAACATAGTCAAGATGAGCCCTGTTGGAGGAGCCCCATGACCAGACCCCTTCCCTCAACCTGATTTCTCACTTACCAATAGAAACTCCTGAGGGTGTTGACAATAAGAGAATTACAAAAGCAAACAAGCAAACAGAACAGAATCAACACTCTTAAAGTCTATGCAGTTATCTTGAGCTTCAGGGAAAATAAAACAGGAACTAACAAAAGCCCATGTATTTACATCAGTATGCACTGTTGTTCTTACCCACACGGGCCTGTATTCTTCCATTATAAATTAGGGTTTTGGCTTTGCAAATCCAAAGGTCCATTAAAATCTTCTTCCTAAGACAAGAGTAATTTTTCTCTAAGGAGAGGCCACCCTCCAGACTAATTAAATATTCATTAAGTCATTCCTTTGGCAATTATTCAGGGAGTACTTGCTGTGTGCCAGACAGTGCAGTGGCCTGGGAACATAATTTATATGAAATCTACTCGTAATGTATAATTCATTGATTGCAGTAATTTATAGAGTTGTGCAACCATCACCACAATTAAGACTTGGAAAAGCTTCATCACCCCAGATTACCTCTTGCCCATTTGAAGTCAATCTCTGCTCCTACCCCAGTCCCAGGGAACACAGCATTGACAAGACGGAACAGGTTGCTGCCCTCGCAATGAACAGCCCATGTGGAGAGACACATTAAATAATTAAATGCACAAGTAGACATATAAGTATGAGTTGTGATGAGAACTAGGTGTGGGATAATAAGAGAGTGCAGGCTTCTCCACTGAGGTGGTACCTAAGCTGGCTCCTAGAGGATGGGGCCAAGGAGGAATTACACACTGGAAATGTGCAAAGGCCCTGAGGTGATATGCAGCTTGTCATTTTATAGCAATTACTGACAGTGTGGATGAATCATTTGGGATTGTGGGAGGGAGAATGGTTCAAGATGAGGGCAGAGAGGTGAGTGGAGAGCAGGTCATGCAAGGATCTTGTAGGATCTGGGTCAATGTTAGGGTTTCAAAGTGTTTTAAATAGGAGAGCAGCATGGCCTATTTGTGATTTTAGAAAGATTACTGTGGCTACTCTTGGAGAACAGAGGTATTATGTTAAAAGTGGAAGTGGGGAGGCCATTAGGAAGAATATCAAAATGGTCCGGACAAGAGATGACATGTGCTGGCAGTGAGGGTGAACAGAAGGGAATGGAGAAAAAAAAAAAAAAGTTGGGCTAATATACTCCTACCAGAATGGCTAAAGTGAAAAAAAGTGGTAGAACCAAAGGCTGACAAGGATGAAGAGAAACTGGAGCATTCATACATTGCTGGTGGTAATATAAAATGGTACAGCCACTCTGGAAAACAGTTTGGCAGTTCCTTTAAAATCTAAAAACAGACTTAGCATATGCTCCAGCAATTGAACTCTTAGGCATTTATCTCAGAGAAACAAAGACTTATATTCTCATAGGAACCTGTGCCCAAATGTTCATAGCAGCTTCATTTGAAATAGCCAAAAGATATTTGGCCACTCCTAAGAATCTACCCAAGAGAAATGAAAATATATGTCCACACAAACACCTGTACTTGAATGTTCATAGCAGCATTATTCATGTTAGCCAAAACTAGAAACAATCTAAATATCCATCAATGGGTGAATGGAAAAACAAAGGAAGTATATCCATACAATGGAATACTACTCAACAATAAAAATAAACTAACTACTAAAATGGGTGAACAACATGGATGAACTAACTACAACAACATGGATGAACTCCAAAACATGCTAATTGAAAGATGCCAGATACAAGAAACTACGTACATATGATTCCATTTATATGAAATATCTTGAAAAGGAAAACCTATAGAGGCAGAAAGCAAATTAATGGGGCTGAGGGTGGGAATAGAGTGAAAGTGGGGACTGACTTCAATGGGACATGAAGAGAACCTTCTGGGGGTGATGAAAATGTTCTAAAATTGGATTGTTTAAAATGTACTAAAATCATTGAGTTGTAGACTTCCAATGGGTGAATTTATGAAAATTATATCTCAATAATGTGGTCTGAAAAAGAAGATACTGGAATTAGACATGGCATGACTTTTCTTGAAATACTATTTACCCTCATTCTTCCATCCTTTTGAAAGTGTTGGGATCCATCTTAGAATCCAGGAGTGCAAGGAAGATGGCATCCAGGAGTGAGTAACCCTTCAGGGAGGGGAAGGTATTAATTTTCAGTACCAGGACAATTCCCCACATGAAGAAAAAGGGATGGAGTTCCGGGCACTGGAATAGCGTGGGCAGAGCATGGAGGGCAGTGTTGGGTAATGGCTCCCACAAGGGAGGAACTGTGAATCCTAGCTGTACTGGTTGCAAATGTACAGCCTGATTCCACTGCCCATGGGGAACTATCCTTGTGTTCTTGCTTTCACAGACCCCCTCTGCCCTGTTCCGAGTACGAAGAAACAGCAGAAAGGATGTCTACCAGCCGCCTCTGGCTGCCAACATTGAGAAGATGAAAACCACCCACCTCAAGGAACAGAAAGCGTTGGCTCTAATCAGAGAAATCTTGGGTAGGCAGCCAAGATTACCCGTGAGCAATCTTCCCACTTGGCTGGTTCTCAACACAGACTTGAAAAGGAACTGTGCAACCTCTGATGAGCCCCACACTGCATCTTGGACATTTTCCCAAGATTTTAGCTCACTCCAGCTTCTGCCCGACACTTAAATTTCTTCAGTGGCCCTTCGGATCAAACTCCCCACTGTGGCTCCATCCACAGCAGGTCACCTCTCTCGACCCCTTTTGCCCTGAGCTCCAGTGACACAGGATTTTACAGCTCCTGGGACACCGTACCCACTCCTGACCCCAGGTCTTTGCCCAGGCTGTTCCACTAGTCTGCTGGAATGTGCTTATCCCTCTTCCCTACCTTTTCTTCTGGCTAAGTCCTCTTATTCTTTCATTTTCAGCCCAAAGACTATTATATCTTCAGATAGGCTTCCTCTGACCAAAAGCTTTAAAGCCTATGTATATCTTAGTCTGGGTTCCCCACAAGCAGATCTGGGTACATATAGTTGGTTTGGGAGGTGATCATAGGGAATATTGGTAGGGAAGGGGAAAGTGCAGGGGGAGAGAAGAAAGCCAATGGAAAGTGGGGTGATGAGTGGTTTCCATGTGGATAACTAGGGCTCAGTTCTGCTGGTGACCTTGCTGGGAGCATGTAGTACACACCCCCAAGTTGTCACCCACTAGGTCACTGGTGAAGATGGTCCTGAGGAGAACACGGACCTTGCAGCACTCCTGGCCTGCCTTCCCACTGGCTGACCATGATCCTGGCCAAAGCAGAGAGCAGGGAGGATTGTGCAGGAGAAGTAGCATGTGCAGAGTGAAGAGTTCCGAGGGGTGTGGGCAAAAGCCCCGAGAAGTCATCCCAGGAAGAGGTTTCCATATTGCAGATTCCCAGTCCCTGACCCAGAGAGTCTGATTCAGTAAGGCTCCTAATTCCCCACATGATTCTGATATCTGGCCTCCTAAACGAAATCTTTATATGTTCTTTGGCCCTTACATCACACTCACCAGTCTCCTACAAGACAGGTGAGTTCCATGAGGGCAGGGAACACATCTGTCATCTTCATCACTCTATCCCCAGCATTACAATATGGCAAATGCCCCATTTTTTAAAAATTCTATTTAGGAAACACTCATATAACATGAACTTGAGCAGGCACTATTTTAAGTGCTTCATAAATATTAATTTCTTGACTTCTTCATCACAGCCCTGTATAATATAATTATTATCCCCATATCATATATGAGGAAAGTGAGGCACAGAGGGTTAAAACATTTGGAAAGGGCATATAGATAGAATGTGACAGAGTCAGGATTTGAACCTAGAAGGTTCACGGTCTGTGGACTCTTTCTTTCTATTGTCTCTATAAAAATCAGTTCCATTGTCACCAGAGAGGTGAATAATTGGTCTACAGAACCTCAATTGTTCTGATCCCATGTGCCATTCTGTTTCCTTCCTGGGCTTGGTGGGAGTGGGGACTCTGCCTGACCAGGGGCTATGCTTCCTTTCCCAGCATACCTGGGCTTCCTGTGGATGCTGCTGCTGGTGGCTTATGGACAGAGGGACCCCAATGCCTACAACTTCAACAGACACCTTAAGCATAGCTTCACCCAAGGCTTTTCAGCTGTCCTGAGTTTCCAGGAGTTCTTCATGTGGGCCAACACCACGCTTGTAAAAAACCTGTATAGTCATCACCCAGCTATGGTCCCCTTGCCCCAGGACCTGTGTCAGCCACCTGGTGTACTGTTCTTTCTAGGAACAGGTGTGGGTCTCTGTCAACATCAGCCTTATAGAGAACCAATAACCATAGGCCATATACTTTAAAGGAGGAACTCTCAGAAGACTGTGTGTACACAGAGAAGGGACCTAACCCTCTCTTGATGCAGAGTGGAGAACTTCCTAAATGAGAAGTAACTGAGCATGAATCTGCTAGGTGGAAATGGTGTACCGGGCAGAAGGAACATGAGAAAATATGAGGCATGGCACATTCTCAGAACTACAAAGTGTTGTGTGGCTGCAGTGTAGGGTAGGAATTGAGTACCAGTGAGAAGCAAAGCAGAAGAGAAAAGGGGTCAGATCAGGAAAAGTCTCGAAGTTCATATTTTATGCTCAAGGAAATAAGGAGCATTGATGGTTTCTACCTGAAGGAGTAACATAATCAAACTTGTAGTATAATCAAAGCTTATAGCTTGTATATCTGCAGGATCCCAGTTTTTACTTTGAACCAGTGTGTTTCTTGACTCACTGATTTTATAGACAGAGCTAACATTTATTGAGTTATTGTTGGATGCCGTACACAGTCATAAAGACACCACTTTATTTATTTATTTTCAATGTATTTCTTTATCGATTTCAGAGAGGGAGAGGGAGAGAGAGATAGAAACATCAATGATGAGAGAGAATCATTGATTGGCTGCCTCCTGCATGCCCCTTACTGGGGATCGAGCCCACAACCCGTCCATGTGCCCTTGGCTGGAATCAAACCCGGACCCTTCAGTCCACAGGCCGATGCTCTATCTACTGAGCAAAACCAGCTAGGGCTAAAGACATCACTTTAAAATCATCTACTTTCACCTTTCTGAAACTTCTGGGATATTTATTTATTTTTTTTAATATACTTTTTTAAAAATAAATATTTATTGTTCAGATTATTACAATTGTTTCTCCTTTTTTCCCCCATATCTCCCCACCACCTGGTTCCCACCCCCCCTCTGCCCTTACCTCCCCCCCATTGTCCTTATCCATAGGTTTATGACTTTTGTCCAGTCTCTTCCCGTACCCCCCACACAGACACCCCTTTCCCCCTGAGAATTATCAATCCACTCCCATTCTATGCCTCTGATTCTATTATGTTCACCAGTTTATTCTGTTCCTCAGATTTTTAATTTACTTGATTTTTAGGATCACTTGTTGATAGATATGTATTTGTTGTTCATAATTTTTATCTTTACTTTTTTCTTCTTTTTCCTCTCTTTAAAGAATACCTTTCAGCATTTCATATAATACTGGTTTGGTGGTAATGAACTCCTTTAGCTTTTTCTTATCTGTGAAGCTCTTTATCTGCCCTTCAATTCTGAATGATAACTTTGCTGGGTAGAGTAGTCTTGGTTGTAGGTTCTTGCTGTTCATCACTTTGAATATTTCTTGCCATTCCCGTCTGGCCTGTATAGTTTCTGTTGAGAAGTCAGCTGACAGTCGTATGGGTGCTCCCTTGTAGGTAACTAACTGTTTTTCTCTTGCTGCTTGTAAGATTCTCTTTTTGTCTTTTGCCCTTGGCATTTTAATTATGATGTGTCTTGGTGTGGTCCTCTTTGGATTCCTCTTGTTTGGGGTTGGGATATTATTATCATCCCTTTTTCACAGATGAGAAAATTGAGGCTCAGAGAGGTTAAGTTATTTGTGCAAAGTCACACAGCAAGGAAACTCAAGGCCTAGAATTTGAACTCTACACTCCTAACTTCCACTCTAGAATGTCTCACTCATTCAACATACCCAAATTGAGTTCTACTTTGTGCCACACCCATGTTGCCACACCAAATATATGACAAAAACTCTACCCTCTCTAAAAGTCCCTGTCCATAAAAATGTCTCAGTATCAATAGAATTCTTTGAGCTCAAAAATTATCAGAAGTACTTTTATTTTTATTTAAGTTGATTATAAAACTTATGCAGAACAGTTATTTTAAAAACTTAAAGATGGTTTAGCTCTTGAAGGGGTCTGCAAAAGATGACAAGGGAGCTAAATCCAGCCCTCCACCTGTTTTTGTAAGTTAAGTTTATTGGAACACTACCTCACTTATTCCTTTATGTGTTATCTATGGCTGTTTTCCTCTAAACCGGGTTAAGTCACTGGGACGGAAACTGGCCCACAGGGCCTCAAATATGTGCCATCTGGCCCTTTACATTAAAACTCTGTCTACTTGTGCTTAGAGAACAAAGCCTGAGTTCTAGGAAGGGACAATGGTGAGTCTGTTTTAGGTCACAATGACTGAGATCATTGCCAGCCAGTGTGATTATTGTACCACACTAGCCATGCTTTATGATTCCTTACAATGATCTAAACAGGTTCTTTTTTTTACATTCACACAGACTGGTTTCTTGCTTAGATGGATTATAAAACAATTTTACAGTACTCTTTTTATATTGAGTGTCAGAAAACAAAAGAAATCTGCCACTTTTGATAGAAACCTGAGTATAGTTAAGTTTGGCATTATAGGAAACCCTCAGTTGTATTTTGATTAGTCAAATAACCAAAGTTTGTGTTTATTTCAGAAACTTGCAAATTTTGTTTTCTTGTTGAAATAGATAAACCATTTTGTAGTTAGGTCCTAAATTTTAAAAGTACTTTTTAAGACCAAATTATATGCTTCATATTTTTAGTCTCCCTTTAACCCAATGGTTCTGAGGCCTAGCTCCTCAGCAGAATCACTCAGGGGGATGATTCAACCCTGATGTCCAGGCCTACTAAATCAGGATGTCCGGGGACAGAGCCCCAGCACAGTATTTTTAATGTTTTCCTGTTGTTTTTTTCTAAAATGTAGATGAGTTTGAGCCCACTGCTTTAATTAGAGCTAATTGCCATCATAAAGGAGGGCTTACATGGTTATTATTTCCACATATATGAACAATTAGATGACATGAGCGAAGGTTGGGTATTTTAAAAGGGGGAGAGGGGTGGGACAAGGTGCTGCAGGAGCCAAAGGAGGAAGCCACCATCCATACAAGCCACCCCAGTCTGTTCAAAAAAGGGAGGAAAGTTCTAGAAGGCAGAAGATTAGGTAAAAGGAAGACTTTCACTAGGGCATTATACATGTGTATGAAATGCTTTTAAAAACTTGAGATCATATAATTTTTTCTATAGACGGTTCCCATCTATGTCATTAAATATAGATCTATGCCATTTTTAATGACACACCAACATTAATACTGAATTTAGAGTGCAAAGGCATGAGAGGGAAATGAATGGCAGGGTGGGATAGGGGAAGAACCTGGATTTTGGAATCAGACACACCTGGATCCTAACTGTCATTCTTCCACCACCAGTTATGCCACTAATTATGTCACTAGTTTTGTGACCTTATGCCAACTCTCTGTCCTTACCTGTAAATGGAGACAGCATACTCCCTCATTCGGTGATTTTCAGTCAGATGACATAATGCAATTAAAAGTTCATTAGCCTGGGTCTGGGTGAAGCTGGATCCCGGGTCCGGGTGAGGCCGTGAGCCCCTGGATCCAGGTGAGGCTGGGTCCCGGGTCCGGGTGAAGCTGGATTCCGGGTCCAGGTGAGGCCGTGCGCCCCTGGATCCGGGTGAGGCTGGGTCCCGGGTCCGGGTGAGGCCGCACCCCTGGGTCCGGGAGAGGCCATGCGCCCCTGGGTCCGGGTGAGGCCGTGCGCCCCTGAATCCGGGTGAGGCTGGGTCCCGGGTCCGGGTGAGGCCGTGCGCCACTGGATCCGGGTAAGGCTGGGTCCCGGGTCCGGGTGAGGCCGCGCCCCTGGGTCCGAGAGAGGCCACGGGCCCCTGGGTCCGGGTGAGGCTGGGTCCCGGGTCCGGGTGAGGCCGCGCCCCTGGGTCCGGGAGAGGCCACGCGCCCCTGGGTCCGGGTGAGGCTGGGTCCCGGGTCCGGGTGAGGCCGCGCCCCTGGGTCCGGGAGAGGCCACGCGCCCCTGGGTCCGGGTGAGGCTGGGTCCCGGGTCCGGGTGAGGCCACGCCCCTGGGTCCGGGTGAGGCCACGCCCCTGGGTCCGGGTGAGGCCACGCGTCCCCTGGGTCCGGGTGAGGCTGGATCCCGGGACCGGGTGAGGCTGCACACACCTGGGTCCAGGTGAGGCCACACGCCCCGGGGCCTGGGTGATGCTGGGTCCCAGGTCCGGGTGAGGCCGCGCGCCCCTGAGTCCGGGTGAAGCCACGCCCCTGCGTCCAGGCGAGACCAAACCAGAGGGAGTCGGACCTGCATTACCACCATTTGTCCACCATCCAGAGCTGAAAAGTCAGTGCCGACATGTACACATAAGGAACTGGTGGACATTGAAATTGGATCTCAAAAGAACTGTTGGTCCAGAAAGAAACTTACTACAGACTGATTCATTTGCCTGTCAGCATAACTATTATTGCTCGTCTCACATTCGGTTCTTATAAGTATATTTCTAGTAACACATGATCTCACTCATCTAGGGGAAATGATGAACAACATAGACTGATGAACAAGAACAGACCCAGAAACAAGGAGGCATCGATCGGACTGTCGGGCCTCAGAGGGAGGGTAGGAGAGGGTGGGAGTAGGGGGGAGAGATCAACCAAGGGACTTGTGTGCATGCATATGAGCCTAACCAATGGTTAAGGACAACAGGGGGGTGGGGGCATTCATGGGGAGGGGTGGGGGATGGGAGTGGGGGGATGAGGACAAATATGTGACACCCTAATCAATAAAGAAATTGAAAAAAATAAAAAATAACAACAACAACAACAAAGTTCATTAGGCCCTCACTTAGCACAGCAACTGGATGGTACTTCCATCCCTCCTTTAAATGTAAGGGCAGTAGGGACATTCTCTCAGACAGGAGGAAGTGGCATCTAGTGACCCCGAACCAGGAGGGGAGGTTCACAGTACTCCCTCATCTTTGTCCTCTGGTCCCTGGGAGGATCCCTCCTTTGTCATTCTTCCATAGCTCTGCAACCGTTAACCAAGACTGCTAGGTAACGGCCTCACACACTAACTGCTGAGGCCCCATGATCACCATCACCATCACTATCCCTATCATAATTATCCTCATCATCCTCATCACCAGCACCATCATCACTGTCATCTCTATCTCCATCATCATCATCATTATCACCATCATCCTCACCATCGCCATCTCATCATTACCTGGCTGGGGGGATTGGGACAGCTCTGTCTCCCAGACCTGTTGTAGGAAGTGGTGGCCTCTCAGATAAGTCTAATCCTGGGCTGAACTGAGTCCAAATGAACTCTGGCTGAGCTATATACAGTCTCTGAGACCCAATCTTCCTTCTTGGTCCCAAAGTGGGATCAGTTTCAGTGAGACAGCTGCAGCTGACACTGCCCTTGGCTACATCATTGCCTTCCTGGTACTGCTGTCCACAGTGAAACTTTGGCATCTGCTCAGGCTAAACCCCAAAGTGAACATGATCACATCAGCTCTACACCGTGCCTGGGGAGACATTTCTGGCTTTGTTATCATCATCCTTATCATGCTCCTGCCTTACTCCATTGCGGTGAGTGGCTCCTTTTGGGAAAACCTCAGGGCTGGTCTCCTTGGAAGCAAAAGACTTCTCAGTGCTAGGGGATTGGGAATTAGGGTAAGAGAAACCGTGGGAACCCGAGGGAGATGATGGGTTTTCTGAACCTAGGGCCTTTTATCTGGGAGCTCATGAACTGGTCACTCCAAACGGAGACCTCAGTTGGGTAAGAGTGAGGAGGTACAGTCTCTATCTCCAGCGAAGGATTCCTTTCTGTATCCAGACCCTGCCTGGATGTGCCAGTTCTTCCGACTTTCCCAATTGCTCAAACATGCACAAAGCGCTCCTTCTGTGACAGGGGATGTGGAGATGAGTTGGGCAGTCCTGTCCTTGAGCTGGGGCAGAGATGGGAAGTGAGGATGGATGTATCTGCAGGCCATGTCAATGCTTAATGTCCTACACATGAGGCACGAACTTAGTAGGGCCAACACTATTTTATTCAGCCACTTAACACTGAGAGCATTTAAACAATCACATTTCTTTTGTGACTGAAAAAAAAATTAAACTATCAACTTTTTTTATATCAAGAAATGTGAGAAACAAAGAACCTCTAATACTTCCTGATCTCCATCTAAATATGCTCCCCATCCTCTCCAAGTCCATGATTCTCATCATAACCCTGGCTCCCACTCCTGACACTGTTCACTCAATCTTGACTCACTCCTCACCCTAAGCCCTTTCTGAATTATCATTCTGGCTGCATCCAGTCTCTCATGTTTCACCATCCCCTGATCTGCATACCACGCAATAATCTATCTTATCGTAGTCCCCACTCATCTCTAACCCTCTTCCCATTCCTGATCCTTTCCCTGACTATCACCTTAACCCTGATCCCCGACTCCATTCCTGACCTCACTCCATCTTCCTTTCTCACCCTCAAAAATAGGGTGCAGTGCATTGATGGAGTATATATGCTGAAAAGCTGGAGTCTGCTTTTGTCAAAAGTACCCCATCCAACCTCTTAGTTCATGTGGATTTATTCAGTCCTCCATACTCAATGCACAGACTGCAATGAATTGCAGTGTCCTCTGAGAATAGAAGTCATTGACTCAGAGCCAATGCAGTGCGGGGCTTCCCTCTGACACAACCCCCCGTGGAAATCTTTGGGGTGGAGAATGTGGTGGTGAGGGAAAAGTACGGTGGGGAGAAGGTCCTGTCCAGGCAGAAGAAGCCTATTGTCCATCCAACCCAGCTCCCCCAACGCAAAAAGGATTGGGCCTCAGAGAGCCCAGTTTCATTACTGAATTTTAGAACAGCCATCTGAATGAATACAGTAGGAGCCTAGTGGGTGGTGTGTGAGCCCCAGAAGTGCACAAACTGGGTGTGTACTTCTACCAACTTTCATGTAGGTATCAGTAGCTTAGCCAGGCCAGGCCAAGGATGTGGCTGACTCAGACCACTGACTCTGTCGAACAGCAGGCTTTAAGGAACTGCATGTTTTCTTTCACTGCTCATGAGGACTCTTTCCGTAATAGTCAAACTTGATATTTGTTTGGAAACTCCATTCCTACAAAACCCTCTTTGATGCAGCAGAAACGATGATCAGCCTTCAGCTTGGAATCTTCAACTATGAGGAGGTAATGGGGTAGGGTAAGGGAACATGGACACTGTTATCTATACCAAGCCTTTACAAAAATTAGAAAAAGCAGTCCCCTCAAATGCCTTCCCAGTGGATATCACCCTGTGTCCATGGCCTGGCAAGTGCATGTTAACTATGGACAAATACAAAGGCTCCACTTCCTCCAGGCAGACAGCCCCACACTAAGGCCCACAGCTCACCCTGGGGACCCCAGCTTACAGAAGAACATCAGGTACTGGCTTCTCAGGAGAGGGCTGCGCTAGGGAGTCCTGGAAGGGAATGCTCCTGACCCTAGCCAGAAATGGTGACCGTAATTGGAAATGGCAGCAGTAAGGAGTAGGGATGCTGCCCTCTCACTCTCCTGGCAGCTCTTGAGAGCACTGCCCATACTGCCAGCCCCCAGGCAAAAAGGGCCCTTCTGGCTCAAGGCTCTGCCTAACTCTGAGGACCAATTTTCCTTCTGAGGATACCTAGTGGGGGAGGTGGCCAATAGGACACAGGACCCTCAGGGATGACTCTGTATTTCTTCCTAACAGGTCCTGGACCACAGCCCAGTGCTCGGCTCCTTCCTAATTGGGTCCTGCATTGTTTTCATGGCATTTATTGTGCTGAATCTATTTATCTCTGTCATCCTGGTAGCCTTCAATGAAGAGCAAAAATACTATCAGGTGAATTCCTTTGGCCTAATCTTCAATAGTCATTGACCTTGAAATAGAAAAAGGTTGGCTGAGCAGCATTAGACATTAGGGGAACTTGAGAGACCATTGTAGCTTAAAGCCTTCATTTCATGGGAGGGGAAACTGAGGGCCAGAAGAAGAAAATTACTTCACCAAGATTGTAAGCAAATGATCTTGAATTTGCTAAAATTGGGTCTCCTGATTGCCAGTGTGGGACTGTTCCTTACATCGGTGATTCTCAGCTCTGATTGTACATTTTAATCACCTGGGGGCTTTTGGAAACTACTACTGTTGTACCTGAGACCACTAAAAACAGAATCCCTGGGTGAATGATGCAAGCATGGGTATTTCTGAAATCTCCCTGTGTGATTTTAATATTCAGTCAAGGTTGAGAACCCATCTATAATAATAAAAGTGTAATATGCAAATCAACCAAATAGCTGAACAGCAGAATGACTGTCCGGAAGACCTTCCAGACAAACTTCTGGATGAAGTCGCCAGGGCTGTGAAGGCCTACTCTTGCATGAATTTCGTGCGCCGGGCCTCTAGTTACAAATAATCAAAGAAAACTTAGGTGATACAAACAAACTTTAATACTTCATGAAGTGATCAGTGTCCATTCAGAGAACTGCAAGGTAGGGTGGAAGGCGGAGCTTTTATAGGATAAAGAATAAAAAATAAAAATAAAAAACAAGGAAGAGAAAAATGAAAAATATCGATTGGCTGGGGCCACAGAGTCAACCTGTTTGGGGTGAGAAGGAAAAAGAAATAAGTACGGATAGAGCCCAGAGTTGGGCTGGTATTTGGGGACTGGCTGACTAAAGTACTGCATTTCTGTCAAGGGGAGCATTTACCAGGACACAAATGTTATCTAAATTTCAGTTTTTTGACATGGCACCCTGGGCAGGAGCAGCTCCACTCTAGGCCTAGAAGTTTATTTCAACAAGTCATATGGTGACTCTGGTTTAAATTTTGAGAAATTGCCAAACTGTTTTCAGTGGCACCATTTCCCATTAACAGGAGCAATATATGAGAGGCTTTGTACATATATTCCTAATCACCTCTGATGGGAGGGTGGGAAGGGGATGGAGGAATTTTGTCATTTTCATCAGAGGGGAAGAAGGAACACCCACTCCCCTGGGATAAAGTGGGGAGAACACAATCTTCAGATTCCCTGAAAGAGATGAATCCCTGGATTCACAAAAGCAAGTCTAAAAATCAAAGTGACTTTGGCAGGGACCAAGTTACACAAGAAAACCATGATTTCCCCTTAGAAAGAAAAGCTCCCAAAGAGAATGTGTCTATATATGTTGTATGGTTCTTTCTCCCTCTGCAGCTGTCGGAGGAAGGAGAGATTGTCGATTTGCTGCTGATGAAAATACTCAGTTTCCTGGGCGTTAAATGTAAAAGACAGGAGCCTGAAAACTGCAGTGAGCAGCCCAAGTTGCTGTCAGAGGCCCAGTCCCCTCAACCTGCACAAGCTGCGCTCCAGGTTTAAGCTGTTCGACTACACACAATCCTCTGTAGAGTCAGCAGAAGGCCAGAGCCTCGGGCCTACACTTACCATTGATTCTGTAATCTCTCCAAGTCAATGTTTTCTGTGTCCATGGATAAGTTACCAAGAGTGGCATGTAAAAAAGCTAATAAAAAATGTATAGACATACACATACAATTGCCACTACCTGTGATATACTGTCCAAATAAATTTTCTTCTAGAAATAAAAATAGTATGGACTTCAAGGGGAAAAAACTCTTTTACAGACTAATTATTTCATTAGTCTTTTACAGACTAATAATTATTAATTATTTTCTTAGTCAGGGGTTGCCTTTGAATGGTTCTAGTTCAGGGTTTCTCAAACTGTGTCTGAGAGATGCTGTTGGATGCCATTAGTTTGCTAGGGCAGCTGGAACAAAGTACCACAAACTGGGTATTAAAACAACAGAAATTTATTGTCTCAGAATTCTGGAGGATAGAAGCTCAAAATCAAGATGTCAACAGGGCCACACTCCCTCTTAAGGCTCTCCAGAGGAGTCTTCTCTTCTAGCTTCTAGCATTTGTCAGCAATGCTCAGTGTTCCTTGGTTTGTAGATGCCTCTGCCATCACTTGACCTTTTCTCCTGTGTCTTTCTCTTTGTCTCTTTTCCTCTTCTTATAAGACACTAGTCATAGTGGATTGAGGGCTCACTCTACTCCACTATGACTTGGTCTTAACGACATCTGCAACAGTTCCTATTTCCAAATTTGGTCACATTCTGAGGTAATGGGTGTTAGGACTTCAATGTATCTCTTCAGGGGGCACAAGTCAACCCATAAAAGGTGTAATGACCCCCCAAAATGTTTCTGGATCAAATAAATGTGGGAAACACTGGATTATAAAAGGCTATTCAAGTTCTTTAGAATGGGAACTGTCAGAGCTTTTTAAAATTACTATATTTTATTTTATTTTATTTTAGTGTGTGTGTGTGTGTGTGTGTGTGTGTGTGTGTGTGTCGGAGCTTTTAATATGTTAAATGTGCACTGTGAGTCTCCTGGGATGAGATGAGCAAGAGCAGCAAAGTGTGTAATGATTCCCAAACATCTGGCTGCTTCTCAACTTTGGCTGCATGCTAGAATCCCTAGACTTCATCCCAATTTATCAGAATCTCTGGCTGGGACCCAGTTGTCAATATTTTTTTTAAGCCACCCAGGTGATTCCAATGTGCAGTCAGACTTGTTAACCATGCCCCTAATTCTGAGAACTACAGATCTAGATAATAAAAGGCTTCCAGATGTCTGTGTGGATAAGTGCACATTTCCCCTCCCCCATGCAGGGGAAGCACCTCACACATCCTCTCCAGGTCACCCTGTCTTGTCCCTCCTCACACATCCATTGCAGCAGATACTCTAGGTTGCCTGCTCCCAATCCATTCTATGCTTTCCTCCTTGCTATCAGAATCTTTGAGACCATGGGGAACAATCTGAAGATGGCAGAACAAAAAGATGAGAGGAGCATGCATGCCTGATGAAGTCTTTCAATAGCTGATGTAATCAAGGCGGAGTCGAACTACTGCCTTTTATCTGGACGAGAGCTTAAACGTCTTTTTATAATGGTTGAATCAGTATCACACCCTGCTACCCTGACAATCAAAAACCTAGGATCTTTTATAAACGGAGAGCCACATAACATGCAATATACATAAAACCTTGGCGATTTCATTATCTTCCATCCACCCAAAAGCCCATGACTATTCTCTATTGTGTCAGGTATGGGTATAAGCTATATATGCAGAGATGCTCATCAAATAACCCATAGCAAGGTGTACACATGTCTCCCAATAAACTGGTACAGAAACCTACCGAGACATACAAAACAGTCTATTTTAAATAGGAAATCTGGAGAAGTTATAAATTCTTCATTTCTCTTTCTCAACTTTTCCATCTACTCTCCACTTCTCTACTGACTTAAATATTCGAGCTGCCAACTCTTTCAACCACATTACATGTTAAGGAGAGACTGTACCATGATGTGACCCCTGACAACCTTGAGCTAGCTAGATCCGGGCCACAATAGAAATTGCTTCCCTTAAATCTCCTCACAGACTATCTGAGCCATCATTCACATATGCCCCAAAGCTTGCTGGCTCCTGGAACAGGCTGTCACCCTGCCCAGTAGTCTAACACTTGGTGCTGTTCTTGAGGCCCCCAACAGTCCCAGGCACATAGCAAGGGTTAAAAAAAAAAGACTATTATTTGCTCAGATGAAAATACAGCATGACAGCCCCTGCAAGGGCAAGGCACTGAACAGAAGTGTGGACAATCCCAACTTAACGAGGCAGAAGCTCAGTGCACAGTTCAAGGTTCTTTAAGTGTTTCCACCTCAGTGTTTCTTTCCTGATTCGTGCCCACTCCATAAAATTTGTCTTTCCCAGAACAATTATTTTCTGTCTGCTTGAATGGAGGCATGACCTCTGCTTTTCTCAGAACTTGGTTACTGGGCTCACTGCTTAAGCAAGAAACAGACCATGCTAGGTCTCAATTCTCTGCCTTTTTTTCCCCCCTTTCTTCTTTTCTTTTCTTTCTTTCTTTTTTTTTTTTTTTTTTTGAGATGGAGAAAGATCAAGAGAGATACGGAGAGAGATGGAGAGGGAGAACGATGGAGAGAGACAGAGAGAGGCAGTGGGATACAGGGAGAGCAGAGAGTGCAGAGGGAGAGAAAGAGAGCAAGAGAGTTGGAAGAGAAAAGAGAAAAAGATGGCGAGGAAAGAAAAAAGTGAGAAAGGGAGAGAAATGAGGAGAGTAGGAGATAGAGAGAGAGAAGAAGAAGAGGGAAAGGGAAGTTGAGAGGGAAAGACTAGAAGAGAAAGTTGGAGAAGGAGAGTGAGAGAAAAGTGGGGGATAGGAAGTGAGAGAAGGAGAATAAGGGGGAAAAAAGGAGTAAGAGGGGGTGAAAGGGAAAGAGAGGGAGAGGGAAGGAGAGAGGGGAGAGAGTGAGAGGAAAAGAAAGAGAGCCTGAGAGGAAGAGGAGAATGGGAGGAGAGGAAGAGGCACAGTGAGGAAAGAGAGGGAGAGAAAGAGGGAGAAAAATACAAATGGGAGGAGAGGGAGTGAGGGAGGAGTTAGAGAGCGAGTGGGAGAGGAAGGAGAGAGAGAGAGAGATGGAGAGGGTGGAAGAATGAGGGAGATGGGGAGAGGAAAAGAGGAATGGAGAGAAAGAGGAAGAAGAATAGCAAGGAAGTGAGAGAGTGATAGAGTGAGAGATGGGAGACTGAGAAGAAGAAAGTGAGAGGGAGTGAAAGAGGTAGAGGGAAATAGGGAGAGTGAAAAGGAAAAAAAATAGGGAGAAAGAGGAAGAGGGAGAAAATGGGAATGGAAGATAGTGGGAGAGATAGGGAGAATGAGATAGAGAGAGGGAGATGGGGGGAAAAGAGAGAGAGACCTGGGAAGAAGAGGAAGAGCCAGGGGGAGAGGAAGGGAGTAAAAGAGAGTCTGAGAAGGAGGAGATGGTGTGGGAGAGAAATAGGCAGAGAGGTGGAGAGGGAGAGAGGGAAAGTGAGAATTAGTATAAAGGGAGAGGGAAAGGGAATTAGAGCAAGAAAAAGGAAAAGGGAGAGGGAGAAGGACAGAGAGGGGGACAAGGAATGGAAGTGGGAGGGAGAGAGAGGGAGATGGAGTAAGAGGAAGAAAGGGAGAAAGAATGAGATCCAAGATGGTGGCGTAGATAAACATCTGGGCTGCTGCCGTCCACAACAATTTCCAAAACTACAACTAAAAGACAGAACGGCTATCACCCAGAACCACAGGAAAGCTGGCTGAGCGGAACCTCTACAACTAGACCGAAAGAGACGGGAGCAATCAGGGCACAAACGCTGAAAAACTGAGGTACAGGGGAGTGCGCGTGCGCGCGCGCGATATGAACTGGCGGCGGAGCCCAGCTGGAGGCGGGCGTTGCTTTCTTCAATCCGAAGAGAGACAAGCCCCCAATCTCTCTGAAATCCAGTTTCTGGGGAGAGACTGGGCTGTCTGCCAGCGGGTCGGAGAGTGAGGGTGGCGTGCTAGCAGAGCTGCTTGGAGGTAGAATTGTTGGCTGCGGAGACACGAGGACGCGGTTGCGGGGACACGGTTGGAGGCGGCTCACTGCTAGCCTTCGCTGTTTGCCACGCCCTAGCCTAGTGATGCCCTGAGATTCCACCCCGCACAATCTACAAACACACCCAAGCTCCTAGCAGCGGCTTTTGCATATGAATGGCCTTCTCTATTGCAGTTTAAACTAGTAAACTTGCAACCTGGTACAGACAGCTCCAAAGCCTCCAAGCTCCAAGCAGGGAGGAGAGGACGGAAGTTCTCACTGTAGCTCCTGCAGGGTAGCTCAGACAGCAGCTGAACTGCACCCCATTGGAGATCCAGAAGCCAGCATACCTAGAGGTCAGTGTGAGACACCAGATTTCAACTCCTCACATCCATCAGTGACACATTCGGGAGGTGGACTCAGTGAGCACCAAAGCCCCACTGAAACAAGCCCTGTACCACAAGCGTGTCTCCCGCGCAGCAGTGCTTCCATTATAGACACAGCGGGTCCTCACAACCAATTGGCCTGGAGGTCAATTCCTCCCAGGGTACCAACAGCAATCAAGGCTTAACTACACCAAAACTTTGCACTCAGCCCACAAAGGGGTGTACCAAGAGTGACCACCTAGGGTGATTGGGGAAGCTGAGATACCAGCCCCTATAGGTCACTGACCACACAAAGCCACTCCATCAACACAGGGAGGCAGCCAAAATGCGGAGACACCAAAGCATATCATGAATGGGAGAGATGGAGGAAAGTAAACTATTGGATGACACAGTGTTCAGAACCACATTTATAAGGTTACTCAAGAATCTTCTAAAAACCGCTGAGAAACTTGAAGAGAACTTCAAGGACCTTAATGAGAATACCAAAAAAATGGAAAAGGACCAGTCAGAAATTAAGCATACACTGTCTGAAATAAAGAATATACAGAAACTCAACTGTAGATCACCATACCCGAAGAGTCGAACCAAAGATCTGGAATATGAGGAAGCAAAAAACACCCAACCAGAGAGGCGGAAAGAAAGAAGAATCCAAAAGTGTGAGGATAGCATAAGGAACCTCTGGGACGGCTTTAAGCGTACCAACATCCGAATTTTTGGGGTGCCAGAAGAAGAGAGAGAGCAAGATACTGAAAACCTATTTGAAGAAATAATGACAGAAAACTTCCCCCACCTGGTGAAAGAAATAGACTTACAAGTTCAGGAAGCGCACAGAACCCCAAACAAGAGGAATCCAAAGAGGACCACACCAAGACACATCATAATTAAAATGCCAAGGGCAAAAGACAAAGAGAGAATCTTGAAAGCAGCAAGAGAAAAACAGTTAGTTACCTACAAGGGAGTACCCATACGACTGTCAGCTGATTTCTCAACAGAAACTATGCAGGCCAGACGGGAGTGGCAAGAAATATTCAAAGTGATGAACAGCAAGAACCTACAACCAAGATTACTCTACCCAGCAAAGCTATCATTCAGAATTGAAGGTCAGACGAAGAGCTTTACAGACAAGAAAAAGCTGAAGGAGTTCATCACCACCAAACCAGGATTACATGAAATGCTGAAGGGTATTCTTTAAGAAGAGGAAGAAGAAAAAAAAAGGTAAAGGTAAAAATTATGATCAACAAAAAGACATCAAATACATATCTACCAACAAGTGAATCTAAAAATCAAGTGAATAAAAAATCTGAAGAACAGAATGGACTGGTGAATATAATAGAATCAGGGACATAGAAAGGGAGGGGATGGACAATTCTCAGGGGGGAGGAGGTCTGAGGGGTGCAGGAAGAGATTGGACAAAAATCTTACACCTATGGATGAGGACAATGGCGGGGGGTAAGGGCATGGGGTGGAGTGGGGAATCAGGTGGAGGGGAGCTATTGGGGAAAAAAAAAGAGGAACACCTGTAATAATCTGAACAATAAAGATTTATTATTAAAAAAAAGAAAGGGAGAAAGAAGAAGAAAGCAGTTTGAGAGGAGAGAAAAGGACAGGAAGAGAGAATGAGAGGAAGAGGTGTTAGGGGTAGAAATAGAATATTGGGGACTAGCTATAGTTATAAGAAACATTAATCATGCTCTGTTAACCTTGATTGTTTTGTTCTAATTAAAGAAAGCACATTGTAACCTGGCTAGGAGTTGTAGCCCCACCCCACTCCAACCTGGGAGTCAACCTTGCTCCCAGGACCTTGGAGTCTTCTCTTTTGATTGTAATGTATAAAACAAAGTGAAAAACCACCATTCTCAGGAGCATCGCCTCAATGCTTTGAGATTTTGCTTCCTGGCAATTGTTGACAGTTTGGCTCAAACAAAAATTCTTTACAGGTTTGAATGTTTCTTATGTTAACACTTGATTACTTTAAAAAGCAATCTTCTTAACTGGGGGAACTAAAGTTTTACTAGCCTATGTTTGTTTAATATCTTTTTGTCACTTAGAATGAATAGTGTAATACTGTTTTATAATAATAGTAATGATATATGATCTTTTGGTAAAATAAGTTGGACAATCTTGCCAGCGTTTGAATTTTAAGAAACTTTTTCTTTTCTTTTAAGTATATTTTTTAATGATTTCAAAGAGGAAGAGAGAGATAGAAGCATCAATGATGTGTCGGAGGCTAAAGCAAAGAGCAATTAGCATAAAAGTGCAGAAGAGACATTGGAAGGCCAATGGACTTTGATATTCAGTAGGGCTGAATATCAGCACGACCAAATACATCCCTGGAAATGGGGACAGGCTGCCAGGAAATTCCAGCAACAGACAGGCTGGGCTGTCACAGATCAGTGGGGGAGGGACTCAGGTCTTTAAAAGGGTTGTGTTGACCACAACTCTGAGCAACTGATTGGGCACAGCTGACAAACAGCTGTGACTAGAAATTCGTGGGGGTGGGAGGGAGGTAGAGGAGGGAGGTCCCCTCAGCCCGCCTGCATCCTCTTACAGCCTGAGAGCCCCCAGGGGATGTCCAACATCCTTAGTGCTGCTGTGGAGGCTGGAGAGGCTCAGGGCTTCTGGCTGAGTGGGGCTCCCCCTGTGGGAGCACACTGACCACCAGGGGGCAGCTTCTGCGTTGAGCTTCTGACCCCTGGTGGTCAGTGCACATCATAGCAACCTGTCATTCGCCATTCAATTTGCATATTAGCCTTTTATTATATAGGATACCCTTGAAACCTATATGATCTTATTAACCAATGTCACTCCAATAAATTTAATTTAAAAACTGTAGTTATGTCAGCACGCACTTGGCCAATGCCCAACAACCATCTTCTCCTGGAATGATTCTGTTTGGACTTGACTGAATCCAACTCTGCCTGCCCTTGAACTTCCGTAAGGAAGTCAGGACCACATCCTTTAACAGGACTGGGAGTACCCTGCATTCCCTGGGACTCTTGGGCCCAAGGGCTAGGGCAGGCGTCCTCAAACTACGGCCCTCGGGCCACATGCGGCCCGCCGAGGACATTTATCCAGCCCGCCGGGTGTTTATGCCGTTTTGTTTTTTTACTTCAAAATAAGATATGTGCAGTGTGCATAGGAATTTGTTCATAGTTGTTTTTTTTAAACTATAGTCCGGCCCTCCAACCGTCTGAGGGACAGTGAACTGGCCCCTGTTTTAAAAGTTTGAGGACCCCTGGGCTAGGGAATGCCTACAACCCGCCCAATCCGCCCAGGCCCCAGGCGAGTTGTGGAAAAGGGATTTGCTGATCCATCACTTTAACTCGCCTGGAAGCATAGTCCAGAGGTGTAGCCCCACCCTTCCTGGTGTGTCCCCGCTCCACAGACCAGCAGCCCAACTAGTCCCCGCCCCTCGCACTAGTCCTCTTCCCTCCCCTGCTGCCCCTTCCGGGCTTGAGGACCTTCAGCAAGTTCACGCCCTTCGCGTCGCCCTACCCAAACCCCGCCCCCTGCACTCCCAGGCCCCGCCCCCGCGTGCGGGCCACCTTCGCTCCAGGGCTGCCCCTGCTCCCGCCTCCACCCGCCTGGGCGGCCTTGGAGCAGTGCCGCAACTCCTCCAGCGAACATGGCGCTCCGAGCCGCACGGATCGTGCGGGCCGCGGCCTGCAGCCTGCGCACCGCGTGGGCGCCCGCTACGCCCTGCCCGCCGCGGCCCTGGGGCCTGAGGGCGGGCGCCATCCGGACGCTGCGCACTGGTCCCAGTCTGCTGTTGGGTAAGCACGAGTGGGCACGTGGGTTAAGCTGGGCTGCCTCGGGGTGGGGGTGAGCTGGGACGCCTCCCTCCTCGCCCTGATCCTTACCTCAAGTCCCAGGTGCTGATCGCCCGGGTCAAGCCGTGCGACTTACACTTCTTTTATTGCTGGGATCTCTAATTGTGCAGCCCCTCCTCCCCTCCCTAAGTGGCGTGGCCGACACCGCAGCCTTTGTCCTGCAGGTTAGGGAGGGTGAGGGGGGGGGCGGGGTGCTGGAGCACGCTCGATCGCCCCGTCCCGGTCAGGAGTCTGCCGCTCGCTCCTGGAGAATCCGGCTAGTGGCCCTGAGCTTCTTCGTGACCTTAGGTTAGCTCTCATTTGTGGACCCTAAAAGTGGAGACAAATAATAGGCTTTTAGTTTGCTCCACGGATCATATCAATGAGAACTCCAAGTAAAAGCAAAGCAGGAGCACTTATTGAAGTGAAAGCACTGGATCTAGATTTTTACTAGTTATAGCAAGCAAAACTTTGTCCGTTTCCCTCATCAGGAAAATGGAAATGATAGTCTTACCTCACAGAGTTGTTAGGAGGGTGAAATAATAGTAATGTAACTGTTGTACGTAATGCCTGGCACATAGTAAGTACTTGATGTTATTAAATTTTAATTCATAGAATCAAATAGCAAGAAATGGACCGATATTAATATATTTTGTCTGCCTAGTGACTTTGAAAGAAGGGAAATACAAACCTTACATAGATTACTCAAAACGCCTAATTATCTGAGGCTCAAAGCTCAGTAAGAAAGTAATTATTTACATAATCTCCTGTCCACTTTTTTCCTGTTGTGCCAAGGGTTAAAGAATTGTACTAATCATTGAACCTAAATAGCCTGGCCTAGAAAAAAGGCTTAAATGGACTTAAAAGTCAAGTGGACCTTGGCACATTTAGCTCAGCAATGTGGCTGCCTCTTCCTCTAAACTTTTGCTTGTTCAGTTGCTAAACTGAATGTGAGAGCCATCTTATTCTTAAGATTATCTTTACAATTAGGTAAGATGGCAAGGCCAAAATCAGGACAATGGTCTCAGAGAAGTCATATTTATAGTTCTCCAGCCTTTTAAAAAGTATGTTAGTTTTAAACAACCCGTTCTAGAGTTGTAAGAGAATGATAGGGAGAATTCAGTGTTGTAGCCAAATAATTATATACTAGATATTTTGCTCAGAATCCCTTTTCCTTAAACTTTTAAAAATTACTTAACTCCAACTTTTAAGAGTTTACTAAATTGTTTAGAAATGGGAGTACAAATAAAATAAACTCTGCACTTGCTTGCTTTGTACTTATAATCTACCTTCCTGGGGAAAATTGGTAAGTGGGCTATATCAGTAGTATGTTAAGTTCTATGAGTGTGTTTGGGGATATGGTGGGAGGAGAATAGTGCAGAGTGCTATGGGAACGTGGTAGATGGGCCCAGGAACCCAGTCTTTAAGGGCTAGACTAGGCTTGTGGCAGGAAAGAGCTTCCAAACTGAACTATGAAATAGTCAAGAAAAAATGAAAGGTGGGGACAGTGTTGCAGTCAGAACATCAAGTATAAACCTCAAACTTTTTTTAAATCCGCACTGAAGGAATGAAGATATTTTTTCCATTGACTTTTACAGAGAGTGGAAGGGATGGCGGGGAGAGAGACACACACATCAATTGGCTGCCTCCCAAACTCGAGCCTCCACTGGGGCCAGGGATTGAACCTGCAACCGAGGTACGTAACTGGCATGGCAAGCGAACCCAGGACCCTTCAATCAGTGGGCCAATGCTCTAACTACCTAGCAACATCAGTGAGGCCAAATCTTAAGCTTTTTAATAGGATTAGATTGATCTAAAAGCATTCAGTTATTTGAAATGGAACAAAGCAAAGCAAATTCCTTTGTCACAGATTTTGCAACTTTTTCCACTGAATACAAAATTAAAGTTTTTTAATGCTAAGGGGGAAAGAAAGGAATAAGCTATACTCTTTTTACATTCTTTTGCGCATCAGAGCTGTGTAATCAAAGCAATTTAATGCTGTTTTAAGTACAACTATCTTTGGGTAAGGGGAAGAGTGAACCAGCATGGCTTACTTTAAAACAGTATTGGAATTAATGAACCATTTCCCATTCACTTCTGATGCATTATTTTTGGAAAAAAATACTTCATTTTGGAAAGTAATATATATGTAAGATAGTATATACTTTTTAAAAATTACTTATTTCTGCCGAAACCGGTTTGGCTCAGTGGATAGAGCGTCGGTCTGCGGACTCAAGGGCCCAGGTTCGATTCCGGTCAAGGAAGGACATGTACATTGGTTGCGGGCACATCCCCAGTAGGGGGTGTGCAGGAGGCAGCTGGTCGATGTTTCTCTCTCATTGATGTTTCTAGCTCTCTATCCCTCTCCCTTCCTCTCTGTAAAAAAATCAATAAAATATATTAAAAATAAATAAATAAAAATAATAAAAAATTACTTATTTCTTAAAGCAAGTACTTTTAACATTAAATCCTAAATAATTTTTTTCATATCTCTTAAATTTTGGTCAGTCTTTCTTCCAGGAATTGTTGAATATTTGACCATATCTTTTTTTTAATAAACTTTTTTATTGATTTCCAAGAGGAAGGGAGAGGGATAGAGAGATTGAAACATCAGTGATGAGAGAGAATCATTGATTGGCTGCCTTCTGCACCCCCCACACTGAGGATCGAGCCTGCAACCCCGGCATGTGCCCTTGACCAGAATCGAACACAGTAACCTTCAGTCCACAGGCCAACACTCTATCCACTAAGCCAAACTGGCTAGGGCCACCATATCTTTGAAGAGAAACTCATAAAGAAAGCCAAGCCCTAAATGGTTTGGCTCAGTGCATAGAGCGTCAACCTGTGGACTGACTGGTCCCGGGTTTGATTCCGGTCAAGGGCACATGCCTGGGTTGCGGGCTTGGTCCCCAGTGGGGGCGTGTAGGAGGCAGCCAATCAATGATTCTCTCTCATCATTGATGTTCCATCTCTCTCTCGCTCTCCCTTCCTCTTTGAAATCAATAAAAATATATTTTAAAAAAAAAAAGAAAGCCAAGGGCTAACCTGTCCAATGAAAGATCAATAGAACTTGACTTTCCACCTGTTCAAGGCTTAGCTCTGAGGTAACTGTTATCTTATAGTTTGCTTCTTTAAATGATGTTAGCCTATTTCTTCCACACAGGCCTGAATTCCATTAAAATGGAATTTTAAGAACTTATTTAAGTTGTAATTTACTAGGTCAATTTCATTCCTGTAAGATTCCACTTTGCCTGCAAGCAACCAAGTTGCAGGGAAGCTGTCTTAGGTCAACTCTAAAAAGGCACGTTATTTTTTAGCTTAAATAATTTATGAGCAGTCTGTCCTCATTCCAAAACTTCATCACTCCAAATCTGTCTTCAGAGGGACAGACTTTTCTGTAAGACAGACCAATTAGTAGATAATTATACATTTGAAATATCCTCAAATTTTTTGTGTGTGATTTAGACTAAGTAAGGTTAGAGCAGATAATCAAATCTCCAAAAGATGCGCAAGGTGTTCACATCAAGCTATCTTTGTCTAAGTGATAGCACTGTTAAGATGTACCATCTAGTAGCGATCATTTTTTCCAGGGCATGTACTATTGAAAGGCAATGTCAATGAGTCAGACCAAATACTGGAAAAGTTTTGTCTTTTGACAGCATTGATATAAAAAATGCATTATAAGAAGTGATGCTACTGCTTTTCTGAAATATTGGTCTTCTATTTTAGTGCGTAAATTCACAGAGAAACATGAATGGATAACAACAGAAAATGGTATTGGAACAGTGGGAATCAGCAATTTTGCACAGGTATTGGATTGTCTCGAAATAGTTAAAATAGTCTGCTGTCACCTAAATTGGGTTGGTTCTGTCTTTTAAAATTTGTTTATTCTGCCCTTAGTATTTTGGGCCCTTTACAGGCCCGTAGAGAAACATCAATCATAAGTGAAACAAGTGAAAAACAATCTGGTTAGGGGAGTATGTAGTGTTAGAGATACTGAAAGGTTAACATTTAAAAATTGAAGGTAGGAAACAAACCTATTCAAGAAAGAAATGTGTTTGTTTCATATTGGGGTAGTTAAGGAAAGAAGCAGCAAAAGGGTAGAGTGTTGATAGTGTTTTGTGGATACAGTGAAACACACATGACCAGGGGAGATGAAGAGGGAAAAAAACCTAGATTGGCACAGATTACCCAGAGGGAGACCTTTTATTTAGCCTATCTATTTCTCTATTAACTCCCCTATTCCCACTGATCCCATATTTGAAATATTGTATAAAAGAAAACGTTAAGTCAAATGGCAGTACCAGTTAATAATTTTAAACTGGATCTCTGGGAGGTGGGGCACTATGGGGAAAGGGGATGATAACTGATGGAAATATAAAATATTTTATAGAAATGTTGGAATATCGGGTATTGAAAGTCAAGGACAACTATATCTTCATTGGTATGTCTGTGTACCTACTGAAGCCCAGTACAGGGTGCTTGTGAAATATTGTATAGTGTCCATACCTCCTGGAATTTATCAGTGTAGTAACCTACATGGAAAACGACATACAAAACATTACAAGATGGATAACCTGAGTGGTACAGTGGGTAGTAATCTGATGGAGAGATAATTTCTTATTGGAGTCAAGATCTTCAAAGAGTATAAGGCATGTGACTAGGAGTTAAAGAATTAATGGGTAAGATTTAAGCAAATGCTGAAGAAGAAATGGCTGCAGAAGTGAAAAAACACGAAGTGTGATTGATTCTTCTCAGAGGAGTTAGTAATCTTTCGGAGGACATACGATTTGTTTTGAGGTGGGTCTCTTGTAGGAAGTCCAGCTAGTGGCCTGTTTCCTTGCAGGTCCTGAGCCAAGAATAGTTTTGTGTTTTAAAGGGTTGTAAGATATAGAAAATGCTAGTGTGTTTTTGCTCACTCCATATGTAACAGGTGCCCTTATGTTATGCTGTATCCTGTGCTTTTTCTGTGGGACCATTCCATTCAAGAACAAAGAGCACCATGATTCCAATCTGTGTGTATTTACTAACCCTTCCCTGAGGTTTGTGTATGTTGGATATTGTGGTGTTTTAGATCACTGAGTGTACAGAAGAGAGAATTCAAACAAAATATTGCTGTTCTTCAGTTTTGTTTGTGGAATTTGAAAATACTCAAATTTAAAATAAATTACTGGACTGTGGGGGAAAAAAAGGGTTGTAAGAAAAAACACAAAAAATGTGGCCTATCAAATGTAAAATTTGTACTACTATCTGAAATTCCAGGGGATTCGGTGTTTGGCTTGCTCCTACTTATTAGGAGGTTTAATTTTATTTCTTAGAGTTTTTTTGTTTGTTTGTTTGTTTTTAGGAAGCATTGGGAGATGTTGTTTACTGTAGTCTGCCTGAAATTGGGACAAAATTAAACAAGCAAGGTGAGTATTTTTCTTACCTTGGTTTGTCATCATTCATGCCATGAATTTTCTTTACCTAACCTTTACCTTGAATAATAACTTTTTTTTTTAATCCTCACCAGAGGATGTTTCCACTGATTTCAGAGAGATAGGAAGGAGGGGAGTAGGGGGTAAGAGGGTGGGAGGGAGGGAGGAAGAGGGAGGGGGAAGAGAGAGACAGAGAGAAAGAAAGAGAGAAAGCCCGAGATTAGAGTCACATCTTGACAGCTATTGTCCTGGTGTGCTAGAGTTCTCGGAGAGAATCTGCTGATCTTGATTCACTGACTCGGGCAGTAAGTGCCCCTGGTAGTGCCCAGATCAGAAACATGGCGGGGGGGAGGGGGGGGAGAAAGAGAGAAAGATTGATCAGTTGCCTCTCGTACGCACCACTGGCCAGGGCTTGAATAACTTTTATGCACCTAGGATCAATTAGAGTGCTTTTCATTCAAGTAACAGAAAACTTAAAAGAACCAGGAAGGGAGAGGGAGAGAAATATCAATTGGTTGCCTCCCACACACACCTCCACCGACTGGGATCAAGCATGCAACCTTGGCATGTGCCCTGACTGGGAGTTGAACTGGAAACCCTTTGGTGCACGGGACGATGCTCAACCAACAAAGCCACACTGACCAGGGCTATGTATTATACTAATACAAATAGTCTGGGCATAGATGAAGAGAGGATTGGTTGAGTGGCTCAGTGAAGGACATGACCTCTTTTAGTACTTTTTCTGCCTCAGTGTGTCACAGTGCACAACATGGCATCAAAATCTTAGACATTGTCACATTTTCAAATGACAATGTCCAAAAACAGGAAGAGACAGAAAGGCTTTCATTTTTATTCTCTTACATCTCATTAGCCAGATATGGGTTATATTTGCCACCCTTAGTTGTAAGGATGATGGCAAAGAGAATAATGAGCATTTTTAGACATTATAATGGAAGGTAGGAAGAAGTAGAGGGAAATGGGTGTTAGCCTCTTTGCTCTCCACTCCACATAATCATATTGAGGCCTATTAAGTTTAAAAAGTAAAATCTGCTTTTCTTTGATGTAGTAAAGCATATGAGCTAAAAGGGGTCAGAACCTGGTTTTCAAGTCTGGTCTCACAACATGTTAGCTGTGTGATTTTGAGGAACATACATAATCTAGGTCTCATCTATAAGTTAGGATAATAATAATAGTATCTACTTCATAGAGTTATAAGGATTAAATAAAATTTAGCATAATGTAAGTATCTTTGACAGTATTGGCCATCTCTTTTTCTGCTTAAACTTTCCCCATCATTTATCTTGTTCGATTTTTTTCTGCTTCCTGTCTCTCAACATCCTGGTTGGACCTCTTTTTGAAGGTCTTCCTAGAAACCATTTCTGATGTCATAATAAAACCCTCAGTGTGATTAATAATCTTTTTTTCTATACATCAATGCACAGTTCTCATTTTCTCAACTTCTTTTATTTACTGTGTACCCACTCTGCTACTCAAGCAGACCATAAATTTCTGAACATCTCTTTATAGTAAGTGAGTGTCATGAGCCTTTTTGTGCATTAAAAAATTCTATTAATATAAGTATGCTGGTAATATCCTTAAACTTAAAAATGCCTTTTTAAAACTTTCTACAAAATGTATTTTTAAATTGATACATATAATGAAAATACATAGATCTTAAGTATACAATCCAATGACATACTGCATGAATCTTCCCAATTGAAACCCTTCTCAATAGACAACCTCTTCTAATTTATGTCCCCATAGATAAGATTTGCCCATTCTTCAACTTTTTTAAAGGAATCACACAATATGTATTATGTCTGATTTCTTTTATCCAATGTCATGACTTTTGAAATTCATTCATGTTGATCAGTTTTTTTATTGATTTCAGAGAGGAAGGGAGAGAGAGAGATAGAAACGTCAATGATGAGAGAGAATCATTGATCGGCTGCCTCCTGTGCACCACCCACTGGGGATCAAACCCTCAACATGGCATGTGCCCTGACTGGGAATTGAATAGTAACCTTCTGGTTCAAAGGTTGACGCTCAACCACTGAGCTACTCCAGCTGGGCAGTAGTTCAATTTCTAGTTGCTAAAGAATGTCCCACTGTATGAATAGACACATTTTTATCCTTTCTCCTGTTGATGGATTTTTGTGTTATTTCTAGTTGGGAGTTACTATGAATAAAGCTACTATAAACTGTTTTGTATAAGTCTCTTTTTGTGAATGTATGTCCTCACTTCTCTTGGGTAAGTACATACAGTAGTATTTCTGGCTCATAGTGTAGGTATATGTTTAACTTAATAAGAAACTTCCAAGCAGTTTTCCAGAAGCTATAGATCTCATTATGGTTTAAGCTTGAATTTCCTTAGGAACATTATTGTTGAACAACTTTGTGCTTTTTGCTAACATCTTTATTTGTGAAGTCTCTAGTCAAGTCTTTTACCAATTTCTTTGTTTTTCGTGTGTGTTTTTTTACCATTGACTTTTAGGCATTCTTTTTGTTTGTTTGTTTATCCTCCCTCATAGGAGGATATTTTTCCTTTGATTTTAGAGAGAATGGAAGGGAGGGTGGGAAGGAGAGAGAGAGACAGAGACAGAAACACTGATGTGAGAGAAACATCAATTGATAGCCTACTGCATGTGCCCAATTGGGGCCAGGAATCAAACCTGAGACCTTTCTATGCACAGATCAGCACTCTAACCACTGAGCAACACTGGCTAGAGCTAGGCATTCTTTATACTAGATACAAATTCTTTATCAGATATATATTTTGTAAATATTTTGTCATAGCTTGTGGTTTTACCTTTTCATTTCTTTAAGCTTTTTTTTTTTTTTCATGAAAAAGCTTTTTAAAAAAAATTTTTTTTTATTGGTTTTAGAGAGGAAGGGAAAGAGATAGAAACATCAAGGATGAGAGAGAATCATTGATCAGCTGCCTCCTGCATGCCCCTTACTGGGGATTGAGCCTGCAGCCCAAGCATGTGACCTCCTAGTTCATAGGTCGATGCTCAACCACTGTGCCACGCTGGGAGTGTTCTGATTACTGCTTCTATTTCATCATTTGTTATTGGCCTTTTCACGTTTTCTGATTCTTCTTGATTCGGTTTTGGGAGACTATTTTTTTGGGAATTTGTCCATGTCATCCACATCGTCCAATTTGTTGGCATATAGTTGTTCATAGTATTTTCTTACAATCCTTTGTATTTCTTTGGTGCCAGTTGTTACTTCACTACTTTCATTTCTGATTTTACTTATTTGGGTCCTGTTTCTTGATGAGCCTGGCTAAAGGTACATCAATCTTGTATATCTTTTCAAAGAACCAGCTCTTGGTTTCATTGCTCTTTTGTATTGTTTTTCTAGTCTCTATGCCATTTATTTCTGCTCTAAACTTTATTATTTCCTTCCTTCTACTTACTCTGGGCTTTTCTGGTTGTTCTCTTTCTAATTCTTTAAGCTGTAGATAGTCTATTATTAATTTTTCTTGTTTTTTGAAGTAGACCTATAATGCTATGAACTTCCCTCTCAGGACTGCTTTTGCTATGTCCCAGAAATTTTGCATTGTTGTACGTTTGTTTTCATTTGTTTCCAGGAAGTTTTTAATTTCTTTCTTGCTCTCATTGGTATCCCATTCATTGTTTAATAAATGTTATTTAGCCTCCATGTATTTGAATGTTTTTGAGTGTTTTTACTGTAGTTGATTTCTAATTTCATTCCATTATGATCTGAGAAGATGCTTGATGTGATTTCAGTCTTCTTGAGTTTGTATAGACTTGTTTTGTGTCCTAACATGTGGTCTATCTTTGAGAATGTGCATGACCCATGTGCACTTGAGTAGAATGTATATTCTGCAGTTTTGGGGTGAAATATTCTATAAATGTCAATTAAATCCATCTGATCCAGTATATCCTTTAAAGTTACTATTTCCTTGTTAATTTTTTTGTCTGGAAGATCTATCCAGTAGTCAGAGGGATGTGAAAGTCCCCTACTATGACTGTATTGCTGTTGATCTCTCCCTTAAAGTCTCCCAGAAGTTTTTTTAAGTATTTAGATGCTCCTACATTGGGTGCATATGTATCAGGGTTATATCCTCTTGTTGGACCCATACCTTTAGTTTTAAGTAGTGACTTATATAGTCTCTTGTAATGGCCTGCTTGTTTCCATTTGCATGGAAAATTTCCATCCCTTCACTCTCATCCTGAGTCTTTTGTTTTGAGGTGGGTCTCTTGTAGACAGCATATAATTGGGTCATGTTTTCATATCCATTCTGCTATCCTATGTCTTTTGATTGGAGCATTTAATGCATTTACATTTAAGGTTATTACTAACTAGAGGTCTGGTGCATGGATTCGTGCACATTGAAAATAAATTAATTAGAAGGTGGCTGGTGGGGTGGGACTGGGTGAGACGGGCCGGACATGCCCTGGAGCCAACCTCCCCAGTCCCTCCCCTGCCGGTGACACCTGGAATGGTGCTGGGGCTCGAAGGGCATCTGAGGAGTGAGTGGGTTCCCTCGGCCTGGCCTGCAGGGATCGGGCTGAAACCAGCAGTCTGACATCCCCCGAGGGGTCCTGGAGTGCAAGAGGGCATTCTGCAAAGTTGCTGTCGCTCAGCAGCTCCTGCATTGAGTGACTGCCCCCACGTGGTCAGTGCGTGTCATAGCTACCAGTCGAAGCTTCTTCCCCCTGGTGGTCATTGCACATCATAGCTACCGGTCAGACAGTCGCTTCAGTTCTTATATATATATACTAGAGGCCTGGTGCATGAAATTCGTGCACAGGTAGGGTCCCTAGGCCTGGCTGGTGATCAGGGCCTATCAGGGCTTTCCGGCTGCCAGCCGGGGCCTTCCTTCATTCCGCACCACCCCCTGGTGGTCAGCACACGTCATAGCAAGCCATTGAACTCCTGGTCTCCCAGTCAAACTCCTAAGGGGACACTTTGCATATTAGCCTTTTATATATATAGATAGATGGGTACTTATTTGTTGCCATTTTAATTATTTATGCCTATGTTTCACTGTCTCTTTATTCTTCTCATTACAGCAGGCCCTTTAGCATTTCACGCAGTGATGGTTTGGTGGTAATAAACTCCTTTTGCCTGTTTTTGTCTGGGAAGCTCTTTATTTCACCATCTATTTTTGTAAATTATATTTTTATTGATTTCAGAGAGGAAGGAAGAGGGAGAGTGAGATAGAAACATCCATGATGAGAGAGAATCATGGATCGCCTGCCTCCTGCAAGTCCCCCACTGGGGGTCGAGCCCACAACCCGGGCATGTGCCCTTGACCGGAAATGTACCTGGGACCTTTCAGTTCGCAGGCCAACACTCTATCCACCGAGCCAAACCAGCTAGGGCATCACCATCCATTTTGAATGATAGCCTTGCTGGATATAGTAATCTTGGTTTCAAATCCTTGCTTTTCATTACTTTGAATACTTCATGCCATTGCCTTCTGGCCTGTAGAGTTTCTGATGAGAAAACATCTGACAGCCTTATGGTTGCTTTTCTCTTACTGCCTTTAAGATTCTCCCTTTGTCTTTAATTTTTGGCATTTTAATTATGATGTGTCTGGGCATGGGCCTGTTTGGGTTCCTCTTGTTTGGGACTCTCTGTGCCTCCTGAACTTATATGACTTTTTCCTTCACCAATTTAGGGAAGTTTTCTACCATTATTTCTTCAAACACGTTCTCTATCCCTTGCTCCCTTTCTTCCCTTCTGGCACATTTATTATGTGGATATTGTTACATATGATGTTGTTCCACAGCTCCCTGAAGCTGTCCTGTTCTTTACTTTTTGGTTCTCTGAGTGATTTTTTTTCTATACTGTCTTCTAATTTACTGATCCATTCCTTGGCTTCCCCTAATCTACTGTGTGTTCCTTCCCTGTTCTTTACTAGTGCTATGAAATTCTTCATATGTTTTCTCATGCTGTTAAGCATCTTTGCCATCATTATTCTCAACTCTATGTCTGCTAATTTCTTTTCTCCATTTCATTTAGCTCTTCTGGAGAATTCTCTTATTCTTTCATTTGGGGCTTTTTTTTTTTTTTGTCTCCCTATTTTGGCTGCCTGTTTGGGTTTGTGACTGTGTATTAGGTAGATCTGTTACGCCTCCCAATCTTCATTGCAGGACAGTGTATAACGCTGTTTCTGACTAATTCATTAGGCAAAGACTCAAAGCCTCCAGAGACCCACCTCTGCCTGCAGACTGATTGTATAGTTAAGATGTTCTTTTTAAACAAAAGCTAAAGCCGAAACCGGTTTGGCTCAGTGGATAGAGCGTCAGTCTGCGGACTGAAAGGTCCCAGGTTCGATTCCGGTCAAGGGCATGTACATTGATTGCGGGCACATCTGGGTAGGGGGTGTGCAGGAGGCAGCTGGTCGATGTTTCTAGCTCTCTATCCCTCTCTCTTCCTCTCTGTAAAAAATCAATAAAATATATTTAAAAAATAAATAAAAATAAAAAAATAAACAAAAGCTAAAGACACTAATCTCTTCCTAAGCACCATTTTAGCTATCCTATATAATAAAAGGCTAATATGCAAATTGTCCCCTTGGGAGTTTGACCAATCAGAAGTTCAACCGCTCGCT
The DNA here is from genome assembly GCF_951640355.1 of Cnephaeus nilssonii. Taxonomy (NCBI): domain Eukaryota; kingdom Metazoa; phylum Chordata; class Mammalia; order Chiroptera; family Vespertilionidae; genus Cnephaeus; species Cnephaeus nilssonii. The sequence goes on along the minus strand of NC_137091.1, from coordinate 25,992,437 downwards.
ATGATGTACACTGACCACCAGGGGGCAGCGCAGAAGGAAGGCAGGCCCCAGCCGGCAGCTGGGGAAAGGAAGGCCCCGGCCAGCAGCCAGAAGGCCCCGATTGGCCCTGATCACCGGCCAGGCCTAGAACCCTAACCGTGCATGAATTTCATGCACCAGGCCTCTAGTATCCCAAATATTTTGGTATATTGTATTCTCATCATTCACTTCAGAGCACTGGATATTGTCTTATAGGTGACTAAGGCTCTATTAATTTTTCAGCCCTTTTTAAAGAATATATTTTTATTGATTTCAGAGAGGAAGATAGAGGGAGAGAGATTGAAACATCAATGATGAGAATCATTGATTGGCTGTCTCTTGCATGCCCCTACTGGAGATCAACCTTGCAACCTGGGCACGTGCCCTTCATAGGAATGGGACCCGGACCCTTCAGTCTGCAGGCCTGACGCTTTATCCACTGAGCCAAACTTGCTAGAGCCAGCTTTTTTTTTTTTTTAACTGTTCTTTAGATTGGTTAATTTCAGATTATCATTCTTCATGTTCACTGATCCTTTCTTTCTAGGAAACCCTCATTTTCCAACCACCTTGGCAGCCCCATACTTCATCCTTTGACCCTTCAAAGAAATAAGACTGGTTTTCTACTTGTGTTCTAATTACACTGTGGTCTTTGGATAGCGTGGTGTTATCAGTGTATGCAGTGTATAAAAGAAGATCTCAGTTTGAGTCCTTTTTTTTTTCCCCAATCATTGACTTTCCTTTTGGTTATCCTACAGATCCTTCACATAATTGTTTTTTTGGTGTATCTGTAGAAAGGTTGGTCTGAGGTACTTTACTGCTACTGGAATATTCTGAATTTTTATTTTTATTTTTTTCTGAGCCATAGTAAATTGAAAGAAGGTTTAGTTTTAGTGAACTCAAGCACTTCTGGTATTCAGATACATCACCATTTGTTTACTCTGTCTAAAAGAAATAGGTCTGCTTTATTGAGGATATTGATACCATTCTCATAGGTGATACAAACATGACAAAATTTACGATTTTATTTTTAAATAAAGATACTTGGAATTTTATCATGATTGTACTTGAAGTGACCAATTTTCTATATTGGCATTTTCAGGTCATTAACTTTTAACATTTAATATTTTCTTAATTTAGATGAGTTTGGTGCTTTGGAAAGTGTGAAAGCTGCTAGTGAACTCTATTCTCCTCTGTCAGGAGAAGTAACTGAAATTAATACAGCTCTTGTAGAAAATCCAGGACTTGTCAACAAATCTTGTTATGAAGACGGTAAGTTGTTAATCTGGAGTTAAAAGCAAAATTTAGCGGATTGTGACTTTATCTCTTAGCACTTTTTGGTACTAAATAGAGATGTTCTGCTTTTAATAAAGAAAGCACAGATAAGCTGAATATCTAAGGTTATGTTTATTAAGATCTTTGTTGATAAAATAAAGCACGGCCTTATTTTACAGGGTTCTTAGTATCAAACACTTGCAAAGTATTTACTTCTTCAAACATAAAGCATCTATATTGTGATGTAAGTGATAACAGAATAATACTTATTTCATTAATTTTCCGTTTTCTCACATATTCATCTTTACAGTTACCCAGTGAGGTAGGCTAGTAGCAATTTCTCCATTTTGTAGATTAAATGAGGCCCAGAAAGGATTTATCTGTTAAGGTCACACATCCATAAATGGTAAAATTAGGATTAGGTTGTAGTTCTCTGTTGCCTGTCACCAAGCCCTTCTAACTCTCTACTTTTTATGTCTTTCACATCAGTAGTTAACAATGTTGGTGTTCCTCTTGCTAATGAAAGTTATACCTGGTCTCTTGTATACTTGGATCCCTATGTAAAGTCTTCAGTGTCATTTATTGATGCTTATTACAATCTAACAGTTCTTAATCCATTATAGTGGAATCTATTCTAGTTTTAATCTTTTCGATAATGATATGCAAGGATATTAATTTAATTATAAATGCTAAAACTTAAAATTCCTTGAACAAATGGGTCATTGAGGTAAATAATACTACATTAATTTTGAGGCACTAAAGAATTTATTTTAAAACAAGTGTTGGTAAGGATGTGGAGAAATGGGAATCCTATTGCAGTGTTTGTGGGAATGCAGATTGGAGCAGCCACCATGGAAAACACTATGGAGGTTCCTCAAAAAATTAAAAATGGAACTACCTTATGACCCAACAATTGCACTTCTGGGTATATAGCCGAAGAAACCCAAAATACTAATTCAAAAGAATATATGCACCCCTATGTTCATTGTACATTATTTACACAAGTGCCCATCAATAGATGAGTAGATAAAAAAAAACACTGTGGTACACATATACATTACTCTGCCATAAAAAAAAGAATGAAATCTTATTATTTGTGACAGCATCGATGGACCTAGAGGGTATTATGTTAAGTGAAATAAGTCAGGCAAAGAAAGACAAATCCTATATGATTTTACTTACATGTAGAATCTAACGAATAAAATAAATGAACAAACAAATAGAAACCAACTCATATATACAGATAACAGACTGTTGAGGAGAGGCATTTGGAGAGTTGGGTGAGAAAGTCAAGAGAATAAGGAGTACTAATTAGTAGTTACAAAACAGTCAACATAGGAAATATAATCAATCAATAATATTGTAATAATTGTGTATATGTTAGGTGGGTACTCAAAACATCAGGGGGGAGATCCCTGTATAAAGCATATGATTGTCTAACCACTATGCTGTGCATCTGAAACAAATACAAAATAATATTAAATATAAGCTAATTTAAAATAAAACTTTTACATTTTTTAATGAATTTGACTTTAACTCTTTAAAAAGGTAATTTGGAATATAAGATACTTTTCTTTGGTTGCAGGTTGGCTGATCAAGATGACACTGAGTAACCCCTCAGAACTAGATGAACTAATGAGTGAAGAAGCATATGAGAAATACATAAAATCTATTGAGGAGTGAAAATGGAACCCACCTAAATAAAGTAGTCTGAAACAACTTACCTAGCATAGTTGTCTTAACTTAGTGATGGATAAAAGATTTAATAATTCCCATGAAAAAAGAAACTACAACAATGCTACTGGACGAAAATACCACTTAACCATCTAATGATGGCAGATAAACACAATGTGCATCTTTTCCACAACACCCTATGGTTTTTAGGCGAGGCTGCAGTTATAATATTCAGAATTCCTGAAATTATCTGTGGTAAAATTTAGTAATAAAAATTATATATTTCAAGGATAACATTGTTATCGTAAGCCTTATATAATACTGTAACTTGCTTACATCAGTCTTTGGATTTGGGTCAAAATACTTGATCTTTCCATTGGAAATAACAGGCAGTAGAGAAAAGTTTATATTGTCACAGTGTCAGATGATGAACAATACTGTCTTAATTTAGCAATATACTGAGTTTGCTGGTGCTATTTTTATACACTGAAGTAGCAGCCTCGCAGGAAAATAAGGAAGTTTAATAATAAAACATTCAACTTCATTAATGTTTTTTGTTTTGCTGTTAATATATCATTTAGTGACTATGCTAGTATTTGTGAAGATATGAATTTTAACTTACTAAAGTTTTTGTTTGTTTTAAGGTAATTGAAGCCATAACAATGAAAGGTTCCAAGAAAATGTTTCCTTTTAGTCATTCATAAATGTGATTTTTCTTAAGCAAAAATCTAATTGCCTGATAATATTAAGTACTTTTTGGTCACCTTTAATATCATGAAAAAGAAACCACTGATACTGTTTTTCTGTCTGCTAACTTAGAAAAGAGAAGAGGAAAAACAAAGAAAGGTGAAAGTTTGGTCAGTAAGGCACATGGATGACATCCTTAAGAAAGTTAAATCATTCAGGTTTTCACTTACATAATCGGAATAGAAGTGAAACTTTTTGAGCTCAGAGACTGACTTAGACAGTGAATGTGCTTTATAGTGTAAGCATATTTACCGTCCCAAATGATATTTTAATTCAGCCAACTGTAATATGTGGATATTTCTGGGAGAGATATTATATACACACTAGAGGCCCGGTGCATGAAAATTCATGCACTGGAGGGGGTCCCTCAGCCCGGCCTGCCCCCTCTCACAGTCTGGGAGCCCTAAGGGGTGGGAGGTGACCCGCCCCCATTACACCTCTGCTGCTGCCACTGCCAGCAGTGCAAGCCTCAGCCAGCCTTGGTTACCTGAGCCTCGGGTGACCCTGGGTGGCTGGGCAGCCGCCATCCGAGGCTTGCCTGTGCCTCAGGCTGGCCCTGGGTGGCTGCGGGGCTGAGGGGACTGGGAGACTCTGGAGGCAGGCGCGCGGAGCGGCTGGACCTGCCTGGGGGCAGGTGGCCACTCCATGTGTCTGCTGCCCCAGCAGTGCTGAGGGGACTGGGCGCCGCCATCTTGTGGCTGTGGGCGCCTCCATCTTTGAGGGTGTGGCAGTCAATTAGCATACTCCCTCCTTATTGGCTGTGGGTGTTGCCATCTTTGTGAAGGCGTGACAGCCAATTAGCATATTCCCTCTTTATTAGGTAGGATAGGTAAATATAAATACTAGGTGTACCAGTTTATAATGCGGACTTTTTTTTAATAGATGGAGTTACACATATGTTGATACATATGCAATTTGATATGTATGCTATTTTGTTGTTTTGACAACAAGCTTCAAAACTTCATATGTCAAATTTGCTGAAGGTGTTAACATCATAGATAATTTTATGCTTAAAAATGTCGAATTTCGTGCCAAAAGCATTTGCGGGAAGTTTTAATTCATTATTTTGAAGAAAAGTGCTGCTGAATACTTCGGGAAGCTTATGGTGAACATGATCCATCTCAAGATACTTGTGAACACTGGTTTAAACACTTTAAAAGTGATGATTTCGATGTGAAAGACAAAATAACGTCCAGGTCAACCGAAAAAGTTTGAAGACCAAAAATTACAAGCGTTATTGGATGAAGATGCATGTCAAACTCAAAAACGACTTGCATAAAGATTAAACATTGCTCAGCAAGCAATTTCTGATCGTTTACAAGCAATGGGAAAGATTTGAAAGGAAGGAAAATGGGTGCCACATCAACTGAACAAAAGACAAATGGAAAACCGGAAAGTCATCAGTAAAACGTTGCTTCAATGGCATGAAATAAAGTCTTTTTTTGCATCAAACTGTGACTGGCGATGAAAAGTGGATTTATTTTGAGAATCCTAAATGCACAAAATAATGGGTTGATCCAGGTCAACCATCAACACCAACTTGCAAGGCCAAATCGCTTCGGAAAGAAGACAATGCTCTGCGTTTGGTGGGATCAGGAAGGTGTGATGTATTATGAGCTTCTAAAACCAGGTGAAACTGTTAATACAGATCACCTACCAACAACAAATAATCAATTTGAACCACACTTTGATCGTGAAAGGACCAGAATGTGCTAGAAGACACGGCAAAGTAATTTTGCTTCATGATGATGCACCATCACACACTTCAAAACCAGTTAAAGACATATTAAAAGATCTTGCCTGGGAAGTATTAACCCACCCTCCGTATTCACCAGACCTTGCTCCTTCAGATTACCACTTGTTCCAATCGATGGCACACGCACTTTCTGAGCAGCACTTCAAAACGTACAAAGAAGTGGAAAATTGGGTCTCTGAATGGTTTGCCTTAAAACAAAGAAAAGTTCTATTGGGACGTTATCCACAGATTACCTGAAAGATGGGGAAATGTGTAGCTAGCGGTGGACATTACTTTGAATAAAGCACTTTTTATGTTTCTTTTGCAATTATCGTGTTTTCTTTGATTACAAAATCTGCATTATTAACCGGTACACCTGGTATATATATGTACTCACACAGCAAGAGCACACAAACTCCTCCATCATTTTCCTTGTTACTAGAGGAAAAGGAAAGTATTCTGACTAACACCTTCTGATGGTGAATAAACAGCAAATGAAACCCCAGAGGGAGAAGGGAGATAAATAACAAATCTTTCCTGCTCCTCAGCAAACAGAAAACATTCTTTCCAAGACTGTGCCAATGGCCATATCACTGTTGAGTTGTATCATTGCACCCTTAGCAAGAAGGTATCTGAGATACCCCGGATGATTGTCTTCCTATTTGTGTAATTATTATTCAGGGTAATTAATCTGACTATCTGCTTTGGAAATAAAAAGGGGTAATTATATACATTTTACTTTTTTGTTTTGAAGGTGCTCTCATATATTCTTTAATGCTCACAATAATAACCAGAGGTAGATAGCTACCACCATTTTACAGATAAGGTGATGGAGAGAATAAGAGATCGTTAAAAAGTTGGGCAGTCATGGTTAGGATTTTCACATTTTCTGGTTCCCTCTTTATCAGTTTTTTAGCAAATGTTACTATTAAAAAAATACTTAAATGGAACGGGGGGAGGGGAATGAATGTTTTAAAGGTGGGAAACAGAAATGGCCTTTCTAAAGTGAAAGTAGATCAGTGATGGTAGTCTGAAACAGATGGGCAGTTTTATATCATCTCCCAGTATTTTTTGTTTGTTTGTTAATCCTCACCCAAGGATATTTTTCCATTGATTTCTAGAGAGAATAGAGGGAGGGGGAAGAGACACAGATAGAGAAACATCAATGTGAGAGAGACACATTGATTGGTAGCCTTCTGCAGGTGCCCCAACCAGGGGTGGGGATCCAGCCTGCAACCCAGTACATGCCCTTGACCAAAATCAAACCCAGGACCCTTCAGTCCCTGGGCAGACATTCCATCCACTGAGCCAAAAGTCTAGGGCAGGGGTCCTCAAACTTTTTAAACGGGGCCAGTTCACTGTCCCTCAGACCGTTGGAGGGCTGGACTATAGTTTAAAAACACACACACTATGATCAAATTCCTATGCACACTGGCTGCTAAGCAAGATAGGCAGCAGCAGCAAAAACACCCGGCGGGCCTTAGTTTGAGGACCCCTGGTCTAGGGCTAGTTGACAGTATTTTTAATGAAAAACCACTAGGGGGCTCTGCATAGGCATGCTAATGTGAAAATGAGGCTGGTATTTCAGATCAACTCAGCAAATTAGAAATTTTGTGTTTTTCTAAATTTCCCCAATTTTGGGGGGCTGATAAAATGTACTGCTTACCTTCAGTTTAAAGAAAACCATGCTAACTATAACTGCCTTCATTACTGGTCTATAATCTATTATTTCAGAGTCAATCACACATTTCCCTTCCTCAGAAAAGGCCCTCACTTTACATCAAGATTAAAATATTTTTCCTGCCGGAACCGGTTTGGCTCAGTGGATAAAGCATCGGCCTGCGGACTGGGTCCCAGGTTCGATTCCGGTGGGGGCATGTACCTTGATTGCGGGCACATCCCGGTGGGGGGTGTGCAGGAGGCAGCTGATCGGTGTTTCTCATCTATGTTTCTAGCTCTCTATCCCTCCCCCTTCCTCTCTGTAAATAGTCAATAAAATATATTTTAAAAATATATTTTTCCTGCAACATGGCTTTAGTACTGACCACCTACCTTCATCAGTATTTTTTCCCCTCTAAATAGACTTAGTTTTTTAAGAGCAGATTTAGCCTCAAAATTGAGCACAAAGTATAGTCTCCATAAACCTCCTGACCCCATCTTTCTCTGTTTTGGAAGCATCCCTTTGCCAACTCTGAGATACTGTACTAGAACTGATGATATCTTAATTCAATCTATATTAGCTTTTTATAAACAACTAGCCAAACACACTCATCCCTTAATGTTTCTATTCAATCATGCTAGCAGGTTTTTACCTGCTAGATTTCATTAGTGATTACTAGTACATTTAAAACATGCAGGCCTGATTAGTGTGAAGGAAATCAGTTACCAGGACTTCCAACTTTCACATGTACTTATGAAAATGTACTTTCCGTCAAGAAGTTTAATTAATCATTTAGTGAATCTTAGTTGAGACTGGTATACTTCTCAGAAATTGAAAAAGTAGGTTTAATGAGTGGATAACATTCTGCTAAACAGATGTTTTCAAATTTTCTGTTTTCAATAGAACTAAAGGAGGACCCAACCAAACTATCAGCTGATAGATCATTAAGTTTTTTCTTGTTGATCACCATGTGATTTCTGGTGTGGAAAGGAGTTTATTAAAAAGTTAAGAGACTGATATAACAAAACCGCTTTCATGTGCATTTAAATATGAACAAGGTGTCTCAGCTTACATCTATGAAAAACCTGGATATTAGAATAAAATTCTGTGGAGGAAGCAGAATAAAAATAAAATTATGAACTTATGGAGAAAAAGCAAAAGAAAAATTTCCATCTTTAGTTTATTCATGTATTTTAAAGTAAGTTTTGATAGGTATCAAATTGTCATTAAATTTAGATTTCTTTCAACACTATTAAAAGAATAATGTAGCATTTAAGAACGTGTGCTTTTGTGATACTCTGCATGTTACATCCTTGGCTACTATTTATATTTAAGATTAAATTTTTATGTTTTAACAAAAAAAAAATTGCAATGGGGTATGAGTTTTGTCTACAATTCTTTTTAGAAGCATGCAGGCATACCATTCCTTCCAGGTTGTGAAAGCCAAATGATCCAAATATGTATATTTTAGGTAAAGAAATGATAACTTAAAAAGTCAGATTCTATAAAAGTACTTTGTTCTAACATCGTAGAATATTGTGATATTCGAAGACATTATATAAGATAGTCTTTGCATGGACTTTAAAAAAAAGCAGGAGTAGCTATCTTTTTTAAAATATGTTTTTATTGATTTCAGAGAGTAAGGGGAAGGGAGAGAGAGTTAGAAACATCAATGATGAGAGAGAATCATTAATCGGCTGCCTCCTGCACACCCCCTTACTGGGGACCAAGCCCGCAACTTGGCATGTGACCTCGACTGGAATCGAACCCGCGACCCTTCAGTCTGCAGGCCGATGCGCTATCCACTGAGCAAAACCAGCCAGGGCAGGAGTAGCTACCTTTCCAAATGCCTTTTAACCAGCGCTCTAAAGGACTTATATTCTAATATTTTTCGACAGAAATATTCACATTTCTAAAACCAGAATCAAACTTGAGTTGGGTCGACCACCTAATGCCTGGACATAAGTTCCCACCCCTGGCTGCACCTCTGGGTGCTCAAATGTACCCGCACCACAGGTGGGAGGGCATAAGGGAGAGAGCCTCGCACTGTGTTCAACAAGTTCCTCAGTTGATTTAAAGGCGTGAGGCTACTTTTCTTCATTTCTTTAAAAAAAAAAAAAATCTCCCAATGCCCAATTCACAAGAGCTGGACTTCTACACAAGTTCAGTAAGTGTTGGTTGTACTGCCATGCAGGCGCCGAAAAGTTAAAGACCAATGGATCGTACTCTTACGTTTTTTGGGCCTACATCACCCTAGCACCAGCGTTCTCATGGGGGAGGGGAGACTAGTGGTCAGCTGGCAAAGTTGGGGGCATTTTGGATGCTACTAACCATCCTGCAATGAACACGGCGGCCTCACCTCGGAAAAATTCGGCCCCAGAGCGAGACGGTCTGGTAAGAGGCCCGGGGCCTCTGAGGAGCATGAAGTCTGTCGAAAGGGCCCTCGGGGTCCCGCGGGCATCCAGCCCCTCGCTTACTTCCCTGACTGGCGTTCAAGGCTACGCAACGCCGCCTCAGGCTCTAGCAGCGCACCGGGCGTCGGTGCAGCCTCTCCCGCGGCGGAGGGTGTGCGGCCGCGCAGGGCCTGCTGGGAGCACGCGCTCACAGTGACAGCCAGCGTGGCCTCGCGCGCTCAGTTTGTTGCGCGAGACGGGCCCTGCGTCACTTCCGCTAGGAACCCCCGCGGGCCCGCCCACCATCCTCCCCCCCCCCCCCCCACCTCCAGTGCGTTGTAACCCAGGGCAACTGTCGCCCTCGCCCGCCGCCGGAAGACTAAGCTGCCGGAGGGGCTTTCCACCGCACTGGCCCCCACATGTGAGGGTGTGAGTGGCGGCGGCCGCTTCCCCGCCCCGAGAGCAAGGCCCCATCCCACTTCACGCGCAGCAGAGCGAGAGCTCCGGCGAGTAAGAGAAGCAGCTGCCCTCTAAGCCGGGGATGCAAAAGGGAGAGGTACCAGCACTGGGGATTAAGGGCGGGGCCTGGGGAGCAGCCGCACGGTGTGGGCGGGGAAGTGGGCGGGGCCGTTGAAAGGGCGGGTCCCTATGAGGGAGGAGCCACTTGGGGAAGGGGTGGGGCTCGGTGCGGCCAATGGGGAAGTTTTGCTGGAGTGGTTATCTCTTGAAAGAAGAGAAGGCATCTTGTGTGGCTGGGTAGGAACTGCTGTTGGCAGGGGTGGAGGTCGACGAGGAAGAAGGAAGGATCTTGGAAGAAGGAGGGTGCCTGAGGGAAGGGAGGGACTATTAAAGGGAAGGGAAGAGCCTTTCTTTGAGGAGAGACAGGTTGGGCCTGCGTTTGATGACTTGTATTTTCAGGTAGACGGTGAGCTGTGTGAGAGCTGGGCATTGCTTCTCGCTTTATCCCCGGTCCTAGGCATCTAGTAGGCACTGAGTGAGTGAATGGAAAAAAGTGGGAGAGTTGGAGACGGTGATTGGAATAAAAATGGTCTGATCCGAGCTCAGATGGTTGTAGGAACTGCACTCCTGTGAACAATCAAAGCTGCGGTGCTCTATAGGCACATAATAAACATGAGGCACAAATAATGAACATAGGGAGATAAGATTTATACTCTTAAAGGTGTAAACAATTGACCCAGATTGGGTGGCGCATATGCTTAACTTTGAGGCAAAATTTCAACTCGTTACAGAATTGTGTTTCAAAATTATAAATCAGATTGAAGTACCAATGACAGTTTCCTTTAGAACTGTGATGTTATAGTAATCAGCATGCCCAGACCAATCTTCAGGACCAGTTCATATAGCTCTGTAGTAAGAAACTTAACTAGCCCTGGCTGGTTTTCTCAGTGGTTAGACCGTCAGCTGTAGACTGAAGGGTCCCAGCTTTGATTCCAGTCAAGGGTATGTACCTTGATTGCAGGCTCAATCCCCAGATCCCTGGCCTTGGTTGGGGCTCGTGTGGGAGGCAACCAATTGATATTTCTCTCTTTGTTTCTCTCTCTCCTTTCCACTCCCTCTCTCTAAAAAAAAACAACACCAAAAAAAAAACCTCAATGGGAAAATATCCTCAGGTGAAGATTAAACAAAAAAACAAAAAAGAAAGAGAGAGAGAAGGAAAAGAAATAAAGAAAGAAAGAAAGAAAGAAAGAAAGAAAGAAAGAAAGAAAAGAAAGAAACAACTTCCACCATGACTGTTTCTATTTATTGATTTCTTCAACACATAATGATATGGTCCACAGGAACATCCATTTTGAATTCCAAGTGAAACTGCCAGAAACCCATCTTTCCCTGGCTGAAATTCTGACATGGACTCAAGATTCCTTTAAACCTGAAACTTCTAGGAAGATGGGGGTAGGTGTGGAGACATGGTGTAGAGCCAGGGAAGTGGTAAGGAGTTTTGAGGGATTACAGCCTGCTTTTGACTTAAAAACCATGGACTTTTCACTTCTGACCTATCAACTTTGCCCCCACTGTTAATTGATTAGGAATGTGACAACCAGGTGTAGGAATCTAGGGTGACACATTTGTAGTCTGACGATGTAGACAGGCAATGGCAAATATGGTAAATGTGCTACCACGGCCCCTATTTGTTCCCTGACAGACTTCATTAATCAATCACAGAACTCTTTCCCATAGTGGCCAAGTCTTATGATCCTTCTCAACACAACACCCTAGATAGCCACTACTTATTTGGAACTGATCATTTGGAACATATTCTTCATACCTAATGTAGATAATAAATGTAAAAAATTAATGGACATCAATGAAAATGTAAATTTCCTTAACTCTTGGTAAGATTCCTTTTTGTTTTCAGTGGGGTTACCTAAATAGATGGATCAGGAATCCTGTAGCATGTAGAAATGTAGGCCAGATAATTGTGTATGCGGTTGGATAATTAGTAAATGCCCAAACCAGGGGTATCCATAGGACATTTTCCTTTATCCTCTCCTCAACATTTATATCAGTGATTTAGATGAAGTTACAGAAGTCTATTAAATTAATGAAGTTTTAAAGTAGGAATTGGAAGAAATGATTCAGAGTGATCTAAGCAGGTTGGGGTGATGATCCAAAATCAAGAAAAAAAATTTTTTAGAAGAATCTGATAAATTTGGATGTCTACAGCTAGCCAATTAGAAAAAAAATAATAAAGAAAATCAACAGCATGGGCATGAAGTTAAGAAGACAGGGATTATTAACAATTCATGTAAGAAAATCTAGAAGTTGTAGTTGACCTTAAGCTCAGTGTTATTCAGGATTGAGATATAGGCCCTGGTCAGGTAGCTCAGTTGGTTAGAGCATTTTCCTGATATGCCAAGGTTGCGGGTTCCATCCCAGGGCACAGCACATACAAGAATCAACCAGTGGCCTGGCGCAGTGTGGCTCAGTGGTTAAGAGTCAACCTGTGAACAAAAGGTCACTGTTCGATTTCTTGTCAGGGCACATGCCTGGGTTGCAGGCTCCATACCCCATTGGAGGCAGCCAAACAATGATTCTCTTTCATCATAATATTTCTCTCTCTCTCTCTCCTTCTCCCTTCCTCTCTGAAATCAATTTAAAAAAAACAGAGAGTCAACCAAGCCAATGAATGCATAAATAATTGGAACAACAAATCTCTATCTCTCTTTCAAAAAAAAAAAAAAGATTGGGAGATAGCATTTAAAATATATAGCAATCTTTGTTGAATTAATAGGTATATCAAAGGGATTCAGGTTTCAAAACAGATACTTCTAGGCAAACCGAATTTTAAGTATGTCCTAATTTCCAGATACTACATTTTAAAGACATTGATAAGTGACTGTGCATTCTTAAGATGAGGGAATTTGAGGTTCTTGTCTGAAGAAATTAGAACTGTCTTCAGATATTTTCAGCATTGTCATGTGTTGCTTTTAGGAGGAATGCCAGGAACTGAGAAGCAAAATTTTCAGGCTTGCATATGTCTTGATTTGAGAACATTTCAATTTTTTTTTAAAATTATCTTTATTTTTTAAAGTATTACAGATATCCCCTTCATTTGTTTGTTTATTTTTTCCCATTGACCCCTGCCACCCTTCCCCTCCCCTCCCAGGCCTTCACCACTTCGTTGTCTGGGTCCATGGGCTATGCATATCTATAATAATAAAAGCGTAATATATTAATTAAACCAGACATCCTTCCGGAATTCCTTCCTTCTGGACAAAGCCACAGCAGGCGGGGGCCACAGCAGAGGTGGCAGAGGCCCCAGGCCGCGGTGGCGGGCAGGGGCCAGGGCCAAGGCCCTTGCACGAATTTCGTGCATCAGGCCTCTAGTATACATATAAGTTCCCCGGGTAATTACTCACAACCCCCCATTCCTCCACCCTTCCCTTCCCTTCCCGTGGAAATTCATCAGTCTGTTCCATACTTCTATGTCTCTGGATCTATTTTGTTCATCAGTTTATTTTGGAGAACATGCCACTGGAATGGAAAAAGTAGCTTGTAAAATAATGAGCTCTCAGTTATTAAAATTATTTAAGCATATCTAAGAACAGTGCCTAACCCCAGGTCAAGAAGATTGTGTTTGTTTTTTGTTTTTTGAAACTTTGCACTTTTTAATGTAGGAATATCATCCGTGTTAACAAACAAAATTGTGAGGGCCAACCATAAAAGCTGTATTTGTGGCACTGGGGCTGTGTGTTTGTTTGTTTTATAGTTACATAGTTTTATGATTTTTATTTAGGACTATGATTCATTTTTAGTTAATTTTTTTTTTTGATGGCCAGAGGTTGCCACATGCCACACTATATTTGGAAAGACTCCTGTATGCATTTCACAATTTTGGCATTTTGTCAAAAATCAATTGGCCTGTTTGTGTGGATATATTTCTGGACTCCCTATTCTGGCCCATTGATCTATGTGTCTTTCCATTCACCAATATCATACTGATTCCTATAGCTTTATGTTGATTTTTTTAATTGGGTAGTATGATTCTTCCACTTTATATTTTGTTTTATTAATTGGTATAGCTATTATAGTTCCTTTGCATTTCCTATTAAAATTTAAAGCCAGCTTGTCAATATCAATAATAAATCCTGTATTAGATTCATATCTTAATATTCAGCCACCTTTTTAAAGACTGTCAATTCTTAGGCCTATATATTTTTATATACGTTTTAAAATCCAAAAAATTGAAAAAAAGTTTTAAGAAAAGGATTATAATGCCATAGGCACATAGTCTTATCTTCCCAAGATCTAGGACTTCCCATTCCCAGGGTCCTGGACTCTTTTCAAGGACCATAAATGTACACATTTTAGGAGTTGACATTCTTAGTACATAAGGACCATCTGCTTTATATGTCACATCAGAAAATACCTACCAGTGTGATACCAAGACATTATTACTGGTCGCCAAAATCTGGCTTCCTTTTCCTTCTGGAGATTTAGGAGGAAGTATAATCCCCACTTTTCCTAGAAGTTAGGCAGTACCTTCTGACCTGTTCCCACTAATGACATGGGAACTGAAGTCATGTTACTTCCAGGCAGAAGCATCTAAGAGTCAGTGTGTGATTCCCCATGTTTGCTGTCATAGTTGGCTATGGTTTTCCATTATGGTGTCTCCATTAGTTCAATTCCAGAGTGAGGATAATGTGGAGCAGAGTCTACAGTATCAGACAATGGACATGTCACATGTGTTAGAAATAAAGTTTTATTGTTTTTTTTTTTATCACTGAGGGGGGAAATCAGGATTTGCTAGTTATTAACTGCATAACCTTGCCCATCTAGACCAGTGGTCGGCAAACTGCAGCTCGCGAGCCACATGCGGTTCTTTGACCCCTTGAGTGTGGCTCTTCCACAAAATACCACGTGCGGGCACGCAAGTACAGTGCGATTGAAACTTCGTGGCCCATGCGCAGAAGTCGGTTTTCGGCTCTCAAAAGAAATTTCAATCGTTGTACTGTTGATATTTGGATTTGTTGACTAATGAGTTTGCCGACCACTGATCTAGACTAATACTAGGTAGCTCTAGCTAACAGACAGTGACCATGCCAAACTAACCTGTACACTAGTAAGGCTGCCAGGGCAACCTTTTCCAAAAAGAACCTGGCAGGGCCCTAACCGATTTGGCTTAGTGGATAGAGCATTGGCATGTGGACTGAAAGGTCCCAGGTTTGATTCCAGACAAGGAAACATGCCTGGGTTGTGGTCTTGATTCCCAGTGTGGGGTGGTGTGAAGGAGGCAGCAAATCAATGATTCATTCTCATCATTGATGTTTCTATCTCTCTATCCCTCTCCCTTCCTCTCTGAAATCAATAAAAATATATTAAAAAAAAAAAAAAAGAACCTGGCAGGGTGAGCCTTATCTGAGACAAAGTAAAAACAAACAAAATCCCCAAATTCAGAGTTTTATGGATATTTTAAATATCAGTTTTTAACTTCACTTTTATTAAGATGAATTAAGCACATTATCACCTTCTCTATCAAAGAAATACAGAGAATACAAAGAAATACAAAGTCCCTTTCTATACTAATATGACATCCTTCTCTCTCTTCTTGTGTCTTCTGCTTTCCTTAGTTTCTCTTCAGCTATTAGCCTTTGGAAATTTCTTTATGTTCTTGGTCAGGTGGCCTCTACTTCACATAGTTTTTTCTTATTTGTAAATAGCAGATATGGTCATTGTTCTCAGTTTACATTGATTTCAATCCTTTGTACTCCATTTTAACATATATATAATTAATTTCAGAGAGGAAGACAGAGGGAGAGAGAGATAGAAACATCAATGATGAGAGAGGATCATGGATTGGATCGGCTGCCTCCTGCATGCCCCCCCCACTGGAAATGGAACTCACAACCCTGCCCTGACCTCCTGGTTCATAGGTTGACACTCAACCACTGAGTACACCAGCTGGGCTTAATTTTTTTTTTTATTATGGGAAAGTTCACACATATAAAAGTAGAAAGAAGTAGCTCTGGCTGGATAGCTCAGTTGGTTATAACATTGTCCTGATATGCCAAGGTTGTGGTTTCGATCCCCTGGTAAGGGCAACCAATGAATGCATAAATAAGTGGAATAACAAAATCAATCTTTTTTTCTCTCTCAAATAAATCAATAAAAAATTTTTTAAAGTTAAAAAAATTAGAGAGAATGCAGTTAACTTCTATGTCCTCATACCCATCTATAACAAATAGAGCTTACGACCAAATAAACATAATTTATTTTATCATATTCTCTCTAACCACAACCACCACATGCCCCACACCTCCCACACCCCTTGCACGATTATTGTGAAGCAAATCAAAATGGCTTATCTTTAATTGATAAAATAAAATACACTCTGTTACAGTGTTTTTGCTGATCATTTGCTTTCCACTCCTGACTTTAAATGCTATTAGAGCCCTGGCTGGATGGCTAAGTTGGTTGGAGCATCATCCTATACAACAGAAGGTTGCTGGTTTGATTCTCTGTCAGAGCACATATACCTAGGTTGGTGTTTCGATCCTCAGTCAGGTGCATACGGGAGTCCATCGATTGATGTTTCTCTCACATCTATATTTCTCTCTCCCCCTTTCTCTCTCAAATCAATAAAATCATAACCTTGGGTGAGGATTTTTTTAAAAAGCTACTAGAAAAGATATTTTCTAGATCATAGTGAATTTCCATCTCTGTTTCTTAGATTATCATTCATCTTTATTTCATTTCCTAATATCTTAAGTTCCTTGATCAGTTTTTCTTCATGTTTATCCAAGCATGTACTTTGGGAGCTTGGACCTCAGTCAACATTTTCTTCTTTGTACATTTTGGTTTGAGTCACTTCAATAGTGTATGTCATGGAATTTAATACCTTCTGGCCTACATCTGTGTGCCTTCCTGCCTTGTACTCCAAATCCAATTTTTAGTTGCATCTGCAAATGCATTTTCCCATCGTAGCATTTTAAACTATGATCTTTGTGCTTTCTTTCTTTCTTTTTTTTTTTGGAAAAGTACACTGGACCTCTATGTGCTATTTTTAAAAAATATTTTTTATTGATTTTTTTACAGAGAGGAAGAGAGAGGGATAGAGAGTTAGAAACATTGATGAGAGAGAAACATTGATCAGTTGCCTCCTGCACACCTCCTACTGGGGATGTGCCTGACTGGAATCGAACCTGGGACCTTTTAGTCCGCAGGCTGACGCTCTATCCACTGAGCCAAACCGGTTAGGGCATCTTTGTGCTTTTTTTTTTTTTTTTTTTTTAATATATTTTATTGATTTTTTACAGAGAGGAAGAGAGAGGGGTAGAAAGTTAGAAACATCGATGAGAAACATCGATCAGCTGCCTCTTGCACACCCCCTACTGGGGATGTGCCGCAACCAAGGTACATGCCCTTGACCGGAATCGAACCTGGGACCCTTGAGTCCGCAGGCCGATGCTCTATCCACTGAGCCAAACCGGTTTCGGCTCTTTGTGCTTTCTTAATGTGATTTTCTTGGGGGGAAAAAACACATTAATAACCAGACTTTGATGTTTGCTTTATACCAGTGATTCTCAAACAGAATCCGATTGTTAAGCCCACTGGAAGTCAACAAGTAGAATAGCATGAACTTTTTTGTTTGACTTCAAATCTGTAAAGTAGGCATAATTTTACTATAAAAAATTATGAGTATTATATTAGTGCATATTTCTGTATTCCAACATAAAAGTAAAACTGCATAGAATTGTAAGAAGTACATTTCTATTTGTCATCTCTTACAAGTGCTAGAAGACAAGAATGGGCAGTGAAACTTGAAGGCACACTTATAGACAGAAAACTTAAAATTAAGACTATGCTTTCCACTAACTGATTTTTTTTCTGATTAGGAAAAGACCACCAATATTGTTTTAGTTGTGAAGCATCTTGATCCAGCTTGCTTGAAGATACCAGGGTTCTGGAGGAGCAATCCGGTATGTAGGAATCTGACCATTTCACTAAGAATACTATGTTTACCAACAGAGATGATTCTTAGTTTTTAATCATAAGGAGTCAATATAGTTCTCATGATCCCCCATTAAATGAGTAAATTACTTATAAAAATGTACTCTTTATAACAAATATGTAAAGTGCTTATAGCAAAGATTTGCAAATAGTAATAGCTATATTATAGTAAGTTTTATTATTAAGTTATTATTGTTACCTGGCTTTCTTTTGACACTTTGTAGTATAATGTGACTGGAACCTTTTCTGGTGGCCTTTCTGGGTCCAATTCTACTGACTCCAATATACAGGCTTATCCAATATTGCATCCTTGGCCTCTGCTGTTCCTCTCTCTAGATATATAGAGATAGCGATATAGTCTTCCCCTCAGGTTTCACATATGCTCATGGCATGTGAGGAATAGTTGAAGGCACTGGAGATGGTTAACCTGAAAGAGAGAAGAATGCATGAGCTTTTTCATAGGACTGTTGGGAGGCTGGGGCAGTGGACAATCTCTGTATCAATTATTCTCCAATCTTTTGTAGTAGCAGACTGCTTTGTAACTCAGATGCAGGCCCTTCTCTGAAAAAACTCATTGAGCATCTTCAGAGGCATCATAGACTTTTGATTTTTAAAGATATGTTTTTATTTATTTTTTAGAGAGAGAGGAAGGGAGAGGGATAGAGAGATGGAAACATGGATGAGAGAGAAATATGGATCAGCTGCCTCCTGCACACCCCCTACTGGGGATCGAGCCTACATCCTGGGCATGTGCCCTGACTGGGAATTGAACCAGGGACCTCTTGATTCATGGGTGAATGCTCAACCACTGAGTAACACTAGCCAGGCTTTCTTTTTTTTTCTTTTTTCTTTTTTACATATTTTTTGTTGTTGTTGTTGATTTCAGAGAGGAAGGAAGAGGGAGAGAGAGATAGAAACATCAGTGAGAGAGAATCATTGATCAGCTGCCTCCTGCATGCTCCCTACTGGGGATCGAGCCCACAACTGGGGCATGTGCCCTTGACTAGAATTGAACCCAGGACCTTTCAGTATGAAGGCTGACGCTAACATAGACTTTCTTAACCCCATCCAAGAATGGGAAGGCTTCCTATCACAGAGCCTTGCTCTGGAGGGCAAAGCTAGGACCAGGGAGCGAAGCAGGAAAAGCAGTATTGGTTCAATATAAGAAAGAGCTTTTTAACAGAGCACTAGTTCTCCAATTTTGCTGGATTTTAGAATCATCTCAGGTGATTTAAGAAATCCTGCCTGGCCGGATGTGGCTCAGTGGTTGAGCGTTGATCTAGGAATCAGGAGGTCATGGTTCAGTTCCTGATCAGGGCACATGCCTGGGGTTACTGGCTCCATCCCTGGTAGAGGGTGTGCAGGGGGCATCTGATCAATGATTCTCTTTCATAATTGATGTTTCTATCTCTCTTTTCCTCCCTCTCCCTTTCTCTCTGAAATCAACAAAAATATATTTTAAAAATAATTCACATTAAAAAAAATCCTGATGGCCAAGTTGTGCCCAGTCCAATTATAATCAGAATCTCTGCGGGTGGGGTCTGGGCATTTTTATTTTATATAAAGCTCCCCAGATGATTCCAAGGTGCAGCCAAGTTTGAGAACCAGTAAATTACTTTGCCATTTGAGAAGATTCTCTAAGTAGTAAATGCGTTGTCAGTAGAGATATTTTAAGCAAAAATAACATTCTTCTTATTGATTCAAGCATTCTAGCACTACTTAATCTCTCCTAAACTATATCTGTTTCTTTGCTATAATAGCCTCAAGTTTAAGTTTATTTAATTATTTAATAAATGCCTTTCCTTTTGATTCTCTGTTTTTTTTCCTTTTGAACTGTACACTTGGTAAGTCTAAGGGGTTCTCTGGTACAAATGTATTTGTAATTTAGAAGAGAACAAGGTCAGAATGCATTTATAGGAGTTTCTTTGGCCTGGACAGGGATTGAAGTGGAATTTCACGATATGAGAGGATCCGGCTGGTTTGCACAACCTGTCAGGTTCTCAGTCATGCTGTTTGTAAATAAAATAGCACTTCTAGTTTTTAGTCACTTGTAATATAAGTTTTTTTTTCTTTCAGATCTCATTCATTTCCTCTGATGTCATACTGGAAAGATTAGGATGTCCAAAGATATTTGACCTTTCATCGGTAAATGGAATTTTATTGCCATCTAAATGCCACTCTAAGCCTAAATAAATAAGCTGAAATGGTAATTGAACAGATACTGTTACAAGAAGTTACTTGTCTCTACCTCAAAAGAAAAGGGAAAAAATGTGGGTTTTTGGCAGGGATCATGTTGGGGTGAGAGAAAGCAAGGTGTGTGGTGCCCAGTGGACTTTATTTCATTACAAGCAAGGACTTCCTCAAGAAGGCACTGGCTCTTCATAAGCACTCAGCTGGATCATTGGTGGCCACTGCTTAGGCATTAAGAGTTCATCAATGCAGCTTGTGCAGGCCCCAGGAGGAACATCTGTCTGTGGGAAAGTGTTGTAACCATGCCCTTTTCATATGAGCAAACCGACCCAGAAAAGTAACTTATCTAAGCCTTACACAGCTAGTAAATAAGATTGGAACCCTGACTGTTTGGCATTAAAGTCTGTGCTCATAATTAGGATATAAATTTTCTAACCCTTTGACTGGATTATAAATGCCAAGTCCCATTTTCAACTTGGGAAAAGCATCAGTTAAGGATAGATAGCATCATCATCATCATCACTTCCATCACCATCACACTATCACCATCATCTACTGTATTAGTTTCCTAGGGCTGCCACCCCAAAGGACCACAGACTGGGTGGCATAAACAACAGAGCCTGACCGTTCTAGAGGCTCGACGTCCAAAGTCAAGGTGTTGGCAGGGCTGATTCCTACTGAAGATTGTGAGGAAGGATCTGATCCAGGCCACTCTCCTTCACTAGTAGATGGCCATCTTCTTCTTGTGTCTCTTCATATTATCTTCCCTCTATGCACATCTGTGTCCAAATTTCCCCTTTTAATAAAGACACCAGTTGTATATGGTGGATGAGGGTAAACTGATTGACTAGCTTAGACCATATGCTCTACCAGTTTCCTCAGAAGCCTAAGGATCCCCAAGCTGATATCCAGAGTTGTTGGGAAGAGAAAGAGGAGAAGGCCTGTGTGCATAAGTCGCACACATCCACTACAGTTCTCTTGTTATTAGCACAATATCATCTGGGCATTTTGGAGTGGAGGGTAGTGAGGCTACATTGCTTACTGCAGTCTGTACTCCATCATGAGGGACAGAGCCTTGTTAAACATCTTCCTCTCCTCTTTTCTTCACTCTCAACTTTGGTCTTTAAATCCATTAGTCTCTAATTAAAATTATACTTATCTTTTATATTGTCAATAGTTGGCAATGGATGGTTTTGTAATATTTCTTCTGAGTCTATTCCTGAATGTGTTGAAAATGTTTCACCTGAGTTACTAGTATGCTTTAAAAAGAAAATTAAAACTGAGTTCAATCCGCATTTCAAACTACAGGAAGAAGATGTTAAAAACTTTAAGCAACCATCAGAGTAATCACAGTAATGGATCTCTGTCAGAAAAAGGAGACGGAGTTAGAAAATAGTGAAAATAATGAAATTCCAAGCACAGAAGAAACTGAATTAAAGTGTACTTATTCAGATGAAAGAAGGGAAAAGAATCATGTTTGCTGTCTTCTCAATATCAGTGACATCACGCTTGAACAAGATGAAAAAGCCAACAAGTTTGTTATCGAAACTGGATGGGAAGAAGCAGTAAGTATCTTCTTGAGTTAGGTCTCTTGCACACTAGTGTTTTGGTTGTTGTTTTATAAAGTGTTTTTTTATTTTTATTGATTAGAGAGAGAGAGAGAGAAGGAGAGAGAAACATCAATTTGTTGCTCCACTCATTTATGCATTCATTGGTTCATTCTTGTATGTGCCCTGACTAGGGACCAAACCCACAACCTTGGTATATCAGGATGACACACTAACCAACTGAGCTACTCTGCCAGGGCCTGAATATCAGTGTTCGGATGCAAGCCTTTTTACTTTTTTCAAAAATAGTTACTATTACCAAAAAATGTGTAAACAGTTAAATATAGAAATATTTGGAACAGAGGTAGAATATTAATGATGAGGATAGCAGTACCTTTTATTGAGTATTTATGTCACTCAGTATTGGCAACCACAGTATTAAATGCTTCATTCAACCTCACATTAGTCCTATGTGGCAGGTATTATGAACAGCCTTACTTTTTAGCCAAGGATACTAAGGCACCCAACGGGTGAAATAATGTGCTGAAGATCACCCAGCCAGTAGCCAAGTTCTGGACTCGAGAACCTGAGCTCCTTAACTACTGTATTAAATTCCCCCAAGAGACCTGAGATTTCTGTCCCAGTGATTCTACTCAGAACCCCGTGGGTTTAACCGCAAAGTATTCTTAGAATCAAGAATAGCATCCTAAATTTAGAACTAAGAAGAAATTTGATCTACTGTTTCTCAGGTGACACTTTGTAATGTCGCAACAAGGGGTGAGGGTAGGAGATGCTACTGGCCTCTGATGGGTGGAGGCCAGGAGTGCTGCTCCTACCAGGCCCGGGACAGCACCCTGGCAAGAAATAATCCAGCCCTGTATGGTTCAGGCTGCAATACCTGAACATCATAGACAGGGTGGCTTAAGCAACAGACAGTTATTTCTCCCAGTTCTAGAGGATGGACGTTTAAGATCAGGTGCCAGCATGGTTGGGTTCTTGGTGAGGGCCCTTCTCCTGGTTTGCCCTCACTGGCTGCCTTTGTTGTGTACAAGGAGAGAGAGAGAGAGAGAGAGAGAGAGAGGAGAGATCCCTTGATTCCTCCTTTTCTTATAAGGACACTGATCCCACCATGAGGGCCCCATCCTTTTGACCTCATCTAATCCTAATCACCTAAAATGCTGCACCTCCAAATACCATCACATTGGAGATTAGGGTTTACACATGGGACTTTAGGAGGGACAGAAACATACAGTTCGTAACAAGCTCCAAATATTAGTCGTGCCAAGGTTGAGAATCCCCAATCTATTTTATAAATGTGGAAACTGAGGGCAAGACAAGGCAGAGTGATTCACCCAAGTCCACTTGACAGTTGAAAGAATCATGTCTTCAAGAACCCTCCTCTAATACTCTCTCTACTGTACCGCCCCCACCGCATTTATGACCTTCCAAACACACGTTCCCGTGCCAGTAAGTCAGGGCTATAGGCTGTCCTATTTACGAATTTCAAACTTTCTAAGTTTAGATGGTTAAGTTTACTATTGAAGGTAACTGCTTTGAAATATACATCCAAGGGCTGTTGGCATGGACCTGCCTCTGCTCATCCTCTCTCTCTCCAGCCACCCCCCCCCACCCCCCCATGCAGCAGTCTCCTGGTGGGTAAGGTAAACAGAGCCTGGAAGGACAAGAAAGCCTGGCAGGGGGGACAAGGACAAATAGTTTTGAATTTATTTTTATTTAATGTAGATCTGAAAAAATATATAGTCAGCACATCAAGGTGGGCAATTACAGATACTATTGCTTAGTATTTTAAAAATCCTATTGTTAGTATTTCAGATTTTAAAATGCTATTTATATGAGGCTAAAATAGGTATTGAAAGTTAAAAAAAAAGACATTTGTTTAAAGAAAAATATTAGTTCAAATGGCCAAAATGGGAATGGGACCAAAATTGGGGCGGCCAATCAGCTGAGAGTAATACGCTGCTTTATTTTCAGGTTCGAGGTTGGGGAAAGACTTCTCCAACTGCTTGCATTTGGCCCAGAAAGAAACGTAAAAAGGCGAAGGTGGGAGAAAGTGTCAGAGGCTGCTTACTCTGTGTCAGTCTCTCCCAAGGGATCCCCGAGACCGGGCCTCAGACCGAGGCTGGAAGGTTGGAGTCAAGGGCTCTGGCTGAGGCAGGCTCAGAGGAGGATCGAGGTGGACCCTCCCAGACTCAGAGCCCCACTGGCTGCCCCACCACTGCCTCCAGGAATATTAGCAAGATGTGCTCTCCCTCCCACAGTCAGGGAGATAAAAAAGGTCTGCAAATAAAGGAGTTTCTTTGGTGCATGGAAGAGTGGGCCGTCCCCGAGACTGTTAGGGGCCAAGACTCCAACAGCGGTACTGACCAAGGTCCCTCCATCTCAAACTCATTGAATTCTAAGGCCCTGTTAGTTCTCCCTCCTCTGAATTCTTCAGCCCCAAATGGCTTGGATGTTCAGGGTAAGAAGAGTAAGAGCTTTCTCTTGCAGCCAGAAGAGAAGGTGCTGAGTGTGGAAAAGGATGAGTGTGTGGCTTGTGCATATGGATTGAAAATAGTTGAAGGGAAAGATGGAAAGAGACCCTTTGAGCTGGCCAAGCACCTTAAGGTCAACTGCATGCAGCCTTTTCCTCCACCAATGGTTGGGACATCCCTGCTGGCCAATCCAGAGCTGGGCTGCCTGCATTGGTCCCTCCTGCCTAAGAAAAACCTGATGTGCCCTCCCAATCCCAATAGTGTTCACTGTCTCAGCACTGTGCAGCTTTTGCAAAAACAGAGAGAGCAAAGCTACAAAGCCAAATTCAAAGCCAGGGAGCTGAGGCCTCCCATGAACACCCAAAAGTGCATTCTCAAGGAGGCCAAGCAGGAAAACAGGCCCCATCCATTGGAGACCAATGTGTTCCCAAGACCTTTCTTGCCATCCCTCAAAGTGAGCAGAGTTGTTATTCCCGTCTCCACTCACAGATTCCTCTGAATTGCCACAATATAATTTCCTGGGAATAAGCACCTTTGGAAACTCATTCATTCTCTCTCTCCCCTGCCCCCACCCCATTCTCTTCTTGTTTCTTCCTCTCCCTCCCCTCCCTTCCCCTTTTCTTTTCCATCCTTTTCTCTCCCTCCTTGCCTTCTTCTCTGTCCATTTTTTTTTTTTTTGGTAGTAGAACCAGAGGAAATAAACTCATTGTATGGATTTTGATTTATTCTCAAAACACCCATATTTATGTGTTACCTGCTTCAGTTGCTTAGTCATTTATAAAATGCAAACTAGTAATGCCAGTCTCAGCCTCTGCTTGCTTTATCTCTCTACCACTGGAAGCCAAGTGGATGGTGGGGAATCTGAAGAGGGTCTCTCTTGGTGATGCCCCAATATCACCCTTGAACCCACTGGAAAGGGCTCTTTCTGCTCTACCCCAGTGCCTGAAGCTAAGTGTACTGGCCTTTTATGGACCAAATTATTTCTTGTCTTTGTAATTTGAAGATTTTTTTTTAAGATTTTAAAATTGATTTTTGTAGGGAGAGAGAAAGATTGATGTGAGAGGGAAACATCGATCTGCCTCCCACATGCCCCCCCCCCCCCCCCCCCCCCCGGGATCGAGCCTGCAAACTGGGCATATGCCCTGACTGGGAATCAAACTGGAAACCCTTCGATGCATGGGACTATGCCCAACCAACTGAGCAACACTGGCCAGGGTTTCCTGATATTTTAAAACAGGAAGATATCTGTCTGTTGCCTCATTTTTTTCTTGCAACAAAGATTTGAAATATTGATTCAATAGAAAACTCCATCCTGTGTCTAAATGAATATACTTGTGTTCAGGTGACATATCCTTGTATTATATCCACGAGGATACCATATCCATTGCATCCTATATGTCCAAAGTGACATAAACCGTGAGTTTACCATATTTATTGTATCCCATGTGTCCAAAGTGATATATCTTTGTATTGTAGCCTCATGCTAGTCTCTGTGCCTGGGAAATTTTAGCCACAGTTCTACAAAATCTGCTTGGAAAGCAGGCTAAGAATTGTTATTTGAGGAAAAAAAAAAGTCACTGTGATTATTGCCACCCCACATGCTTCCTCCTGCCTTACTTTGCATCAATATTTGGGAACTCTACAACTTCCGACAGGCATTTACAGAATGGGGCTGTTACATTCTCCCTTCTGACCCTTATCCCCACTCATTTTACTCCAATGCATATTTCCTGAAGTTGTATATAAATTAAACATTGTTTGTAAATGAGTTCTATTTTAAATGCCAAGTGACAATGCTAAGTAGAGAAATGCTCTGGGGGGAAAAAACCACTTTGTAATATGAATAACCATTTAGCTGCTCTGTAATTACAGTTTGAATTTGCTTTGAGTAGGTTGTACTTGAACTCTGTACTTTCCATTCCCTAAATGTTGACTGCATTTGTAAACATCTGCTTTCCATAATTGCTCTTTAGTTTAGGGTTTTGTTTGTTTGTTTGTTTTGTTGGTTTGTTTTTTTGAAACACCAGAATGCAGGAATGGTTATAGTACAGCAGTCATTAAAAGGTATATTTTGCCTACTTAAGTTGGACACTTCTTTAAAGTCTAGAAGCAATTTCTAGGTTCCATCCATCCCTTCTTCCCTGAATGAAGGAAACATCTGGATTCCATCATCAAGAAAAGACCCAGATTTCCCCACTGTTTCTTGGCGTGGGGGTGCTGGAGCTGGTACTGTTTGAGGACAATCTATCAATGGCAGCCTGCCCACCTACGTCAGTGGTTTTCAAGCCCCCTTTACAAACAGCAGAATAATAAGCTCAATATGTAAAAGAGTCAAAAGTATTTGATTGGGAGGGAAGGGTATGGACCAGCATGAGTGAGCAATGGAGCCCAACCTACTTAGCCTAGATATATTTACTTTTGAGATATTTTTAAAAATACATGTTTTTATTGATTTTGGAGAGTTGGAGAGGGGGGACAGAGAAACATCGATGTGTGAGAGAGAAATCCATCAGTTGCCTCTTGCATGCAACCCAAATAGGGACTGAACCCGCAACTTGGGCATGTGCCCTGACTGGGAATTGAACTGGTGACCTTTCAGTGCATGAGACAATGCTCAAACAACTGAACCACACTGGCCCAACTACTTTTGAATTCTTGAGGCAGTTTAAAAACACTGATATAAGTTACAACTTAATATTTCTTTCTTATGAAAAATTCTTTTGATGAGATAGAATTATAAATTCTACAGATTTGGGGGTAAACATCCTATCCTATGTAATGAAAGGCCAATATGCAAATAGACCGAACGGCGGAACAACTGAACAACTGGTCGCTATGATGTGTGCTGACCACCAGGAGTGTCAGCAGATGCGAGTGGGGCCCGGCATCATCAGCACGTGAGAACGGCAGCGGCAGGTGCAGGGCTGCTGGCAGACAGGAAACGGGGGGTGGGAGGGTGCAGCAGGAAGGGCTGGGCAGGGGCACGGAGGATGGGCCAGGACCCACCCCTGTGCCCACTGCAGCCTCATGGCCCACAGTTCCTTTCAAGGTACACGAATTCGTACACTGGGCCCCTAGTCTAGGAATAATTTAGAGTTTACAGGAAGGCCAGTCTGAACAAAAAATGGGTCAATATATTGAAGATTCATAGTATCCTTCTTTTGGGGCAAATAATTAATTTGGTCAACAAAATATTGAGTAGAACATTCCTCTGTGAATATATAAAAATGTTCTTTTGGCATCCCTTTGTTAGGCAATTATTCATGTACCTGATGAAGTCCCTTTAGGGATACTATTTGCATTGGCCCAGGTTTAGTTTGTTTCTCTGTGGATAAAGTCATTGTAGACCTTGTCCCAATTTCCATTCAGAAAATCAGGACGCCTAAACTGGTCTTTGATGTCCAAGACTAGATAAAGGCTAAATGTTTACTAGAATGCAGTCCCCATCAGCATTCTAGGTCACTAAGAAAACTCACAGGGGAAATAAGGAGTCAAGCATGTTATAACACAGGTCCCAATGGCCTTCTTCCTATCTCAAGGAGATGATCTCAATTAGGTTTTGGTTCCTTTAGTCCTTTCCAAACCAAGCACGAAGAGCTCTGTGTTTCATCCTTCATTCTATTATTTTTGGATATCTGATGAGTTAAACTTTACAAACTTCCATTTTTCTTGTAAACTTAAAAGTCACGAAGCGGAATTGTGGTAGCGTCCGACACAGGGCCTGAGGTCACCTATTGGGTGAGGTTGGACTGAGGTCTGGGAATGCTGCTGAGGGTCTAGGTGAGGCAAAGGAAGGGCCAGAGGGGCAGGAGATGTTGGACAGACAGAATGTCAACCTAACAGAGATAAGGGGATGACATGCTTGAAGGGCAAGGGGGAGATTTTATTTTATTTATTTTATATATTTTGATTTTTCAGAGAGGAAGGGAGAGGGATAGAGAGTTAGAAACATCGATCAGCTGCCTCCTGCACCCCCCCACCCCCCACTGGGGATGTGCCCGCAACCAAGGTACATGCCCTTGACCGGAATCGAACCCGGGACCCTTCAGTCCGCAGGCCGACGCTCTATCCACTGAGCCAAACCGGTTTTGGCTAGGGGGAGATTTTAAATCTATTCTGATTCTAGACCTGGCTACATACATTTGGACAAGTACATAGGACTTTGGCTACTCAGGGAGACTTTCCCTAATTTTTAGCTTTACTCTTTTTATTCTGGATTTTGCCTCTATTGTGCAATTTACCTGTACTTCAAAGATCATGCTATAAAATGATTTGAATCCAAAATCAAATTTGCTTTCAATCTCCCCCTCTAAGTGTAGGAGCCTCAGGACCCAGAGAGACCACAGAAGCCCAGCCCATCTCCCTGTGGGCGCCCCTAGCTGGCCACGCAGGCCATGCTGCACAGCTGGAGGCCTCACAACTGGGGCTTTTTGGAGTGTCTGGACTTGGGTCCCCTTGGTGCTATAGTTTAGGGGTTCCTGAGAAGCAAGGTGGGGAAGGAAGAAACGGAGGGGCTCCTGTGGCTGTGACAGAGGACAGACCAACGCCGTTGCTGGTCCCACAGAGAACACTTTTCTGCTGTCTGCTAGGCTAACAGAGAGCCATGAGAGGCTCAAGGTTATGATCTTGCTGCCCAGGCTGATCTGCTAGCTCCGTGGTCGGCAAACTGCGGCTCGCGAGCCACATGCGGCTCTTTGGCCCCTTGAGTGTGGCTCTTCCACAAAATACCACGGCCTGGGCAAATCTATTTTGAAGAAGTGGCGTTAGAAGAAGTTTAAGTTTAAAAAATTTGGCTCTCAAAAGAAATTTCAATCGTTGTACTATTGATACTTGGCTCTGTTGACTAATGAGTTTGCCGACCACTGTACTAGCTAGTCACAAGATACAACCATTTCACTTGTTTTCAAGGCATTGTTGTTTCTAAAAATTCAAACCTCCTTTGGAGCATTATCTCTTTTTTATCCTGAGTGTATGCATGTGCATCAGGGGTCATTTTCTTCTGTAACCCAAGGAGAATCCAATCAGAGAGACTGCGTTTAGTCAGGCCAGGTACGTTCTGGAGGCTCCAATATGTCTCCCAGCTGGGGGACAGTTGGAGGGCTGGGTGGAAAATACCACATAAGGCAGGAAGGAGTTGCTGGAGAATGTCATTCCTTCCTGTAAGATGGGAACAATTTCACACACAGGATGTGGTGAGGATGATGGGAGGTATGTAAAACAACAACACAGATTTGTGGTTTTCCTGAATGTACTAATCAGATCAAATATAAATAGCTGGATCATTTATTTCCCTTAATGGATAACTGACTTCAAAGTTGTATAGAAATCCTGTGGGCATGATGAGTTGTTTTTTGGACCTTGAAGGGTCTTCAGTCTTTAAAAGTCCTCACGACTCAGTTTTGTAACTTGTTGAACTTAGGCTCTTTGCTTGGGACCCTGTTAATCAATCTATGGGCTATCTTCATTCCCTGGTTCTTTTCTTCATCCTGTTTTGCCTGAATTTTCCCTGCACCAGTCTAAACACCAGCACTCTGGTGCCTGGCTGTAGTGTCTTCAGTGGATTGAGCATTGTCCCATAGACCAAGAGGTCCCGGGTTCGATTCCCAGTCAGGGCACATACCCGGATTGCGGGCTCCATCCCCAGTAGGAGGCATGTAGGAGGCAGCTGATCAATGATTCTCTTTCATCACTGATGTTTCTCTCTCTCTCTCCCTTCCTCTCTGAAATCAATAAAAATATTTTTAAAAATTAATAAACACCACCACTCTGTAGAGTACATGCTTCCCATACTGATTTTGTATCATCTGCTGAGGTGTTACAGAAAAAATTTACTTGTCAAGTTCAATCTCCCAGATCAAAGCTTCTGTATATCTTCTTGTCTTGAGTTAATTCCAGGGTCCAGTGAAATAAGTAAAAATAGAACATCTTCCTTTTTTTCCTAGGAGCTAAGAATGAGGCATTAGGAGACTTGCTTTTTATTATTACTGATTTTTTTAGAGAAAGAGAAACATTGATTTGTTGTTTCACTTACTTATGCATTCATTGGTTGATTCTTATATGTGCTCTGACCGGGGATCAAACCTACAACCTTCATGTAAAGGGACAATGCTCTAAGCAACTCAGCTACCCAATGAGTTTCTTTTTCTTTTTCTTTTTTTTTCAATACTCCAGCTTTGCCACTGGTCATTGCTGCCTTTGCCCTATGAAACAAGGGAATTAATCCTAATCTGTCATTTTAGCCTAATTAACTTGCCTACAACCATTACAAGAGACTCAAAATGTCGAATAATTCCTTCTGTCACAGATTAGCCATCATGTTTGCTCTGGATCCTGATCTTTGCACTATGAAATTTAAAAGAAAAAAATCTAAGCGAGTTTCAATTTGTGTATTTCAAAAGTTACTGATAGTAAAAATCCTAGAGATTAAAAAAATTTTTTTACATAAGACTATGAGGACTCAACCTTCTCTAGTAACACATACTTCAAACAAACAAACAAAAACATGCTTCTTAAAGAACCAACAGCCCAGCTTGACATCGCATCTATTGCAATGCCTAAAGTTCCACCTCACCAACTGACCTACCCCTAGGGTGGGGCTTTTCAACCTTGGAACTGTTGGCATTTAGGGCTGGGTAATTCTTTGTGGTGGGGGCAGTTTTGTGCATGGTGGGATACTTAGCAATATGCTTGGTCTCTTCCCACTAGATAGATGCCAATAGTAACGCCAGTTATGACCATCAAGAATGTCTCCAGATGTTCCCAAGTGCCAGGAGAGCAAAATTGGCCCAGTTGAGAACAACTACTTTAGGGATTTAATAATTCTAGAAACCAAGCCTTTGTTTGCAGCTTCTCTGACAGCTTTACTTACAGAGCAAGCAGAAACCTTGGCACAGAGGTGAAAGAAATGTGGGAGATCTGCTTGTTTCATCCTGGAAAGCACAGGTACACTTGGTCCTTCAGGGTCTTCTGGGGCCACCTGCCCAGGTCCCCTCCAAAAGAAGACGACAACAAGCCTGCTTTTCTCTGTGACAATCTCTCATAGCAAGATAGGGCATATTTAGCCAGCACCAGGAAGAGCTGTTGGCATCCACTCATCCCTCTTTCAGGAGAATGTGCACCATTATTAATGTATTTCCATTTAATGCCATTATTAGGAAATCTCTACTGTTTAAACATCGATACTTCACAAATACAAATGAAAATGACTTTTTCTCCCAGTTAGTTCAAACTACAGACCTTTCTTTCCTGTTTATCTGCTTATTAAAACTTTGCCTGGCCAGTGTAGCTCAGTGGTTGAGTGTTGACCCATCAACCAGGAGATCACAGTTCCATTCCTGGTCAGGGCACATGCCCGGGTTGCAGGCTCAACCCCCAGCAGGGGGCGAGCAGGTGGCAGCCGATCAATGATTCTCTCTCAACATTGTTGTTTCTCTCTCTCTCTCTCTCTCTCTCTCTCTCTCTCTCTCTCTCTCTCTCTCTCTCTCTCTCCCCTCATCTCTGAAATCAATAATTAAAAAAAACCAAACAGAAAACTTGAAAATATTCTATAAACTAGTCTTATTTTCAGCACCACAGGAGGATTATGACTATTAACCAAGCCCTCAATGTGAAAGGGCTGTTAGCAATTTCATTTGTTCTAATCTGCATGTTGCTGTGAAGAAAATTCATCATCTCTGAATAAAACATTTAACTTGGGACAAATACCACTGGTCCTGATACTCTTCACTTGTGAAGGTGCAATTTCTGTGGCAATTCACCCAAATCCCCTTGACTGATTTCTCTAATGTAATTTCAGGAAAATGGAATGTTAGAGAGACATTGTCATTATGGTAGCTATTTAGAGAACTGTAAATCTGAAGACCTACTAGTCAGGTACATATCTTGTTAGAGAATAGTGGTTTAAGTGGTTTAAAAATATACCACATATTAACCAAAAAAGGAAAAAAGAGGAAAAATTGATACTAGCTTATAATTCATTAATAGTACCAGACTTCAGTATAGCTAAACAAAAATTATCATCATGAACTGAAATAGACAATATAAATAATTCCTAAAGTATAACCTGCCAAAGTTTGGATGGTTTCTCAAAAGGGTAATATAAAATCTTAACTTTTGAAGGCTCACTTTTTAAATAGGGAAAAGTTTTTGAGAAGCATTTTAAGGGTAAATATTCTTTTGTGTTAATTCAGGTGCACAGACTTCTGCCACATTTTTATTGTAGCATGAACTCTAGATTTTCTGAAGTCACTAAATTTCTCGTTACAGCACAGGAAAAAGGAGATAAAGTAGGAGAGGGATCAGTATCAAATTCAGCCCTAAGCAGCAACATGTTTGAGATGCAATCATAAAACCAAGTATTTCACCCAGGGCATGGAAAATGTAGTGGATCATCAGAAAGCAAAGAGTAAAAAGCTGCAAGCAGAAGCAGTAAGAAGATGCCAGGCCTGGAACAAGGTCATACTGACACATACCATGTTATTAAGCTCACTCCTTTAGGGAAAAAAAAGTCTGTTGTTCACATTGAGATAACATACATACTTTTGAGAATGACAAAGTTGCCATGGAGATACATTTTTTCAAAAATTTTTTCATTTTCTGAAATTTTACTGATAAGCTAAAAAAGAGAATCACTTGTTTCAATTTTGTTATTTATTTTTCCAGCCTTATGTTCTGTAATATTAACTTGCTTGAGAGTAAAGTATCAACAATTAATAGAAGAGCCTTGGCAATAGTTTTTCCTATGCTTGTTAACCTTCACTTTTTTGAAATTGTGGATTTAGAGTAAAATTACAAATGTACTTATTAGTAAGATAAAATTTGGAGTTCTTGAAAAGTTGGTTGAAAAAACAATGAATATTGGTACTCTTCCAGTTCAAGAATTATAGAAAATGCTTTTATTCATTCACATCATTTGGGCACTTTCAAACGTGTATATATATATATATATATATATATATATATATATATATATATTATAAACATGTGTATATATATATATATATATATATATATATATATATATATATATATATAGTTAATCCTCATCCAAGGATATTTTTCACATTGATTTTTAAAGAGAGTGGAAGAGAGAAAGAGAGAGAGGGGGAGGGAGAAACATAGATGTGAGACACATTGTTTGCCTCCTGCACACACTCGAACATGGGCTGGGGTTCCAACCTGCAACCCAGGTACCTGCCCTTGACTGGGAATTGAACCCGGGACCCTTGGGTATGCGGGCCAATGCTGTAATTACTAAGCAACACCAACCAGGTCAAACATGTATGTTTTTAAATGTAGTACCCACATTTATTAATGTTTTAGAACACTGACAACCTACGAATCCTCTCCATTTGCTCTTTAGTCTGCCTCTCTTGATAGGTAAATAATATATCAGTGTATCTGCTAATAAATACAGTTCACATGACTGAATCCTTTGGGTGTAAACATTGCAAAACAATAGTATTTAGCAGACTATCTTCTAGGCCATAAGAACATTATAATAATAGTACTAAGAGTACTAGCCATAGC
Source organism: Cnephaeus nilssonii (assembly GCF_951640355.1). Lineage (NCBI taxonomy): Eukaryota > Metazoa > Chordata > Mammalia > Chiroptera > Vespertilionidae > Cnephaeus > Cnephaeus nilssonii. The sequence goes on along the minus strand of NC_137091.1, from coordinate 25,958,712 downwards.
GATCAGACAAGAAGAAGAAATAAAAGGCATCCAAATTGGAAAAGAAGAAGTAAAATTGTCCTTATTCGCAGATGACATGATACTATACATAGAAAACCCCAAAGACTCCATCAAAAAACTACTAGACCTAATAAATGAATTTGGCAATGTAACAGAATACAAAATTAACACCCAGAAATCTATGGCCTTCTTATATGCCAATAATGAACTCACAGAAAGAGAAATGAAAAAAAAAATCCCATTTACTATTGCACCAAAAAAATTTAAGATACCTAGGAATAAACTTAACTAAGGATGTAAAAGACCTGTACTCGGAAAACTACAGGACATTGAAAAAAGAGATAGAGGAAGACATAAACAAATGAAAGAACATACCATGTTCATGGATTGGTAGGACATACCATGTTCATTAAAATGTCCATACTACCTAAAGCAATCTATAGATTCAATGCAATACCTATTAAAATTCCAATGGCATATTTCAAAGATCCAGAACAAACTCTCCAAAAATTCATCTGGAATAAAAAAAGACCCTGAATAGCCACAGCTATCCTGAGAAAGAAGAACAAAGTTGGAGGGATCACAATATCAGACAGCAAGCTATATTACCAAGCCACGGTTCTCAAAACTGCCTGGTACTGGCACAAGAACAGACCTATAGACCAATGGAACAGAATAGAGAACCCAGAAATTGACCCAAGCCATTATACTCAATTAATATTTGACAAAGGAGGTAAGAGCATACAATGGAGTCAAAACAGTCTCTTTAATAAATGATGCTGGGAAATTTGGTCAGAAACATGCAAAAAAATGAAACTAGATCACCAACTTACACCATACACAAAAACAAACTCAAAATGGCTAAAGGACTTGAATGTAAGACAAGAAACCATAAGAATCCTACGTCCTTAGTTAAGTTTATTCTTAGGCAGCAAAATTGCAGACATATGTCATAGCAATATCTTTACAGACACAGATCCTAGGGCAAGAGAGACTAAGGAGAAAATAAACAAATGGGACTATATCAAAATAAAAAGCTTGTGCACAGCAAAAGAAATTATCAACAAAACAATAAGAAAGCCCACTGCATAGGAGAACATATTTGCCAATGTTATCTCCAATAAGGGTTTAATCTCCAACATTTACAGGGAACTCATACAACTTAACAAAAGGAAGATAAACAATCCAATAAAAAAAATGGTCAAAAAAAAAAAATGGGCAAAGGACCTAAATAGACACTTTTAGAAAGAGGACATTCAGAAAGCCAAGAGACATATAAAAACATGCTCAAAGTCATTAATCATCTGAGAGATGCAAATCAAAACAACAATGAGGTACCATCTCACATCTGTCAGAATGACTATCATCAACAAATCAATAAACGACAAGTGCTGGAGAGAATTCGGAGAAAAAGGAACCCTCCTTCACTGCTGGTGGGAATGCAGACTGGTGCATCCACTGTGGAAAACAGTATGGCGTTTCCTCAAAAATTTAAAAACGGAACTGCCATTTGACCCAGTAATACCACTTCTAGGAATATATCCCAAGAAAACAGAAACACCAATCAGAAAGGATACATGAACCCCTATGTTCATAGCAGCACAATTTACAATAGCTAAGATTTGGAAACATCCTAAATGCCCATCAGCAGATGAGTGGATTAGAAAACTATGGTACATCTTCACAATGGAATACTACGCTGCGGTAAAAAAAGAAATTCCTACCATTTGCAGCAGCATGGATGGAACTGGAGAGCATTATGCTAAGTGAAATAAGCCAGTCAGTGAAAAAAACAACAACCACATGATCTCACTCATTTATGGATGATAAAGAACACTATAACCTGATGAACAAAAAGATAGATAAAGAGGCAGAGAAGCATCGAACAGACTGTCAAATTATAGCGGGAAGGCTGGGGAGGTTTGGTGGGGGGAGGTAAGAGATCAGCCGAAGGACTTGTATGCATGCATATAAGCATAACCAATGGGCGCAAGACACTGGGGGTGGGGGGGGGAGGGCATGTGCCGGGGGATGGGGAGGCCGGGGGAAGGTCAATAGGGAAAAAACTGAGACATATGTACTACTATTTGTAATACTTTAAACAATAAAATAAAATTTTTAAAAAAGAACATTATAATAGCCAACATCTTGCTTAAGTAACTGGATTAAAATTCATGTCATTGAACAAAGTATTTTAGATGCTGGATTATGTATAAACCAAAGATAGACCTGTCTTCTTCCATGTCAAATCTAATCAGTGGTAGTTTAACACACTTCAGATGAGAAAACACACACATATACTGTGAAATATAAGGAAAATGAACTGCATAATACTTGGGACTTCAAAGGCTTCATCCCTAAATCCACTCCCTCCCCCAAAATTACTTGGAGCCTTCTGAGGACAAGTTTGAGAAGCACTAATCTAAAAATACTAGATAGGCCCTAACCGGTTTGGCTCAGTGGATAGACCATCGGCCTGCGGACTGAAGGGTCCCAGGTTCAATTCCGGTCAAAGACATGTACCTTGGTTGCAGGCACATCCCCAGTAGGGGGTGTGCAGGAGGCAGCTGATGGATGTTTCTCTCTCATTGATAGTTCTCTCTCTCCCTCTCCCTTCCTCTCTGTAAAAAATCAATAAAATATATATTAAAAATAAAATAAAAATACTAGATAGTAAGTTCTTTTCACAGTCAATATTAGATGACAGGCTCCGAGGATCAGTTTTCTATTGGAATTAAGATAGACATTCTAAAATTAAGGCCATAGGCCTTGGCCTGTGTGCTCAGTGGTTAGAGTGCCATTCCATGCACTGAAGCGTTGTGGGTTTGGTTCCTGTTCCAGTCAGGGCATATACCCATGTGTGCATAAGGTAGCCAATTTATGTTTCTCTCTCACATTGATGTTTCTCTCTCTCTCTCTGCCTACCTCCCTCTAGAATCAATGAAAAAAATATATCCTCCAGTGAGGGTTAAAAATTAATTAAATTAAGGCCATAAAGGATGACATGTAAATATCAACCTGTCATTTGCCACTATAAATAAAATAACACAACTTCACAACTAGTTTGGCACTAATACATTTTCTTCCCATCAAAAGTAGCTTCAAACCTTACATGGCATCTTTCAGGTAAATCTACAAAATTTTTCTACCTTATATTTCCTATATGTCAAGGAAATTAAAAGCAGTGATTTGATTTTCCTGTAAATTAGTGGCCAAGCAAAGAACTACTTACATTCTAACCCCCTTTTTTGCTCTTAAGCCAGAACCACATTATTTACAAAAAGTCGTCACAGTATAAAATGGACACATTTTGCAAATGTATTAATTCAAGTAATTTCCTTTGAATAAATTTTCCAAAAGCTTATATTGTAAGGTGTGTAATTTTTATCAAAATAAAAACTTTACATCAAAATAGAAATTTTGGAATGGAGTGTCTTTTCATTTTCTATTAGGAAAACTGTTAGCATGTTTTTATGATCAGAAGTAAAATAATGAAAATAACTAGGCACAATCATTTTATCATGTGACTTTCAGAAGACAACGAGTTTGAAAAATTAAGGCAACAACATAAGTCACATTATGAGTAGGTCGAAGAATTCACAGAAAAAAAGGGAGAATTCTTACTTCTGTTTAATCACCGAATTTGAGTTTTTACAAATAATTCTTAGAACAAGTCAGGTAACTAAGGTTTTGGGGAAATAGTGCTTACTTACACATGAACTATTACATGCTCCATTTTCTATAAATAACTCTATTGGCTGGATTAACAAACACTGTCACAGAAACAAAACAAAAAAATTTAAAGCCATAGATCATTGCATTTATATTTACAAAAGCCATAAACAAACATGCATTTCTCCTTTACTAGGACTTAAATAGGTGTTTGGACATTAAGGCAGCGATGATTCTAAAACAATGAAATGTTAATTAAGGCTTATGCTTGTTTTGAAATCCATATTCATAGGCAACTGTGACCAAAGCAAACTTTTATCTACCAGGTGGAGTTCAAGATATGTTCTTTATCCATGACGAACAAAAATTCTATGAAATAGGAATTAGCAACACAACTTATTAGTCCCCTCCTTAGGTTTTGAGGATTTAACTTTCAGCGGCACAAGCATGTGCCACAGAAGGAACAGAGCATTTGTTTGTTTTGGTGAAGTTAGAAAACCTACAGGCTGCACTAATTTTTATTTGCCTGGAAGTTGGCCAACAATCAAGAATTAAGGATCTCCTAAATATAGAAAATCCCCAAAGCATACTTGACCATTCTCCCATCTCAAAATAGATGATTATTGAAGCAATCTTCAACTCAGTTTTCTTTGAAGACTGGCTGGTATTACCTTTTCTACACAAATAAAGCAACAAAATGCAGAAGCTGGATCTATTATGTAATTGCTATCCTCAAGGCACAAACAATACCTGCTAGATCAATGTCTTTCCTTGTTCAAGGAAAAGATGAGAGGTGAAGAGTCACTTTAATATAATTGTTGATTGCACTCCTCTTTCAAGATGTTATGAAATTTAGGGGGTATGTCATATATATATATATATATATATATATATATATATATATATTCAATAAATGTTTAGAGTGACAAAACTCAGATCCAGCCTGTGCACTTTGACAAAGAGCCAAACAGTTCTGGAGCACACCCTGGCATACTTTAGAGAATGGGAGGGGATGTTTGTAGGGCACACTTGGTATGGGCTAATAGGCATGATTCCACAATTAGAAAGATCACTATTTACACCAAGTACTTGCCACTACTACTTTAAGCAGTAATTTTACAACACTTCTGTACACTTACATTGGTATCAATAATAGTTCACGTAGAGAAGGGATGGCAATGACTACATGAAAATTTGTCTGAAAAGCTAAAGGTAGATGTAGCTTTCTTTTGTGTCTGCAATTCAGAAAAGAGATAAGATGTCAAGCAGCCGAAGCTGCAGACAGGAGGAGTCTCAAACCACTTATGCGTAGGTGTTTAAACCTGATGGTACAGCATCAAATTTCTTTAGGTATTACTATCAGGAAAAGGAATTTCTAACACGCATTGTAAAAAATATTTTAGGTGTGATTTAAGCAAGTCACACTTGGACTAAAATATTTTGGATATTTGAAAAGTCTGTACCCTGGTACCGGGTAAGCTTGGCTTTAGCTAAATGACTTGATGGGTTTTAAAGGTGTGAAATCCCCTTCCCCCCTTCTTTTTTTAAGATGGAGAGACTAGCTGTGAAAGGGCAAATGTAGGCAACACAATACAATCCTTTTTAGGTCAACATCTTCACTTTATAATACACTCACATTTATACACAAATTTCATGTTTACAAGTACAAAAGGCAAAGAACCTCAAAGAACGGAAGAACTGCGTATTAACTACATTCAATAGAGTTAATACTGTTGTCTCCACTCCCCATTTTCTAAATCAAGGAAATTGTAAATGCCATTCCACACACGGACTTCACTTTTAGAAGTTGGAGACTGTGTGTGGTTCTGCACATGTCTGGGTTTCTACAGAGCTGAACTGAGATTCCATCGTGTTCCAGGCCAAATCGGCAAGAAGAAAGTCATCCATTGCTGTTTGTGTTTCATTGCTGGTGAAGAACAAGCTCCCCAGGGTTTCAAAGCCAGAACGCATGGTCTGTGTTTCTGTACTATTTAACTGAACCTTGCTTTCTAGAGCAGATATGTTTTTAGCAGCGGAGATCCCTTCAGTTTGGGTCTCGGTGTCAGATGAATCAGTACTCATGGAAAAGCTGGAGTGTTTCAGAATACTTCCCAGAGGCAGATGAGGGCTACTGTCTAAAAAGAAGTTTAAATCTGTCTGTGTCTGCGTGTCAAACATTTCAAGGCCTAAGAAATTAGAATTTCCCCTATAACTGTAGGGCTGGGCAGAGGTGTCTGCAAGTAGGAAGTCAGTTTGGGTCTCTATGTCCAGTGATTCTAAGACTGGCTCAGTGGTCATGCTGCTAAGCCCACTCTCTTCAGTTTGAGTCTGAATATTTGAGGCCGAAAAGAACTCTTCGATATCAAAATCAATTGCGGGATTCTGGGTTGAACCAGATGGGAGCTGGCTATCAGGTCCAGTGTTTGTGTCAGACAGAAGACTACGATTGTCCAGTGTCTGACCAGGCAGATTACTAGACAAGATGTTTTCTAAATCACTTAATAAATCTATAGTTTGGGTCTGATTATCTGTCATGTTCTGTGAAGGAAGCATACTGTTCTGTGCACTAAAGTTTATAACTGGTGCAGATTTCTCAGTATCTTGACTTAAAGTCTTAGGGTGGTTCTGAGGTAACAAACCATGAGTAACAGTCTCTCCTACTAAGTTGCTGCTTATAATACTGTCTGTAGCAATACCGTATGATGAATGGACACTCTCAAAAATGTCTCTGCACATTACAGCTTGGTCCATTTGTACTCGGTCATCTGTTGGACTTCCCATTCCACTGGTTTGAGTTTCTCTGGAGATTCCACTTGCCTGGAAAGAGGCATCTAAAAACGCATCAGTCTGAGCAGCTCTAGATGAAGTTACCTTAGAACTGGGCAAAAATGTCTGAGTATGAACACTAATGGGAAGGGAAACTTGAGAACCAAAAGTCAAATCAGTTTGAGAACAAGATGATACAGAGGAATCAGGGCTGACCCACTGTGCAGAAGGTATAAAGTGTTGTGTGGCGTAAGACAGATCTGTCTGTACATTGATTGAAGAAATGCTGTTCTTTTGACATGCGTTCCCTAGTTCTTGTGAAGGACTAGATGAATTTTTACTCAAGTTCACTTGAACACCTGTACTAATCGGCTCAACAGCAACAGGATTTATAACTTTTGAAAGAGGAAGGCTCTCCTTAAGAGAGCAGGCTTCTGAATCAAGGCCAAGAATCAGAGTTCCTACTGACAAGGGCAGTAAGTGCACAGCACCGGAGGCAGAGCCCTGATGATCAACACCTAACACTACAGGCTGGGCCGAGGAGTCAGCTGTAGGCACAAAGACAGGCATGGGAGAAAACTGCATAACAGGTAGTTTAACCAAAGCCACTTTGGGCTTTGGTAAAAGCAATTTCTGAGGATATTTTGGAGCTGTTGTAAGAGTCTGCTTTCTGGCATTAGAGCCACAAGAGTCTTCAAAAGAAGCTTCTAGCTTTATTTCTGAAGTTTCTAATTCTTGAGTGTCTGGTCTCGGGGTTGGTTGGTTGCTCAAGGATTCAATGGTCTTATTGGACAACTTCTGGTTGTGCAGGCAGTTTTCCATTTTTCTTTTCTTACCAGGTGGGTCCCTGAAAATGACAGAGTAAAAAGAGGTCAGAATCAACCCAGTGAAGATAAATCCCTTCTTTTACACCTCTTTGAGAACTGAGCCTGCTGTATGGCAGGCAGAAGTTCAGGAACATGCAAACAGGGAAGGAGAAAGCGTACCTTTTTTGTGGAGGGCAGGGGAGACACAGCTCTAAGTACTAGAACTTAAATTAAATTTGTAAGCATAAGGATGCTAACAGATTAAATAATGCAACTTTTATCATTTCTAAAGTAGGAAGCTTATATCCCAAATATAAATCTGGCCTTTAAAACGAAGTATAGCCATGGCTGGATGGCTCAGTTGGTTGGAGTGTCTTCCTGTATAACAAAGGTTGCAGGGTTTGATTCCCAGTCAGGGCACATAGTTAGGTTGTGGGTTCAATCCCCAGTTGGAGTGCATACAGGAGGCAACCAATTGATGTTTCTCTCTCTCCCTTCCTCTCTCTGGAATCAATGAATAAATCCTTGAGTGAGCATAAAAAAAATAAGTAAATAAATAAAATGAAGTATAGTTTCATGTTAAGGGACCCTCAAAAGGAGTTGGCAGAAAGAATAAGGAAGAACAACCGGGTTAAGTAGACATGGATCCTTTGTTAGTACTGCTACCATTTCTGAAAGTTCCCTTCTTCCATGTCTTACCTTTTCCCCATTATTCTTCCTTTCTTCCTACACTAACAGCTTTCCAGGAAGTTTCATTTGAAACTCTTCCCACAGCTATTGACTTTTGGGCCACCATTTCTTCCCCTTTACCTGTGCTCCGCAGGGATCTCATGGCCAGTTCGGTAGATGTGGGACTGTAATGCAGTTCTACTTGCATAGGGACAGCCACATGTGCACTGGAAGGTCTTGCCACAATCCTCTGCATGTCTTTTTAAGTCCCATTCAGTGCCATATGAATTGCTGCACTTACTACATTTATGCTTCTTTTCAGCGTGCATTTTCATAAAGTGCTAGGAAGAACACAAAGGAACCAGAATGAAAAACTGCAACTGCTCAAAACATTTCAAAAACCATCAACATACCCAAATTAACAATGATTTTACATGATAAAACACAGCAGTCCAAATCAAAGAATGTAGAAGCCGGCAAACTGCAGTTTATCATATGCCTCTTCTCCCTATCACTTCTACTTTGTGAAAAGTGTGGAGACAGTTTTGGAAACAATCCATATTACCCAGCATTTAGGTCCTGATCTTCAAATAAGTGCTGCAGGCAGAATAAAAAGTCTTTGCAATACTTTTTACAGGACCCCCTCCAGCAAACCCTCTGGGAAGTATTTCAGCTGCCAATTTCTTTCTTTTTTTTTTTTTTTAAATATATTTTATTGATTTTTTTAGAGAGAGGAAGGGAGAGAGATAGAGAGTTAGAAACGTCGATTAGCTGCCTCCTGCACACCCCCTACTGGAGATGTGCCCACAACCAACGTACATGCCCTTGACCGGAATCGAACCTGGGACCCTTCAGTCCACAGGCCGACTCTCTATCCACTGAGCCAAACCGGTTAGGGCATCAGCTGCCAATTTCTTCCAGGCCTGAATCACCTCCTTTCCCAGTTGCTGGGCCCCCTCCCTCCCCTTAAGATAGCCGTTTCTGAAATTCTGCCTTATCTTACTCCTTTGGGAGAACATTTCCTTTGTGCCTTTGCTTGTCTAACCTTGGAGGCACAGATTCACACAAGAGATAAGAAGTACACATGTTCTCATTCTTTGAATTAGCCATTTTCTCTTTCTCTCTGAATCCACTTCTGGACATCTTTCCCTCCAGAACAAGGCATGTCTCCTTCACTTGCATTATACCTTACTCACATTTTCCAATTGGAATACTTTTGGGTGGATATCCTCACACAACTTGCTGCTCAATTCTCTAGTTATGTTTGGTTAAGTAATTAGAATGCACACTAGGTTTATACCATTTGCATTTCATCCTCAGAGAAGTATACTTAAGTAAAATACCTGTTTTACGAGAGAAAATTGAGAAAATGGCCTGTCAGGGCCTCTAGGACATCCTTCAATTGGACAACAGTAGAATTTTGGTACAGTTTTCAAATCTTTTCTTATTGTTGGATTTACTATGCCATCCTGAAAAAGAAAAATTATTTTAAATAATTATTTTCAAAAAATCAATACAACAGACTGGGAGTAAAAACAAGGAATGACTAAAGATAGGGACAAGGGATCTTATTTGGGAGATTAAAATATTCTAAAACTGAATTGTGGTGATGGTTGCACAATGCTAAAGTAAGTGAATTATTCACTTAAATTAGGTAAACTTTATGATGTATGAACTACAGCTCAAACCATGTTGTTTCAAATTCTATCTATTCCTTTAAACTACCCATTCTAAATCTACAATCTCTTCCCTTTGTGGATGAAAAAGGGATTCTGTAACAAATCTAACAAAGTAATTTCCCAGGGTGATCTGACTATACATTCCTAACTGGGCAGGTCATGGATAGTCATGCCTCAGGTCTATAACTTCCCTAGTAAAAGTTTCTCTTTGTAAGCCCTGTGCATTGTTTTTGTGCATCTAGGTTAACATCCCTGTGAAATGCTGCTTTTCATCCCTCAGATCCAATCATAAATATTTTCCTGCCTTACATTCTCCCATTTTCATGTAATCTTCTTTACTTCCCTCCTTAATTCCAAATGTATAAAAGATACTGCAAACTGTCATTCTGAAAAACATTCTCCTCTGTTGAGATTTTGCTTCTAGGCATGTCTTCTGTTTGGGGCACATAAACTCTTAAAAACTCATAAAAATTTTCTAGAGGTTCTTCAAGTCAACAACTTGAAGCCATCTACTCTATTTGCAAAGTGGTATATTTACAGTTTATCAGGCTCAAGATTTCTATATCATCCTTAAGTCTTCCTTTCCCTTTTACCTCATGCCCAGTGTCTTAGTATGAACTCCTAAAAAAGCCTTAGTTGACTATGATGTTGGCCTTTCTGATAAAAAGCACTGTGACTTTCTCCGATTATCACTCTGCCCCTAAAGTAGCTAAAACTAGTTGACACAACTTTTATATAGCATGCTATGTTTGAAATTTAATGATTATTATAAAGGCCAGTACTAACAAAGCTTTTACTAGTGTTAGGAACTCTTCTAAGCACTTTATATATATTAACTTGTACATAATCTTAATAATCCCTTATTATTAAATGTGATTGAGTTTTTGGCTAAAAGTTTTCAAAGTCAAACCTCAGTTCTCGAATGTCTCCCATCTCGAACAATTCAGTTCTTGACCAAATTTTTCAGAAAAAAATGTCTCAATTGTTGAATAAAACTTCGGTTCTCAACAACCCTTTCATGCTGATACCTGTATCATCAGTCATGGGTCTCTCAGGCGAAAAAGGAGAGAACGTGCAAGTATGAGTCAGTTTACTGCTAAACCTCAAGTTGTTAACATCTCAGGAAATTTTGATGTGAATATTTTCTAATGGGAAAAAATAATGAGAGAGAGTCATTGATTGGCTGCCTCCTGCACACCCCTACTGGGGATCGAGCCCACAACCCGGGCATGAGTCCTGAACAGGAATCAAACCAGTGACCTTTTGGTTCCTGGGTCAACCACTGAGCCACACCAGCCAGGCCTCTAAGTCATGTTTTAAAAATATAAATGTTGCTGGATAAAAGGTTCTCTAAGGGTTCTCCTGTCCTTTTCACAGCTTTCAATCACAACGAATAAAAGAATTTCTAACAAACAAGAAATGTCCATTTACTCCTACTATTCCTTTCTCTGAATCACCAGCTTTCATTTCTACATGGATCCCCCTAGGCAAGGCTGAACTAGGATATTTCCATATTTTCTTATTGGATATGAAATACAGACATATATCTTAAGAACCCACATAAAACCAAAAGGCAGCATGTACCCTTTACCTTACAATCCCACTCTTGTCCATCATCTTTCAGAAGGGTTTGTTAATCATTTATGTTAAGGAATATTTGGTTAGGGGCAGGGTATCTTATGAAGAAAGATTAGAATAGAATTGGAACTATATAGCAACTAAAAGGGGAAGGAATAAAAATTACCATATTTTGAAAAAATAAAAATTAGGAGAGGAACTAGAAATATGCAAGTAGCTGTAATCAAGAGAATGAAAGGGAAAATTTCCACTGAATGTTATGCAAAGTGCAAACCAAATATACTCAAGATTAGCTTCAGAACAGAACTTGGCTGGTAGTGGAGTCTCTGGTCTAAACACAGACTGCTTTTAAAACCATGGGGAAATCCCAGTCAGCCCTTATCATGCCTTCTCCTTCCAATACTTTGAGAACATCAAGTGTCAAAAGTAATGTTTGAATTCAAGAGCCTCTATTACAGATCAAGACTAAGAATACAGACTTGCCTCTCTGAGGCATTACCATATGGATATGGTTATTTTGTCACATAGGTCACTTTCATTAAAGAAAGTGGACCTCCTCCCCAAGACATCAGGTGCTCAGAGGCTGCTGTGCACCATGGTTAGAAAGGCAGAATAAGTCAGGAAAGTGAGCCTGTTTGACAAGAAAAAAACCCATGATGGTTCTCAGCGAGATTTCTTTAATTCCTACTAAAACAGGTCTCCCTAGTGACTTTGGAAGGAAACTCAGAAAAGCCCATTTTCATTGTTCAACATTTTTAGTTTAGAGAGGGATCTTGAGTGCTGTCCTCAGAAAAACCTGAAAAATGAATCTGACTAGAACTGAAGAATGACATTACTCATGTTCTAAGCAAGGGAGGAGATGTAGACTCTGAAAGGCTGAAGTCCAAGTAAAGATCTGTCAAAGTTTGTATTTCCCTTAAACATATTCCTCCTCCTTAGGTCTATTATATCTTCTGTATTGGTATCTTCACAATTCTGAACTTTACATATTTTAAAAACATAATTAGAAATAAACCTATTATATACATACTATCAATATCCTGGAGAGTAAGTGCTATCTTCCTGCTAAACAGATGCTTCATAAAGTCTTGAGAGATGTAGAGCTCCAGACAGCAATTCCAAAGAAAAGAACAATATACAGTGTTAAGACGTGCTTCCTCGAGTGCTGTTCAGCCAACACGAGGACGGTCCTCGTTAGACTGGCAGCTTCATTTGTGCTCAGAGATGTAATGTCTGCCTTAGCTATGGGATGAAGGTGGGTGATGGCGACTGTATATGAGCTAAAGAGAACCAAGGGATTAGGCTGTAGAATTCCTACAAAGGTATATTCATCCACTCAAGTTAAAATACGGTTAAGGAAAATAAATACGGTTAAGAAAAGGAAGGATTTAGTTAAAAGTTAGCATGAAAGAGAAGCCCATTCCCAGAGTTACTTCACTTGTGTTCTGGAGGAAACCCCAAACGCCTCTGAGAACTGCAGCCCCACCTGCAGGGTCTTCCTCAGCACGCCTCCCTGTGCATTTCCTGTGTGGGGTTCCTAATCCTCCTGTGAGAAGGCAGGTGCATTTCTGTGCGGTTGGTGCCTATTAAAAGATTACTCTTCATGGGCAACACATCTGCCATAGCTATTAGACTGCCTGCTGTTAAATTCTTATCAGAAGCCTGATCCTAAGGACGTTTCCAAGGAGAAACATGCAATATACCAGGCAATTTAAGCTTTCTCCTTAACCAATTCAGACTGTCAAAAGCTCCATACTCACAAAACTGCTTTCAGTGACTTAGGGTTTCAAATTATGTCACTGTTGGCCAAGAAGGGCTCTAAGTGGTGGAAGGAAACCTCCAATTATCATGACTGGGAAATTATGACTTAGTAGGTCTGGGTGGGACTGAACATCTGGATTTTTAATAAGCCTTCCACAGATGTGCATTAAAGGTTGAACATCACCGCCCTATTTTATATGAGGTGGAAGGGATGCTCAGACGGGAGAAATCCCCCTTAGGGCTCAGCCGGGTCTGCAGCTAGCTCCCTCCAACCGCAGGGCCGGACCGAGGCCCGACGGAGGTCTCGTGGGCGTGGTGGAAAGCACTCGGGCTTCCGGACCAGAGACCAGGTTTAAATCCCTGCACTACTCAGGTTCCGTAACCTGCTTCTCATCAATGGGATGAGACCAGCAGGTCCGTACCTCACGAAGCTGCTGAGAGAACTACCGCGATCAACGCCCGCGCCGCGAAGTTAGAGGCCGGTAGTCCCGGCTGGTCCGACCGGCATGACACAGTGTTTTCCTATTATTACGCGTTCCCGCTTCCTCGCTCCCTCCTTCCCCGGCCGGGACGCCCCCCTCGGTTTGGCCCGTCCTATGTACTTGGAAGCCCCCTCGGATGCAGGCCGGCGGAGGCTGGACTCACACGGCGCATTCCAGACCCCGGGCCGCGCCGCCCCGGGAGCAGGACCCGCGCCCACGCCCCCGAGCGAGGCGCTCTGTCGGCGCCAGGCCTGAGGAGGCGCCGTCGGGCGGCGGGCTCACCTGCAGGCGGTGGCTCTTGACCAGGTGCATGTTGAGCGCGGGGCTGTTGGGCAGGATCTTGCCGCACCCGCGCACAGTGCACAGGATGTTGGTCCGCACGGCCCGGGACAGCTCGCTCACCGACGGCTGGATCAACTCCCCGGCCGGCGGCGCCGGACCCGCGGGCTGCTGCTTCGCCGCCGCGGGCCGAGGCCGGCTGCCCCTCAGCCGTCCGGATGGTCTCCACAAGCCCGAGGCGGCGGCGGCCCCCCTCGCGGCCGCCGGGACGGCTGGGGCGCCCGAGGCCAGAGCCGCGGGTCCCGCCGCCGCCGCCTCAGAGGCCGCCATGGCTCCCGCACAGCAGTCGGGCCCAGCTCGCAGGCCCCGCCTCTTAACACTGCACTTCCGGCAGGGGCGGGGCCTCCAGGCTTATTAGCATCCGGTCAGGTTGGGCTGGACGCGGCGCCCCCTGCAGGTCAGCAGGGAGCTGCTGCCAGGTGAGGCGGGAGGGTTGCAAAACTTCACTAGGATTCCTCTGAACAGGTAGAAGGTATTGGTTGTGCTTCCAAGAAACCTGACATCAGGCAATAATTGGAGAAGAAAAAGTGACGCGTTCAGAAGTTTTACTTCCCAAAGATTAGAAATAACTCAAGTGTTCAACAGCAGGACAGGCAACTATATGTTAATTACAGCTGTATTTCATTTACTGTTTACCATGTGCCAGACACTGGAGAAAGCACTTGTCACTTAGTGTCCTCAAAACAGCCATAGTGGGTATGCACTATAAGTTTTGCAGAGAAGTAACTAATTAGCCCTAGATCATATACAAACAAAAGGATTGTTATAATTGACAGAATTAATCATTTTAGGGAGGCTGGATTTACTTGCTTGTATTTTAAAGGATAAGATTCGATTACTATTTGGGAGACAGTAGAGCTCAGGGCAGGGTTCTAAAACCTAAGTACCTAGAGGGACTAGGTAGGTCATGTAGATGAGACTAGTATGTCAGGTATAGACAAAAGGGAGGGGTAAGGACTGCAGTGAAATGAAAAATAAATCCTTTGTTTAAAGGGGAGCAGCTGCATCTCTGATATCACTAGATTTGTTTTTCAATATATTTATGTGAAAACATTCAACATTTATATATTAGCATATGTATTAGTTTTCTATGCTGCAATAACAAATTTCCACAAACTAGTGGCTTAAAACACAGATTTGTTATTGTTGAAGAAACTCAAAGAGCCTGGAGGCGTTGGCTGGAAATAAATGAAAGGACTTATTCAAGGGTCTTGGAGTTTGCAAGCTGGGAACATAGCAAGGCAAAAATGTGTTCCAAAGCAGAAAGAAAAGTTAAGTTCTTATAATAAAAAGTACATTCTTGAGAATTATCAGTCCTGCATTCTTAGCCTTACAACTGACCCAGGATGATTATCAGTCATATGTCAGGGCAGTCAGGGTGATGGATGCCAGGAGGTTTGGTCACATCCTTTGGTCTGGATAATGGATGTCAGGTGGATATATATGTGAGTCCTTTAGAGGATAAACAGAGGGTTATCTAGAAGTCCATTTGTAAATCCAAGCATTGACACAGGGCTGGAAAGTTAAAAAAAAGTTTATGTTCCCAGGTTAGAACAAGAATGGAATCTTTCATGCCTCAAACTTCATGTTAATTTTTAGCAGCTTAGTTAAAATGACTCCATCTTATATATTCCCCATCTTCCCTCTTTCTTCATTATCTTACAGTTCTAGAGATTAGAAGTCTAGAATGATCCTAGCTACCAGACTAGGATCAAGGAGTTGGCAGGGCTGCATTTCTTCTGGAGGCTCTGTGGAAGTAGCTGTTTACTTGCCTCTTCCAGCTTCTCAAAGTCAGTAATGGTGAGCTGAGTCGTCATGTCACTTTGATTTCTTCAGTAGTCATATCGCCTTTTGCTCTCTTCTCTTCCATTTTTGAGTACCCTAATAATTACATTGGGTCCATTCAGGAACTCTCCTCATTTGCAAAGTCTCTTTGCTTGTAAGGTAACATACTGATTCCAGGACATCTTTGAACAGGAGGTATTATTCTGCCCACCAAAGGAATTATGATTTAAAAAGTATCGTGGGCCAAAAAAACGCATATCTATGTGTGGGACAGGATCCATGGACTATTGTTCTTTTCAGTGTGGAGTCTAAGAGTACAGGCTCTGAGGTCTGACTGCCTGTAGTTAACTAGTAATGTGGGCTCAGCCACTTACTAGCTAGGCTAAGCTTTGTTATTCAATTAAGTAGGATAAGACTAGTAATGCTGCCTGCCTTAAAGGATTGTTATGAAAATAAAACAATGCATATAAAATAGTTAGCAGTGTTTGCCATATATTTACGGGCTTAATCAATGTTAGCTAGTATTCATTTTTAGAGATTCTACTTAATGTAAAATTAAATAAATTCCTAATTAGAAAAAATTCAAAAATCCCACTGCATTATTCTGAAGCAATTTCTTTTCCCTAATTTTACATTAGGCAGTAAATACCTTGGCTATAGAGGTATTTACTGCTCCATCTGTTCTCAAGACTACATTTGAATACAGTATGTGTGTCTGGACCATCAAGCACATAATAGGTAAGAGTTCCTTGTATTCTCATTTCCTTAAGCAGGTACTTCTGTCTGGGAGGGCCTCAGTGTGCAGCCTCAAGTGATTCCACTATAGACTGGATAATATGATTAGCATCTTCTCATTCAGGTCCCAGTTGCACACCCTTGCCAAGCACCAAGGAGGGCTGTGAGCTGTGAGAAGCCAACCCAGGAACATGCGGCACCTCTGTGCAGACCTAACACAGCCTGGCTATTCAGGCACCGAGCAGAAGTGCCTGCCCTGTGTGCACAGATGCTTTAAATCACAACAGTAATCCATAAGGAAATTAGCATTAAGTCCTTGCAGACTCAGTGCCTCAGTCTGAGATAACCAAAGTGTCTTTGCTATTGCTAATTAAATCTAAAAACATATTTTTCACATAAAATACCTACAGTCTGTAGAAAATACCATTGTATTATAAAGCATACTTTAACTCCTTTTTTTAAAAAAAAATATATATTTTTATTGATTTCAGAGAGGAAGGGATAGGGAGAGAGGGATAGAAACATCAATGATGAGAGAATCATTGATTGGCTGCCTTCTGCACGCCTCCCACTGGGGATGGAGCCCACAACCAGGCATGTGCCCTTGACCGGAATCGAACCCGGGACCCTTCAGTCCGCAGGCCGATGCTCTATCCACTGAGCAAAACCAGCTAGGGCTAACTCCTTTTTTCTGATTGTATTTATGTATCTGTACAATAAGCCTCTTTTTTATTTTCATCAAAAGTAACTTATGTATCAGTTTTTAAATATCTTTATTCACAAATCAGTATAAAATTGGTCAGTTTGAATGTCATATGTACGATAAAATAGATTATGAAAAGTATATTTACAATGAAACCATTATTTTATATAACTAAATGATCTGATATACTACCTCCTGCAATAATAACTTAATGGACCCAAGTCTACCCTCTGAATGTACCAAGTTTATGATTCTCCTAGAAAGTTTTGAGTTGGGTATAGTTTCTTTGCATTTCTTTATGTGATCCAAATCTTAAGAGAAAATTCCTAAAAAACCAGCAATTGGAACCAGACCTCTCTAGGACAGAAGAGAGACAGGTGTGAGAAAAAGGACATCCTGACACTTAAAGACCCACAACTGCTATGCTTTGCAGGACACGAGGAAGAGGGAGCACACAGTGGAAGAGGAAATAATCATTCCCAACAATTATATTGAACATTTTAAAATTGTCAATATTAAGGGTTCATGTCTAAAACAGCTATCCATGAAGTGAAATGTGTATGCAATATAGTCAGGGAGATGTGATGCTTATAAACCATGTATGTTTTATTTATCTTTAATTTTAAAATAATTCATTCTCTTTTGGGGTATGCAAGTGAGCAATGGAGAAAGTGGTGCATCTGCAATACCTGAAATTAAAAAAAGAAAAAGAAGAGACAATAAAAATAATCACAGGGTAAAGATTTGAGTCGGTTTAAAAATGGGCAAGATCATGGACCCCCGTTATGTGCAGAAGCAGAATATGCAATAGAGGGTATGATGGGATACCAGACTGGTCGTGAGAAAGCTCAGAGGTCAGCAAAGAGAGCTTTCAATGTAGTATGCTGTTAATTGTTCTAGCTTGCAAAATAAACTGACTACTTACCTGCTGGTGCTAAGGATTTCAATGCTTCCAGAAGATTCGGGCTAGAGAACTTTACTAGGCACCGGAGAGGTTCTTTTCTTTCAGCCAAGATGCCCCTATTTAAGTCACTTTTGAATTTCGTTTCAAGCTGTCAACAAATATATTTATAAATGACTATTAAATATATCAGTTGGAATGGCAACATGTAACAAAATTGGATTACTCATTTCATTAATTATTATCATCAAGAAATACAGGGATTGCCCTGACCAGTTTGGCTCAGTGGATAGAGTGTCGGCCTGCAGACTCAAGGGTCCCAGGTTTGATTCCAGTTGGGGGCATGTACCTTGGTTGCGGGCACATCCCCAGTGGGGGGTGTGCAGGAGGCAGCTGATTGATGTTTCTCTCTCATCAATGTTTCTAACTCTCTCTCCCTCTCCTTTCCTCTCTGTAAAAACATAAATAAAATATATTTTAAAAAAAATACAGGGATTAATGGATGAGAGAAGCATTAATTTGCTAACTGAAAATGTAGAGGGCAACCAGCATATCAAACGATAGAACACACAAAATGCTAAGTGTGCACAGTGCCTGACACACAGGAGATTTTGGATGGCAGTTTCACCCACAGGTGTCCTATTTTGCATTCTTTTTAAAAAAATATATTTTTACTGATGTCAGAGAGGAAGAGAGAGGGAGAGAGAAACATCAATGATGACAGAGAATCATTGATTGGCTGCCTCTTACACGCCCCCTACTGGGGATCTAGTCGGCAACCTGGGCATGTGTCTACGACCCTTCAGTCTGTATGCCAACGCTCTATCCAATGAGCCACACCAGCCAGGGCCTATTTTGCATTCTTAATGGAAAATTAGCACTATCTTTGGTAACCTGTTATTTCAATATAAAAATGTCATGTCTTTTGAATCACTACCATGATTTCTTTTTTACTTCTCATTATGGAAGATTAAAAAAACCCCACAAAAGTAAAGTGAACAGTATAATGAGTCCCATGTGCATATCACTGAGCTGAAACAATGATCAACTAGTGGTCAGTATTTTTTCACTTATTACCTTTCTTCCCATTCCCTACAGTCCACCCACACTGGATTATTCTGAAGCAAATCCAGGACATTATAGTATTCCACCTGTAAATATTTCAATATGTATCTAAAAATACCTAAAAAGGACGCTTTTCACCCCCTAACATTACCACACATAAAAAAATTAATATTATAAAATATCCAAGTATTGCTAATTCAATAGGTACTTGGCTCTTAGATTCTAATTTCAATTTTTTTTTAAAACTTAAAGCGATCCTTCGCATTTAGAGGCAGTACGCTGGAATAGCTGAAGAGTGAGTAATGCCTGCAACTAACTCAAATGGTTCAGCATAAAGAAAGAAAGCAACTGTGGCAAAATGTTAACAATTGGTGAACTGAAGCAAAGGGATATTCACTGTAATATTCTTGCAAGCTTTCTGAAGGTTTGACATTTTTCAAAATAGGAAGTGGGGGAAAATTAGTGGCAGGTATGCATCAATGTGCACCTTGGCTTATAGAATAGAGCCATTCTAAGATATATGTAAAGGGAAATTTTGTAGATTAAATCTTCTGTATACTCCTTCAGTGGATCTCTAACTTTAGAGTGCAAAATTAGCTAGAGGGCTTGTAAAACCAGATGGCACCTCCAGAATTCTGATCCAGTAGAACTAAAGTGGGGCCGAGAATCCACATTTCTTATCTATTCCCAGGTACTGATGGTCCAGGGACCACACTTTGAGAACTAGTGTCCAGGGACCACATTTTGAGAACTAGTGTCCCACAATACAAGCTTTCTAAAGGAACTGGATTAAAATCTGCTATTCAGGGAACCAAACTTGAAAGGTGTTAATCAGCTGTTCGTACTGAAAACACATCAAACCAAATAAGCATTAGGCCTAAATAAGCAGATCTATGGTAGATTTGAAGTGTGTGCCCTGTGGCTGTAGGCGCACTAAGCAGAAAGAATTTTAATGAGGTGTTTAAGGGGAGGAGAGTGTTGTATGACCATGCGTATGACATTAGTGATCATAACAAAACCTTGAATTCTTGTAATGGTGGCAATGGGCTTGTCCCTGACACTGGTCTTCTTGGTGGGCAGTGGTACACTTCTGGGATGAGCTAGGTTTACAAAACTAACTAGGCTACTGTTTTTTTCTCCATGTAATACCAACTGGACTATATAATTACTTATTTATTCACTATTTTATTCAACAAGTCTTTATGAGCACCCATTGCATTGTAAGTATTGTTCTAGGTGTGGATGGATTAGAAAGATATAGCCTACAATTTTTCCCCTCAAAAATATAGATCACAGCCAGTTATATATAATTGAATTAATATGAAAGATGAAATGAAAAGGTAAATTCAAAATTTCCAAAGGTCTTCTTTATTAATAGAGGAACTTACTAAATATTATAGAGAAGTCTATTTTAACTCATAAATTGATTATACAAAATTAAAGTCACAAATGAATAAGAAAGTTTCTTAGATCCAGTTCACTTAGATGTTTTGTTCTCTTAAGAAAATATTGATAACTGTAGCTAGTTTACAGCAATGTCCTACCTTATATTGTGCAAATTCTAGTCTTGGTTGAGGATAGTCTCCGAAAATTTCTTGAGTCACTCTTTGTACTCTGTCTTTTTCTATTATGTTTTCATGAATGATCCTTGAATCCACTATAGATGGAAGATTTCAAATAAAAGAGCTGTTAGGAATATATTTCATCCTTAAATTATCCCCTTCTAATTCCTAACCTTTCAACTTGCTTGTATAATTTAAAGATAATATTTACTGGTTCTTCTCTTGATTGTAATATTTTCTTACTGTTGAAAAATTGGAAAGCACTGATAAAAAAAGAAAATAAAAGCCCCTCATAATTCTACCACACAGAAATAAGTACAGTTAACATTTTATATATTCCTGTGTAGCCCTTTTTCAGAGAAAAAAAGTATATTTTTAAAACTGGGATTATAAAACACACACAATTTTCTATCCTGCTTTCTTTACTTAACATGGAATCAATAGCAGTTCCTATGCCATTAGAAATCCATAAAAATGTTTCAGAATGGCTGTACCATTTCATTTTATTGCCAACTCATTGCTAAGAGATAGGAAAATTTTCATTTTTAAGAGTATACTTTCAAATTCAGTTTTTATTTTAAAACACACATACTGTTTATATCTAGCCCAAGGTTTCTTTCTTGTAGAGGTGTAGAGGCGTTGTGAGTTTCAAAAGTCTAGGGAAAAAAAGAAAAAGTGAATGTTTTCCTGATTTTAACACCTTGAAGTACAGCTATTACTTGTTTTAGTACGTAAAAGTATGTCAAGTTTTATCTATTTTTTTTGGTAAATCCTCACCCAAGGATTTTTTCCCCAGTGATTTTTAAAGAGAGTAGAAGGAACGGCAAGGGAGAGAGAGAGAGAAACACCAATGTGAGACACATCGATTGGTTGTCTCCTGTACACGCCCTGACTGGGGCCAGGAACAAACCTGCAACCCAGGTATGTGCCCCTGACTGGGAATTGAACCTGAGACCCTTCGTTGCTCGGGCCAATGCTCTACCAGTGAGCCACACCAGCAAGGGCTCAAATTTTATATTTATTTTTTCAAACAAGAAGAGATTTAAGGCCATATCCAGGCTGAGTGGAGCATTTCTCCTAGAGTAGGATATTGGCAGAGACATCTAGGGCCAGCAACATGGCTGTTTTGCCTGAGGAGCTCTGTCTATACTTTGTTATCATAAAAAGGGACCTGGAAGGAATAGGCGGTGAGTACAAAAGCTAGATAAATCAGGGCAGAATTTGCAATGTGAAGTTTTAGCTTTATGCTATGTCTTTATAACCCCAAAAAACTCACTGAGATTCCTTTTGTAAAAATAATTTTCCTACTAAAAGTCTGAATTTCTCAAATCCCTTCTCTGACCTTCCCCCACTGAAGCCACTGTTTTTATAATTAAGTATTTGACAACGTGTATTTTCCTAGGAATGCAACTGTCAGAGCAGAACAGTTGATAGCAATTTGATGGGAATGTGGCTGGTAAGAGGGGAGGGGGCTGCTATGGGAGAAAAATCATTATCTAGCTTCTTTATGTTAGATTTGTTTTCCTTAGAGGGCTTGCAGAGCCATCACTTCTTTCTATGTAGAACAGATATAAGTATAGGGTAGGGCAAAAGTAGGTTTACAATTGTATTAAAACACAAGAGTTTAGACTTGTATTATTTATTAATCATTGTATTATTTTCCATGTTAACAACTGTAAAACTACTTTTGTCCCACCCTGTGTCATATATCTAAGAGCTCAAAGATATACATAGGGCATTAATGACCCACCTACAGGAGTCTGAACATATGAGCACACAGATACCATGCACAGGAGCAAATAACCCTGAACCTGTGAGTACGGCCAGATCCATTCTTATAATTAAAAGGGAACGATGCATTTAAATAATTTTAACAAATAAATATATTGCAGGACTTAATAAACCAATGCTTTTTCCTTTACTTCTAACCCCTGTATCACCTACTGGAGTGATGGGACAAGAAATTAATTCTACTTCTCTCTTGCATAATAGAAGAGAGTAGTAGAATTACTTTTTTGTAATTAGCTTAAAAAGGCAGTAAGTTATTCTAAAGAGAAAATAAACTCTAATTAGAATAGCTGATCTGGAAACTGGGATCTAACAGACTCCAATAACTAATGAGCAGTATAAAACACAAAATATGATTATAAAAAGGTGATAGTGAGGCATTTCATTGTTTTGTTTCCTTTAATGTTACCTATCTGAAAGTTTTCTCTGCTTCAGTAGTACCTGAAGGGATCTCCTTTTGTTGTAGGTGAACTTTTCCACCTGCTCAGTGGCTTGTAAAGAGAAAATGGAGACTTAACTTTAAACAGTCACTGATGGGCTCACCTGATTATACTGTTTAAAAACAATAGCCTTAAGAGAGTCCAGATATCGGCTTCTGAAGTCCATTTTCACAATCCGATGGTGTTTGCTAGCAATTGTCAGTGCCTTAAAGTGAAAATTAGAAAGAATATTAGGATTACTGTGTCTATTCCTGTATTTACAATATTTGTCAAAGTAAAATTAAGAGTGGCAATAAGTGAATACTTTCTACTCTAGAGTGAAAAGAAACCCAGAAAAATATAATCTCATGTCCTGTTACTCAGCTTTTTTAAAAGACAAAAAAAAAAAAAAAAGGCTAATGGCATTAAAATTCTCATAAATGCAAAATCTTTTGTACCATTTTTAGAACTGTATTCCTATTTAAAGTTAGGATTTATAATAAATTAAGTTCAGACTTAGGAATAAACAATGAATACTCAAATGTTACCATTTTAGAATACCAGTCATCTAATATTACAATGATACTGCCACACTAAAATGCAAATATGTATGCTTTAGGACAAATACTGAAGAAAAAAGTATACATTGAGAGCAATTTATAAAAACTTCCCATTATCTGGGGAAACAAGTTAGAAGGCAGAAACAGAATTAATAAAATACTTACCTGGAACTAGAGGGTAGAGATAAGTTTGCCTTAAGATTCACAATGGAAATAAACATTAGCTTGTGGGGCAGTGTTTAAACTAGCTGTGGCAGGGTGGACTCACCTGGCTGTAAGTGGATGAACAACCGCTATACATTAAGGAGGAAAAGATCCCAAACATAAAGAAGCAGAGTTGTGTTAAAGGAAAGTAGAAGCATGCAGCAGCAGAAATCCTTCTGCCATTTCAGTAAACAGCCAAGGAATTTAAATAGACAAGCAAGCCTGCCCACTAGGATCCTATCGCTCTTAGTTCCATACTGTGGAATGCTCACTCTACTAGGGATGATGGAGCCTGGATGGTGGAGCTGCTCACCTACAACCAGCTTAAATGGTAGCTCTGGCACCAACTGAGGTGCCACTGTAGATGTGAATATTAATAGAGAGTGAAAACAGCAGCAGTTGTCAGGCCTATGTAGGGATGGCTTATTCAGGGGAAAGATGCTAGGAAGACAGAGCTATAACAAGAAGCAGGCTGTGAGTACAGGCTCCTTCTTGTGCACAGAATGTAAGAAAAATGATTACAAATGAAAAGAATGTTCATTAATAGGCAAATTATGCAGTCAGAAAAAAGTTGTGAGGTGTATCATATGGAAACACATGGAAATGTTAAAAAAGCAAATGACAGATGCTATGCTACTCTGGTTTTTGTAATAAAACATCTGAAAGGAAATAACAAAACTGTTAACAGTAATAATTTTGGGTAAACAGGATTGGGAAAAAGGATATGAAGTTTTAAAAGACTAAGGGTTGATCTTTAAAGACCTCTGTGTTGGTTGAATTTTTACATTAAATATGCATTACTTCTAGATTAAAAGACAATAATGAAGAGCTCCGAACCAATGCTTATACCACTTTTCCATATGCAGAAGAACACTTCCTCATTTTAGGAAATCAAGAATTACATGTGGCATTTTACATATAGTGCTTAATCCTACATAGACTTTTGAGATAGGATAATACAATTTTATAGCTGTAGTAACTGGTTCCATACCTGACCCAGAAGGGGAATGCTGCTCCTCAGCCTGGAAGAAGAAATGAAGGCATACGGAGTCTGGGAATAGTACACCACGTAAGTAGGTTTGTACTGGTTTGGCTTTTTATACTGTGTTCCCCAGGCAATTCGAATCCATACTGCATTCTCCTCAGCGTCCCTGAAGGTGACTGATACCTTATTAAAAAAGAAAATTTAAGTTTCCTAAGTAAAATCTTGTAGCACCAACACGTGCTTTCTAGGGGTGAAGGATGTCATTGTAATCTTCCACACAGTCTTTTCTCCTACTTTTCATTACAGTGTTTTGGGAATCTTTGAGAAAGTATTTTGTGGTTGTTTTGCAGACACATATATTGCTTTGCAAAGTCTTTTGGAAGAAAAAAATTAAAAACCTACAATCATGATATCAGAATTTTTCAATAATTTCTTGGGCTTGTCCTGAAAAACTGTTCCTCCACCTGTAAGAGTTTATGAAGGCAGCCTTACAAATGCTTTATTTGTTATAAAATGGAGCTTGTTTTTGCATGGAACATAGACCTAGGGTGCACTATTAAATTTAATAGCAACATTAGAATATATACTATACTAATATATATAGGCTTAAAATATATTAATCCTAATACTTTTATGCATTTAGCTGAGATGCTACAAATTACTCTAAAGGAAAGTTATGTGGTGAGAATAGGAAATTCTGTTTGTTTTCCATTTCATGAATAAAATGTAGACCTTTCTAAACTTAAATATGACTATCAGTTCGTCTGGAATTCAGTAACCTAATCTTAGGTTATTAGCTTCCCCTTGACTCAGCTTTCCCTCGGAGCTCAGACCCTCAAAGGCAATACTTGAGACAGGTGTACTTGGCTGGCCCATGTCTCTTTATTCCCACCCTCTTATACCTTACTCCAGTAATCTGGTTGTAACGTGACTGCTGGCATTAAGAAGGCAGTTGCTTTGATTCTGCCCGCTCTTTATTTGGCTGCATTACCAAATCCCCTTGGTGCATGAGACAAGGAACCTTCCCCAGTCCTGGGCGTGGAGGGTGCGTAGCTGTCTGACATTCCCTGAGTGAGCAGCACAGCAATTGGTCCCAACAAGGGGACCACTACTGCCTTGAGTGGAAGATAGGATCTTATTCTCAATAGCCTCTTTGTGTCACGTTACCAAAGTAAAAACACCTGTAAAATCAAGACTAAATAAAATATATGGAGGGCACACTTTAACTAGAGGGAGAAAACTGGTAGCACTCAACATATTCAAGTAGTCTCTCTAGCCCAGAATGAGAATCTTTCATTTATTTTTATTTTTTAAAAAATATATATTTTATTGATTTTTTACAGAGAGGAAGGGAGAAGGATAGAGAGTTAGAAACATCGATGAGAGAGAAACATCAATCAGCTGCCTTCTGCACATCCCCTACTGGGGATGTGCCCACAACCAAGGTCCATGCCCTTGACCGGAATCGAACCTGGGACCCTTGAGTCTGTAGGCCGACATGCTATCCACTGAGCCAAACTGGTTAGGGCTAGAATGAGAATCTTTTAAATGAGGGCTCCAAGAGGCCTGTGACCTCCCTGAATTGGATGCACAGTCAGGTATATATATCTAAGTGTATGTTTTCTGGAGAGACGTGCTGTATCATGTATCAAAATTTTCATAAGGGCCTATATACAATCCAAAAAAGGTATTTTTCTCTCTCTTTCTCCCTCTCTCTCTCTCTCTCTCGCTCTCGCTCTCGCTCTCGCTCTCTCTGGGTCTGGATTGAATCCCTGAACCACAGGCTCAGTCCATCACTCCCCAGTTAGCATTCCTGTACCTTCTCACACCAGCTTTTCTACCCAATTGATTCAAGGACAGGAATTCTTAACCTGAAGTCCATAGTTAGAATTCAGGGCATCTATGAACTTGGTGGGGGGCGGGGGGAGATTATATCTTTATTTGCACTAATTTCAACTGAAAATTATCATCTCCTTCAATTGTGAAGGCAGGCAACAAAACAGAATTTTAGAACCAGTTACTTTGTTCTTCACAGAAATTCCAATTTTTTTTTATCACATTACAATTATTGCAGATGCCTCAAAAAATATCATTTACACCCATTACTACTTTGAAACTAGTTGTTTGTAGACCCACCATGTGACTATTTGTGTTAATAAAGAAACGCATACAGTACTATATCACAATTTAGTATTTTAAAACCTTAATAACTGTATGTTAATATAATTGGCTTCCCTTGTAATTCTATGTATTTTATTTTATAGCATTTAAAAACACTCTTCTGAGAAGTGGTCTATAAGCTTTACTAATGGCCAAAAGGGGTCCTTGGCACAATAAGGGTTAAGATACCTGTCCTAGAGCAGCAAGTGAGTCACTCCTCAATCCTGAGTACCAGGAGATGCTCCTTGGCATGACATTCCCATCATCAGCCTTTGGGAAAGTGGGGTTATCCATTCGCTGGCTAAGTTATGAGGAGGAGAGTGAAGGCCAGCTGGAAGTTCTTGGTCAACTGAGAAAAGTGGTTAGGACGTGTCACCCAGCTCAGAGCAGGGGAACAATGGATAAGACGACACAGGAGCTTTACTGGTACATCCCTCTCTTCTAAAACATCATGTACACAGCACATCAGTCTCTAGCTGACCTTTCAAATAGTACAGATATGTCCCATAATAAGGCTCCTTTGTTCCCCTAGCTTCTCCTGCTAGTCTATCTGAGGTTCATTCAGGAGGTAAAAGCTTTTGGAATATGGCAGTGATAAAAAGAGAAGAAATCTAACAATTGAAATACGCGGGCTTTAAAATAGGAGGAGATATGAGTGTTTTCGACTCTTTTCTCCTGGAATGGTGGGGGCAGGAGGCATGGGGTTCAGAGAACAGAAGTTCCTGGTGCCTAAAATAGGCCTTGAATGAGGAGAGGGTACTGTAAGCAGAGAAATTTGAACTGGCGCCAAGAGAGAAGCCCCCTGGGCTGTTTCTTGTTTTGAGTGAAGTAGTGTGGGGACGCTGCCAAGAGTGGTTCTCAAAAACAAGTTAGCCAAAGCCGAAACCGGTTTGGCTCAGTGGAAAAACAAGTTAGCCAGTCATGTTCAGCTTCACAAAAAGGCTGGTTCCAGGAGGGTCCCAACCATAAATCCACAATATTTACGGAGAGCTGGCCAGGGACTCTGTGCCAATAAGGCTTTGTATAAAGAAAACAATGCTGTGTGGGCCACACCCAGATAGGACTCTCCTTTCACCTCTGAAAAGTTTATAATTTCATGGTAAGAATATTTTTCAAATAATATAGTAAAAAATAACTTATGGACAAGGTAGAAAATAGTACTTATTCATAAAAGAGGGGGAAAAAAGGAGAGACATACCTTCTTTTGGCTCACAGTTATCCTTGAATTTATAAATTAAATGGATGACCCCTCCCCGACTCAAAATGCTGAAGATTTTGTTTTGTAAATCTGATATTATGATTCTAAGGTTCATCTTGAAGAATGGTCAGGATGTTTTTGATAAAGAGTAATTGGGGATGGGGCAAGGTGGACTTGCCTTAATAGTTATTACAATATTTAAAAAACTATAGCAATAAAAGGAATGGGGAGTTTGCAAAGAACATGCCCAATTCATTTATTCCCCAGCATTTGTTAATCCTCACCCAAGACATTAAAAAA
Source organism: Cnephaeus nilssonii (assembly GCF_951640355.1). Taxonomy (NCBI): domain Eukaryota; kingdom Metazoa; phylum Chordata; class Mammalia; order Chiroptera; family Vespertilionidae; genus Cnephaeus; species Cnephaeus nilssonii. The sequence goes on along the minus strand of NC_137091.1, from coordinate 25,930,595 downwards.
AAATTTATTTTTAAGCGAGAGTGGATAGGAAAGGGGGGAGAGAAACTTCAATGTGAAAGAAGCACATCAATTGGTTGCCTCCTGCATGCACCCCAACCAGGGCCAGGGATTGAACTTGCAACCCAGGTATGTGCCCTTGACTGGGAATTGAACCCTCGACCCTTTGGTGCGTGGGCTGATGCTCTATCCACTGAACAACACTGGCCAGGGCTCCCCCAGCGTTTGTTCAGCTCTTGTCTGTGTCAGTGGGGAGCAGGATGGTCAGAGTTCTGCTCTCAGGGAGCCTACAGGTTGGGAGGAAAACTAACAGTTAAGCCAGAAAATGGGAAGATTATGGTGACAGTAGCACAGGACAGGGGAGCAACCTGTCCAGGCAGGGAAGCACCATTTAAGTGGAGGTCAGAGGGACAGGGAGGAATGAGCTGTGCAAAAGCCAGGTGGTGGAGGTTGTTCCAAGGAGAGGGAACATCCTATGGTAAGTCCAAGAACTCATAGAAGATTAGTTCAGTGTGGCTGGAGTGTCGAGTACAGGTGATGACACCTGAGAGGCAGGCAGTGGATCCAGGAGAGCATGAGGAGAATCAGATCAAGGAGCAGAATACAGACTGTAAAAGTATGATGAATCTGAAGATTCCAATGATGACAAACCAGTGGAAAAAACTGAATTAGTCAACAAATGGTGTTGGGACAAGTCATTAGATTCTGAAAGGGAAATGATGAAGGACTCTATTCCTACCTCCCTCCTTTCTCCCACCGAAGAAAATTCCTGTAGTGTAACCTCATTGGTGGAGGGCTGAATGAAGAACCTCGTGGGGTGCTCTAGTGAAGGGCAGAAGGAAAGGAAAGGAGTCATGGAGATGGCACACAAGTTTAGGATGAGTGGAAGACAACCAGGAGAAGACAGATGTTCAAGAACAAGAGGGTTCAACTGGCTGAGAGTGTGACCTTGAGCACAAGAAATGGATGTTGTGCATCTTTTTAGCCCCAACATCTGGGCCTTGGCAAAGAGTAAGCTGAAAAAACCTGCCCAGTGTAGATATGAAAGGTTGGCTTGGAAGCCACCTGCCTAGGTTTAAACCCTGGCTCTGCAATTTTCAGCTGTGTAACCCACCCAGGTGGATGCAATGACTTAGTAATTGGGAAGGGCTTAGAATAGAGCCCAGCACACATAGGTATTTGCAATCAGCATGACTGTTCAAATAGGCTGCGGAATTTTGTTATAAATATCACTGGCACCCTTCAACAGGAGGTTCTCAAACTTCATCGGGCATCAGCATCACCTAGAGGACTTGGGCTCACCCCTACAGTGTCTAAGTCTGTAGGTCTGGGATGGAGCCCAGGTAGCTGCATGTCTAACACATTCCCAGGTGATGCTGATTCTGCTGGTCTGGGATCACACTGTGAGAACCACTGCCCTTCAAAATTCAGTCCCAGCGCTCTCCCTGCCAGGAGCACATCCCCACTTTTCTTCCCTCTTAGTCGTGCAGCTCTTAAACTCTTAAGGGACCCCATGAGACTTGCAACCAAGGGAGCAATGGGCAGCGGCAGCCCATCCTGGGCTAACCTCCTGAACCTGTCCCCAAGGCTTCTTTTTCTCTGACTTTTCAGAGAGCCAAAGGGGGTCCTTGTGGGAATCCACAAGGCTCTCCTGTTGCTTCTTCTATTCTAAGCCCTTCCTTGGTTCGCTGTCCCCAGCTTTAATAAATGCACTCTCAAAAACAACAACAAAAACAAAACAAAATAACTCAGTTTTAAACTGGCATCGAGGGCAGTAGCCAGAGAGCAAGGGGCTTAAGCATGAAGCCAGTGAGGATGGATTACCCGTTCACCTTTTTGGGGAGGTCTTTGAAGGGGAACAATATCCTTCTGGAACAATTAAGAAATAAGGCAAGAGAGTTGGCAGGTGGAGGCAGCATATAACTCATATTACCAAGAAACTCATATGACTGGCTCATATCTGCAGACAAGTGGCCCTCTGGACAATAAAACCCACGTGGCCGCTGGCAGAATCACTCCGGGTGGCCTCCCTTGCAGGGGCAGAGCCAGGCCCTGGAGCCACAGACCAGAACAGGTGCCCCTGCAGGCTGCTCTCTCACTCAGGTTAAGTCAGTGCTCCTGTTGGAGAAAAATGAAGGGATGGTGATGAAGGGACTCCTACATGAGGGACAAGAAGTATTTCCTTCCAAGAGTTTTATGCTTAAGGATGAGCATGGAGAATATGTTTTACTAGGACTTGGGCATGTTTATAAGCATTAGAGTAGGCATCAGTAGATGAAGGGGTTGAGAAAGTGAAAGAATAGAGAAAAACCAAGATGTAGGCCCTATGAGGATGTAGGAGATGGGTTCAAAGCACCCGAAGAAGGGTCATTTTAAGAAAGGAGAAAATATGTTCACTGACAAGTGGATACATAGAAAGAATGACAAGTTACAAAGGATGAAGTAAAGAGATGGAAAGATCAAAGAATTGTGTATGAAAAAAGAGGGAACATTACTCCTCTAAGGAGGACAGCCATAGTATGGCAAATGTCATTTTTTGGCATGATTTTATATGTAAAGAGGACTAAGAATAACGTGGAAAGAGAATGAAGGAGAGATTGCCCAAACCTACGATAATAAGGTGCTTGTGGAAATGGAATGGCAGAACAATTCTGTGGGTGCTTTTGAGCTGCACTGACCATTACAGGAGCCACTAGGCACCCGTGGCTATTTATGTAAAATTTGCTGCAGTTAAATAAGATCAACATTTTAGATCCTGTCACACCAGCCACATTTCAAGTACTCAGTAGCCACATGTGGCTATTGGCTTGTGTACTAGACAGTGCCGATATACAACATTCCCATCATTGCAGAGTTCTATTGGATGGGGCTGCTCCTGAGAAAGAAGCACTTGCCCTTGAATTGAGAGGTGAGGGGAGCCCAGCCCATGTGGCTCAGCAGTTGAGCGTGAACCAGGTGGTCACGGTTCAATTCCCGGTCAGAGCACATGTCCGGGTTGTGAGCTGATCCCCAGTGTGAGGCGTGCAGGAGGCAGCCGATCAATGATTCTCTCTCATCATTGATATTTCTATATCACTCTCCATCTTCAGTCCTCTCTCTAAAATCAATTTAAAAAAATTTTTTTAAAGAGAGAGGTGAGTGGAAAGGAAAGTTTGCATAATAAAAAGTTCTCTTTTGTTTTGAACTAGATTAGTATGGAATAAGTTCTTTTTTGTTATGGACTAGAATAGTGTGGAATATTATTAATTGAAATTCTTACAAATAGAAAAAGGTAGTAGCACAGATGCATGGAATTAAATTTCATTGAAGTTCAGAAAGATTTTAATCTTACGTTTTTTAAGGCTCTCTGAAGAATTTTCTTAAATGAACTTTTGAATTGTTTCATATCAAAAAGGTCAATATCTTCACCTGTCAAAGTGAAAAGAAAAATTAAGGGAGCTACAATGTCTTCAATAAATATATTTCAAAGACCCTGAGGCAAGCATTTTTATAACCTCAAAGAGCAATAATATTCAAATCACAGAGATGTTGCTGGTACTCTGACACAGCATTGCCAAATATATTTTTCATTTTCCCATAAATGAGTAATAATCAACTCATTTTGAAAAGAAAGTGATTTAAGAGGAACATACTGCTATTCATTTTTAAATAGCCAAAATATCAAATGTAAATGTTCACTTATTATTTTTTAGGTAAGTTATTTTTTAAAATCTTTATTGTTGAAAGTATTAAGTATGTCCCCCTTTTTCCCCATTTAACTCCTCTGGCCTGCTAAATGTTTTACTTTAAAAGGGAAAATGTTACCTGGTTCTTTAGTCATCTGAAAAACATCCCAAACTTTCTGGTGCTGATGAAATTGAGTATCTGAGAGAGGGAGGAAAAACTTATTGCTATAATATCATAGAACTTTTACGTACTGTGCTTATGAATATATATTTTTAATAACATGAAGGTTGAGAAAATAGTAATTTATAAATTTGGTTATACATTTTTATTCAAATATAAATTTTACATGGATGAAATTTACTCCAGACAAATAAAACACGTCATAAAGAATTACTCAATCTAGTAGAGCTTTAGCATTTACTCTTAAGTCAGATCACTTATTCTATTTCCACACAGAATGCAGCATTTATTGAGCATGCCAGGGATGGCGTGCTCCCCATAACTGGTGTGTGTACTAGCTGGCTGTTCCTTTGTCTGGACCATTCTTCTTCTAGCTCGTTGCACACTTCATTCCTGCACCTCATCTAGTCTCTAATAAAATGCCATCTATGCAGTGGCCTACCTTGATCACCGTACCCAAACTGACCCCCCCACCCACCCTGCTTTAGTTTACTTCATAGCACTTATCATTATCCTACATCACATCATATATTTAGATGGTCATTTGTATACTGCTTGTCTCCCCAACTAGAATCCTGTGGAATACAGGACTTTGTCTTGTGCACTGTTGTATTCAGTGTCTAGACACTGGCTGGCACTCCGTATTATATCTGATGAATGAATGAAAAGTTTGATATAGAAGACACCCTTCAGGAGTTATAAACCTAAGAGTGTCTTGGAGTAAAAATGGACCTAGGAAGTTATTAAGTTCAATCCAACCACATTATCATCCCGGCTTTACTCTGTCCCTGTACTGACCTCCATCTGCATCCCTGTGTCTTTGCACCTAGGATCAAGGTACTCTGCACCCTATAAAAAGGGGCTGTTGACCCCAACACACAAGGGCACCAACCTACTGTGCTTTTTGTACTTTCTGTCCTTCCTACAGTTTAGTGGGGGTTTTTTGTTTTATATTTGGTGCCTGGTGTCCCCAGATCTCTCTCTCACCCCATTTGTAGCAATGGCCTGACAATTCTTGATTCCCTAAGTCTTGTCTAAAACAGATGTAATCTGGCACAATGTGATGCCTGCCGAAGAGACAGCATCAGAAGCGTTTTTGTTCCTTTCTGGTATTTTCTTCTTGGTTCTGTATTTCAGAGTTAAGATAGCCTGCTAACTGATCTCTGAATAAGGTTGTTATAATAATAGAAATTAAAATTTTTGTTGTAATAATTCCATTAAACATCACGCAAAAGTTCATAAGTGGCAAGGACTTCAACACATGAAGACCTTTCCTCAAATAGAACACGTCCCAGGCTAACCCATGATCTTTGTGACATACTCGGTCCACCTCTAGTGTTCCCTACCTTACTTAGCAAGGGGCGCCACTGTCCTTCTAGTTGCACCTATAGACCCTGGAGCCATGTGTGCTCCTCCCACTCAGTCCCCCTAGACCAGCGGTCACCAAACAGTGGTCCACGGACCACCGAAGTCCGAAAGGTTGGTGACCGCTGCCCTAGACCACACCACGTGCAAAGTCCAGTCAGTTTTAATCCTTACATCCCTTACAAGATGCACTATAATAAGAACAAATTTTCAGAAATATATTTTCAATTCTATTAATATGTACTTATATATGCCAGTCATTGTGCTAAGAACCTTTCAAGCATGATCTCATTTAGCCCTCACAGTGATCCTGTGCTATATTATTATAATGTTATTATATTAATAGGTGCTATTATTACTTCTATTTACTAGTAGAAGTCGGGGGCCTAGAAAGGCAATGTGACTTGGCAAAGGACACAGGACTGGTAAGCGATAGAGCTGGGATTTTACACACCAGGTCAACTTGAGCCCTTATCTACAATATTGCCTCTCCAATGAAACTGTATTGGTTCACTATAAATACAAATCACCAGAACTTACAAATAATGTCTAAAAGGGCAGCATCATTGACACTCGCATGCTTCTCCTGAAAGAAAAGGTAAAATATTCAGTAAACATGGCTATTGGTTTGATTCTACCTTAGAATCACAGCACATTTTAGAATTGCTTAGGACAGACTATGTGCACCCTCTCAATACTTTACTAACAACCTGTCTCCGATCTACACTCTCTCGTTAAGTAACAAATACACCTTCTGATTCATGTTTAGTACAGGTACTCACACCTGTTCTCCCACAATCTACTCCTCATTCATCACTTTTAATTTTTGTTTTTCTCAACTTCCTCTACAACAGGGTTTCTTAACTAGGTACTACTGACGTTTTGTGTCAGATAATTCTATGTTGTGGAGAGCTGTTGTAAGACATTAAGAAGCATCCCTGGCCTCTATCCACTGGAATCCAAGAGCACCCCACTCCTATAGTTTTGACAACCAAAAATGTCTCAGACATTGTACCCTCCGGAAGACAAAATTCATCCCAGCTGAGAACCACTATTCTATACATTATACATTTATATGTATGCATAGCATATAGTTTCTTTCAATGTGCACACAAACATCTAATTTATTCTTTCTAATGGCTGAATAATATTTTATGTGGAGTATAATCATTTTCTATGTATTGTTTGTTTGCAATTTTTTGTTTTTATAAACAATGCTAGTTAATGTTTATTTATATATACATATTTACATATTTATAACTACACACATGTTTATCAATTATATTTATATATATTTCTTTATTTTTTATGATTTTACCCACATTAATTTCCAGAAGTGGGACTGCTTGGTCATAAAGTATATTTATTTAAAAGTGACTAAGAGAAGGGTATACTGAAATATGGAAATTCTTTGTACTAGCAAATTTTCTGAAAGTCTGGAATCTTTTTAAAGCAAAAAGCAAATAAATAAATACATGTGAAAGAGTGTCTCTTTCTACACAATTTGACCAGCACATCTGAGTATTATTATCTTTTCATCTTTGACAATCTGATAGGTATAAAAAGAATACTGCTCATTACTTATATTGATTGTCTGTTTTTTTCTCTCATGGTATTCACTTTTTTCTTAGTGATTTGTAAGCAGTTTTGGTAAGCTGAAAAGCCAATTAAAAATTAGTGTCTTCTCCACTATAGTGGTCTCCACTATAGGAGATAAGGGGGCAGAGGAGAACATAGCCTCATCACTTCACAGTTTAGCAGCTGCCTTAAATCTCTTTTGGACAAAGGGAACAAAGCAAAAAACAAAGCATAAAGTTCAAGGTTAATCATTTTGAACATTGTTACCTCACAAAGCATAACCAAGTCATGAACAAGAGATTCCTTTCTCTTCCGGAAGTTTATAGTCTGCAGTTGATTTTCAGACAAAAAATCCCAGGCTTTCAGGATTGTTATCATTTCAGCCATTGGGATTTTCAAGATGGTCCTTTTGATAAACTCGGCAACAATTTCATCCATTTCTTTGGCACTTTAATAAAACAAAAACAGCACAAGTTTAACTTAACAGTTTTTCAAAAAAAAATATATTTTATTGATTTTTTTACAGAGAGGAAGGGAGAGGGATAGAGAGCTAGAAACATCGACCAGCTGCCTCCTGCACACCCCCTACCGGGGATGTGCCCGCAACCAATGTACATGCCCTTGACCGGAATCGAACCTGGGACCTTTCAGTCTGCAGACTGACGCTCTATCCACTGAGCCAAACCGGTTTCGGCAACTTAACAGTTTTTTAAACATCATATTTTTAGCTGAGATTTTGATTTGTAGGTCAAACACCCAAATGTTTATTTTACTGTTTCTCAGGCAATCTGCAAAGTGTTTTCACAAGAGGATTTAATAACTTTCTCCTTAAGCTGTATATTTAAATGTGTTTTAGAGTTTTAAAAAATTAGTGCTCTCTTCTTCCTTGGCTAGAGTATTTTGAACTTTTGATGGCAATAATATGGAAATCATTCATTCGTTTACTAATTCATATAACAAATGAAAGAGCACTTATGCATGCTAGACACTTTTCTAGGCACTGAGGATAAATACATCTTAACCAAAAAGACACAAATCCCTGCCAGTATGGAGTGTTGTTTCTACTCTGGAGAGCCAGGCAACAGGAAAAATCACAAAATGTGTTAAAAGTAGTAAGTGCTGCCCAGCCAGGGTGGTTCATTGGTTGAGCTTCGTCCTTTGCACCAAAAGGTTGCCAGTTTGGTTCCCGGTCAAGGCATGTACCTAGGTTTTGGTTCATCCCTGGTTGGGGCAACTGATTGATGTTTCTTTCTCTCTCTCACTCTCTCTTTCTCTCTCCTTCTCTCTCTCCCCTTTCCTCTCTCTAAGCATGTCCTTGGGTGAGGATAAAAAAAAAAGTGGTAAGTGCTGCAGAGCAAATGGAGTAGTGTTAGGAAACCAGTACTAGTGAAAATGGAGCAGGCTGGGAGTGAGGTGGAGGTGGGGGTTGACAGAGGAGGCCCCACAAGAGGGTGACATTTGAGCCAATCCTTGGAGGAAAGTGAGCCATGTGGCCAGTTATTGGAAGAGCTTTTCAGGCAGAGGGAACAGGAAGTGTAAAAAAGCCTTGGGGCCTTCAAGGAAAAAGAAGGCCTCCAGGGAGGACAGAGAGAGGCGCACAGAGGAGGAGGTGAGGTCAGAGATCATGGCCTTTACTTTGTCAGAAATCAGCTGCTGGGAGGTTTTGAGAAGAGGCAGAATATGCTCTCTCTTAGTTTTTCTACCAGGATCAATCTGGCTACTGTACTGAGAATGTAATCTAGGAGGAACGGAGGAAGCAGGAGGCCAGCTGGGAGGCTACCTCAATAATGTAGGTTACAGATGATGGTGGACCAAAGAAGTGGTGAGACAAGGTCAGATTCTGGATACACTTTTAAGAGAGAGTCCTATGGATTAGATGTAAGGTGTAGGAGATACCAAGGTAACTGAAAGAATAGAAAAGCTATTACCTGAGATGGGGAAGACTCGTAGGGGCAGTAAGGGGGCAGAGGAGAAAGCAAAAGCTCAAGAATTCTGTCTAGAATATGTAAATTTTAAGGTTAATTATTAGACTCTAAGGGGAGAAACTGAATAAACAGATGGATTTTTGAGCTTACAGACAGTAAGAGCTGGAAGCGGAGAGGGCGGAGGTCTCTTTCTCCTTTAATGCACTGCCAATTAACTTAGAGCCATTACCTCAGTTTTCCTGCTTCTTGCCTGAAGGTGTGGTTCTCCAACTGCCCAAAAGGTCTTCAGCCCCAAATCTAGTGTAGCTCCCTCAGCAACAGACAGGGTAATGATCTTCCCGGGCATAACTCAGTGTCTCTCTTAAAGCCGTGGCATAAGGAAGGGGGATTCTGAGCCCTTTTTTCAGTGCAGAAGCTATAGGCCAGGGGTGACAGCTGACTTCAACTGTTACCTCAGTTGGGGATACTAATGGGCGTCTCTCTCTCTCTCTCTCAAAATACATAACATAAAAAGCAAGAAAACATGATTTCTAAACAAAGATTATGTAGGATATCCACTAGGGTAGGAACTATATGTTTGTCTTATTCATGGCTATCACCCTAAATGACAAATACTTGTGGAATTAAGTACTACTTTCCCTAAGCAGTGTACTGAAGAGATAAACAACCCGGGAAGGACTAGGGTCCAACAGTCAGTGAAACACCAAAAATAATGGAAGCGGGTGGGCTGGCTTGTTAAAATGCAGACTCCTGGGCCCTTTCGCTTTAAACTGGGCGGGGTGTGTGTGTCACCAATTAGGGCTTGAGATACTGCATTTTAGAGTGCCTCAGAAGATTCTACATTTTGGGTAGTTTGCAGAATGCCATTCTGAAGAATTTTGGTAGACCGAGCGCACTTAATCTCACTAACAAAGTTGGAAAACTCTTGAGTAAACTCTGATTCCCTGTGATGACCTAATTTCTTATTTCCTAGCATGCAGCTCAGTGCCTGGTTTATAGAAGGTGCTCAAGATATATTTGTTGAATGAACGCATGACAAAAAACAGCCCTTTTAAGTAATCTTTCTGTAGAACTGCACCGCTGAAGAGTTGCAACAAGGAGCATAAGAAGTAACGCGGGAGGCTGCATGGACCTAAGAGGGCGGAGGCCAAGGTTAACTGAAAAATCAAAACACCCAACACTGGGCAAAACAGCAATCTAAGGCTGGGATAGCGGAGTAGGCCATCACGTGACCATTCGGGGCGGCTCAGCTCTGACGCCCGCCTCCGTAAGTCCCGCCCCCACAGGGGCGGATGTGAGGTCACGACCAAGCGTCAAAGCCCTCTTCATCCTCAACCATAGCTCCAGCCCTTCTGCCTCCAGCCCAGACCAAGCCTCAGTCCCTCGCCTGGGAACGTGTGGCAGTCACAAAAAGTTGCCTCAGAGGCTTGGGATGTGGGTTCTCAGGCCTCCCCCATCCTCTGGGGCCCGATTCCATGCGGTTAGGGGCTCTCTTACCGTTCACCTCGCCAGCCGCCTCACTTCTTACAGCTATTCCCGCCCGCTGCGCCTTCAAAGCCACCAATGGCAGTTCCCGCCGCCCTGGAGCCCCGCCCACCGGGGGGATGCAAACTTTGGACTGGATCCCCAGCGGGGGGGGGCCGCTTGAGGGAAGCGGCAGAAGTGAAACTCGGCGAGCCCTCACGTCGTTTTTCTCCGCAGAGAATATTGTTTACATGCAGTTAATCTCAGGCACGACATCTGACTTGTTGGCTCAGCTTGCTCTTTAGGCTTCACCGTGCCTCTGTGGGCTGGCTCCTCCTTCCATTCCCCCAAAGTGGGCCCGTCCAGGCCGTGCGGCGCATGCGCCTCAGAGGTGGCGAGCGGCGGGGGCCGGCCCAGCGGGTCAGCTGTGGAGGGTGTAGGAGCGTTCTCCCTGCGGAGCTGACCGGCTCTAGCGCCCTGGCAGCCGGACTTGGCGTGAGGCGTGTCCGCTGGTGAATTCCGCCGCAGCTCTTCTGGTGTGGCCGCGAGGCGGGTGAGTCTTGGGAGTCGGAGGGTTCAGAGGAGCGCGCTCTTGCCGACCGCGGCGCCCGGGGAGGCCGCGGGACACTCACCTGTCCCCGCTCTCGAGCGCCCCTCTGTGTCGCGTCCTGTCGGGACTTTCTGTTGCCATTGGAGGTTGGGACCTGGAAGGCCGGGTCCTTGGGGCGGCCGTCGCCTTGCGCCCGGGATTTTGTCCGAGTGGCTGCAGGGGAGTCCTGAGCTGTCCGCCCGCGGGCTCTTTGCGGAGGACCTGCTAGTAGCTGAGGGCAGGCGTGGCCTCGAGCAAGGCGTCCTCAAACTACGGCCCGCGGGCCACATGCGGGTGTTTTTGCCGTTTTGTGTTTTTACTTCAAAATAAGATATGTGCAGTGTGCATAGGAATTTGTTCACAGGTTTTTTTTTAAACTATAGTCCGGCCCTCCAACGGTCTGAGGAACAGTGAACTGGCCCCCTGTTTAAAAAGTTTGAGGACCTGGAGCCTTCTGATCCTGGGCGGGCTTCTCCCTTCCCCGAGCCTCTGCGTCCACGCCTGAAAAATGGGTATAAACCCATTGCATCGGTTGTGAGAAGGGAAGTCCTTAGCACAGTGTTGGACACGGTGAGCGCTCAATGCATTGCATGGCCCTAGCTGGTTTGGCTCAATGAATAGAGCGTCAGCCTGTGGACTGACGGGTCCCAGGTTCGATTCCGGCCAAGGGCACGTGCCCGGGTTGCGGGCTCGATCCCCAGTAGGGGGCGTGCAGGAGGCAGCCAATCAATGATTCTCTCTCATCATTGATGTTTCTCTCTCTCTCTTTCCCTCTCCCTTCCTCTCTAAAATCAATAAAATATATTTTTAAAAAATACATTTCATGATTATTGCTATTGATTATGTAGTTTAGAATTTGCATGTAGAAGATAAAAGCCTGTCAAGGCGCATCTCAGCTGCAGTGAACGTTGGCACCAATCCGTCTTGCGATGGGACAGTCCCGTAAGACCCCCATCAGTACATTTTTCAAGGAATGTAGCCGTCCATATCCCTTTTATTGGGTTTAAAGATGACCGTGCCTGTGGTTTCACAATAGGTGCTGTAAGTAAACCCGAGTTCTGGAAACATTTACTTAAAATTTTCAGTGTATAAAAGAAGTTTGTGCTGGTAAAGGAATTTTGTTGTGACACCCCCCCCCCCCCCCCTTTATATCTCCTTTCCTATACATACAGGCTTTTGCACTTGTTTAGTTGACTTTAAATGAGCCTTATTTTCACCCTTAAAAAACACACACACCACTATGTTGAGGTCTGAACCAATTTTCAAATCTATGATCATCGTAAACTCAACATTCAGCAAACAGTTATTGAGCATTTACTATGTGCAGTTATAAGGATATTCCCTCATTGGCCTGTGTGTTCTTTGAGGTGTATGGACTCAATCCCCCCACTTCTCCCCGAAAATTCACCTGATGTGGCAGAGTGCTCAGCACCTAGTAAAAGTGCTGATAAGTGTTCAGGGAAGCTACAACTTGACCCATTCCTTAAGAAAGGATGTGAGGAAGTTAGAGTCCTGCAGTCCTCCCTGCAGCCCAGGGGTTGCTCTCAGTAGCAGTGGGGCACGGTCTGTACTTTGGGCATACCAGTCACTTAATAGCATTTGTTTAGATTTGGTCACTTTGCAGCTGTGATAAGTATAAGTAGGTAGGGTAGGTGGTCTACTGTTATCTGCTATGTCTGCTACCTCTGCTAAATATGGTGCATTATTTAAAACGATAGTTGGAGAAGTGCTAATTTAACTGATTCCAGTGCTTTCTGAAATGTGGGCTTTAAAAAATACGTTTTAGAAAGTTTTAAATACTGGTGTACAGGTTTTTCTGGAGAACAGATTTTTCAGAGACTTTTGTGGTCCTGCTTTCTGCTTGTTTTAAAATGACATTAGAAAATTGCACCTGTAGTGTAAATTTATTTTTGGTGCAGCCACACAATAGCAAAATCCAAAGAAAACAAAAGTGGCATTAAGATAATGGGTTTTCAAACTCCTTGTAATTATAGATCTGCTAAATGGTGTAATTAGGAGGCTTACTCCCTTTTCTTTATTAGTTATGTATCGCTTACTGTTGGTTTATTTCCTGAAATTGTGCCACCTAGTGGTTGAAATCTTCTATCATAGAATACTCATTAGGAATATTTTACCTCAAAAGTCTTGGTTAAATAAGGTAAAGGAGTACATATAATATGACTAATGTTTATATTGTCAGTGAGAGTACCCTACTGCTTCTACCCACCCAGGTTACCCCCAAATAAAAGTTAAAATTGCTTTTTATGGGCCTACTAGCCAGTTATCAAAATATCAAATTGTCACAGCTGAACAATTTAAAAAATTTCAGCTGACTATTTTGGTTTCAATGTTTGCAAAATTAAGGAAGTGGGTGGAGTTGGCATGGGGAGGGAAGTTTTATAATTGTGACAAGTTAACCTTTCTGATGTTTTCTAAATGCGAGTGGGACTGAAGTTTTGTTCTTTAGGTGAATAATAATGAACTTTATCCCCCTCTTTCTCACTGCCAACATCTATGCATGAAGGCTTATCACAAATGAATATTCCATTCCCTTTGTTTCAGTGGTGCAGCTGATGTTCATAAGTACCTTGACACTACCCTTTTGAAATTTTTTGTATTCTTAGTAATAACAGGTGTTTATCATTTGAGTGTGAATTTTGTTTTTGGAATTGGCTTAAAGTCATTTAATTGTGAGCTTAGATTTGAGAAGAAACTTAAGAATGTAATGCCAGAATATACTCTATGGCATCCTTAATTGATGTAGCCAGTCTCTTTTGGGCACGTTTGGACAATAACCAAGAGCTTCACATAGCATCCCGTTTCATTGTTGGACAGCTCCATGAAGATGACTGCCTCTGTAATTTCCACCTTTTGGTTTATAGTCCTGTTCCTGGAAACACCTCGGAGTACATTCAGTTCAACCTTTTCTATTATGTGACAGAGCATTTCAGATATACAAATAATACTTTACATATGTCACACACACTGTTCACTGTTTCAGAGAGTCTCGTATATGTCATTTTAAACCTCATGACAACCCGGATGTATAGGTTACGAGTTAATTCCCTTTTAAGAAAGAAGAGACTTAGGTCTCATATCAAGTAAACAAATTGATATAACTTGTGAATAACTGAGTCTACAATTTTTGCTTTCAAATCATTTTCTCCCATTAAATCCATTGCTTGTCCAACTTAACCAAGTTGTACCTTTTATCTGTCTCCTCTATTGGGGGCTCCAATTGGTAAATATTGCCAATTTCATTCATGGTTTCCTGTTTAAATCTAGTTTCAGAACCATCACCATCCTGAGCACTCTCCCCAGGAATATTCAGATTGTAAATATTCTGGACATAGCTGATGAGGATGAGTATAGTACTGCTCTTTTTCTTGTTGTAGACAGACCCTCTATTTCTAATAATACAGGATAATATTACCAGTACATTGACTTCTTTGGAAACTAGGCCTGTTGAACTTGTAGCCAAAAGGCTATTTGGGAAATAGTAGTTTTTCTAACTGAATTTATTTCATTCACAAACTACTGGGAAGGTATATCTTTTCTATTTTGAATGTGGGAAAAATATATTGTGATAAGAGATTAACTGCTGCTTTGTAACTGGGGCTTAGTTTTGCCAAGGAAATGTGGGTAATGTATATTTTGACCTACAAAAAGGCAATTTCTTATGATTCAACTGAATTTTAAAAAGTACTTCCTATAGTTATTGGGAGGATTATTAGACTTGGGCTTAGCACATAGTGTTTTTTTAAATATATTTTATTGATTTTTTACAGAGAAGAAGGGAGAGGGATAAAGAGTTAGAAACATCGATGAGAGAGAAACATCGATCAGCTGCCTCCTGCACACCCCCTACTGGGGATGTGCCAGAAACCAAGATACATACATGCCCTTGACCAGAATCGAACCTGGGACCCTTCAGTCCACAGGCCGACGCTCTATTCACTGAGCCAAACTGGTTAGGGCGGCACATAGCGTTTTAACAAATTATTTTGTACATTATTAATGTAGATATGCGCTTATGGCTTTGAAGAAACTTTAAAAATAAGCATTGGCATATATGTTTAGCTTTTCTTTAGTTTATAAAATTACTTTGAGTTATAATAGTGTTATTAGAATGGGCTTTAGAAAAATTTTTTGAGAGAGAGGGAAGGAGGGAGAGGGAGAGAGAGGAGAGTTGGGAGAGATGGGAGAATGAAACATTGATTGGCTACCTCCCGAAACCCCGGTATGTGCCCGGACGGAATCGAACCAGACCTTTCGGTGTATGGGATGGGACGACGCTCTAACCAACAGATCCACACCAGCCAGGGCTAGAATAGGCTTTTAAAGATAACTAGTGAAAAGTATCAACACTCATTTAAGTGTGTTCTCTTAGACAGCTCCATGTCTCTATAAAATAATGACATTTTTTATAGTTAAATATTTCCTGATATTCATTTGTGCTTATATACAACATGTATGCATGTTTTTTATTTCTATAGCCAAGTGTCTTCTCAAGTGTTTACTATTGTCAGTTAAAAAAGTCATTTTAGTAAATCATAAGTTTGTTTCTGAACTGTAAAAGCGCAAATTTGAGGGCTGACTGATAGATATATGCAAAAAATACTTTGTCAAATATATTTATAAAATAAAACATTGAAGACATTTGCTAGGTGACTAAACTATGTACAACTTCCTTCAGAAGAAATAAGTGAAGCAGAAATCAGATAATTGATACAGTACGTAACAGTAGTGTTTTCAATCTGGCTTTTTTTCATTTAACTTAGTGCTTTTGAGGTTCATCCACATTGGCACATGTGTCAGTTAATTTATTTTAATTGAGAAATAGTATTCCATTGTGTAAATATACTACATTTGTTTATCCAGTTACTTGGTTATTGGACATTTGGATTGTTTCCAGTGTTGGCTATTATAAATAATGTTGTGAACATGCACATACATATCTTTGTGTGGATATACAGCATGGGGCAAAAGTAGGTTTACAGTTATATACTAATAAATAATATAAGAATAAACTGTGTTTCATGTACTCACAACTGTAAACCTACTTTTGCCCACCCTGCACATTGTGTTTTCATTTCTTTTGAATAGATTCTTAGGAATGTAATTTCCAGGTCATATGGTAAGTTTGCGTTTAACTTCTTAAGACACTGCCAGTTATCTTCCAAATTGTCTGTACTGCTTTACATTCTCCAGAGCAATGCATGAGATCCATTTTTTCCATATTCTAACCAATGCTTGGTATTGTCTGACTTTTTGATGTAGATATGCTGATAGATATATAGTGATATCTCATTGTGGTTTTAATTTGCCTTTCCCTAATGACTAATGGTGTTCAGCATCTTTTCATGAGCTTAATTAACTAGTCCTGTACCACCTTCAGTGAAATACCTATTCAAATCTTTTGTCCATTTATTGGGCCCATTTAAAACATTGGATTGTTTGTAAGCATTCTTCATTTTATTCTAGGTATAAGTTCTTTATCATATATGATTTGCAAATATTTTTTCTTAGTCTGTGGCTTGTAGATTTTATTTTTAGAGCAGTTTTAGGTTGGCAGCCAAGTTGAGCAAAAGTAGAGAGGTCCCATATACTTTTTGCCTCCACACACTCACAACTTCCCTCACTATCAACATCCCCCATCAGAGTTTATATGTTTATTACAATTGATGAATCTAAATTGTGGCATGTTTTTAATTTTCTTAACTGTGTTTTCGAATTGAGAGACTTATTAATTTTGATGAGTTTTTACCAATCTTTTTCTTTTATGGATTGTGCTTTTTATGTATGTAAGAACTCTTTGCCCAATCTAAGGTCATAATTTTCTCTTATGTATGTAAGAACTCTTTGCCCAATCTAAGGTCATAATTTTCTCTTATGTTTTCTTTCTTAGAACTTTTAAAAGGTTAAATAAATTAATTGGTTCTTCCTTTCGGTAATCTTTTCTGAGTTAAAAAGAATTGGTTTAAAAAAGACAATAGGTGTATAGTGATACATAACTGTAGTATACCTCAATATAATGCTTTTCCTTTGTCTGTGGCTGCTAATTTTCTTTGTGAATGAACCAGTTAAACCAATTTCAGAGATTTCAGCTTCTTGTTTTCATGGTAATAATAGCATTTTATGAGTATATCTGCTAAATTTTAAAAATTTATCTCCCATCTGCTTGTTGTTTCTTTTCATTGGTTAGTTAGATTTTCCTAGCCAGATGTTAGGAAGAAAGCAGTCTGTATTAATTCACACTAATGTGAGATGACTGATTTTCCCTTTAACACTCTCAGAGGAATACACATTTTTAAAGGATTAATAAGCCAGTTCTCTTAATTGGTAGAATTTCATCTGAACAGAATGAGTTGTAATCAGTTTCAGGAATGTGGGGCTTATTAACATAGGCAAGCTGTTTCTGCTTAAGTATTTATTTCCAGAATCAAGTCTATTGAGGAGTCCTGCTTTTTTTCTGAACCTGCATGTTCTCTCAATACTCCTGATAAATTACTGAATCTGTTAAACCTTTGGATAAGGAACTTGAGGCTCAAGTTTAATAATTTGCCTAAGGTCAACATTCTTTTCTGATAAAGGTTCTTACTAAAAATGTGAAAATAGTTGTAGGTCACATAACAAATAAAGTCACAGACATTCAAGACACTCTTGTATCCACAGGTTGCTCTGCTGTCTTCCATCACCTTCTCCTAAAGATGCATCCTGACTTATCTCCACACTTGCACACTGAAGAATGCAACGTCTTGATTAACTTACTTAAGGAATGTCACAAAAATGTAAGAGTTCAGAAAAAAAACCCATAAAGTAAATATGAAGCTTAGGTACAACACACTGATGTAATTTAAATGTTATGTCCACTAATGGAAGGGAACAGTAATGTCTTAACTTAGTAAAGACTAACAACTGATGCTGTGATTTTTTATAAATCACTTCCTTTATGATTAGTAAAAATCAAGGATGAAAGTTTGTTAGGGATCTTTTGAAATGATATGTATTCATTAGAATCCATATTCTTATAATAAAATACTTTTCCTAATTACAGGGCACTAGAACAATATGTTCAGCTCTGATTCTTCTGATTA
This sequence comes from Cnephaeus nilssonii, assembly GCF_951640355.1. Lineage (NCBI taxonomy): Eukaryota > Metazoa > Chordata > Mammalia > Chiroptera > Vespertilionidae > Cnephaeus > Cnephaeus nilssonii. The sequence goes on along the minus strand of NC_137091.1, from coordinate 25,912,734 downwards.
TAATGGAATTAATCTAAGATTATTTTGTTCCTTGATGTATATCATTCTGTGTTTAAAGGAAATGGAAACATTTTTATAATTAGATATTAATTTAAATTATGATTGGCCTAATTTGACAGATTTACTTGTTAGTGGAATGGAAGTAAAATTCCATGGTTAAAACCAAAATAGAAAAAAGCCCATTTTTGGAATGCATTAAGTTGAGCTGATATTTTTACAGATGTTGAATATGTAGCTTTTTCCATATATCTGATGCATGAGATAGTTATAAGGGTCATTTGTGTTATTCTTTAACTTTGCATGATGCATTATTTTCCTCATGATATCCTTAAACTATAGACATACCAAATTATAATAGTAGTAAGTGTGATTTAAATGAGCAAAATTTTAAGACTGAAAGTAAGATAGTAAGTAAAACCCATGACCTATGAAGTCATGTATTTTTACTGGTTCAAAGAATGTTGTTGATGATAGTAGGCAAACTATTTTTGGCATACATTTAAATCAAGAATTGATATCGTAAGTCTTAACTTTAGCTGTTGTATGGGTATGTGGTAGTAGTATCTCATTTGGTTTTAAATTATATTTCCCTAATGGCTGATGATTTTGAGTATCTTTTCATGTGCTTATTAGCCATTTATATAAGTCTTTTACCAGTATTTAAAAAAATTGAGTTCTTTGTCTTATTATTGAGTTGCCAGAGTTACTTTTATCATTGGGCATACAAGTCTTTTGTCTGATAAGTGTATTGTGAATATTTTCTCCCAGTCTGTGGCATCCTTTTTCATTTTCTTAAGAGTGTGTTTCTGAGAGAAATTTGTAAATTTGATGAAGTCTAATTTATCAGTTTTTTATTTTGTTTGTGTTTTTTTATGTTCTATGGATCTTGTATATTTCCTGGTCGCAAAGATTTTCTGTTTTTTCTTTTGGAAGTTTTACATTTAGGTTTGTGATTCATATCATGTTTTAATTTTTGTGTATGGTGTGAAATATGAGTCAGTTTCTTTCCCTATCGATACCCAATTATTCCAACATAACTTATTTATTTATTCTTTCCCCACTAAATTACCTTGGTGCCTTTGTAAAAAATCAACCGACCATTTGTGAGTGGGTCTATTTCTGTGCTCTCTGGTCTGTTCCACTGAGATATACGTATATGTCTATGCTTAACACCAGTTAATTCCAAAATTATCTTACTGAGGCCGAATGGTCCCTGGACTCTTTTGTACTCTTCTCTGTCTTAATTCATTTTCCACACTGCATATAGAGTGATCTCTCAAATATAAGTTTAATCATTATTCCACTTTAAAGGCTCCCTTTGTCTGTAGAATAAAATCTTCCTTTCTTACTTTGTGTTGCAAGATTTTCATGAAACTGGCCCCTACTTATCTTGTGGGCTTCACCACTGTCCTATACCTCTGTTCTCCCCCTCATTCCTATGTGTTCTTTCTGCAGTTGTACTGGAGCATGTTTCTGTCTTGTAAGCCTTTGCACTTGCTTTTTCCTTTGCTTGACTAAGAACCTTGCTTATAATCTTCACTTCCCATTTGCTATACCACTTGTCATCTAGGTTTTATTCAGATTAATTTATCATTTCCTCTTCCTTTTCTTCTTTCCTGGCCTAGATTCTCTTGGGATAATCACTCTGCACTCCAATAACAACATACATAATACATTTCCTACTTTATGGCAGTTGTTCTCACACTTTTTGGTCTCAGGACTCCTTTACACTTTTGTTATCAAGGACCACAAAAAACTTTGTTTATATGGATTATATCAAATTAATTTAGAAATTAAAAAATAATTTATTTAAAAATGATAAACTCATGTGAACATAATTAATTTTCATAAAAAGCTCTTAGTTTCTAAAAAAAAGGAGTGACATTGCTTTTGCATTTTTACAATTCTTTTTAATGTCTGATTTAATATAATACAGCTGGATTCTCATACCTGCTTCTACATTCAATCAGTGATGATGTTATACTTCATGTAGTCCCTGGAAAATTGCACTGTAACCTTGTTAGAGAATGAAAGTGAACAAAACAAATAAGATCTTTGATTATTAGGAAAATAGTTTTTACCTTATGCATCTCCTAGAAAGATCTTGGGAACTCCTGGATATTCCTGGACTATACTTTGTAAACCATTGCTTTATAGCAATCACTTCATTATTTGTCTCCTCCCTTTGACTATGTGCAATGAGAGTAGGGCCCAGGTTCACCTTGCTTACTGACGTATCCTTCTAGTGCCTGGGACATTGTCTTCCAGACATTGATTGATTGATTGATTGATTGATTGATTGATTCACTTATTCAATCAATTGCTTAGCCAGTTTAGTTTTCTAGAAATAGACATCAGACACTAGTGGCATATGCTATGTGTATAAAAGAGAATTGTACATGGACATGTCTTTTACCAATTCCACTGGGCATTTTGGGTTTTTCACATAATGTCACTAGAGTATAATTTTTATTTGGGCTCAATATTGAGGTAAAAACAAAAATATAAATTAGTTTTATTCTTGGATTTTTAAAATAAGATGTATGTATATGGGGTGGGATAAATGTAAGCTGACTATGAAATATTGCCTTGCATTCTAAAAGTCTAATCCTTTCTGTTATTTCTATTTGACCAGAGGGGTGTGAAGCTGCATTGTCCCTGCTTATTTGTATTTAAGTATTTAGGAAAAATACACAGGAAATATTTATTCTGAAGAGGTCATTAGGTAGCCAGAAGGAGCTCTTAGCCTATCTTAAATGCTTGCCAGAAAAACTATTTTCCAATGTGGACCAGAAAAGCACATTTAAAGTGGTAATGAATTAGGAAAAAAAGTAATAGCATGAGGCATAGCTTACTAATTATGAGTTGCCTGGTTTTCATGAAAGTCTTAATTAGAAAGAAAAGGAAAAGATGTCCTTATTATTATAACTACAAGTTCAGCATTTATGGCATTATTTCCACACCCCCTGGCCAGCCCAGGCCTCCACTCAAGGCTACAAAGTTTCAATTATAGAAGACAAAAATCACCATGCTCTCCAATCTACCCTTAAAAATTATGACATGCAAACACACTAGATATGGCCCTACTAAAAATCAGCTTCTTGACTTCAGTCTTCATCTTAATCTGCTTTGGAACATACTTTTTGCCATGATAATAGTTATAGGACTTGAATCCACTAGGAGATACTTATTTTTGCTTTTCAAACCAAGCAGACTGAACTTCAGACATAGATTTCCTTATATGTATTGTGAATTAGTGGCTTATTTATGTGGCCCATATAGGCCATCTAATAACTGTTGTGTGTTTTGGATTTGATAACATTTTGAATGGAGTCAAATGAGGAAATGACTTTGGCACCAAGCATTTATTTAGTAGCTTTTCTACAGGACAGCGCGTTTGCTAGTGAAGGAAATTCATTGTGTTAATATGACCACACTGCTCTTTGACATTGCTCCCTGTAATGGAGAATTGATTATGCTGTGATTTTAACATGCCTTTAAAGAAGGAGGTATTAGGAAATTAAATTGTTTACACACTCTCACTATGAGATTTTGGCAAGTAAATAGACTTCCCATTTATCAAGGAAAAGTTTTTTTATTTTTTATTTCCAACTATAGACCATTTATCCCTCTTTTTTAGAAAGGCCAGGATAAACCTGTTTATTTGTATATTTTATACTTGGGATTTAATTATTTATTAACAAGGTGACAGATTAAACCCATGCTCTAAGAATCAGCATTTAAATTCTATGTGCCAGAGAACATAGCATATTATGGGATGAAATATTTTACCCCTTTTCTTCCTTTTAGCACAGCTTTCTGAAATTTTTTGGTCATTGCAATGATCTTGATCGGGAGATGAGAAAATGCTTGAAGAATGAGGTAAGAAAAGTGTTAAAAGGATGGAAATCATTCAACAATAGAACAAAACATTTTAAAACAGTATTATGTATTACTGCTGTTATTAACTCCCCCCCCAATCCTATCTTATAAAAGAGTAATATGCAAATTAACCACCACCCCAATCACCCACAAACCACGCCCACCAGCCAATCAGGAGCGAGTATGCAAATCAACCCAACCAAAATGGCTGTGGCCATGGAGTGAGCAGGAGGCTTGGGTTTCCCTGGCAATGGAAGAAGCCAAGCTTTCCGCACACCCTGGCCAGCCCAGGCCTCCACTCAAGGCTACAAAGTTTCAATTATAGAAGACAAATAAATCCCAACAAAAATGGCGGCAGCCACGGAGTTGGAGAGAGCAGGAGGCTTGAGTTGCCCCCGGTGATGGAGGAAGCCAAGCTTTGGCAGCCCTGGCCTGGGCTACAAAGTTTCAATTATAGAAGATAAATAAATCCCAACAAAAATGCCTGCAGCCACAGAGCAAGCAGGAGGCTTGGCTCCGCTCAAGGCTACAAAGTTTCAATTATAGAAGATAAATAAGTCCCAGATCCCCAGGCCTCTGATTGGGTCACCGGGGGATGCGTGGCCAGCCTGCAAGCCACCACAGGCCCCTCACTTAGGCAGCCCCACACCCCAAGGGAACCCCCACCCTGATCCGGGACGCCCTTCAGGGCAAACCAGCCGGCACCCACCCGTGTACCAGGCCTCTAGCCTCTCTAATAAAAGAGTAATATGCAAATTGACCATCACTCCAACACACAAGATGGCTGCTCCCATGTGGTCAAAGATGGCTGCCCCCATGTGGACACAAGATGGCTGCCACAAGATGGCCAGCAGGGGAGGGCAGTTGGGAGGGATCAGGCCTGCAAGGGAGGGCAGTTGGGGGCAATCAGGCCAGCAGGGGAGGGAAATTGGGAGGGACCAGGCCTGCAAGGGTGGGCAGTTGGGGGTGATCAAACCTGCAGGGGAGGGCAGTTAGGGGTGACCAGGCAAGCAGAGGAGGGAAGTTGAGGGCGACCAGGCCTGCAGTGAAGGGCACTTGGGAGGGACCCAGGCCTGCAGGGGAGAGCAGTTGCGGGGGACCAGGCCTGCAGGGGAGGGCAGTTAGGGGTGATCAGGCCTGCAGGGGAGGGCAGTTAGGGGCAAACAGGCTGGCAGGGAGTGGTTAGGGGGTGATCAGGCTGGCAGGCAGAAGTGGTTAGGGGCAATCAGGAAGGCAGGCAGGCAAGCAGTTGGGAGCCAGCAGTTCTGGATTGTGAGGGATGTCTCAGATTGGAGAGGGTGCAGGCTGGGCTGAGGGACACACACCCCTGAGCACAAATTTTGTGCACCGGGCCTCTAGTTTTAGTATAACAGAGTAAAATAGACTTTATATGTATATCTATAACCTAGGACAGAAATGGAAGCCTCTTCTGGGGACAATTTTAGAAGACCGCTGTTGTTTGGCATGCATATAAATGAAACAGCTTTCTTTTTATAATCCTTGCAATTCCTCTGGATGAATTTTAAAGTTTGGGAAGTTGACTTTGTACGCTATATGATTGTCTAACCACTATGCTATATACCTGAAAATAATTAAAAAAAATAATATTGAATATAAACTGTAATTGAAAAAATAGATGCAGTGGTAAAAGAGGATTCTCTTCATTGGAATTTGATCTATAATTGTCTTTGTTTAATTTTTTAAAAGTTTGGGAAATTGAATCTCTTTTTAACAAAAAAGACATGTCAGTCAGCTATTGGCTACAGCAGGTAACTAAAACTCTCTGGACCTCAGTTTCCTTTATAACATGGTGAGGCTGGACTTAGCCTCTTGACAGCTTTAAAATTTTGAATTTCTTTATAATTATGGCATATATAAACTATAGGGATCTAGTTTGACTTATTTGGAAAGACTAATTTTCTGAACCCAATTTTAGGCTAAGATTTGAACTTGAGCACATAGTCAAAATACCTAATTCATTGTATTTTTACAGGCACTACTAACCAAGCAAAGTGCATTTTAAATCTTTGAAAATAAATTTAATGTTATTTTTGTTTTGTACATCAGATATTTTATGTCTAGAACTTTTAAAAATCTATAACTACTAAAAATCTGCCTTCCAATTTTCTGTATCTTTGAACTTTTCCCCCCATTAGCCTTATAATAAAAGGCTAATCTGCAAATTGTCCCCTCGGGAGTTTGACCACTTGCTATGACATGTGCTGACCACCAGGGGGTGGCGTGGAATGAAGGAAGGCCCCAGCCAGCAGGTGGGGGAAGACCCTGTAGCATCTTCTTTTGTCCCTCTTACCTGTGTTTTGTTTGGTTTTTGGTTAATTGACCTTTCATTCTATCTGTGTTATTCAGTAGAGTTTTGTGAATAACATTATATTCATCCTTTTCTCTCTTCTTTTATTCAGGGGCCATTTTGACTCCCTTTGGAAATAATCTTAACATATATTTTAATATAGACTATATTTTAATTTGCTCTATGCTTATTTTATTGGTTTGCTTCAAAGTATTATCTTCAGAAGACTCATTCTTAAGACCCTCCTCACATGTGATTAAAAATATCAAGCATTTTTCTCAGAGCATATATCCATGTTCTGGAGGCTTTTTCCCCCCCTAAATTTATTTATATATCTATATATCTATATATCTATATCTATATCTATATCTATATCTATATCTATATCTATATCTATATCATCTATATTTTGATCTCAGGAAGGGAGAGGGAGAGAGAGACAGAAACACCAGTGAGGAGAGAGAATCACCTATTGCTTATCCCCCTGCCCCCTACCCACATACTCCACACTGGGGATCGAGCCCAAAGGCCAGGCATACTCCCGGACTGGGAGTTAAACTGTGACCTCCTGGTTCATAGGTCAACACCCAACCACTGAGCCATGCCAGCCAGGACCCTTAAATTTTTTAAAGCAATGAAACACACTTTTCCCTTAACAATCTTAAGAGGAAAATTAATGTATGGCAGGTAAAAGGAATGGTTTTCGTTAAAGGGACCTGGTGCTTCACCTATAATTTGAAGAGGCCCTTTGAAGAAAAAAAAAAGTTTGAAAACTATCACTCCAGGAGATATGTTCGAACCCTTCAATCAAAACATTAGACTTAGAAAACTTCTTAAAGGTTATCTAACCCACCTCCTTATGTTTGAGGTTACTGGACCAGAAGATAAAGTAACTCAACATCAGGAATCGCCACACCAGGAGTCAGGGGAGGGGATCCAATCAAGTCTTGGTTAACTCTGTCACTAATCATTTGTTTCTGTGACCTCTTTCCACATCTCTGTTTCCTAAAAGATTTTGATGTCCAACAGTTCACATATACTCAGTTTTCTCCCCTCTGCCTAGGTATTCTTCATTCACCTTTAAAATATGTCTGTATTAGTATATCCTATCTAATAAAGAGGGAATATGCTAATTGACCACCACACCCTCACAAAGATGGTGTTGCCCACAGCCAATAAGAAGGGATTATGCTAATTCACTCCCACGCCCTCAAAGATGGCGGCACCCACAGCCACAAGGTGGCGGTGCCCATTTCCCTCAGCCCTGCCAGGGTGGCAGACGTGTGGCACGGCTGGGCCCCCCACCCGGCGGGTCTGGCCGCTCTGTGTGCCTGCCTCCAGAGTACCCCAGTCCCTTCAGCCCTCCAGCCGCCCAGGGCTGGCCCGAGGCCCAGGCAAGCCTCAGATGGCGGCTGCCCTAGGGCCGCCCGAGGCTCAGGTAACCAGGGCCAGCCGAGGCTTGCACTGCTGGCAGTGGCAGCAGCAGAGGTGTGAAGGGGGCATCGCCTTCCCCTGATCACCAGTTTGCCTCCCGCCCCTGAGGGCTCCTGGACTGTGAAAGGGGGCAGGCTAGGCTGAGGGACCCCCCTCCAGTGCATGAATTTTCATGCACCGGGCCTCTAGTATATTATAAGCCTTTACATATATACATATAAGCACTTAAATTCAAGTTTCTCTGCTTTAAATAAATGCCTTTTAAAGTGCCATGCTCTGTATTTCCTGTTATTTATAACCTACTAGCCAGATCAGAATACTAGGTTGAAAACATTTAAGGTTAAAAGTATATTTAGATCCACCTGATTACAGAAACAGAATTTGGGGAGATTTGATTCAATGACTATTCATGATGAAAAAATCCTGGGAAGTTCAGCTGACTATAAGTTTCTATATGAATCAATAGGATAATATGGTTGCTAAGAACCAGTTACTCTTTAAAAAATTATATATATGTATACACACACACACATATATTGTTTATTGATTTCAGAGAGGAAGGGAGAGGGAGAGAGAAAGATAGAAACATCAATGATGAGGGGGAATCATTGATCAGCTGCTTCCTCATGTCCCCCACTGGGGATTGAGTCCACAACCTGGGCATATGCCCTGACCGGGAATCGAACTGTGACCTCCTGGTTCATAGGTTGACGCTCAACCACTGAGCCACGCCAGCCGGGTGAGTCGGTTACTCTTGATAATATTTATAGAAATGTAATGTGTTCAGGTCATAAGAACTAATAGGCCCATTGTAGTCCACATCTGTCAGACTACTTCTAGAGCACTGTATTTAATTCTGGTTGTGATACTTTTTTTAAGGAGTATTGATATTAAAGTACTTCATAAAAGGTGCTTTATAGAGAAGATAGAAGACAGAAGCCATGTTCTGTGAACAGTTGTAGAAACCAGGGATATTCAGCCTGCAAAAGAGATTGTGAATGGGTTATCTGTAATCAGATATTTAAAAGACTATAACAGGCAAGAAGAAATAGAGGACAGTGGGATAATTTACTGGGAAACATTTACTGGTTCAACATAAAAAGCTTTGGAACAGTTATTCGAACAATAATTAAGTAGATAGTGCGCTCCTTATAAGTGTTCAGTCAGAGATTGGATAATAGATTGTGAGCTCCTGGAGAATAGGGACAAAACCCATTCGTCTTAAATATTTACTGAATTCATATTTTGGGAGGAAATTAATTCAGTAAAGACTTAAGTATCTGTTAGGATGTGGATACTGTACTGTATTAAATGAACTTGTACTAGATAGCCTCTAAAGTCACTGTTTTCAATCTCAGATTCAGGGAAATAAAAGACAAGAGTTTTGTCAGCAAAAACATTATTTTTATTCTGCAAATATTTTATTTAATTGATATAAATGGTAATGTAATCTACTCTTTTCTCCCCCTTCCTTTTATTTTCCAGTACATGGAAAGGAGGACCAAGAGCAGGGAGCTTGGCAATGCGATGCGAAAGAGACTTTCAAATCCTCCAGAGAAATCTGAAACATAAATTATATTATCACTGGATATCTTGGCTGAGAGAAGATCTGAAGACTCTTGGTTGATAAAACCAAAAGAATCCTATCTCATTTGGTCTCCAGAATCTTTTGAATAGCAAGTTACCCATGAGAAATCGAGGCATGGAGAAATACAGAAACCCTGGATTCAGAATATTTGTTGGGCAGAGCCTTTAGTACTCCGATTCCTTTACCAACACACCTGACTTTTAATATGTTTCTTTACTTTGCCTACAGCCATTTAACATTTGAGTAATTTATCAGCCTCAATAAAATAATTGACTTCAGTCATATTTTCTCTGTTCTCTTAGACTCTCCTGGAATTAGGGAGAAATGGTCCCATTAGTCTTTCCCTTTTGACAACATGGCAATTCTAGAGCTTAAACATTGAAGATACAAGCTATGGCTCAGTGGTTAAGCGTCGACCTGTGTATCAGAAGTCACAGTTTGATTCCAGGTCAGGGCATATGCCTGGGTTTCGGGCTCGATCCCCAGTAGGGGGCATGTAGGAGGCAGCCAATAGATGTTTCCCTCTCATTAATGTTTCTATTTCTCCCTCCCTCTTCCTTCCTCTTTCTGAAATAAATGAAAACATCAAATAAAAAAGATACAAGCTAAGGCAAAAAGAGTTTGAGGAAATTCCCAGCTGTGTTAACTATATGAAAATGTTGTGACTTTATTGTTCTTAAAAGAGCTGTTTTCTAAAAGGTTAAGTGTTTAACATTGATAAAATTAGTTCTAGTTAGGATTGAAGTCTTGGTGGACTTTGGTTCTTGTTTGGTTGGATGTGCCCACCCTGGATGCCAGTTAACTCCTGGGCATTAACCTTAGGCCAGCATGCCTACTCTTGCTGGGTACAGGGCTCTTCTTCCCATACTCACTTTTTAGCAGCAATCTTTCTGCCTGGTGTTTCTGAGACCTGTGAGAATCTGAAAGTCAGCAACGTCCAGCCACATGACAGCATGGCTTGATCTTCTTGTCAGATAAATTGTCAACAGACTGTGAACTGTGAGCTCCTTCTATTGAAATCTGTGTGTGTGTTCAGCATGAGGCCTTGTTGGTGTCAGTGTTGAGTAAGTGATTTCCGTATCACAAGAGGTGTTCCAAGAGGCTAGACATTCACTTAGGTGATTATGTGGAAGGTAGTTACACAGACATGAGCAGAGCAAGGATGATGGGCCAGGTACAGAAGATCACCAGGATGGAAAGCCCCAAGTGCCTGGAAACGGACACTTGTAGGGTGGGACCTCACCCCCAGGGGTACTTTCCTTCCCCTAGCATATCTCTGATCATGAGGTTTGGACCCCCTGATCTTTCCTCCCTAGAGATAATATCTAGGCCTCAGCAATATTCCAGGTCCAGAAAAGCAGCAAAATCAGACCAGTGACCCCATGGCTGACCTCAGGACCACGGCATTGAATAATGACCCCCTGTCCTAGTGCCAGCCATTCAATCAATGGAGACCACAACCCTGAAAGGACACACCTGGAAAATTGCTGAATATTCCATTGAGATCTTTCCCTGGAACCTCCCCTAAAATTTCCACCCTTAAAACCCTTAGGATGTAGGACCCCGTTCGCTCACGCCTTCCCTCCAAGGGCCCTTCTTTTACCTCTATAATTTGTTTCCTAAGTCCATTTCTTTTAAGAATTGCTTCTTCTACCTCTAACTTACCAATAAATGTTCTTTTACCATTTGGGTCTTGGCTGTGAATTCTTTCCTAGCCAGAACCCAAGTACCGGGGTTGCTGAACCCAGGATAGGTCTGACCCCTTCCGGTCAGACACCTGGTGCTGTTCTGCCACCTACAACGGTTACACAGAATAACAGATATTTGATGAAGGGTTGGAGGAAGAAGCAGAATTAATTCTGAGGTCGCTTTCAAGATGGAAGTTTACAAATATTCAGTCGTGTTTTCCCTTCGCCCTCCCTCCATGTCAGGCAGTACCGGTACAGAAATGAGACGTTTTGTCCTTAGAAGCTTGTAGTACTGACAAGTTGACTATTACAGTAGTGTAGCAAGTGACATGATTAGGTAGGTGTCAGAGAAAACATGCCCAGCCCTCAGGAAGAAAGAGCCAAGCCAAGAAAGCTACTTAGCACAGGTGACCTTTGACAAATGAAGTGAAAATGGAATACATTCGGGGGAACATCAAGTCGTTAGGCATGACTGGAATATGAGAACTGTTGGTGGAGGAAAATCAGAAATGGCTTTTAATTTTGGAATTTTTTCTTCAATGCTGTGGTGACCAGTTCCAGATTTTAATATGGTGATTTGGATTTGTAGAGGGGGCTTAGGAGAGGGATATGTTTCAATTTGTATTTTTAGTAAGATTTTCTGGTTGTAGTTTTGTAACCGGACATTCAATGGGTCTGTGCTGCCTGTCACTACTTGAGCCAATTCAGCAGAGACAGGGTTGAATTATATATGAGCATTTATTCCAATAATGCCGGCAGTATGGGAGAGCAGCAGGTCATCCACAGAAACCTGCTCTGCAGCCCCCCCATAAGCCACTGCTTTTATAGGGTAGGACAAAGATCACATGGGGAATAGGCAATGTGGGCTGGGGTGGGATTCCATTGTTTGGGCAACAAAGTTGTTAATCTTTCTATGATAATAAGCACTTCTTGTATGAGAATGAACCACATTCCAAGGTTGACTCCCAGGTTCAAGGTTGACTCCCAGGGCCCCGGGGACGTACAACTGCCAGCGAAGTTAGAATGTCCTTTCTTTAACCAATGCAAGGCAATCATGGTTAATAGAGCATGATTAATATTTCCCGTAACCATAGCTAGTCCCAATATTCTATTTTTGCTCCTAACAGTTTGGAGATTACACGAACGGAGACCAATTAGATTTTACCCTAATTTAGGTGAAAAATGAGGGCATGAATTAAAAGAAGTGTCTTGGGGATCAAGAGCAGTGACTAGTTGAGGTGAATCAATCTATCTATCTATCTATCTATCTATCTATCTATCTATCTATCTATCTATCTATCGCCAGCAACTGTATGCTGTAATGCCCAGAACGACCGGTCGCTATGATGCCCACTATGGCCAGTGAACCGGCCCAATCAGGGTGGGGCTGGCTGGCCAAACTCCCACGGCACCTCCCCCCAGCCACCCCACCCCTGATGGGCCTCTCCCACCCCAATCAAGGGGTGAGGCCAGCTGGCCAACCTCCCACAGCAGGCCCCGCCCCTGACTCCCCCCTACCCCAATAGGGGGTGGGGCCGGCCAGGAGGGAGGGGCTGCAGGAGGTTGGCCAACCAACCCCACCCCTGATGGACCTCCACCACCCCATAGGCCTGCGGCCCCTCCCCCCAGCCAGCTCTGCCCATGATCAGCCCCCACACTCCCATCAGGGGCAGGGCCAGCCAGCCAACCACCCATGGCCCCTCCCCAAGGCTGCTGGCCCCCAATCAGCCCCCCCCACCCCATTCGGGGGTGGGGCCATCCAGCCCACCACTCACAGCCCCTCCCCACAGCCGGCCTCACCCCTGATTAGCCCCCACCACACTGATCGGCCTTTGGCCCCTCTCCCCAGCTAGCTCTTACCCTGATTGGCCCCCCTACACCATTAGGGATGGGGCTGGCCAGCCAACCTGCCATGGCCCCTTTCCCGGCTGCTGACCCCCAATATACTCCCCCACCCCATTCCGGGGGGAGACCACTCACAGTCCCTCCCCACGGCCAGCCCTGCCCCCATTTGGTCCCCCCACCCCAATTGGGGGTGGGGCCCACCAGCCAATCACCCACGGCCCCTCCCCCAGCCGGCCCTGCCCTGATTGGGCTCCAATTGGGTCGGGCTGGCTGGCCAATCTCCCACCATCTCCTCCTCTCAACAGGCCCGGCCCTGATCCGCCCCAATTGGGGCTGGGCTGGCCGAATGCCACCCGTGCACGAATTCATGGACTGGGCCTCTAGTCTATATACATATAAAGGGCTAATAGGCTAAGTGTGCTTCCCTCTGTTTGGGTAATGATGTCACGTAGCAAAGCCTGGCTTTCTCTCCTTAGCGACGACTAGCCTCCTTGCAGTTTCTTCAGCCCAGGAACATGCTTTATAGCCAGGTGGAAACAGTGTAACCAAATGTCTATGAAGCATTTCCCTGTGCCTCATCTCATTTGATCCTCACAGAAATCCTGGAGTAGGTAGATAGGAGACTCGGTGGAATCCTATTTTCTTTTCACTAGCTGGAAACAGAGATTTAGAAAGCTTAGAAACTTGACCTGACTGAAAAGAAGAAATGGTGGCCCTTGAAAATGACTTCAGGTTTTCTCACTGCGCAGAATATAGTCAAACACTGCTGTAGTTAAATATCTTACCCTTTGTTCTCCCTGTGTGATCTACAATAATAATCTGCTTCGTGTTGATATTTACTGCTCTGTTGCTGACAGTTACCTGAAAGAGAGGTTGGGTTGCTTCACTGGGCTGGAAAAAGTTTAGCTAAATCAGAAAGCAGGTCTAATTAAGCAAGTCTATTCTATATATATATATAAAAGGCTAATTTGACTCGTGCATGCGTGATACATATAAAGCTCTTGGCTGGCGCCAATTGCACATGTGTGTTTCAATCTGTCATTGTCAATTGTGAATTTGGTTGACACTTCTATTAAAGAGAAAGGGCGAATAGTGATCTTAAAATATTTCTTCTGCTGAAACTGGTTTGGCTCAGTGGATAGAGCGTCGGCCTTCGGACTGAAAGTTCCCAGGTTTGATTCAGGTCAAGGGCATGTACCTTGGTTGCGGGCACATCCCCAGTAGGGGGTGTGCAGGAGGCAGCTGATGGATGTTTCTCTCTCATCGATGTTTCTAACTCTCCTATTCCTCTCCCTTCCTCTCTGTAAAAAATCAATAAAATATATTTTAAAAAAGTATTTCTTCTAATTAATTTCCTTTCAATGTGCACAAATCTGTGCACCGGGCCACTAGTTGGAATATAAAATCAGCATGATTGACAAGGTATGGAGTGTAAGAAAAGTCTAGGAGGTTTCAGGCATTTGATTTGTGCTTTTCTGCTGCTGATGTCCTGCCCTGCCCTGATGGGAGCGGGTACAGGAGTGGTGTGGTGTGAAGTGCTGAATTTGAGGTGTGTGGATGACCTGGGTGGAGATGGCTTTTATTCTTTTGAATACTCAGAGGTGGAGCTTATTAGAGCCCCCTGAATTGGAACAGACTTAGGAGACAGCAGCATGCAGATCAGAGTTAACAGCCCTTGGCCAGTGTCATTAGTGGTTCGTGAGAGTTTTGTAGAGGAGAATGAAGCTTTTGGTCACTTGATTTTTAAAATTATATAAGTACTACATTTTTATGGAACAGTCAAACAATTTATAAGATTTATAGAGCAAAAGGTATCCTTTATATCCCAGTATCACGGTTTCCCAGAAGTATCTATAATTGACAGTTGGGTGGGGCTTCTAGGCATTTACATTAGTATATTAGGATAGGCGAGGGGGTCCCATGTACAGAGAAGGAGCAGACATAGAGGTAGAATGCAAACCATAGTGAATGGTGCCACAGATTACCAAGGGGGTTACAGAGGAAGGAGTGTCACTGCATCAGAGCTGAAGTGGCAGTTGATTGGCCTCTATCTTCTGTGACCTTAGAGCCCTTTGGTGTTGTAAGGAGTGGGTGGGAGCTGGAGGATATAAGCACATTTGAAAAGACTTGGCTCTGAAGGGAAGGATAGTGTAGGATTGAGAGAAGGTCTTAGAAAATCAAAAGAAAATGGCGAGTGCCACTTGGAAATGGCCATATTATGAAAGAATATCAGGAAAGAGTGAGGGATTAATTTTTGGAGTGAAATCTTTGAGGATGCAGAAATGGATGAGATTCAGGGCCCATTGAGACAGCTTTTTCTAGAAAACGGAAACTGAAAACTTGAAGCACTGTAGGACATGCAGAATATTCTTTTCAGAGAGCAGTAAATGCCTATTTGTGCAGGATGTAATGCTGTTTATTCTACAAAGAATTAAAAGCAAGGCTCTCTTTCTGCTCTCTGAGGACCAAAATCTCAGATACACTGTGTTCACCAGTGATATGCCAGTCAATGTTTAATGAATGGCTCTCAAAAACAAAGGCACTAATTTGTAGCACTTGCCATTTTTTAAAAATTGATTTTTAGAGAGGAAGGGAGAGAGAAAGACATCTATGTGAGAGTAGAACATCAATCAGCTGCCTCCTGCATGTTCCCCACTGGGGATCAAGCCTGCAACCCTGGCAAGTGCCATGACCTGAAATCAACCAGCAACCCTTTGATTCACAGGACGACGCCCAACCAACTGAACCACGCAGGCCAGGGTGCATTTGCCATTTTCTGTTTTGTAAATATTCCTTCCGTGGCAGACTTCAAGCTACCAAGCTTCTGTCACTGAAGGTGTGATTGGGAAGAGGTGCCTTAGTAGGCAGCCGACTCCAGCCTCCCATGGCACACCACTGCTGCGCAGAAGGAACTGCAAAGAATCATCAAGTCAATTGCCCACTGATGATCACCTTTCCCACCTCTAATGTTTTGTCAGTTGAAAGCACCTGTAATATAAGATGTACACTAAAGCAATACTGTTGTGACTCGTGTGACAGAGCAGCTGTAGTTGAGGACTCCTGGAGTTCAAAGAGCCTCCAGGGGTATGTCATTTTGTGGAGGAGTGAATAACCATATGCCAGGTGGATTAGGAAAGAAATGACACCTGCCTGTGCCATTATGGATGGTTGGAATTGTGCCCTGGCAGCAGGGATCAAGAGCTCAGACACCCCCAACCCTCTTCTTTATAATCACATTACCTCGATAGCCATCTCAAGAACTGTTGGGACCTGCAAAAATGGGTCTGGGTTGTCTGTAAGTTGTTACCTAGCTGTATGACTTCTGACAGGGTGCTCAGTCTGGATTTCAACTCTTATTTTTAAAATGAGATTGTTGGACTACTTGACTGTTTTGTTTACCACTGAATCCTTATTATCTCAGTCCTAAGCTCTAAATAATCAGTAGGAGGTGACTTTGTGTGCAATAAAAGATGCTGTGACTGGAAAGGCAATTTGGCCTGGGTTTTTGTCGTTGTTTTGTGTCATTTTCTTTTAAAATTTCCACCCCATCTTGATCTCAGCTTCCTATCCTCACCTCTCACTGCTGTAGGGTGCCACCTCTACTAACAGCGGTATATCATATCCATCAAGAGTACTGAGGCTAAATTGAAGCTCACGAAGTCCCTCTCAAAACTTCTCTCCCTGCTCCTTTCTGGCCTTCCTCCAGACAAATCTCAATGCTGCCAGGGAAACACCAGCGCACACTATTGTTCAGGTCTTACTCCCTGAATATTCCAGGTGTTCTTAATCCCTGTAGAATAATATGTACACTCAAGACCTTGGCAATATGAGACTTGTCTACCTTTTTAGGTCCTTCTAGGAAGGGAGTTTGGGAAAGAGAAAAATGCTGTGGAGCTGGAGCATTGGGAGCAAGGGGTAGAGTGGAATGAGGTGAGAGGAGAAAGGTGGGCAGGGGCCTTGGGAGCCACAGCAAGGAACCTAGATTTTATAAAGCTCTCTCTGGCTGCTGGGTGAAGAATAGTTATGGTTAAACTAATTCAACCCAAGTTTAGTTACTTAAAATTTTTTAAGCTCAGGTTCCAAATCTGTTAATGACAGATAATATCAGTACTTATCACATAGGTTTGCTGTGAGGATTAGTTGAGATAATATATGTAAAGCTTTTAGAAAATTAACTGGCACAAAGTAAAGGCCCACTCAATATTGTTCTTTATGAGTGCATCCAAATCAGAGTATTGGAAACACTGCCTACAACTTAGTAGAATGTACCAAATCATTTGGGGTGGTCTATATGGGCAGGGTCCCAGCACAGGGAATGGGGGATTAAAGGGTAAGGAGCTTGGAATGAAGAAAAGGGAAAGGCCTGGCTGCTAGGCCCTAGAAACTCATCGTTCCCTAGCTCCCTGTACATCCTGCCTTTTCATAGAATAAGCAAGTCCCATTGCCCGGCTATCTGCATTTCTTTTTTTTTTTGTTAATCCTCACATGCGGGTATTTTTTCCATTGATTTTTAGAGAATGTGAAAGGGAGGGAGTTTGGGTAGGAGAGAGAGAAACATCAATGTGAAAGACACAGGATTGGTTGCCTTCTGCAAGCATCCCAACTTGGCAGGGGATCAAACCTGCAACCCAGATACATACCCTTGACCAGAAATCGAACCCAAGACCCTTCGGTGTGTGGGCCAACACTCTAACCATTGAACAACAGGCCAGGACTGTCTGCATTTCTTTCCATTGTCATATCATGATCTGGTTTAGGTAATGTTTCCAGTCTCACCCACTTTTCCCATTCCCTCTGTGATCAGAGTTTTCTCTCTAGAGCAAGCACACTTTCCTCCTGGTGATTTCTCTCTCTCTCTCTCTCTCTCTCTCTCTCTGTGTGTGTGTGTGTGTGTGTGTGTGTGTGTGTGTGTGTGTGTGTGTGTTCTTTTATTTGTTGTTGCCACTTGTAATAGGAACCCGAGAGCACTTCCCTGAGATGGCTTTTGTACTGAAGTTTTTGAGAATGATTCCTATTGGTGATATGTTATTTCGAGGTAGTGTTGATAGGACATCCTATATAATAAAGAGCTAATATGCTAATGGTCATGTTGCCCTCATGCCGTAACAACCGTTCAGCAGGAGGCTGCGTGCTTGGCGGGGCAGAGCCACCATGTTGCTCTGGAGACAGGGTGGAAGTGGGGAGGCGCCCGGAGGAGGTGGGGACCATCCCGTGGCGGGAAGGGCGGGGGTGAGAGCCCGTAGTGCCCCCCTCACCAGTCCTTTGTCACCCACTGCTCGCACTCAGCACACCTTCTGCCCACATGCCAGAGGAAGGAGTGCAGCGTGCCTGTCGCCAGGAAGTGGCGCTTGGAACTCCACAGCAGGCTGGAGGCTTCCACACTCTCCTCCAGCACCATGACTGGGCAGAGCTGCTGTGTTGCTCCAGAGAAGGGGCAGAAGTGGGGAGGCGCCTAGAGGAGGTGGGACCAGCCTGAGACAACTTGTGGGACTGAGGGCGGGGCTTGAAGCGGCCAGAGAAGGCCAAAGGGGTTGGGGGCAGGGCCAGTCGTGCTCAAGCTCTGGGTGGAGAGGTTAGGGTGTCAAGGCGGGGCGGTGGGTGAGTGGGTGGGGCTGCACGATTTCGTGCGCCAGGTCACTCACTAGTATTGTAATATTGAATATGACAGCAATATCTTAACTCTAGAGCAAAACCATTATGAAATTCTCAGGACATTTGCCTTCTACACAACTCTGCAGGGTAGAGAACTCAGAAAGTGAGGCATTCTGCATAGAGCTTTAGACCTATTTCCCAATATTCCAACAGTGCATAAGGGTTCCCTTTTCTCCACATCCTTGCCAACACTTATTATCTCTTGGCTTTTTGATGACAGCCATTTTAACAGGTGTGAGATGATATTTCATTGTGATTTTGATTTGTATTTCTCTGATGGTTCGTGATGTTGGCCATTTGTATGTCTTCTTTGGAGAAATATTTATTCAGTTCTTCTGCCCACTTTTAAAAACCGGGTTTTATTATTCTTGAGTTGTAGGAATTCCTACAACTATATATTTTGGATACTAACCTCTTATCAGACATATGGTCTGCAAATATTTTTTCCAGTTCTGTACATTGCCTTTCACTTTGTTGATTATTTCTTTTGCTTTGCAGAATCTGTTTAGTTCGGTGTAGTCCCACTTGTTTTTGCTTCTGTTGCTTGTACTTTTGGTGTCATGTGCAAAAAATTGTTGCCAGGACCAATGTCTAGGAGCCTTTTCCTTACATTTTTTTCCCCTAGGAGTTTTACAGTTTTGGGTCTTTAAGTTTTAATTCGTTTTGTGTTCATTTTTGTGAGTGGTGCTAGAATAAGAGACTTAAAATACATAAGAACCAAATGCAATGTATGAATCTTGTTGGATTCTGTTGGAAATAAACCAACTGAAAAAGGACATTTGGGACAGTTGGAGAAATTTGAGTATGATTGGGTTTCAGATGATGTTAAGAGATTACTGTAATTTTGTTAAGTGTGATATGGCATTGCCATTACGTTTAAAAAGGTGACCTTATCTGTTAAAGATGCATTGTTGAAGTATTCACAGGGGAAGTGATAGATATGTGAGGTTTACTTTAAAATACCAGCAAACAAAGTGAGTGTAGGGGGATTAGATGAAACAAGATTGACCGTGAGCCGATACCTGTTGAAAATGGTTCCTAAGGATGTATTATACTTTTCTCTCTTCTTTAATCAATATTTGAGAGTTTCCATAATAAAATTTTTTTAAAAGAGTCCTAGATTATTTTTTTTTATAATAAACACCTTTATTACATAAGCTAAGGTAGGAGGGAAGGGGATTTCTGAGCCTTGATTTTCCTCAGATAGAACTCCAGCTCCTTGCCCTCGAGCACATAGCCATCTGCTCGGCCACACTGGCCTGGTCTTGAAGCAAGCATGCAAGAAACTTGCCCTGTTGGAACTGCTCCTTGAGAAGACTGCTGATTTTGGCATTCTTTTTCCTTTCATCGTATTTCTTCAGAATTTTCTTCGATCTTTTTTTTGCTTAAAATCTCTTCCTCCTCAGGAGTCAGCTTGGCCCCCTTCTTGCAGCCCAGGGGCAGTGCACAGCGGGACTGCACCACTGTCAGTACGGTGTGCTGTCAATGAGCACAATGCAGTTCTTTACAGGGGTCTTGCTGCGGACCAGTTCATTGTTGGATGCATTGTAGATAACATCAATAATCCTTGTTTTGCATGTACAGCACTCTGAGCCCCAAGAGAAGTTGCCCACGTCTAGCTTCAAGGCTCGGTACTTCTTGTTGCCTCCCCGCACTCAGACTGTGGGTATGCGGTGGGGTCCAATCTTAGTGTTGCAGCAGGGCGTCCCAGCTCATATATTCACTTCTTGTGGTAGGGCTTTCTCTTGCCCTAGGTCTTGCTGCGCTTGTGCCGGTTGTCCCGAGAGATACTCATGGCTTGGCGCTGACTGGAAAGTGAGTCCTAGATTCTTAAGCGTCAAGAAGCAATTTCATCTAGAAATATAGCTTGTCAAGAATATGTACTCTTCTAAGAAGAGGACTCAGAACTATTGGTTGTTTTATTCCTAAATGCTTAATGTTTATTTTGATCTTTGTGACTCTAAAGGGCTCTGGGTTCTTCTGCTAAAGACAAAGGGCAGCCTTTCTTAAAAAATGAATGTTGATAATAGAAATGCTGGGAGCAGAAAATGAATATGTTCAAAATATGATACATATGCCCACATTGAAGCTTACTCACAACTGTTTTGAAGGCTTTTTTTTCCGCCCTAGGTCCTTATTTTCCATAAAAAATTCACAATGGCTATTTTAGATTTTGTTGAGAGTCAAATACTAGCATGGTCAGGAGTTTGGAATCAGACAGACTTACATTCAAATATCCCAACACTGTCACCTGTGAACTGTGGTGATGGAGGATTTACTTAAATTTACTTAAACTCTCAGAACCTAAATTTCTTCAACTGTGAGGGGCTAATTATAGTACTAATTTCATAGAGTTATGGTTAGAATTAAATGGTTACATTCACTTGTGGTGAGATTTAAATTATGTTCTTGGGATACTGTGAATATCCATAGAATCCTGTGTACGTGTATTAGAAAACCACTAAAAACTTAAGAATATGGCCATATGAAGACAAATGCCTCTTGTCTGCCTTTAAAACCCCTTCTCAATCATGATATATAACCACCTGTGTCAGAATAAGGACTTCAATCCTCTGAAGTGAATTTGTACAAAATTCCTATATTTCTGGAGTTGGGCATTCAGAAGTGCAATTCCAAATATTTGTTTTGTTTCCTTTGAACTTGATTTGTCTTCTCAGCCTCCCCACTAGAGAAGAGAGTGAGATGTGAGAACCAGGCTTTTAAGGACCATTTGATTGAGTGAGGATAGTACTGCTAGATATCACCTGGGCTACACAGATGAGCAAGA
This sequence comes from Cnephaeus nilssonii, assembly GCF_951640355.1. NCBI lineage: Eukaryota > Metazoa > Chordata > Mammalia > Chiroptera > Vespertilionidae > Cnephaeus > Cnephaeus nilssonii. Next base: position 25,891,549 of record NC_137091.1, on the reverse strand, counting down.
CTCAGCCGGTGTCCTTAAGAAGGCCTGAGACATATGTGTATATCTTCAGAGAAGAAGGAAGAAGAGGTGGTGTTAAGAAAGGCAACTTTTAAAGTCCGAATTATTCATTGGAATCTTGGTTTCCCTGCATATCTTTGGCAAACCTTACTTGTTTGAATCTCACTTTTCTCAGTTGTAAAATGGGGAATCTTTGTTTTACCACTTGTTATGTGGATCAAAGGAGACCCCATGACATTACTTTTGAACTATAAAGAGCCATACTGATATTAGTTAATATTTTATAGAGAGGGACTTTCAGACTTCTCTTGGAATCCCAAGAGGCATCAGAACAAGCTGAATGTCCTATAGACTCTTGGAGGCTGGGTCTGGGGAGGGCCTGAAAGAGGGTGTTAGTCCCCTTTCTCTTGTTCTTCTCCCCCGCTCCCCCGCCCCGTGCTCCTCTTGGGCCCAGACAAGGAAGCTTCCCAGCCCTGGGTCCAGTACTGTCCAGTAGAACTTTCTATTATGGAAATGTTCATGTATCTGTGCTGTGTGATTCAGTAGCCACTAGACACGTGTTGGGCTCTTGAAATTGGCTGTGTGATGGAGGGACTGAATTTTAAATTTTGTTTTATTAAAAATATTTTTTTAAGATTATATTTTTAGCCGAAACTGGTTTGGCTCAGTGGATAGAGCGTCGGCCTGCGGACTCAAGGGTCCCAGGTTCGATTCCGGTCAAGGGCATGTACCTTGGTTGCGGGCACATCCCCAGTGGGGGGTGTGCAGGAGGCAGCTGATTGATGTTTCTCTCTCATCAATGTTTCTAACTCTCTATCCCTCTCTCTTCCTCTCTGTAAAAAATCAATAAAATATATTTTAAAAAAAGATTATATTTTTATTGCTTTCAGAGAGGTGGGGAAAAGGAGAGGGATAGAAACATCAATGATGAGAGAAAATCATTGATTGGGTGCTTTCTGCACTCCCCTCACTTGGGATCAAGCCCACAAGCTGGGCATGTGCCCTGACAGGAATCAAACCGTGACCTCCTGGTTTATAGGTAGATGCTCAACCATTGAACCACCCCGGTGGGATTGAATTTTAAATTAAGTCAAATTACATTATTTAAAATCCTCATCCAAGGATATGCTTTTATTGATTTTAGAGAGAGAGGGAAGGAGAGAGAGAGAGAAAAACATTGATGTGAGAAAGAAACATCAATTGATAGCATCCTCTACATGCCCCGACTGGGGATCAAACCTGCAACCGAGGTATGTGCTCTGACCAGGAATCGAACCTGCAGCCTTTTGGTGTACAGGATGACACTACAACCAACTGAGCCACCTGGCCAGGGCTAAATTTAATTTAATTTAAATTAATTAAAAATAGCCACATGTGGCTAGTAACTACTATATTAGACAGCACTGGAAGCATTCTGAGAAAGTTAGAAAGGGTACCTAAGCAGGCCAGAGACATGACTTCCCTTCTTAAGAAAGAGCTGTGAGGCTCAGAAGACCTGGTCCTGGCTCTGCCTCCCACAGAGGACTGTGCATGTGGATTTATGGCATCTGGCCTCCACTCTGTTTAGCTTTGCGATCTGTAAAGGGAACAGAAGGAAGATTGTATTAAATTCTTTCTAGTGCTAAATTCTCGACTCTATTGTGATTTGCCTTTTATTTGTGTAAATATTACTTCACCTAGTAATATTTAATGGTGGGTTTGCTTCAAATAGCATACTGTGGCTGTGTAATTGGATGTGTGAAATTTGTTGTCTGCCCACATGCTCTCCTAGGGAAAATTTTCTCAGCTTTCTGAATGGGGACTTGAGTTTTATAAAAAATAATTCTTTGCTCCTGCTCTGATTTATTTATGCCAGACTATCTTTACTAAATAAGTGATTAACTCACGAATGTGCCCCAGTTTATACACTACCAATATTGAAATACTCCCCATTTCACCCCCAGTCTCCAAAACGTGTATAAGAAAGCTTTGCCTGGGATTTGAGTCAGGAAAACCCAAACTGTATTGCATGTGATTGAGAGGAGAGAACATTTGTTGGATCAGCTGGGTAAGTGATGTTTCTCAAGTAGCATACTCATAAATTTGAAAATATAAAGGATTGGCCTGCCACAGCCTAAGAACAGCTTGTAACTCTGATTTGGAATGTCATATTTTACTGTTACTTAATTAAATCTGAGAGCAGTGATTGGGGAAGTGGGTTTTGTAAATATTGCTCTGAAGCTTTCACATTTCAACAGAAAACAGATGCCAAGTATTTTCATGATTATCGATGTTCAGTTATTGGAATAAAACACAAATCTAATCCTTGGTACAGCAAAATGCCAGCAGTGGCCTGGGTTGATGAGAGTGGGGGAATAAAAATGAATTTGTCAAGTTTGAGTGAGGAATAAGTTGGCTAGGAAGACCTTTTTTTCCCCCCTTCAAAAGAGGCCTAAAAATGAAATATTTATCAGCAGAAGAATATAAAACACAATTATAATTTAATGTGAGTCATAACACTGTGTTGTTCAACCAGGGAACAAAATAACTTAGAGGCAGAATAAAATTACTTTATTTGTGTCTCTGAAGAACATGATGTTCTGTTTGTCTGCTTGTGTCCTTGGGTTAAATGTCTGAGTGTCTATTCTTGTTCCCCAAGTGGTCAGTAGCTTTATTACTGGCCATTTGTCTGGAGTTGCTTTTCAAATAATTAATAATGATAAGTGTTTATTAAGTACCAGGTTCTATGCTTTGTGCTTTAGTTGCATCATCTCATTTAATCTTTACATTACCCTATAGGGTGAGTATCATCATCCTCATTTTATAGATGAAGAAACTGAGGCATGGAGAAGTTTGGCAACTTCCCCAAAGTCTAGGTATCTAGTCTACTAGGTGTCACAGCTGAGGTTTGAACCCATGACCTCTAATCTAGAGCTCAGCTCTTAGTCACTTGCCCGCTCCTCTCCTAGTAAGATGGGCTTGAGAGCTCCCTTCACTTCCTCTCGAAAGCCCATGTAACTGCTCTGGCAAATTTTGCCCTGCCATGTTCATTCATGGTCACTGTCATTAGGGAGGATTAAAGTGCATAAAATTTTGGCTGCTTTGTGATATCTGAGCATTTCTGTGTTTTGTTTTGTTTTTTACTCTGACTATATTCTTCAGCCCCACTTAGATCCCTAAGTGGGAGATGATGCAGGATTCAATAGCTTCTCAGGGATAGAGAAGAAAATCTTTTCCCCACACCTAAAGAAAATTTCACGTCTAGCCAGGGAGGATATTTTTTCTTCAGATTTTGAGTCTGTTTCTGACTGATGCGTTAACACCCTGGTTTTCAAAGTATGCTTGTAGCAGGCACTTGAGTTCTGTGAGCTGGTGCCACAGAATACTGCGTTCACACATGCATTATTTCACTCTCCACGTATTTAGAGAGCTCCCACTCTGTACCAGGCCCTGTGCTAGGTGTTGGGGTCATACTTGTGAACGTCACAGGCCTCACTCTCTGCCTCCCAGAATCCACAGTGTTTTCAATGAAGGCACTATTGACATTTTAAGCCAGACAGTTCCTCACTGTGTGGGTCTGTCCTGCTCATTGCAGGCTGTTCAACATCCCTGGCCTGGAACCAATAAGTTCCCAAGCAGGATGCCTATAATGCCAGCACACTTTTCCATATGCCTCCAGAGGGCGCTGCTTTCCCTGGTTGAGAACCACTGTGGGGAAGACAGATTTGGAACAAGCAGAAGTTTGAATGCATTCCCCATGGTGTGGGTGTGGTACTAAGAAATTTGGCTCCTACTAAGGACAGTAGAAGGAGGCATTTGCAAAAGCAGAGGGAAAACCAAATCCATTTCTCAGTGTCCTGCACTGAGAAGTTGGTGTGTTTATATGTTCCCCACTGAGGTGGGACCAGGAAGGCTGCATTCCTTCTCTTTTTCATCCCCTTCTCCTTGCTTAACCACCTACTTCACTACCATTCCCTACCCCCAATCTCTACCAAAGGGTAAACCAGATAGACCTGAATGACTCAGCCTGAGCCAGAGGCTGAGGAAGATCCTGGACAAGAGGCATAGTGAGGGGTTAAGTGATAAGTGACCAGGAGTACTGTGGGGAAAGGAGAGAAGAGAGCAGCACTCCTTGATAAGACCAATAGGCAGCTTGAGGACAAAGGTAGACACCTTTCCCATCCTCTAGACCAGGCGTCCTCAAACTACGGCCCGCGGGCCACATGCAGGTGTTTTTGCTGTTTTGTTTTTTTTACTTCAAAGTAAGATATGTGCAGTGTGCATAGGAATTTGTTCATAGTTTTTTTTAAACTACAGTCCGGCCCTCCAACGGTCTGAGGACAGTGAACTGGCCCCCTGTTTAAAAAGTTTGAGGACCCCTGCTCTAGACCCTGTGTGTGTGCTAAGTCAGCTAATAGCAAGATTTTCCCTATACACTCCCTCCTTCTTACTGTTAACAACATAAATGTGATGGAATCTAATTTACCAGTTTTCTTCTTTTATTGTTTATGCTTTTTTGTGTTCTAAGGATCTTTGTGTATTTCCTGTTCACAAAGGTTTTCTCCTATTTTTTTCTTGTGGAAATTATATATATATAGTTTTAGCTTTTACATTTAGGTCTGTGATTCATTTCAAGTTAATTTTTGTGTATGGTGTGAGGTGTGAGTCAAGATTTCTTTCTTTCCCTATGGATACCCAGATTTTCCAACATCATTTGTTGAAGAGACTATTCTTTCCCCACCAAATTACCTTACCTTTTGTCCTTTGTCAAAAATCAGTCGACCATTTGTGAGTGAGTCTATTGCCAGGCTCTCTGGTCTGTTTCAGTGATTTAGATGCCTAATCTTTTTTTTAAATCCTCACGCAAGGATATTTTTCCATTGATTTTTTTTAGAGAATGGAAGAGAGGGGGAGAGAGAGGGGTGAGGGAGAGCAAAAAAATATTGAGAGAAACATCGATGTGAAAAATGTGAGAGAGACACATCGATTGGTTGCCTCCTGTATGCACCCCAACCAGGGCTGGGGATCAAGCCTGCAACCGAGTTATGTACCCTTGACCGGAATCGAACCCGGGACCCTTTTAGTCTTTGGGCCAATGCTCTATCCACTGAGCCAAACCAGACAGGGCATAGATGCCTCTTCTTAAGATCAGTTAGTTCTAAGGTTATCTTACTGGGGCCACCTGGTCCCCTGACCTTTTTTTACTGTTAACATCATAGTGAAGGATTTTTGCAGAGAAGAAAAGTGAGGCTGGGACCTTGCCCTCCCTGGTGAATCCTGTCAAGTGCTAAGCATTGTGTGGGGCTGGGAATGAATAAAGCAAACGCAGTCTTTGGAGACTAGCAAGAGCAACATATCATTTAAGGGAGAAAAAAGCCTAACAGCCCAAGTGCCCATCAGTGGAGGAGTGGATAAAAAAGCTGTGGTATAATCATGCAGTGGAATACTATGCAGCAGTAAAAAATAAGGATCTCTTACCCTTTGCAACAGCATGGATAGACGTGGAGATTATTATGCTAAGTGAAATAAGACAGAGAAAGACAAATAATACATGATCTCACTTATATGTGGAATCTAATGAACAAAATAAACTGACAAACAAAATAGGTCTAGACTAGAGGTATGGATACATGGAACAGACTGACAGATCTCAGAGGGGAGAGGGGTTGGGGGATGGAAAGATATTAATCAAAGAACTTACATGCACGTACATAGACAACAGTGTGGTGAAGTCCTGGGGTGGGGCAGGGGCTGGGTGGAGGGTGGGGTAAGGGGAGAAAATGGGGGACATCTATAATACTGTCAACAATAAAGTCTTGAAAAGCCTAACAAATTTTAAAATTGGGCTCAGATTATGTTGGCAAGGGTGTGGAGATGTAACTTGGTATAGCTTCTATTGAGAAAAACAAAAGTTAAAGATGTACACACCTTATAACTTAATAATGCCACTTCTATTTATATACTCAAAAGAAATTCTCCTAGGAATACACAGAGTTATGTACTGAGAATGGTCACAGCAGCTTTTTTGTAGTATTTACAGAAAAAAGATTAGCCTAAATGTTCACAAACAGGAGGAGGAATGAATACATTCGTACATTGGGAGGCATCTGTGAAAAGGTGTGAACTGGAACCTCACATACTGCTGTGGATGTGTCTCACAAAGCTGATGAACAATAAAAGCAAGTTGCAGAATAGTGTATGTACAATAGGATCCCATTGTATTAAGTTCAAAAACATACAAAAGAACGCAATATACTGTGTAGGCATACAAACATAGTAAAAATAGAATCAAATGCATGGGCATGATAAGCCCCGAATTTAAATTAGCAGGAACTCATAGGAGGAGGAAGGGAATGTGATTGTGCAGGGGAATGCAGGTATCTTCAGCCATGGCTGTATTTTTATTTTAAGGTAAAAGGGATGGTGGGCACATTGGTATTGTAGCATTGTCATTTACATACAATACCTACCCACCATCTGTTCCCCTCCTTGTCCTTCCTGACAGAACCTCTGTTTTGTTGGCTTATCTACCCCCCATTCTATGCATCCGGTGATGCTAAAGGAAGCTGACCCACCCTCATTAGTTTGAGGGTGACCCATCATGCTTACCAGCAATTGGTTCAGATAGGGCATGTGTTTCAGTTTGGGCTAATGAACGTGGAGAGGTTTTTGCTGAAGTCTTTTGGGAAGCACCTTCTCTAAGATAAGAGCGGCAGGGAGCCTCTGTCTCTGTCTCTGTCTCTGTCTCTGTCTCTGTCTCTGTCTCTGTCTTTTATTCTCTGACTCTTCCTGGACCTAAAAGAGGAAGCATGGAGCCCTGCTTGCCTATGGCAGCCTTCCTCCAACAATGAGGGGAGCAGCCTTAAGAAGTTACCAACACTGGGGAGATGATGCAACCTGTTGACCGTATTGCCCCTGTTCTGAAGCCCAGCCCACCTTTGCTCTTCCAGAATGTGAGCCAGTAAATGTTCTGGAGGCTTAAATTCCTTTGGATTGGATTTTCCCTCATCTTGCAGCATTCTAACTGTACTACATAGGTTGCTATGGAAGCACACAGCCATCATTTGCTAATCAGCTGGAAACTTAACTGTTTCTTAATTTACTCAATTTTAAGTTTTCCTCCAATTTTTACTTAAACAATTGTAGCCCGGCCCTGATGGTTGGCTACCAGTACTAGCAAGGAAACCCACGAACAAGAAGGAAACCAAATATTAATGGGAAAAATCTCAGGGTCAGTGTGGTTAGTGTCAGATTGTCTTTTTCTAAGAACATGCATATTAGTTTTCTGCATCTGCTGTAAAAAATTACTACAAACCAGGTGTCTCAAAGCAGCAAAAATTTATTCTCCCACAGTTCTGGGGGCCAGAAGTCTGAAATCAAGGTGTTGGTAGGGCTGTGTTCTTTCTAAAGGCTCTAGTGGGGATTCTGTTCCGTGTCTCTTCCAGCTTCCGGTGGCTGTTGGCATCACTCAGATCTCTTTACATAGTTTCCTTCTTGTGGTTCTGTGTCTCCACTTCTGTCTCTTCTAAGGACACTTGTCATTGGGTTTAGTGCCACCTGGATATTCAGAATGGTCTCATCTTAAAATCCTCAATTTAATTATATCTGCAAAGCCTGGTTTCCCCAATAAGGTCACATTCACAGGTTCTGGGGGTTAGGACGTAGATATATATTTTTTTGGGTGCCAACATTCAAGTGACTACCACAAGTTGCTCTTCGTTGTGATTTGATAGTGCAAACAAGTAACATGGTGCTATTTTCAACCTAAAAATGGATCTTAATGCATAAAAATAGGAATAAATTGGTTGGTATTCACTGGTGCTCCACAGAAAGCATTGTCTTATCCAAGTTGGATAATCGCTTAGTTAACACTTGAGAGGTAGTTTTGAAAAATTTTTTTTTAACAAAGGAGATGAAGGTGTGGTGATGTAAATGTTGGACAACATGTTCTTGACAGTGTAAGTTCCAGGCTCCCGGGAGACAGGCGATGCTCAGGCTCAGATATGTCCTAAGGCAAATGTGGACAAAGAGGCCCAGCAGCAGATACAGGTTTGCCAGAAAATAAAAGTATGAATAAAATTAGCAGAGAGCAGATGGGTGTGAGAAGGGAAAAACTAGTCACGTTTTGGGGCCATTCACTCTCCTCTGAGAGGTGGTAGAAAGATCCCAGAAAGACAGCTGTGGACCTTGGAAAAGAAAGAAAGGATATTGGACTTGGAATCTGAGAGACCAATTCATGTTTCTGACATATTTCCATATGATTCCTGGATTTGTTTATCTCCCTAAATTTTAGGAAAATTGCACTTCCTGACACAAGTTTATTTCATTAAGAAACGGGAATGATGATACATACCTCTCAGGGTTGTTATGAGGATAAACTGCTTTTTTCTCCATGAGAGAACCTTGTTCATGATGGAGGCACAGGACACGTCTATTGATTGGGAATCTGAAATGTCTTCAGTGAGTGACAGGTGGGGAACACCTACAGTGTGGACATGTCACAATTCTTCAGGTTCATCAAATTCTACAGGGCTCCACCTAGAAATAGAAAGACCAACATAAACACATTGGACTTCAGTTTCTAGCCTTGATGGAGTAACTGGTATAGATTAATTAATCCTTCTGCCAGAAACAACTATGAACTTGACAGAATATATGGAGAAACTTATGTCAGACAGTGGAAACAAGGATAGCAAGACGGTGATCCCTGAGAGATGGGGAAGGCCAAGAGTTGGGTCCCATAATTGTCCAGCTCCTTGCCTGGGGACAGTATTCCAATTATTGCAGGAAGATCTGGAATTTGAGCAGAGCACAGACTGAAGGAGGCAGAGATCAGAGCTCAGGGTAAGTGAAGAAGCTAGAATTCACAGACAGGATATCAGAGAGCAGAGAGCTATGTGTGGAGGTATCTTCTGAGCCTGGGGCTGAGACACATGTGCGAACAAGACCCCCAGAGAGCAGCTGCTACAGGGTTGAGAGCACAGTATGAGGCACTAGAGGATGAGCAGGGCTGGGGCTCAGTGGACTTTCAGCCCTGCCATAGTGGAGATATGTCATTAATGGTGAGCTAATACCCCTGGTATCTGGCTGAAAAGAAAAGACCACACCTTAGGAGGAAGGGTTATGATCTAGAGCAGGGTTTCTCAATATTCATCCTAGTGACATTTTGGATGGGAGAGTTCTTTGTTGTGAGGGTCTGTCCTGTGCATTGTAGCCTATTTAGCGGCATCTTTGGCCTCCACCCATAGGTACCAGTATTGCCCCACCACCAACTTGTGACAGCCATTGTCAGGCAACCCCTAGGGGCAGAATTGCCCCTGTTGAGAACTACTGCCCTAGGATAAGACCTGCTTTGGACCTTCCCGAACAAAATCCAAAATGAAGTCAGGACAACATTTTCAGTAGAGGCAGAGTTTGGAAATTGAGTTCTACTAAGTTGGAGGGTCTTGGGAAACACCTTGGGCACTAACAAATCATAAAACTGAACCTACGTTTGTTCAAAATGACTTGCCAGTAACTAAACTTCAGAATCAATATCTTTCAGGGGAAGATAACAAAATGGAGATATGTATATAATAATAATATGTACCTTACTATATGTTAATCACAACACCCAGTTTTTCAATCAAGAAAACTAGACATATAAACAGAAAAATGTGATCTTTAGTAAAGATAAAAGCAGGCAATAAAAACTAAACCCAAGATGGCCTAGATTTTGGACTTTGAAAAGGAAAGGTTTAAAGCAGCAATTATAAATATGTTCAGAGAATTAAAGGAATAAACAGATAGGTAATTTTGGCAAAGAAATAGAGACCACAAAAAAGAACAAATGGAAATTCTAGAAGTGGAAGTAAAAACAAATGAATAATACCTGAAATTATTTAGCTGCAGATTTCAGATAGCAGAAGACAGGGTCGGGGAACTTGAAGACATGGGTAATAATGATCCAATCTGTAGAACAGAGTGAAGAGATTTAAAAAATGAGCTGAGCCTCAGGGACTTGTGGGATAATATCAAATAGTTTTAAATATATGTCAGAACAGTCCAGAAGGAGAGGGAGGCTAAGAGAATTTACCTCCAGCAGACCTGGATCACAAAAGTGCTAAAGGATATCATTCAGGCATGAAGGAAATGATGCTGATATATATAGACCAATGTAGGGACCATGTACCATTAAAGCAACAGCCAACAAAAATTGTGTAGTCAAAGCAAAAAAAGTTCTAAGCCTCCTATGCTGGCCCCCAATAATATTCAAGGGACTCAATATCACAATCCACAGCAACACTCCCTTAAGTTCTATCAGTGGTTTTTAAATATGTCCACATGTTCTTTGACACTATCCCCTTCCCAAAATGGATTCCTATCCCCTTCCCCTGTAGTGTGGGCCGGACTTAGTGACTCACTATAGAATACTAGAGGCCTGGTGCACGAATTCGTGCTCAGGCGGGGTCCCTTGGCCTGGCTGGTGGTCAGGGCTGATGGGGGCCAGCCGGCTGGGAAGGGACCACAGGAGAGCTCCAGGGCATGTCCAGCCCTCTTGCCCAGTCCCGATTGGCTGGATCCCAGCAGCAACCTAATTTACTGGTCAGACTGTGTGCCCCTTGGTGGTCAGTGCATGTCATAGCGACTGGTCGAGTGGTCGACGGAACGGTCAACTGATCAGTCAGACACTTAACCTTAGTGTATTACACTTTTATTATATAGGATAGTGGAAGTGATGATGAGTGAATTCCAAGGCTGGTTCACAAAGGCCTTGCAGCTTCCTCCTTGTTCTCTCTTCTGGAGCACTCACTCTGGAGAAGTCAGCTGCCATATTCTGAAGACACCTGGGCAACCCTCTGGAGAGTCCTTGTGTGAGAAACTGAGGCCTGCCCACAGCCATGTCAGTGAGCCATCTTGAGAGGAGGTCTTCCTGTCTATCAGGCTTCAGATGATGGCAGCCCTGGCTAATATCTTAACTGCACCCTCATGAGTGACCTTGGGTCAGAATAAACCCAGCTAAGTTTCTCCCAAATCCCTGACCCACAGAAACAGATAAATACATCTTTATTGTTTTGAGCTGTTAAATTTTGGGGTAATTTATTATGCAGGAATAGGATAAGGAATTCAATTCCTTTCCTTGGTATATTTCAGTTACCACCTCTCACACTATGCAACAGCTCAAAAATATCTCATCCTGCTTTCCATTTTCTACTCTTCAAAACTTTCACATAGACCCCCACTGTTCAGGCCCACTTCGCTCCCTTCCTTCTGCTACTCCCTCACTCTCTTGTTAATTGTTTGCTTGTTGTTGTTTTTTTTGTGTGTGTGTGTTTGTTTTGTTGTTGTTCCATTTAGCCCTTTCCATTGCAAATCCCTATCCCCACTTCTCTGATCTTCTCCCATTGTTTAGTGGATTTCTCCAGTAAAACCCCAAAGTGGAGGACAGCATAGGAGGAGGGACAGAAGGAAGAAACTCTGACCAAGTGATGCCAGCTTTTCTTTAATAGGAAATGAAGGGGAAAAGCTATAAACACACATATATCAATCATTTTTTTGTCCCTATAACATTAGTATCTATAACCAAAATTTGTTATTTGCGTACTATATATAGTCAATACTGTGTTAAGAGCTTTGGATGTGTGTATTTAATCCTAAAAATATCTCAGTGAGGTAGATGCTATTATGATCCCATTTTTCAAGGAGAAAATTGAGGCACAGAGAAATTAAATTACTTGCCCACAGTCACAGCGCCATCAAGTGACATGACCAATGTTTAAAGGTTTGTATACCTCCAAAGCCCTGGCTTGGGTCCCTGTGCATATTGCATCAAATTGGGCTCAAATGGGACCAAACTCATTTTAACTTTTACAAAACCACAGGGCTGACTTCTCACAGATTCAGTTTCAGCTAAGGCATTTTTAAAACCCAAGTTGCCTAATTTTCCTTTTTGGGCCAGAAAAAAATCCAGGTTCTCCAGCTCATACTGAACTCATAGTGGCCTTTTTCTGTCTTCAACCTCAGATGGGACCTGTGAGTGGAAAATTCCTGGAATGTCTAGGTTTTGGGAGTGAAGTCCAGTTTGTTCACACAGACAACCTAAGGGAAGACATTATGCTGATCACCACCTTTCCATGTGTCAGTCATTGCGGTAGGCGGCAGGACCATTTCCCCCACAGACTGAAATTTAACACCCTTGGTGTGTCATCAACATATAAACCTTCTGCAACATTGTGAGTTTTGGCCTTGAAAAACAGTTGTCTCTGCTGCCCATGCTGTTTAAAGTTCAGGAAGGGCACCTCTTTTAAAACAAATGCTTATTTTTTTATAATTAAGAAAGTAACACAAGCCCTGGCCCAGTGGCTCAGTTGTCTGGAGCATTGTCCTGTACACCAAAAGGTCACAGGTTTGATTCCCGGGTTAGGGCATATATCCAGGTTGTGGATTTGATCCCCAATTGGGGCTACCAATTGATGTTTCTCTCTCACATCAATGTTTTTCTCTCTCCTTTCCTCTTTCTCTAAAAGCAATGGAAACATATCCTTGGGTGAGGATTAAAACAATAAAAGAAAGTAGCACAGTAACACAATAGAAAACAGAAGGGGAAATTATTCACAACCCAATGCTCTGAGAAAATGATTATTCTTATGACACACCCATTGGGCATCCCGTTGGGCCATTGTATTCTGGCCTTTTGTTAGGTCCCTGTTTGGGCTCCAGATGTTGAAGGTTTTAGCTCTCAAAACTTTCTGTTTTGCCTTTGAAACCTGGCCTGTCTGTAGCTGAAACTCTGTCTTCGCTCAATTCAGAAAGTCTGGGAGCTTTGCTCTCTCCCATCAGGCCTGGGATGAAAGGTAGATTTGTCATATGTTCCATTGTTCCAGCACATGCTTGTTTGTTGGTATAATTGTGTTATTGTTTGCAACCATCTTCCTCTCTGTGAGGGTATTATGCATTTGCATCCTGTGCCACGTGATTTCCAGGAGTGATTCCAGTGAGAGGAATACATATTTTTTCCAGGAGTTATTCCAGTAGGTGAAAATATTGTCAGACTTGGCTATGTGACTTACTTTGGCCAATGGAATGTAAGTGGACATGATTTATGCTATGTCCGAGGAGAAGCTTTCCATGAGATTGCATAGTTTGGCTTTCCTGCCTTCTGCCATAAGCTTCTCATGTCCCAGATGGTGGCTGCTCCTGCAGCCTGAGTCCTAGAGGGAGAAGACATGTGGAGCAGAGCTGAGCAGAGATGCAACTGAGCCGCAAATCTGAGTGCAAGAAAGAAATCTTGTTGTTGTAAGTCACTGCGATTTTTGGAGTTGTTTATTATTATAGCAAAATACTGACTAATACTTTGGTTCTCTAGGTAAGCTAGGAATCATTCATTTTCTGGGGCAAACATTCCTCATTGGAGGTATTTAAACTACTTCCAGATCCCTCCCCCAACTGAGGCATAGCATCTCTGCTTTTACTGATAAGATTCAAAATTGGCGTGCACTTTCATCATGTTGATGGAAAGCAATATAACATGGTTGACTGAGTTAGAGCCCTGGCATCCTAAGTTCTGCTCTGTCACTCACCTGTGTGTGACCTTAGGCCATTTGCTTAACCACTTTGCTCTTTATTTCTCTCATTTTGGTAAAAAGACTAGAACCTATCTTAAAGTTTTCATGTGAAGAATAAAAGCAATGAAAGGTATCTATGAAGTTTAATGTTTTTGCACTTTCACCCACTGACTATCAGTCTAGGCCAGTGGTCGGCAAACTCATTAGTCAACAGAGACAAATATCAACAGTACAATGATTGAAATTTCTTTTGAGAGCCAAATTTTTTAAACTTAAACTTCTTCTAACACCACTTCTTCAAAATAGACTCGCCCAGGCCGTGGTATTTTGTGGAAGAGCCACACTCAAGGGGCCAAAGAACCGCATGTGGCTCGCAAGCCGCAGTTTGCCGACCATGGATCTAGGGTGTTATGAGAGAAGTAAAGAACTTTTGGAGCTGGAAGCTCCTGTTACCCATTTCTCATCTCTTCTGGTTCCTGATTGACTTTATTATCTCTTCTGGTAGATGAGCTTTCTCCAAGACTCAAGAGGTGAAGGGTTTCTTTGCTTTCTCTATTTATACAATCCAGGGAAGAACTCTGATGGTCCTGACTTGGGTCATGTTTCCATCCCTAAATCAATCTCTTTGTCCATGAGATATCCCAGGGAGCTGTGCCTAGATTCACATACCCTTGGCCAGGGGCGGAGACAGGGTTCACTGCTAAAACCATGTGGAAGGGGTACCAAGACAGTAGCACCATAACCAAAGTTAGCACCAAGACCAACGTGCGATTATCACTTGGGTGTGGTTTGTGGTAGTTGTTGGCAGCATGAAAAACACAAGGTCTTGGCAGCTCTGTTACCTCTATAAATCTTGGTTTCCTTCTATAAAAATGGGGATAATAATTACTCTCTCACAGGGTTGTCATGATTAAATGAGATAACATGAAAGCATCTGAAAGATGATAAAAAAATACTGATTACTATCCCCCAAGTTCTGTTATACTTGCATTGGGGCTGCCTAGGACAATGCACTCCCTCCTTTCTCTGATGTCCCCATTTCTCACTTCACAACGAGAAGCACAGCTCTCAGTGGAGCCACGTGCCCCTATCAGTTGCTCTCTAGAAGCAAGCCACATGGGCTAGCTGATTATCAGAGGGTGGTGTCCTGAGAACAAGACTGGAATATACAAAAGAATTTGGGTGCCTGAAACACTTTCACTTACTGCATGAGCAAATCTTTACCTACTTAGCGTAACAAACCCCTCTAAGTATTGGATTGAAACTTTGGACACCCTTCTGTTCAAGATGCGCCATCGCACGTACAATTTCAGGAGGTTCACAAGGCTCCAGGAAGCTCAGCCATAGGACCCTGGTTCAGAGCCCCGCCCCTAGATGGGGAATCTGGCCAAGGAAACTCTGAAACCTGGATGGTGCTTGGATGGGCACTGCCAACTTTTTCTCCACTACCCTTCTTTGTCCAGGCACCCATGTCTGACCAAACCTCCTTGTGGTGGACACTTTCTATGGCAGGTCTTAGAGCCCAGGCACAATGTGTACCTTCAATGAGTCTTTGTTCAGTTAGGTTGCAGTCAAGTCTTGCCAGCCACAGGGCCATTCTGTCTCCAAGTTAATCCTATACTTTTATCTTGGTGCATGGCATATGGGATTTAAAGTTTTTCTCTCTAGGGGTATTCTTACTTCAATGTTCTTTAAGGATATCGGGATTTTTATTTATTTATTTATTTATTTATTTATTTTTTGCTTGCCATAGATGGAAAATCCATGTTCAAAATGGCTTAGGCAAAAAGTGGGAATGGCTTACACCAGTGGTCGGCAAACCACGGCTCGCGAGCCACATGCGGCTCTTTGGCCCCTTGAGTGTGGCTCTTCCACAAAACACCATGTGTGGGCGCGCACGTACAGTGCGATTGAAACTTCGTGGCCCATGCGCAGAAGTCGGTTTTCGGCTCTCCAAAGAAATTTCAATCGTTGTACTGTTGATATTTGGCTCTGTTGACTAATGAGTTTGCCGACCACTGGCTTACACAACTGAAAAATTTGAGTCGTGTCTGACTTCCGGCACAGCTGCATTCTAGGGGTTCAAATGTCACCATGGGAACTTGGTTTCATTCTGTGCACAAACTCTTTCTTTGTTTGAGGTCCATTTCCAGGCAGTATTTTCCTCATAATGGCAGCATGGCTGCCCATAGTTCCAGGCTTGCATTTTATTAACACACAGAAACGCAAACAAGCCCACATCAGACCAGCTTCCCATGGGAAAAAAGCAAACCTAAGACTATCTCCTTTCCCATCTCCCACCAGAATGTACTCATTCACTCATCCTATTCTGTTTGAGATGGTGTGGCAGATAGAGGGAACAGATTGAGACATGACTTGCAGAATAAATGCAAAACAGCAAAATATATGCTTAGTAGAATTGGGGAATCAGTGAAATGGGAGCTCAGAAGAAGGAATGGTAAATTTCTGCCTGTGAGGGTCAGCAAAGGCCTCCCAGAATAGGAGGTATTTGAGCTTGGTCTTAAAGCATAAGAACAAGTTTTTTTTAAAAATATATTTTATTGATTTTTTACAGAGAGGAAGAGAGAGGGATAGAGAGTTAGAAACATCGATCAGCTGCCTCTTGCACACCCCCTACTGGGGATGTGCCCACAACCAAGGTACATGCCCTTGACCGGAATCGAACCCGGGACCCTTGAGTCTGACGCTCTATCCACTGAGCCAAACCGGCTTCGGCAAGAACAAGTTTTTTGGTAGAGAAGAGGGTGAAGGGCATTCAAAGCAGAGGAAAAGCATTCAGGAAAAGGCATGGAGGCTCAAAGAAGCAAAGACTGTCCAGGAATCAGTGCAGAATTTCATGTAGCTAGAGGAAGGAGCTTGGGTAGGCTGTTGAGAGATAAGAAGAAATGGGACAGAGTTCCATGGGACACAAGAACTTGTTTATCATGATAAGGAATCTGGGTTTTACTGAGAGGCAAGAGGCAGGGTATTGAAGAGATTCAAGCTGCTGACATAGCCAGATGTAAGATTTTAGAAAGAACTCCCTCTAACATGGAAGATAGGTTGGAGGAGAGAGGCCTAGAGGCAGGAGGCATCTTCCTAGAGTAAACTTCCCCAAAAGAAATCAAGCTGGTATTAACTATAAAAAGGAGAAATGGATGCCATGTGACCCCCAAATGACAAATGTCCACTTATAACCCCACAGCTTATTTTGGTCTCAGTTTCCCTCCTGAGACTCAGTTTGCTGCTGGGAGGCTAAGAGAGTTACTTCTCCTAAAGCTCTGGCAGCCTCCATCTGCACCGAAGCAATTGCTTTTTAAGTGTTCATTATTATTTTATACCAATAATCCAAAGCAGTTCTTTAGGTCGTGGGCACGGAGCCAGACTATTTCATAGGAAATATTTCAGAAAAGAGGCATTTCCCCAAGCACTTGGTTACTTCATGTCTCAGGGCATAAGTAACTTGGATGACATAAATCATTCCTGACCAGGTGTGGTTGGAGTGGAGTTGGCCAGCGCCTGGAGCCATCAACTGGCACCCCCCTATAAAGCAGCTTCCTCATAAATGGAGAACTAACATTTATATTGAGCCTCCACCAGGTGCCAGGGGCGCACAGCATGTTCCCGCTGCCCCTTGAGGCACTTCACACACGTTTATTTTATTTAATTCTCACCCTGATCATGAGATGTAGATGGCATTTTCTCCATCTTAAAAACAAGAAATATGGGAGACTTTCCAAAGGACACGGGGTGGAGAGTGGCAGAGCTAAGCTGACAACCTGAGCCTGTTGGCCTGCCAGTCAGGGGCAAATTCTGGGAGGCTGACTTGGACCAGGAAGAATGTGTGTGTGTGTCCATGGGTGCATCCAGCGGCCTGGAGGGACCTGGAGGGGACATCAGTGGAGAGGCGAGGGTCCCAGAGCATCAGGGGTCTAGTTCTCTCCCAGGATGAAGGGAGCCTGGTCTCTGGCCATAGATCCCATGGGGCTCCTGGGATTAACTCAGGAAACCGGCTGATCTCCTGAAGGAGGCAGTCCCCGCAGTCTGGAGGGATTCCACCTTCCTCCGGGGAGCCAGAGTGGACGAAACTGACAACTCCCGCGCGCGGAGGAGGGAGCAGTAGCGGGATCCTCCCGAGTCCGCGCGTCTAACCCTGGCAGCGGCTGTCTCAACAGTAGCTTTGGCAGCAAACAGATCGACCCAAGAAAAGTAGGTCAGCACGCTGCCAGGCTTTTTCCTTGGCCAGGCAGCGCTGCCGGCTTCTCCCTGCACCCTGGGGCCCTCCCCTTCTCGTCGGGTCCTTCCTCCGCTCCCTCCCCTTCCTTTCCCCAGTTCTCTCCTCTTCTCGGCTTGGCTCTTCCTGCCGATGCGCTGCCTCCCTCGTCTGGTCTCCCTGTGTGTCCCCTTCCCTCATCCCTCCTGTGTCAGGTCCCCTCCTCCTTTCTCTCTGTTCTCTCTATCCCCGATTCCCTCCCCTCCTTCCTCTCTCCTTTAACATCTTGGCACAGTCGATTCTGGAGTACTTAATAATACAACCCATCTATTGTCTTTTTAAAGAGACAAAGTGCTTGCTTTTAAAGAGATCAAAAGGTGGAGAAAAGTTCACAGGATAAAAGAAAAAATCCCACCACTCAGAAACAACCATTGTGCACACTGGCTGAGCACTGCCCCCAGTATATTTTTATTATGTACTATACTGTGTTATGTATATGTATACAGGTAGAGGATAGCTATAAATATGAACTGTAAAAATGAGATGCTGTTTTTATTAAAAAGTACTCAATTTAATAACTTACTTTTATTTGAATTCAATACAAGACATTATAATGAAACGGAAAGAATTGTTGAATTTTAAATAAATGTGTCTTTACCAGGAGATACAATAAAATATTCCTTTAAGAAGAGAGGAAAGAAGGGGGAGGGAATGGGGAAGGAAGGAAGAGAGAATGAGAACTAAGATTTTTAAAAGCTACATGTTTCAGTTTTTAGCTAGTATAATTTTTTCCTTCCTCCCCCATAATTAATTCTTGCTAAGAAAGATGAGAACATTAACATTTATGCATCTTCTCCTATCACTTCTTTGTTTCCTGATTTTTAAAAGTTACACAATGATTATTTTTAATTTTCCAGGTATATAACATTCACATTTAGCTATGGAAATATATTTCCCATAGGTCTTTACTGTTGATTCTATATTTAAATAAACTCAATGTTCATCACCAACCCTTTTTCCATTTCTTTTACATTCCTGAATTATTTATTTAAGGTCATCTCTCAATTGTCTGGATTTCATTTTGAAGTCATTGTTTCAAGAATGACTTACAGTTCCTGTATTGCTTGGACAACATTATGGGCTGAGTATAATACTCTTAAGATACACTTTCTTTTATTTAGAACTTTGTAAACATTATTCCATTGTCTTCTGGCATTGTTTGAAGATAGCTATATATATTTTTTTCTTCCTTGTAGGTAATTTATTTTTGTTCCTGGATGTTGGAAGAACACTTGATCTATATCATCCCAGCTTAACTGGGATATATTTGGTATTAAGCATTCTGAATAAAATTTTCCTGCAATGGATTCTGTGCCCTTTACTGTAGAGTTGAAAAGTCATTCAGATTTTTATTTCACGAAAATTATTTGTATTATATTTTAAGTATATCTTCTTAAATCTTTGTTAGATTATCAATTTAAGGAATCAAATATCCGTATGTTGGATAATTTTTGTCTTCTATATCTGTTAGCTTCTGTCCAACAGTGTTAAGATGTTTGTCATTTTACTTGCATTGCAAGCCTTTCATTTCAATAATTCAGTTTCAGATCTATCCATTCTTTGCTGCCCTGAATTATTTACTAGTTCCATAATTCTGTTGTTTTGGTCCTCACTTTGTTTCCTTAGTTCTTCGGTGTCCATTTAGAAAATCTCACACTGTTGTTGTATTATCTTGTTCAGAGCTCTTGTTTTATTGAGACTCATATTCTTATTTGTTGCTGTACAGCATGAAGTAGTTATAAGGGATTGATTCTCTTTTTTGGGTCATGCTTTCTTTTTGGTTGAGTTCTTTGTTTTACATTTTCTTCTTTCTTTCCTCCCTCCCTCCATCCCTTTCCCTCCTTCCATTCCTTTTCCTCCCTCTATCCCTTCCCCTTCCCTCCCTCCATCCTTCTCTTCCTTCCTTCCTACCCTACTGTATTTTTCCCCCCTCTTTGAGTCTGCATAGTTTCTATGACATTTCTTTTCATCCTGCTTATGTGGGACAGCTCTGAGCAGACATTCTACTTGCAATTAAATAGTATAAATGACTTTTTTACTTTCTATCCTATCTGAAACCAGATTGTTTCCTCTACAAGCTATATATTGAGGGCTAGATATTTTGTGTTCCATCCCCTCATCTGAACCTGGGAGAATGATGGAGGGAGGGAGAAAGATCAGCCAGCAAAAATACTTTCTGTTAGAATTGCCTGGGCTCTAGTCTCTCTTCTAAATGATGCCAAACATCCTGGATCAATGTTCACTCTACTTGGGGGGGGGGGGGGGGTTGGGATATCCTAGTGTTTTGTTTTCCAATTCAGCATATAGGTTGGAGCCTGCCTTTCTATCTGATCACTTTTCTCCATTGTTTCCTTCCTCTACTTCTTCCCAGAAGCCCTTTCCCCTAGTTCTATATCAAAAGAGAAAAAGGTAAGCATTGGGGGATTAAGTAAAACTTCTCTAGATTTTGTTGATTTGTAGTAATAACTAATGGAGGATGAGGGTAGCTTGAGAGCCATGCCATGTTATACCTTTTGCTTTGCTCATTTTTTCTTTCCTTAATTGGTCTCTCATTAGTTTATCCTTTTGATTACTTTTTTTGTTTTTGTTTTTGCTGGTTTAACTATTTTGCTTATTGTGTTAGATGTTAAGGTTGGGAAAATTTGAGATGTAATTTCAATCACCATCTTAACCCTGTTAACCTGGAATTTCTGTGGTTGTGTTCTGTCCATGACACTCAGTTGGCTAAAGTTCCATCACTTTGATTTTTTTAAAAAAAGTTCTCACTGGCCCTTTTCCATATTTATTCATTGGGTCATTTATTCACTTGTTCAACAAACATTTATGCTCAAGACACTGTGATAATTATACTATTTCTTTACTATTGTTTCCAAATTGCACATAGTGTATGTCCCCATATCAAATTTATTCACAGTTTAACTGAATTGAGAGTACTGTCACATCATGTAATGGAATGGAAAAATGGAAAATTGAAGAAACTTTTTTTAAGTTGTTAAAAGGTAGCTTGCGGGAATAAATTAAGTTATAAACACATTCTTTCAATTTTAAAAACATTTTCAAATGGCCGGGTGGCTCAGTTCGTTAGAACTTTGTCCCATGCACCAAAAAGGTTGTGGGTTCTATACCGGTTGGAGCGAGTATGGGAGGCAACTGATTAATGTTTCTTTCTTCTCTCTCTCTCTCTCTCTCTCTCTCTCTCTCTCTCTCTCTCTCTCTCTTATCAATAAACATATCCTTGTGTGAGGATTAAAAACACACACATTTCTAGTAAGGGTTACTTTAAAACCGGTTCATACACACACACACACACACACACACACACACACACACACACACACACTGAAATTGTTTAAAACATTGTCATCAGCCTTATTCTTTCAACTTCCTGTTTGAAACATTACTTTAGTCTTTGCTATTTCCTGGCAATTGAACATTTTGTTTATGTGGTATACTATAATTTAGAAATTGTTTTCCCTTACTTTTTTTTAACTTTACATTTGTTATTTACCTCAATTTACAAATGAAGGAACCAAAGTGTAGAAGGTATGATTTTCTATGTAGCTGGGAAGGGAAAGGAAGCAGAAGAGAAATGGAAATTCAACACAACCCCTATACTTGTTTTCCAAATACTAGTATTATTTGCTCCTGCTATCTTGAAGTATATGGGATGTTTTTGTTAATTGGGAATAAAATTTAGTTCTTGCTTATGGTGAAAAATTATTGTACATATAATTTTGTATCTTTTTTTAACCTATTACTACACTGTTAGCATTTTAAATTCTCCTCAGTGTTCCAGATGTCATTTGTAGTGGATATGTCATAATTAACAATGCTCTTCTCTAGTATTAGACAGTATTAGTTTCTAGTTCTTATTTTCCTGTAGTAGTTGAGAAAGTAATAAACATATTTATGGCATATAGCTTTTTGCTTTTGTTGAATTTTTTTTCCTTGGGATAAGTTTTCAAGAATGAAATTATTGGGAATGTTTTATAACATATGTTGCTTTTCAAAGAGGTCATCTTAATTTATAATGGCACCCACAATGAATGAGTTTCTAGTTTCACTCCAACTTGGCCCACATTACCTATTGTTTATTTTGTGAAATTTTGCCAAATTGAATTTTGCATCACAGAGATAAGACTTTGAACCCTGAAGGCCAGCAGCAGCCCTCTATTCTGAATGCACTACATGAGTATTCCAAGGATTTTCAGTCGATTAAGATAGATGTACCCAGATGAAATGCCTAAAATAAGTCTTTAAAATGTTAAAAGTAGGCAAAATAGCAAACAGCATTTAAAAGGGAGCAAAAACACGCTGAAGGGACAAAAGGCAACAAATCATGGAGAAATGAATTGATTTTGACCACTGCTTGTTACGAATATGTAATTAAGGTGGATATGACCTTGGAAGAATTGAAAGTGCTCAAGAGTGGAAGCAGGGACATGACTCCCAGGCAATGTGTGCTGTGCATGGCCATTTGAGTGTTCTGTTTATTCCATATGGACCTTAAACATGAGGTATTGCCCATCCCAGCTGTGGATAGGTGGCTCCTGCCTAAAGGAAACCGTCCTTTCCCAGTTCAGTCACCTGGTGTGAGGGGGGTCCTCAGACAGGAAAAGGGGAGCTGGAAGTTTTATCTCAGATGGGGAGAAAGAGCACCCTGTTTGATCCTGGGGTATCATTCTTTGCATCTACACTTCAAGGAATTGAAATGTCTGGGAAGCACCTTCCTTTGCTTCCTCCTCCCATCCAGTCATTCTCTACACAGATGTTTGTTCTGGTTTCCTAATGCTGCATAACACATTCTTCACAACTTAGTGGTGTCAGATAAGCATTTTTAAAATGTATGGATTCTGTGGGAGAAGAATTGAAGCAGGATACAATGGGGATGGCTTGCCTCTGCCCTCCAGTGTTGGGTCCCCAGCTGGGGCAGCTCCTCAAGGCTGGTGGCTGGAGTCATCGGAAGGCTTCTTGACTCATCTGACTGGCACTTGATGTCGGCTGTTGGCTGGGGGCCTGAGTTCCTCTCCATGTGGTTCTCTACCAGGGCTCCTTTGGTCTTCCTCACAACATGATGCTAGTGTCTCCAGAGCAAGCATCCTGAAAGCAACTAGCCAGGCAGAGCTGTCTCCTTTGGATAACCTGTCTTCCAAAGTCACATTGGACCACCTTCATGGGGAGGAGTCCCAGCCCCTGCCCTACTCAGGGGGTGGGAATATAGAGCTTCCCTCTCAGCGGGAGCTTGTCCAAACCACACTGGAAGAGCATGTGGGATGGCAGATCTTGTTGCCATCATTTAGAAACTCCCCTGCTTCAGTAGCATTGCATTACAAGCCTGGGATAAAGCCCAAATTCCATGTCATATGTCCATGTCATATGTCCACTCTCTTGTTCTCCAGAAGCCCCTGGGGCCTGCTTTTTGATTCTCTAACACATCAAGGTCCTGGTCTACTCAGAGCCTTCAACAGACTCTCCCCTTGTCTGGTACCGTCTTCGTTCCACTTGTGCAAGGCTGGCTGCTCCTCTTCAAGTTAAAGATTAAAGATTATCCTTCAAAGAGCTCTTCCCTGGCCACCCTAAATCGTCTCTTATATTCCCTATTACCTCACCCTCTTCATTTCTTTTACTGGCCCATTCCATTATGGGATTATGTATTGATTTCTTGGTTAAGTATGTGTAAGATCTATGCCTATTTTATTAAAAATATTTTCCCATTGCCTAGCACAGTGCCTGGCACACAGTATTCACCCAATAGCAGTGTGTGAGGTGCAGAAATAAATGCTATGAGGTACCTACCTCAGAGAGGCCGGCTACGAGCTGGATTCTAGGGCTGACCTAGAGCCCCAGATGATCACATTTCCAATGGGTGCTGTGTTTAGTTACCCTTTGCTCTCCCCAGTGTTTGCAAAATCTCACTGCATGGTTCAGCCTTGACCTCTCTGTGTTAAGGGATATTAAAGAAGCCCTGTGGTTCCTCATCAAGGCTTGTATGATGTTAAGTGGGAAGCAACACCCCTTAATGACAAGCACGTTGGTGGTCCTGATAGATCCCAAAAGGAAGACAGATCTCTGGGAACAATAGAGATCCAGCTGCCCCTTCTCACATGGAAGTCACTGAGAATATCATTCATTCACTCACTCACTCATTTATTCATTCACTCATTCATTCATTCGTTTGTTTTCCAGTTTCACCCTTGAAGAATTTAGGTTTTATTGGTATTAATGAAGGTTGCTTTTGATTACAATTGGCAATATAGGGAAAAACCCCATCACACAAATGTGCTTATAAAGGGTTGTTGTGTCATGTATAAATGTTGCAATGATTAAAAATGTGATAGCTGTCACTAGGTGAATTGTCTTAGAGCAGTTATGACTTACCAATGGTTTATAAATTCCATTAATAAAAATCACATAACTATGTCCTGACCTCATTCCTAATCCTCTTCCCTTCACACACTCTTTGCTAATCTTCAAACCCATGCAGAATGCCCCTGTCTAAAGGCCTTTGTTCTTGCTCTTCTCTGCCTCAAGTACTCTTGTCCCAGGACTTTTCATAGCCTACCTCTTCAGCTCCTTTAAGTCTTTGCTCCATGAAGCCTTCTCTGACAATCCTATTGAAAATTGCAGCCTCCCTGCCAAGGAGGTCCCCATATCCTCTCCCAAAAAACAGCTCCTTATCTAAGATGGGGATAAAACCCCCCACTCTATTGGTTTACTATATAAAGGTAAAATTAATTGAGACAATGTGTATGAAGTTACTGGCACATAGTAGGTATTTATCCTGTGCCTCTTGCCTTCCACCTCCATTAGTCTGGACTTCAGTTGTTGTTGTTGTTATTGGAGGATTTCACAGTAGCAATTCACAGTAGCTTCAGGAAAAATAAAAACTCCATGGGTTCATGGAGTTCCTCAAAGACTTGCCCATGCCTGCTGCCTCCAGATTTCTCTCATCCCACTCATTCTTGAAACCACCATCATCAGGTTTTTATACTTCAACCTCACTGAAACTGCACCTCTCCAGGTTTCCAGTGACCTCCTCGAGGCTAAACCCAATGGTCCTTTCTGAGCCCTTATCTGACCTGCCTTATCAGTAGTTAACAGAGTTGATTGCATTCTCTTGACTTGCTTTATTCTCTCAGCTTCTGGGATAATCTCTCCTGATCCTCCTCCCATATTTTCTTTGCTGAGTGTTGATCATCTTTTAGCTCTCTAAAGGTTGAAGTCCCCCAGAGCTCAGGCCTTGGACTCTTCCCTTTTCTACTCATATTCTTCCTAGGTGATCTCATCCACCTTCTGAGTTCTAATCCCCAGCCTGGACCACTCCCCTGAACTCCACGCTGGAATACCCGCCTGCTTTCAAAGTGTCTCCCCTTAGATGTCTAGTAGGTTTCTCACATGTAGCCTGTCCAAACAGAACTCCTGATATCGCCCAGGCACACCAAATCCTGCCCTGCCACAATTTTTTTCCATCTTGATTCATGGCAATACCATCATTCATGTAACTCAGGCCCAAAACCCTGGATTCCTTCGATGCCCATCCTTCTCTTGTACCCCATGTTCAGTCAGCAGCAAGTCTTACTGGTGCTACTTTCTGGATTTATCCAGAATCCAGTTCTCACCATTCCATTAACTGTTGCTTGGATTTTGCAGTGGCCTCCTAAATGCTTACACTCTTGTTTTCCCTGCAGGTAATTTCTACACAGCAATCAGAGAAACCTGTCTTAACGTGTAAATCAGGTCATATAACTCCCATGTCCCAAATCCTTCATTACACATGTTTTCTATAGCCTCTCTGTATTAGTGTCTTAAAGATGCAGTAACAAAGTGCCAGAAACTGGGTAGCTTAAAACAACAGAATTTTATTGTTTCACAGTTTTGGAGGCCAGAACAAGGTGTCGGCAAGATCAAGCTGCCTCAGAAGCCTCTGAGGGAGAAACTCTCCCAATCATCTATCCTAACTTCTGGAGATTCTGGCAATCGTTGGCTTGTGGCTGCCCTATTTCAGTCTCTGTCTCCATCCTCACATGCTCTTCCGCCCTGTGTGACTCCCTGTGTGTCTCTTCTCTTCTTACAATGACTCCAGTCATTATATTTAGGGCCCACCCTAATCCAGTATGGCCTCATTTTAACTAATTACATTTACAAAGACACTATTTCTAAATGTGTTGATGTTCTGAAGTTCTGGGTGGACATGCAAGTTGGGGGGATGGGGCACTATTCACCCCAGTACATTCCTGCATTCCTGCTACTCTGTCCTCCTTTTGGCTTTATCCATAATATCCTTCTCACAGTTCCTTGAACATGCCATGTTCAATCTCACCTCAGGGCCTTTGCATTTTCTGTTCTCTTTGCACTGCTGACTCACTCAGTTCTTTCTAAAATGTTACCTTCCCGTAAGATCTTCCCTGGTCACCCTATCTAAAAACCTAACATCTCCCATCAAATTTCAAGTTCACCCCCCCACCCCCCCATTTTATATTGTTCTCTTTAGCATTTATTACTTTCCAACCTACTATATATTTTAATTATTATCTTTGTTTGTTTTGTTTAGTTCACTGTTCCATTCTCAGCACCTAAAATATTGGCTGGTACATAGTAGGTGCTCGATAAAACTTTGTTGGAAATTTTTTGAATTAATTAACTGAATAGTCTGGGAATGAGATAAATTCAGCTATTGAAATTATTTAAATTTAAACACTGTGCATTTCTATCTCTTGGCTTTGCCTTTCTTTCTGTTGGCTTCATTTTCAGGTAGGTTCTTCCCTTATTTGGGGGCAATGGCTGCCAACAGCTCTAAGTTTACGTCTTACCAGCTTGACAAGAATCTAGTCAGCTATTGCCATAATCATATTGCATACCAAAATACCCTCAAACTCTGTGGCTTACCACAATAAACACTTATTTTTCTGGCTCAGAGGACTGCTCATTAGGGATTGCCTGGATTTGGGTCTAGCCTGCTGTTTGGATTAGGGTCCACCCTATGTACTTCATTAGTAAATGTAACTGGGAAATCTGGGTGTTTCAGATGACGGAATCCAGAGGCTCAAGAGATATTGCAGAGCACCATCTCTCTATCAACTTGGCTTCTCTTCAAATACTGGCTTAATTAACGCCACCGGGCAACCTACTGAGAGCCTATGGCTCTATATGCCAGCCTGGTAATCTAAGCAGGAAAGGGAATTCTCTCTCCAGTGACCAGGAACTTATTCAGAAAGATTCCTAATTGGTCCTTGTTCTGGGCCAATCACTGCTCCTACACGAGCCCATTTCTGGACCAATCACTGCTCCTACATGATAGGGTAATGCAGTGGTCGGCAAACTCATTAGTCAACAGAGCCAAATATCAACAATACAACGATTGAAATTTCTTTGGAGAGCCGAAAACCGACTTCTGCGCATGGGCCACGAAGTTTCAATCGCACTGTATGTGCGCGCCCGCACGTGGTATTTTGTGGAAGAGCCACACTCAAGGGGCCAAAGAGCCGCATGTGGCTCGCGAGCCGCGGTTTGCCGACCACTGGGGTAATGTATTATTTTCCTATTGCTGCTACAACAAACTACCACATTCTTGGTGACTTACAACAGTACACATTTATCTTTTGGTTCTGTAGTTGAAAATCTGACACAGGTGCCACCGGGCTAGATACCTTTGATGCCCATCTTTCTCTTGTACCCCATGTTCTGTCAGCAGCAAGTCCTATTGGTACTACTTTCTGGATCTATCCAGAATCCAGTTCTCACCATTCCATGTAGGTTATCATTAACTGTTGCTTGGATTTTGCAGTGGCCTCCTAAATGCTTATACTCTTGTGTTCCCTGCGGGTAATTTCCACACAGCAACCAGAGAAACCTGTCTTAACGTGTAAATCAGGTCATGTAAAGGAGTCGGCTAGCCTATGTTCCTTCTGGAACTCTAGTGGAGAATCTGTTTCCTGGCCTTTTCCAGCTTCTAGAGGCTGCACACATGCCTTGGCTCGTGGCCCCCCTTTCACTTGAAAGCCAGCAGTGAAGCATCTCTCTGACCCTGCTTCCATCCTCACATCTCTTTTTCTAACTGCCTATCTCTTCCATTTTTAAGAACACTTATGATTACATTGAGCCCACCTGGTTTTGCAGTGGCCTCCTAAATGCAGGTCAGCTAATTAGCAATCCTAGTGCCATCTGCAACCTTAATTCCTCCTTGCCATGTAAAGTAACATAGTCACAGGTTCCAGGGCTTAGGATGTGGACAATTTTGGAATATTCTGTCTACCACAGGTAGAAAATATAGTTGGCCCAACCTGGTTCACATGCTGCTTTCAGTAGATAAGTTGGGTAGGCCTCCATGACTGGCAAACCAACAAGCCCCAGGGGGTGGGGGCAGAACCGTTTCCCAGAGATATAGTGAGTGGGAAGGCAAGAAGAGCACCTGTCTACTTCCTGTTTCTTCGGAGAGTCCAGGCATGCTCTAGTAAGCATCAGTTGATGCCGAACAAGACTTTCCTAAGCCCTGTAGAGGCTGCTTTCAATTAATAGGCTTTGATTCCCTCGTTGTGATGGTTAATTTTATGTGTTTCTGTTTTTCTGGAGAGCCCTGTCTAATACACTCTGGAAAGAGCCCTGGGCTGAGAGTCAGGAGTCCTAGTCCTGCCTCTGTCCCTTGTTAGAAATCATTTTGAAGGATCTGTCCAGCCTAGGCATTCTAGAATCTTTAGACCTCACTTGGTTGGCATTGGAGAGAAATAATCCCAGAGGGTAGAATGAGCATGAGAAACTTCTGACTGGCTTTTCACTTGGGGGCAGCGGATTCTCCTGCGTTGGAAGGCAATGCTCACTGTAACAAAAGGAAGTGAGGGGTCAGAATCCTTCACAGCAGTGCCTTTTATCTATTGCGTGCAAGAAGCAAACAAGATGACGTAGATGTTGGCTGGGAGCCCAGTGCTGCCTAAGGCTTTGCAGAAGAGGCAGACACTGCAGCTTCCCCAGAATTCTTTTTTGGCCTGACCTGCACTGGCCCCCAGCTCTAAGCATATCTGTGTCCCCAGCCTCATTTGCCCAGGCAGGCACCGGAGAACTTGGGGCTCGTGATACTGCTTAGATGTGGAGATAGAGCTGGGCTTTGGACTCCAGGCTAAGGTTAGGCCCTCGGAGCACAGGTAGAAAGACACTGCTGCAGTGGGCTGAATGTTGGCGTCCCCTCAAAACCCTAATCTCTATTTGGTGCTATTTGGAGGTGGGCCTTTGGGAGGGGATTATGTCATGAGAGTGGAGCCTTCGTGAGTGGGATTGGTGTCTGTCGAAGAAGAGACCAGAGAACGAGCTAGGTCTTTGTCTGCTCTGTGAGGGCATAAGGAGAAGACAGCTGTCTGTGAACCAGGAAGCAGGTCCGCAGCAAACACTGGATCTGCCAGCACCTTGGTCTTGGACTCCCCAGCCTCCAGAACTGTGAGGCATAAACTGTTGTTTAGACCACCCAATCTATGGTATACTTGTTATATCAGCTTGACTAAGACAATGCCCTGGATAGTTTTCCAGAGCCTGGCAGCAGCAGAAGGTCTGACTTTTCTATCCTAACCAGCAGGGGCAACTTCAGCTCCCATTCTTGAGGTTTGAAGTTGGTTAGAGTCCACATATGAGAGGTTATATATAGCTGTGTTAAGATTTCCTCCCTCTCTTTTGTCTAAACCCTGCAGGAAGAATAACCATGGAAATTATAAGTAAACATGGAATATTTTTTTTTTTGAGAGGCCGAAAACAAGTACCAAAATCCCCTTGAGTTATTTATAGAGAGAAAAGTTTGACTAGAGCTCTTAAAAAAGTGGTTGATGGAACATTACCTTCAAGATGAAGAACAAGATGTACACAAGCTTGAGAATATTCTCAAGCTTCTGGGTGGCTCATGAAGGGAAATTGTATCTGCTGTCTTCGGAAAACAAAAATAGGCTAGACCAGTGGTCAGCAAACGGCGGCTTGTGAGCCACATGCGGCTCTTTGGCCCCTTGAGTGTGGCTCTTCCACAAAATACCACGTACCCTAATTAAGTTAATAACAATGTACCTACCTATATAGTTTAAGTTTAAAAAATTTGGCTCTCAAAAGAAATTTCAATCATTGTACTGTTGATATTTGGCTCTGTTGACTAATGAGTTTGCTGACCACTGGGCTAGACCAATGAGTGGCTAGTTAGAAAGATGGCTGACCAATTTGAACACAGATATTGTATATCTTGAAATTTTGTCCTGAATTCTGTTTATCTTGGTAAGGATTCTTTTGTTTTGATAAAAAATGAAGAGCTTATAACTGTCTCTTTGAAACCTTTCTATTTCTTCATTTCTCCTCTCTTTCACCCTAAAAATCCCCTTTCTCTATTTTCTGTGGCCTGTGGGCATGCTATAGTTGCCAGCTGACTCAGTTGAGATGGACACAGTAGTTTAAATACATGTATGTCCAGCTAATGTACATCAAGGAGACACCACCTCAAATAAGGGCAGTGGATATAAGCTACAAGATTAGAAATGGTTTTACTTTGTTGGTTTGATGGAAGAGAAATTTAGTGTAAAAATTGTACTGAAACTATCTCTGTAGGTTGTTTAAACCAGTATTTCCAAAGGGATATATATCTATATATATCTATATATCTATATATCTATATATCTATATATCTATATATCTCTATCTCTATCTCTATCTCTATCTCTATCTCTATATCTAGATATAGATATATATCCTATCTAATAAAATAGTAATATGCAAATTGACCATCACTCCATCACACAAGATGGCTGTCCCCATGTGGTCAAAGATGGCTGCCCCCATGTGGACACAAGATGGCCGCCACAAGATGGCCAACAGGGGAGGGCAGTTGGGAGGGACCAGGCCTGCAAGGGAGAGCAGTTGTGGGTGATCAGGCCAGCAGGGGAGGGCAGTTAGGGGTAACTAGGCCAGCAGAGGAGGGAAGTTGGGGAGGAGTGAGGCCTGCAGAGGAGAGCAGTTGGGGGGGACCAGGCTTACAGGGGAGGGCAGTTAGGGGTGACCAGGCCTGCAGGGGAGGGCAGTTAGGAGGGAAGCCACGGCAACCTGGGCTTTAGCCTCATGGAGCCACATCTCTAAAATGTCAGGAATGTTCCAGATGGAAATTGGTAATATGGGAAAAGGGACAATGGATGAAGGAAGATTCCATCTGGGAGGTGATGAGGGATTTGTGGATCATTCAGGTGGACATGAGCAATGGGCAGGTGTGGACAGGACTCTGAGCTTCCAGTGTCTTGAGCTCACAGATGATGTGTGATGAAGTGAGAGGCAGGATGGGATTAGCCCATCAGGGGCCCAAATGTATAAGGAACTGAGAGAAGTGGAGGCAAGACACAGGGGAAGTTCCACATCTCAGAGTCAAAAGGTAGAGGAGAAGTCGCTAGGGGAGACAGAGACATGGGGACTGAGAAATAGGATGTCCTGAGTGACCTTCAAAGAGGAAGCTCCAGAAGCTTTCAGAGAGGAGAAAGCAGTTTCAGAGATATCTCATGCTCCCGTGTGCAGATCATTTGTTTAAGAAGGTTAGCGGGGGAAGGAAGGAAGAAATACAATGGTGTTGGCAGGGGATTGAAAGAAGGCCGTTTTAGGTTTGGGCTCAATGTATTCACAAGAGTCCTTGTCAGTTAAAGAGGAAGGCAGGAGAGGAATAGTCAGAGATGGAGATTTGATGATGGTAGTAGCCAAGAGCTAAGGAATGCCAGTGGCCTCTAGAATTTGGAAGAGATAAGCTCTCCCCCGCCTGGCCTCCAACCCCTGAACCTCGAGAAGGAGCCAGACCTGCTGACACTTTGATCCATTAGACTCATTTTGGACTTGTGACCTCTAGAACCATAAGAGAATATGCTAGTGTTGGTTTAAGCTGAAAATTGGTGGTCATTTATTACAGGGGCAATAGGATGTGAATTCAGAAGGGACCCCTGGTGATGCAGACCATAGACGTCAGCTTCCAGGGGCACCCAGCAGGACAGAGAGGGTGAAGAATGGAATGGAAGGAGCAAATGGAATAAGAACAGATGTCAACATCTAGATATTAGATTTATCTGGGAAGTTACATTCCCTTTGCTAATGGTTAGTGTGACGAGCAGAGGGACAAGTGGACAAGGAGATATTTTAAAGTGTACTAGAAAAGGGGGATACAGTACAAATATTAAGTGGATAGCCTTGATTTTGAGTATAGTTAGATGAGCCAAAGTTGGAGTGAAGCTGGAATGAGAAGCCAAGGTAAGTCCTGGTGAGAGGACCTCCCTGTGCCTGTCTAGAGGGAATTCTCAGCATCATTTCTCCACAATAGTCCCTGAGTTTTTTTTGGGGGGAGGGGAGAGGCTTCATGTCTTCCTGTATCTCACTAGCCATCTTTCTTCCTCCAGTAATTGGAAAATCTAGTCCTCCACCAAGTTGCCTATCTCTGCCCTTCTGGCCAAATGATTGCTTGAAGGATGAGCATGTGACCCAAGTTGGTCCAATCAGAGTGAAATCTGGGACTTGCCCAGGAGATACCTGGAAGATAATTTCTCTCTTTTCTACTGGACTTGAACCTGGAAAGATATGAGGGCAAAGCCTGTCTGAGTTGTAGCCAACAGAGCAGAGGTAAAAGTTGGAGAGAAGCTGGTGACATTGTTCAAGTCCCAGAATCCAGCTATGGCCTCAATCTGCTATTGCCCCGGTCTTTTAAACTGTTTCATGTCAATGAATTTCCCTTTCAGCTTAACCAGTTTGAGTTGTCTCTAATCGAGATGCTGCCCTCCTGACACCAGGCCTATGCTCTGGATCTTCCCTTGGCCTCTTTTGATCCCACTGCGCATTGAACATTTGCTCCCCTGTGGTTTCCACACCTGCTTAATTTATCAAAGAGGACTGTAGACAAGGTGACAGGTCATTGATGACAGGTTTTCTGAGTGGAGAAAACTGTCCCTAAAATAGGATACTTTGTGTTCTTTCATTTGAAATGGTTTCACTGTCAAGTCACAAAGAGAGGTTTTGTCCCCTTCGTTTGTAGGTATGTAAGATCCCAACAAAGACCCAAGAAGCAATTTTCCTTTTGGGGGATGAGTAAATATAGAATAGCCATTGCCATAAACCAATGTGCTAGATAAATGTATTCTTGTAAGAGAATGATTTTCCTTATAATTGTATGGAATTAATAAGCATTTTATAGCTCAGTATCCTTTGCATTGTCACATGTCACCTGATTGAACCAACCCAGGTTAAACCACCCCAAGAGGTGGGTATTATAATCCCCATTTTATGGATCTGGATATTGAGGCTCAATGAGGTTAAAACAGGTCACCCAGTTTCTCTAGCTAATGAGGATCCCATATGGAATCAGAGCCCAGGTCTCGGTGATTTCAAAATCCCATGTAGTTTACACCACATTGTAAACTGGCAGAATGAGAAAGTTTATGGCAGTGTAAGGTGGATTTTGGCTTGGAGTCCACTTTACAATCTTTGCTGCCTAGGCAATATCCATGACTTCCTTAGACCATTGAATAAGGTTCATAGAAAAATCAGTGTGTCCTTAAGGGAAAGCAGTGCCAAGAGTTAAGAGATTACCAACCTGGTCTTCCTTCCTCATCTTTCACCAAGTCCTGTTGATTTTGCTTCTTAAACAGCACTCACATCTATCTATTTACTTTACCTCCAAGCACCGCCTTTGGTTGCCTGGACCACAGCTATTGCCTCCTCACAGGTCTCTATTTCCACTTTTGTCTCTTGAACCCATTCTCCAATCTGCATGCGAGTGAAAGAAATTCACAAATCAAATTACTATGTCCTTTCTCGCTTAAGACCTTTCAATGATTCCATCTTCTCATGGGATACAGATCAAACACCTTACAAAGGCTTTGGGAGCCATGCTTGGTCTGGCCTCTCACCCCTCTTGCCCTATAACTCACATCTTCCTCCCTCATCTTTGAGCTCCAGCCACACTGGCCCTCTCCCAGCACCCTTCAGTGTCATGGTCCTTTTAGTCCCACAGCCTATTCCTTGTTTTGGGTGCTCTAACCAATCCTCTCTCTGTCTTCCACATACAATCTCCTTTCTCCTAGTTTATCTTGCTCACAATTTCATCTCAGCCTGCTCTGAGATGACAGTCTTCCAATTATCTGTCCCAATAGCACCCATTTCATTTATTTTCTTTGTCGCACTTACCACAGTTTGTAGTTAAATGTTTGCACAGTCATGAATTCCTCTCACCCCAGATAGATTGTAAGCTCCGTGAAGTCAGGAAATGTGTTTGTTGGCTGCTTCTTGGGGATACTGGTTGCTGCTTTTCCCATTTCCCTTACCCCCTTTCCCTTCCTACGAGCTTCTTTGCTTTCCTTTGTGGAATCAACTCTACCCTGTGGTATAACAAATATGACAAAACAAAAATTTGAGGGGGAGCTGGCAATGTAGTCTCACTCTTGCTATAATGATTGGTACTTGGAGGAGAGTAATGCAGCCCAAGCTAGTCCACACATGTCATTTTCCTGCCCACATTTGGTTTGTCTTTTCAATGGGCAACTTTGGGGGAGTGTCTTCTGATCTGCCTGCAGCCATCTTGCTGTCTTGAAGGTGACTTGCCTGAGGACAGGTACAAAGCTGACACTCAGAAGGGAGGGCTGCAAGCATTGCAGAGAGACCAAGAGAGAGGGGATTCTTATCCCTTAATGAGGTTACATTAAAGATAACTTCCCCCAATTCAAAGCCTTCTCTAGTCCAGGTCATTTCTGGGTGGAAGTGCTTTTTACAGGTGCCAGACCAAACCACTCTTGTTCTTTCTCTTGGGCTGCGTTGTCCTCATATGACGCTAAAGTCCTGGTGGGGGATTCTTCCCTCCTTCCGGCATCCATACCTTTGAAGTGGCTTCATCATGGGTGGAGGCTATTTCCCCAACCCTTGACCATGTGACTTGCACTGGCCAGTGGTACATGTATGGAAGTGACCTAGGGTTTTCACACTTTTCCACTTGCTATCTTGCTTTTCTGCCATTGCCATGAAAGGAACATGCCCTGGCTAACCAGGTAGTTTGAAGAAGATGAGAAATACAGGAACCAGAGGTGCCTCAGCAGAGTCCTGCCTAAAGCAGCCAACCCCTACCTTACTTATAGACATTTAAGTGATGATATATAATGGTTTGAGATAATAAATGTTTGGGGGTTTTGAGGTTATTTGTTATATAGCAATAGATAATTGATACAATTTTCTACAAAAACAGAGTCCCACTGGACATAGCCATTTCTGATGGCCTTGGTCTGTGGCCAGCTGTCCTTTTCCCCAACTTTCTACCACATTTGTTCATGTGGACCCCATTAGGAGGACTGGATGCTCAACTTCTCAGTCTTTCATGATGACAGCTCTTTCAGCTCTATCCATTTCCCCTCCTTCTATGTAGGCTCCAAACCCGGTCCTAGGGCTGCCATCCCACCCACCAGCCTGCTCTTCCCAGCCCCCAAACCCAAGATCCCATTATCCTCTTTCATAAAAATGAATTTTAAAAGCAACAGGGGCATCCTTGCATTGACTGGCATGCACACCCAAGCAAACACCTGTCTGTAGGCGGTTCAATTTTACAAACTGCCAGAGTCTGTGTGATAGACTCGGTCTCCAAGAAGAAGACATTAAGATGAGATTAGGCAAGCAAAAGATTTATTGAGGGACTGGCCTGTGAAAGGCATTACAAGGGGGAGGAGTCAGGAGAGGCTGGATGAGCCTTGAGATTAGATCCAAGTCTGACTGACACCTGGGAAAGAAGAAGGATCGGGCAGGGAAAATCTCAGATCACAGCACAGGTCTACATTTTGGCCAGGCCGATAAGGCAGTCCTCCAGCTAAACCCATTCTTTAGATAACTCTTACACCCCAGGGGAGAGGGCTGGCACTGTTATGTGTTGTACTCAATCATTGGATATAGAATAGCCTGTGAGAAGCATAACCTCAGTGTGAATGCAGTGCATCCAGATGGGTGGCAGCTGGAGCTGTCAGTCAACTGTATTCCTTCAGCAGGAGATCTGAGCAAAGCATTTTCATGACTGCCATATTCTTAATCCCAGATTGGCCCTCACTTGCCCTGGATAGAGAAATATATTTAAATAAAGTGTTGAGAGAATGGGTGGTTGGGTAAGGGAAGAAATCAGATCTCTCCAAGGAGAGAGTTTGGCCTTTTTAGAAGATATTTATATGGAGGAGACTCAGAGACAGGTACCCAAGACCAAGTGTCTGTATTTGTCTAAATATGGAACACTACCCAGATGGCTTTGAAACAGGTGGCAGATCTTGTGGTTGTTCACCAAAATGGTGTTGGTTGTCAAAGGACACATGGTAGCAAGACCAGAATATGGGGATCGCTTCTGCACTTTCCCCTTCAAAATCCTGGAGACCTGCCTCTGTAGCCAGAGTTCAGGCACAGGAGAGAAGGTTCAGTGTCAGAATGGCCGTTCATTCAGCAAATATTGATTTCATACTTGAACTCAGAACTGTGGTTGATGCTAGGGGAATGCTCCAGACAGCCTCCATTTGCCCCTCAGATCTACTCTCCACCTTTCCCCACATTGGTCTGGTCCTAGAAGACTGACTTGTTTGGGCAGCATCAGACGCCAGTGCCCTCTGGCTGGGCTTGCCCAACAGAGGGTCCTGGCAGGAGATCGGGAAGAGGAGAAAGAGTGGAGTCAGGCACTTTTTCCTCTGGCTCCCTCCCCGTGTGGTTACCTGCATCTCTATGACTGGCAATCACTGCTGCTCTCAAGGGGGCTGATTTGACACAGCTCTATCCTTTGTGGCTTCCCTAATGACCCCTCTCTTCCTCCCTGCAAGCCTAGGGTGGTAAGGTCTGGGTTACTGCCCCTATACCCACCCCATTTTGTAAATAAACCCTCCTCCCCTTATTCAATTCAGGTGTGTCATCACCTTGTGAGGTCTAGGAGTGATAAAGGAACAATAACAGGACAGCCTCGGTCTTTCTGGGGCAACAGATATTGTCTTAATCAGCTCTGACTGCCATAATACCATAGACATTTATTTCTCACTAGAGGCCCGGTGCACGAAATTCGTGCACGTGTGTGTGTGTGTGTGTGTGTGTGTGTGTGTGTGTGTGTGTGTGTCTCAGCCCAACCTGCACCCTCTCCAATCTGGGACTCCTTGGGGGATGTCCGACTGCCTGTTTAGGCCCGATCCTATGGGCTGAGACAATCTAGGACTGCTGGCTCCCAACTACTCGCCTGCCTGCCTTCCTGATTGCCCCTAACCACTATGCCTGACAACCTGATCACCCCCTAACCACTTCCCTGCCAGTCCCTGATACCCCGGTCACCCCCAAATGCCCTCCCTTGCATATTCCCTCTTTATTAGATAGGGTTTTTTCTTTAGCATATTGGACAGTCCTGTTTTGGCTCAGCGGATGGATGAAGCATTGGCCTGCAGAATCAAGGGTTCCAGGTTCGATTCTGGTCAAGGGCATGTACCTTGGTTGGGGGCACATACCCAGTGGGGTGTGTGCAGGAGGCAGCTGATCAATGTTTCTCTCTCATAGATGTTTCTAGCTCTCTATCCCTTTCCCTTCCTCTCTGTAAAAAATCAATAAAATATATATTATAAAAAAAAGAAACATTTAAGGTTCCTCCATATCTGCCTGGCTGATGTGACTCAATGGTTGGGACCCCAGGCTGCCACCGCTGGCAGGGGATGGGGCCCTGGCCAGGCTGAGACCCCAGCCCAGGCTGCTGCCTCAGTCCAGCCAAGCTGAGACCCCTGCCCAGGCTGCCATCTCAGCCTGTCTGTGGATAGTCCGGTGGGGGTGTGCGTCTCCAGCCCAGGCTGCCTTCACTGGCCTGAAGATAGCTTGGTGGGGGTGCACCACCCTGCCGTTGCTGCTGGCTGGGTGATCATGCAGTTGGGTGCCCGGCCCTGCAGGAATGAGACCCCAGCCCAGGCAGCCGCCTCGGCCAGGGATCATGCGGCTTGGGTGCCAGGTCCTGGCGGTCTGAGACCCCAGCCCAAACCGGCGGGGCTTGAGAGCCATCGCGCTTGGGGGCCAGGCCCTGGCAGCCTGAGACACCCCCAGCCCAAGCTGGCTCGACTTGGGGGCGAGGCCTGGCGCCCTGAGACCCCAGCCCAAACCGGCGGGGCTTGCGAGCCATCAAGCGGCTTGGGGGCGAGGCCTGGAGGCCTGAGTTCCCCCAGCCCAAGCCTGTGTGGCTTGCCAGCCATCCCGC
This sequence comes from Cnephaeus nilssonii, assembly GCF_951640355.1. Taxonomy (NCBI): domain Eukaryota; kingdom Metazoa; phylum Chordata; class Mammalia; order Chiroptera; family Vespertilionidae; genus Cnephaeus; species Cnephaeus nilssonii. Next base: position 25,853,559 of record NC_137091.1, on the reverse strand, counting down.
GGCTTGGGGGCATGGCCCTGGCAGCCTGAGACCCCAGCCCAAACCAGCAGGGCTTGAGAGCCATCGCGCTTGGGGGCCAGGCCCTGGCAGCCTGAGACACCCCCAGCCCAAGCTGGCTCGGCTTGGGGGCGAGGCCTGGCGCCCTGAGACCCCAGCCCAAGCCTGTGCGGCTTGGGGGCGTGGCCCTGGCAGCCTGAGACCCCAGCCCAAACCGGCGGGGCTTGAGAGCCATCGCGCTTGGGGGCCAGACCCTGGCAGCCTGAGACACCCCCAGCCCAAGCTGGCTCGGCTTGGGGGCGAGGCCTGGCGGCCTGAAACCCCAGCCCAAACCGGCGGGGCTTGAGAGCCATCGCGCGGCTTGGGGGCAAGGCCTGGAGGCCTGAGTTCCCCCAGACCAAGCCGGTGTGGCTTGCCAGCCATCACGCGGCTTGGGGGCGTGGCCTAACGGCCTGAGACCCCAGCCCAAACCGGCCTGGCTTGAGAGCCATCGCGCTTGGGGGCAGGCCCTGGCAGCCTGAGGCACCCCCAGCCCAAGCTGGCTCGGCTTGGGGGCAAGGCCTGGCGGCCTGAGATCCCCCAGCCCAAGCCAGCTCGGCTTGCCAGGGATCACTTGCGAGTCTCCGCTCCCAGCTCCTCCTGCCAGCGCGATTGGCACCCCAAGTCCCGCCCCCGCGCCTCCTGCTGGCCCAATCCTGGGCGTAGCGGAGTGATGTATTTGCATACTTCCCTTTTATTATGTAGGATAGTTCTGGAGTATGGAAGTCCAATATCAAGATTCAGTTTCTGGTTAGAGCTCACTTCCTGGTTTGCAACACTCTCTTGCTGTGCCCTCATGATAGATAGATAGATAGATAGATAGATAGATAGATAGATAGATAGATAATACTCTGGTCTCTCTCTAATTATAAGGACACTAATCCCATCCTTGGGACCTTACCCTCATGACCTCATCTAAACCTAATTACCTTCCCAAAACCCCATTTCCAAATAGCATTACATTGGATTTTGTAATTTGTGAATTTGCGGGGGGCATGATTTAGCCCAGGGGTCCTCAAACTTTTTAAACAGGGGGCCAGTTCACTGTCCCTCAGACCGTTGGAGGGCCGGACTATAGTTAAAAAAAAACTATGAACAAATTCCTATGCACACTACACATATCTTATTTTGAAGTAAAAAAACGAAATGGCAAAAACACCCACATGTGGCCCGCGGGCCGTAGTTTGAGGACGCCTGATTTAGCCCATAGCAGGCATCAAACAAATTATTCCACAAGCATTTAAAATTATATATATATATATATATATATATATTTTTTTTAAAACCCTAGCCCTGACTGGTTTGGCTCAGTGAATAGAGCATCGGCCTGTGGACTGAAGGGTCCCAGGTTCAATTCCGGTCAAGGGCATGTACCTTGGTTGCGGGCACATCACCAGTAGGGGGTGTGTAGGAGGCAGCTGATTGATGTTTCTCTCTCATGGATGTTTCTAACTCTCTATCCGTCTCTCTTCTTCTCTGTAAAAAATTAATAAAATATATTTAAAAAAATAAAATAAAAGCCTAAGCAACCAAATGACCAGTCGACTGGTTGCTATGACACGCACTGACCACCAGGGGGCAGATGCTCAATGCAGGAGCTGCCCCCTGGTGGTTAGTGCGCTCCCACAGCCAACCTCCCACGGCTGGCCAACCTCCCACGGTCCCTCTCCCCGGCCGGCCAGCCCTGATGGCCCCAATCAGAACCTCCTGTAACCCCTCCCCCTGGCCAGACCCGATGGCCCCGATCGACCGCCTGGCCAACCTCCCATGGCCCTGATCGGCTCCAATCGCCAGCCAGGCTAAGTGACCCCACCTGTGCATGAATTCATGCACTGGGCCTCTAGTAATACAATAAAATCTGAAAAGTACTTGATGCTCCTTATTGGGGTCAGGTTGGGGGTGGGGGTCAGAAGGGGCTCCCCTGAGGAGGTGATATTTCAGGCAGAGTGATGGCACACATGAAAGCCTGAGGTGGAAAGGAGTTGGGGGAGTTTCAGGGACTGAAGGAAGGCTCAGGGGTGGTGGGCAGGAGCCCAGTGAGTAGCAGAGAGGAGGCTGAAGGTGGTTGGGGGCCATGGGGGGGGGGGCGTTCTTCCAGGAGGTGGACAAGGCATATGCATGGAAAGAGAAGTTCAGCCTTGGGAATCCCTTTGTCATAGCCCCTCAGTGGGATGTGCTATCTACATCTGGCTATTCTGTATCCCTGGCTATTCTCGTTGAGTCCTGGGATTCCAGGTTTATTGAAGTTCTTTTTCAATTCATGTTTGATCAGTTAATATCTATCTATCTCTCGCTCTCTCTCTTTATCTCTCTCCCTCCTCCCCCTCTCTTTTTCTAAAGAAAATCAGCTTCAAAGAGTTTTCCAGCCCAAGGTCACCTGCTGATCTTGAGAAGGACATGGGGTCAGGGGCCCCTGACTTAGCCAAGGGGAAAATTCCCAGGTTCAAAATTCAGAGTAAAGGCTGGGCTGTTGCTTTCTACTCTTTTCATTTTCCTTTGGATTGCAGGGTGGGTGGGAGGATTAACTCCTTATAATCCAAATGGCAAGTCGGTCTAAATGGCTCAGAGGCAGAACCGGCCTAGTGTGTAGAGGGCTGGTTATGAAACGTTCCCAGATGCCAGGGCACACAAGACAGAGTGCACTTGGCAGGAAACTGTGGAATCTCATTTATTGGATCCATTATCTGAATTAGGAACAATTTGAAATTATGACCACGAGGTAGAAATAAAAGATAAGAGTGTTTGCAATCATTCTCACCCCTGCTTGTTTGTGTTGTGGGCATTGTGGGGGCCTCTCCTACCTTTCCTCATGTTTCAAATCACTTAATTAAATTTAATGAGTTCTTCTGGATCCCAGAAAAGGAAGGTAGCCAGCATTTGCTATGTGCTGGGCACCACATTAAGCATCCTAGAAACCACACACAGTACTTTAGTTTCTCACTCAATCTCCCCAGCAGTCCTACATAAAAGATATTTTTATCCACATTCTATGGGTGGGGTTAGAAAGATTGGATAACCTAATTGTAGTCCATTTGTCCATCTGTCCATCCACCTATCTATTCATCAGGCCATCTGTCAGTTCATCCATATATCTAACCATCCATTGATCTTCCATCCACTTATCCATCCATCCATCCATCCATCCACCCACCCACCACTTATTGCTGATCAGTAAGTATTGGCCAGCAATACTTACTGATCATGTTTTATATGCTCTCTGCTGGGCACCAGGGATCATTGGGGAAGGAGATACTAGGTCTTCTGCCCTCATGGACCTCACAGTCTAGTGGGATGGGTGCTTAGACTTTCTCAAGTCCCTTGGGTGGGATGTCTGAAAGACCTTCTTATCCATAGCCCCATTCCGAGGTTCCAAGTCTAGGTCTGGACTTGGGTGTCTAGAAAAACTTAGGGCTTTTCCGTGGCACATGACTTACCTTAGCCCTCAAAGAGAATGTGTTTTGGGTGGGTATCTGACTGAGGGATGTCCCAGGATGTGGGACTTTCAGTGCTAAAATCAGAGTCCTGGGCAAACTTGGATGATGGGTCATTGGTTCTCAATAGGGGGGTGATTTTGCCCCTCCACCCCGCCCCAGGAAATTTTGTCATATCTGGAGACACAGCTAGGGTGGGAGCTGTCCTGGCATCTAGTCGATAGAGGCCAAGAATGCTGCTCAACATCATATAGTGCCCAGGGCAGTTCCCTTTGCAAAAAACATCTGGTCTAAAATGTTACTAGTGCCCCAAGTACAGGGGACAGGCTAAAAGTGCTGAAGAGTTAGTTACTAATGCCAGGAGCAGCAGTCAGCCAATGGTGGGAGGGAGTTGGAGAGTACACACCCCAGTTCCTTTGCCTGTTATGTTGGAAAACTCTGATGCATTTTCTATGTGGTCTCCACAACTTTCCCAGGGGAATCAAGCCCCTGCATTGCCCATGATAGTTTGCCTGCTCATTAACACACCTCTTCAATGACTGCTTTTTATTCTCTGACTAGAGGCCAAATGCACGAAATTTGTGCAAGGGGCCCGCTGGGGACATCTGCCGTCTCTGCCTCCTCTGCCTCGGCCCCCACCGCCGCAGCTTCGTCCGGGAGGTCGTCTGGGAGGATGTCCAGAAGGACATCCAGTCTAATTAGCATATTATGCTTTTATTATTATAGATAGATTACTTCCCCCGCTCCCTGGCTGACACTCCCCTAAAAGTACTTGCACTCAAGTTTTCAACTGAAGGTCTGCTTTCGGTAGAACCCAATTATCTTTATTAATAGAAAATTAAACAGGCCCAATCTTATTAAAAAATAACAGTGTGTGACCACTTTGAAAACCTGCCTCTCCCATTTCTGGCCCTTAGACTCAATTCCAGGGTCCAGCTGTATAGCCAAATGCAGATGTGTGAGAGCGGAAGGCCACATGATGCCGAACAGGCTGTTTATGTAGAAGCTGCTGTTACATGGCCCTCTTTGGGCAGCCTCTTATGCACACAGATTACCCAAAGAGACATGAGAAAGGGGTGGTGTTGAAGTAAGACATGGAAAGGGAGGTAGAGCATTCGGGCAGGCTGGGCTTCCCCTGACCTGGCCTCATTGACAGAAGGCACTCATGTGTTTTGGCCTTGTGATTGTACATTGAGACTTTTGTAACCCCAGTGAACGTGGTGGATTAGTATAGCGGGTAGGTAAGGTTCCAGGCTCTTAAGTCAGACCAAGGTGGACTTGAAACCTGGAGTTGGCATTTACTAGCTCTTTGACCTTGGATGACTTACTAGGTCCCTTACCTCATGTGATTGTCATAGAAATTAAATGATAAAATGTACATAGAATGGTATGCATTATGCCTGGCATGCCATATGGTATAAATATATATGGAAATGATAATATTGGTGTGTGTATTCACACATACTACCTATGATTTGTGTGTCTTTATCTAATTTTGAAGTTTACAGGTTCTCATAGAGCCTAGAAAATGTGGCCAGCTGATGCTCCAACGCATATATCTGCAGAGAGACAAGATTCATGAATACAGGATCAAGATCTGTTTTCTTTAACAAAATTGTTTCCATATTGAAATTTTTAAATCTACACAAAACATTGTTTTAATGAACTCCCTAATATCCATCACCCAACTTTAGCAATTATCACCAATCTTGTTTTAGCTATCTATCTATTCTCCTAACATTTTTTTTCTGGAGTATTTCAAAGCAAACTCCAGGCAACGAGACATTTCAGCTGTCATCTTCAGTTTGCACTATAACGGATTAAGCCTCCTGTTTCTTCACACCGGGCTGAAGACACTAGACTGGCCTCATCCCTGCCTGCTTTCCACGGCCCTGGGGACTGACTCCCTCGCCTTCCACATGTGTGCTCTTTCCTCCCAGGCTGTTGTTTGGAGTGATGGTTTTGAGGTCATATCTCATTTATACTCAGATTCCTGCTGCCTGCTTCTCCAGACTTAGCCTGCGGATCTCACGTTGAGCGCCTGTCTCGACTCGAGGAAGGCTCTGCTGCCTTCACATTTCACAATAAATATCTTTTTAAATGGCCTGGTGTTCAGGCTCATTTCTCATTTCCAAGGAAGCTTTTGACTGATGACCTAAAGAATTGCTTCCCTGTGACTGACAGGGTAATACAGTATCACAGCCTTCCTTCTCTATTCTCTCCCTCCAGGAGGCTGGGGAGAGCCAGGGACTTCAAGTGCCACAGGCTGCTTCCCACAGAGGCATTTACCCCGGTTACACTTGCTTGTTTCCCTCTGCCCCCAGGGGCTACTGGTAGCCAGCCAGTAAGTCAGGTCCATCTTGGGGGTGCTTCAGGGGGATGCATTTTCACAGGAAATCAATGTGAAATGCCTCCAAGGGCCAGGTGAATTAGGGCTTCCTGCCCACCAGGCTCTGTGAATGTCCTTGCTTGATTCCGCAGGCACCCCACAAAGGAATGGTTTACTAGAGACACTGAATTACGCTGAATTCAAAGACTCGATGAGGAAGGGAGATGTGGTTAGAATTCTCTCTTGACATGGAACCCCAAGCTTCAAAGGCTGGTTAGTTGAAGATCTCCCGAGGCCCTAGGCACTCTTACCTTGGGAAGCCCCTTCTTATATCACATTAATCATAATAAAATGTACCAAATCCCCACATGAAATATAAATTCATTTATAGACGTCAAGTTGCCACTGGCAGGAGGCATGGAAACAATTCTTTCCTAGAGCCTTCAGTGAGGGCATGGCCCTGTTTGTGCTACCAGTGAAAGCGAAGAGGCCTAGAAAATGATGGTTCTTATCTTTTTAACTCAGTATATGGAATCATGAAGGGCCTCAAGAAGTCACCTAAATTTTTCGGTTATGCTTTTCGGTGTCTTATGGAGACTATATTGCTCAGGTTTGGAGTTTTGTGATATAAAAACTAAGCTTGAAATTCCAGGTAACTCACTACAACAGCAAAAGGAACCTGACCTGCTTTCTAGATGTCCTGAGAAGGTTTTTACTAGGTGTACCGATTAATAATGCAGATTTTGTAATCAAAGAAAACATAATAATTTCAAGAGAAACATCAGAAGTGCTTTATTCAAAGTAATGTCCATCGCTAGCTATACATTTTCCCATCTTTCACGTAATTTGTGGATAATGTCCCAATAGAACTTTTCTTGTTTTGAGGCAAACCATTCAGAGACCCAATATTCCACTTCTTTGTATGTTTTGAAGTGCTGCTCAGAAAGTGCGTGTGCCATCGATGAAGGAGCAAGGTCTGGTGAATACAGCGGGTGGGTTAATACTCCCCAGTCAAGATCTTTTAACGTGTCTTTAACTGGTTTTGAAGTGTGTGATGGTGCATCATCATGAAGCAAAATTACTTTGCCGTGTCTTCTGGAACATTCTGGTCATTTCATGATCAAATCGTGGTTCAAATTGATTATTTGTTGTCAGTAGTGATCAGTATTAGCGGTTTCACCTGGTTTTAGAAGCTCATAATACCCCACACCTTCCTGATCCCACCAAACACAGAGCATTGTCTTCTTTCCGAAGAAATTTGGCCTTGCAGTCGATGTTGACGGTTGACCTGGATCAACCCATGATTTTGTGCATTTGGGATTCTCAAAATAAATCCACTTTTTATTGCCAGTCACAATTTGATGCAAAAAAGATTTTCTTTCGTGCCATTGAACCAACGTTTTACTGATGATTTTTGGTTTTCCATTTGTCTTTTGTTCAGTTGATGTGGCACCCATTTTCCTTCCTTTAAAATCTTTCCCATTGCTTGTAAATGATCGGAAATTGTTTGCTGAGCAATGTTTAATCTTTCTGCAAGTTGTTTTTGAGTTTGACACACATCTTCATTCAATAATGTTTGTAATTGTTGTTCTTCAAACTTTTTCGGTTGACCTGGACATTCTTTGTTTTTCACATAGAAATCATCACTTTTAAAGCGTTTAAACCAGTGTTCACAATATCTTGAGATGGAGCATGTTCACCATAACCTTCCCAAAGTATTCAGCAGCACTTTTCTTCAAAATAAAGTAATGAATTAAAACTTTCTACAAATGCTCTTTTTTTTGGCATGAAATTCAACATTTTTAAGTGTAAAAATATCTATGATGTTAACACCTTCAGCAAATTTGACATGAAGTTTTGAAGCTTGTTGTCAATACAACAAAATAGCACACATATAAAATCGCATATATATCAACATATGTGTAACTCCATCTATTGAAAAAATCCACATTATTAACCGGTACACCTAGTAATCTTCTTAGATGTGAATGGAATCCTGTTTGGAGTGATCAAATTCATTCTGCTTAATGGTTGATGATGCTTCGAGGCTCCTATCAGACTCCATCTCAGGAGTCAGTCCATAAAAATTAAAGTGTTATAAAGGAAAAGGGTCTGAGGAGCATAGTTGGCTAAGGCCACAGGAGGCTGTTGAGTGGCTCTGTCTTCTCCACTCTGAGATTCATCACCAGGTCTTCTGCCAGGTTTGGAGTTTGCTGACAGTTTGGCTCTGACAGTAGCCCTTTGTTATGGGCTCAAGCCCATCCTCCCACCTAATTCATATGATGAAGTCCTAACCCCCAACACCTCAAACTGTGACTGTGTTTGGAGATATGGTCTTTAAAGAGGTAATTAAGTTAAAAAATGAGGCCATTAGGGTAAGCCTTAATCCAATCTGACTGCTGTTCCTATAAGAAGACATACCCAGAAGGAAGACAACGTGAGGACATGGGGAAAAGATGTTCATCTAAAAGCCAAGGAAAAGAGGCCTCAGGAGAAACAAATCCTGCTGATACTTTGATGTTGGGCTTCCAGCCTCCAGAACTGTGAGAAAATAATTTCTATTGTTTAAAGCACCCACTCTGTGGTACTTTGTTATGGCAGCCCTAGAAACCAATATAGCCTTAGTTCTGATAATGGACTTCTCTGGCTTAATCTCTTTCTCTAGAATCCCCCTCCTTTTCCCTCACCCCACCCAGTCCAATCTTTCCGATGCCCCTCCCAGGGGCTGGGGTCTGAACTCCATCTGTGATTACGGCTTGATTCTCTGCACACATTTTTCTGAAGCCAGCTCTGAAGATTTACGAATATCATGGCCCTGAATTCCTTGCTGAGATGATGCATCTTTTGCTTGCCCATCATCCTTCTTTTGGGAAACCTTCCTTCTCCTATTGCATGTGTTTTGTGTAGAACTGTCAGTCACAGCATCTGCCTTCTCTCCACCGAACCATCTATCTGGCTCATTACATGAACCATTATTCTTGACTAAGAAACATTTCAGAAGGAGCATCTAATGGTTTTGGTGGTCAACTGGATATAGGGAGAGAGAGGAAGTAATATGTATTGACATCTGTATTGATGCCTCTGGCTTGGGCATCTGGGTGGAACATGGAAGGAAGAGCAAATTTGGGTGAAAATAATGAGCTTTGCCTGTCAATAGTTGATGAAAGTGATGTTTTAGGAAGGCTCATTTAGGATCTAAAGGGAGAATCTGGTGGTTGGGAGGCCAGAGGTAATAATTGACCTTGGTGTGTGAAAGATAGAGAAATAAGGTTATTAATCAACCACTTCTGTAGTCTAGGGATCATGGCAAATGTGGGGGTCAGCTTAGCAGTCTTTTCAAAAGTGTGTCTGAAGCTGTGTTTGGGAAGTGGAAAACAGGCAGAGCCCATTATTTTGCAAGATGGAAGGGAATTCGAAGTTCTTAAGGGTAAAACCAAGAAGTGAGGGGGTTAGAAAGAAAGATAAAAGGAGGAAGACAGAAGGAGGGAAGAAGAGCCAGAAACGTCTCAGCCTGGGGGTCCATGTGGAGTAAAGTGACCTGGGAAGAGTTCCTGCTGATGGAGAGGCAAAGGAATCTTGAGCACAAGATATCCAACATTCAATGTTAAATTCTTCGCTCTGCTCCACCCCACTTACACTTTCAGTTGTGTCTCCTATGCACACAAACTTCTTAGCACAGTTTGGTTTTATGTTCAAAAGGAAATCAAGGAAAGGGTCCAAGTATGGTTATTTGCAGCAAAGCGAGAGTGTTTAGGATGTGATACAATATACCCTCTAAGGGGCCTCAGTTGACAGAGGGGTTTCACTTGTACTCTTCATTATCTGCCTTCAGTCTGAACTCACCGACCCATTAGGAAGCCTCCTTCCTGATTGTTGCATTCCATCGCATACTGGAGGTGCTCGGCAACATTTGTTGATTGACTAACTGCCTCAAAAAGATTCTTCCATAAGAAGTCCCTGAATGACCCAGTTCTCCAATGGCCTGGCCTTGAGACCGCTACTCCAAAGATAGTGCAGAAATTGCCCATTGCCACTTTGGGGTCACAGTAAGGGAATTGGTTGCACATACACAGGCCAGGTTCACTCAGCAACTTCAAAAATGTTTTCTTTCCTCCCCCAGCCAAGTTTCTGTTCTGCTAGCAGTTCTTGCTTGTGACCTAGAAGCGGCCAGTGCCCCAGGGAATGGTGCTGTCTAAACTTCCTCCCATTTACTGGCCTCCCTTCCCCCTCCCATCACCACTGGCCATTTATGGCTCCCAGCAACCTTTGCAGGCCAGTCCTTCCTGCACCCCTCCTCCAGCCACAGCCTTGCTCGAAACCCTCATCCTATCAGATGCAGGCCCACAGCTGGATGGCAGCCAATAGCAGCCATGAATGTTGGCACTGGGCTTAAATCCACACTGGCCTCTCTCCTGCCTGCAGTGGGTCCAGTCTGGTCTTCCCGTTCTAACTTCTCTCTCTGCTCCGGCCAAAGTGCGCGTGCCCAGTTTCTTTGTCCAGATCATACTCGAACATCTGGAATTTGTGTTATTACATGCATTCTGAGCTTTGTGGATATGTACTCTGAAAATGTTGTCTGTAAATTAATTTTTCTTTTGTGCATTGGCTTGTTTGATTCATTAACATGTGCACTCCCCACTTGAAGAAAACCCAGAGCCCCCCTTTCCTTGTCTTTGGACGGAAGTGATTACTTGTCTTGTTGCCCAGATCTGGCTGGGAACAGGGCCAAGAACCCCTCTTCTACACACCACTCAGTGCCCACACCCGTTTAAAATCCTCTCAAAGAAAATGACTCATCCTCTTTATCTCTATCATTCGCTCATTTACAAAAGTATTGAAACCTACTGTGTGCTAGGGACTGTGCTGGTTGCTAAGGGCACAGTGCTGAAGAAAATAACAATGGCCCTGCCATCTTGGAGCTTGGAGTCTAATGGGAGATATAGACAAGTAAACATTTAATTCAATGATGTAATAGGAAAGGACTTGGAAATTCAGGGAAAGTTTCAAGAGGAAATGCCATATGTATGGGGCCTACAAAGTATTGACATTAGGCAGGGAGGACTGCTTGCTGTTGGCATTAACCTTGGCCTTAAGCCACGTTGTGCATCTATCATTCAGGCAGATGCCATAATAGCACCAGATGTAAGTAAACAGGGAAAAACACTGACTGTGGTTTTTCCATTTCTTAATTCAAAGTATCTTCATGGGAAGCCTCTCAAAATGAAATTGTAGTGAACTGCTTGTCACGTTTTCACTTGTGGACTCTACTTTGTAGAGTCAAGACTTTTGACTTTGTGGAGTCAAGACTTGTTCAGTGTTCTTATTACCCTACAGTAAAGCGCCAATTGGACTCCATCCCACACCCCGCCCAGATGATTCTCACCCCTAACATCCACTTTCCGAACACTGGCCACCCCCCTTCCCATTGGGTGAGTGCCTTAAAACTATGTGCTGATGGTGGGCTGACGGGGAAAAGAGCACCTATAATTTTATGTATATGAAAACAAATCAGCTAGTAACTTTGGAAACTGTAGTTAAATTTGGAGTTATTTCAGGTGAGTAAGACTAGATAACATTTGTTGAGTGCTTGCTATGTGCCACTTGATAGGTATGACCTCATTTCGTCCTCATAAGCATCCTGGGGAGCAGGCACTATGAGGTAGGCCTCCAGTGTAGACATGAGGAAAATGAGGCACAGCCAGCTTGAGTAACTTGCCTCGTGTTTCATGGTCGATGGCCAGGCAAGGGTGAGAACTCTGGGTACCTTCCTTTGACCCATGGGCTCCTGACCATGTTGACTGGAAAGTCCTGCTTGCTCTTTGGTTTCTCATACACAGAACTAAGCTCCCTTCGAAGGTTCCTTGTTTGATTCTTCAATTTGAAGAATGTTTGGGAACCTGGGGTATTTGAACATGAGAAGAGAGGGGAGAGAGAGGGGGAGTGTGAACTGGGACTTGGGTGAGACTGCAGACCCATTCTTACAGCTTCTATGCTCCCTCAGGGCCACCCCAGAGTGTGTGGGTTGGTGGGAGCTGAAATCCAGCACAGCTTCCCTTGTCAAGCCCAAAGGGGGCGCCCTTTCCACTTCTGCAAAGGTGCTATCAGGGCTGGCCCTGACCTGCTCCCCTGCACACCAGCGGTGCAGCAACCCCCTCTTGCTCCCAGATGCACCACCCCGTCGTGCCTGGCCTGAGGTGCAAACCCAGCTCTTCAGAGCCCATTTCTGCCTCCAATCTGCCCCATGTAGATTGAGACATGTGGTGCCAACGTGGTTCTTCTTGCCCCACATCCTGAAGCTCTGGGCATGCCCCACCCCAGGCTCACATTCAGCTGCCAGAATCTGACACCAGGAGGTGGTTTCAGGTTTCTGATTTTCCTGGTAGAGAAATTCCAATTAAAGCAGACCATGAAGGAAGAAGGAAGAATGGGAACGGGAAGAAAAGAGAGGAAGAAATAGCGTGGGTGATACAGTTGAGGTCACCAATTGAAGCGTTAGGAGAAAGGGGCCTCACATCTCAGGCCAGATATAATCTCTACTCTCCCCGTGGGAGATAAGATGGACTAATGGGATCAGCAGTCATTTACAAACAGATAGAGAACATTTGGGTTTTCAATTTCCCTCAAGTTACCGCTAAGAAATATTAAATGACAGATATGAAACCAATGAAATATATCCTTGGAACGCTACCTTCTCTGGCCAGATAAGAAATAAGATGCCATTTGTCTCTTTTAAAAAGATTCTCATGTTTCCACAGTACAAGAGGTCTGTGTCTGTGTTTGTGTATATGTCTTTAGTTGTGCCTGCTTACAGGTGCCCATGCTGGCATGTGATTGTGTGTGTTTGCATGTGTGGGTGCATGTGGGACTCTCTGCCTGCCGCATTAATGAAGTACGATGTCACCGTTGCTTTGGAAACAGCATTCTTGCCCTGGCACAGCTGGGGACAAGAGGCGTGGCAGGCTGTGACACGATTCTGGGTGGCTTCTGACTCTCTCAGGGATGTGGAGGGTCTCCGGCCATGGGTCCCTTCTCTTTCATGCATGAATACACTTGGCCATGTGGGATAACAGGTGTGGGGAGGCCTCTTTCAAGGAAGTTATAAAACCCTCATTTGGAGACAAATCTGGGAAACAAAGCCGACTCGCTGTGGGGACATGCTCTTGGATCCCTGTTTCCTATTCCCTTCATGAGGTCTCTTCCAGAGGAGGCAGGTATTGGTGGTGACCCTTTCTGACCACACGGGACACGATTTAGGACACCCTGTATTTGTTGTACATAAAGGAATGGTAGCAGGCACACTGTGTGTGGGGGACAGAGGATTGTTGACTCCTGCTGGGCAATGGGCGCCGATCAACGTGGAAACACCTGAGTAAATTGATGGCTTTTTGAGGAAGCTTGTGAGCACAGATGTAGATTTATAACGAGTGTGCTGGTGTGCTTTTTAATAAGTTGCTTATTCTCTTACTTTAAGAAATACTATCAAGTTATTTAAGCAACCTAGGAGCTAGACTGCTGGATGCAGGGAGGAAAGTTCCAGTCCATGCTCTGGAGGAGTTCACAGAGAGTGGAGAATCTGTTTCATTCAAGAGATAATTGCAACCAAGTGTGATTTGTGTGAACAAAGGAGTACCAGCTGTGGAGCCCACAGGACGCAGAGGTGCAGCAGGGTGGCAAGCTTTCCCTGCTGCTCCCCAAGCCAGTTCTTTCCTCGTTCATTCGGCCTGGGGACTTTTGGCTTTTTACCAGTGAGACCTTGGAGAGGAGAATGGTAATGAGTAAAGGAAAGTCAATGTCAATGTTGCTTGGGGGGAGAAACACCTCACACCAGCAGACTCTGCTGGATTGCATCTGACAGATAAAAGCACTGATTGCAAATTGGCCTGGCTGTTAGTGAATATTAAAGTGACTTCGCAAGTGACCACTGAATGGGAATGAGAGCATACAAGGTTGCTAATGATCATGACATGAGCAGCTGTCTGTTGATTATTTGGTCTGCAGGATGGCAGGCACTGTGGGAAGAACTGTGCTTCCCTTGTCTCCTTGAGTCCCCACTCATTTTGGTGTCCAGTATTTAATTGATAAAAATGCACCTCCAAGAGGTTAATAGGTGGTGAAGCTTTAGGTCTTTTATGTCTCCAAGGCTTGAGCCATTTCCACCATCCCCAACAGCCACGACAGATAATCTATGCACATACAGTTGTATTGGGCCTTTTGGAGCGTGATCAAAAAGTTTATCTCATTCTCCCTCTTCCCACTCCTACCCATGTGATAGGACAGGTTCTTCTCTTGCCCCTGGTGGAAGCTTAGATGATCTTTTCAGCTTTTCCAGCCACTCTCAGATAATACATAACATGTTCACTTTATGTCCCAAAGGGGACTCATTTCAGTATTCGGTATGTTTCATACATTGCAAGGATCCAAACTCCAGACCCCCCTAACAGTAAGACATTTGCCCTGCCCGCCCCCAGCCAGAGGGGAAATAGTCAGCTTCACCCTGTTTCTCTGCTTTTTGCCTCCCCCTGCTTGGTAAGCAGTTTCTGATCCCTCCAGGGTCCTGTCTTGAACTTGCTGCCATATCATTAGATTGCATGAAGAGAATATCACTTCATTATCTGTGCTTTCTTCTATGTAATTTATTGTTTCAGGTTTTATTGGGTCTGATTCATTTTGAGTTAATTTTTGCATATGGTGATAAATAGTCTAGTTTCATTCCTTTGCATGTGGCTTTCAAATTTTACCAGCACTGTTTATTGAGGAAGCTTCTTTTGGGTATGTTTTTGGCTCATTTGTAAAAAATTATTTGCCTATATACATGTGAGTTTATTTCCGGGCTCTCAATTCTTTTCCATTGGGCTGTGTGTCTGTTTTCCTGCAAATACCATGTTGCTTTGATTATTGTCGTCTTGTAGTATAATTTGAAGTCAGGGAGTATGATACTTCTGGTTTTGTTCTTTTTTCTCAGGATTGCTTTGGCTATTTATTATCAATCTTTTGTGGTTCCATACAAATCTGATAATTGTTTTGGTTCTATTTCTTTAAAAAGATGCCATTAAGATTTTGATGGGGATTGCATTCAATCTGTATATTGCTTTGGGTAATATGGCCATGTATAATAATAAAAGCATAATATGCTAATTAGACCAGACATTCTTCTGGACGAAGCTGGGACTGTGAGGGAAGCCTGGGTCCCAGGTGCCAGAGGGAAGCCAGTGCCAACAGCGGGGGTGGGAAGGAAGGTCTACTCTTGCACGAATTTCATTCATCGGGCCTCTAGTTTTACTATATTGATTATTCCAATCCATGAGCATGGAATATCTTTCCATTTATTTGTATCTTCAGTGGTTACCAGAGGGAAAGGGGGTTGGGGGAAGGTGGTAAAGGGTTAAGGGGGTCAAATATATGGCGAAGGAAGGTGATTTGACTTTGGGTGGTAAACACACTATGCAATATATAGATGATGTATTATAGAATTGTACACTTGAAACGTATATAATTTTATTAATGAATATCAAACCAATAAATTTAATTTAATAAATCTAAAAAGGAGCATATTAATTTAGTTCAAAGAAATGGCAGATTTGTTTAATTATTGAGGAAAGGGATTACTGGGAAATAATGATGGTTAAAACTAACTAAGCCTCCTTTTCTGTTCTGTGCAAACACATACACTACCTTTCCCCATTTTATTGTTAGGGAAATGGAGGCTCTGAAAAATGAGTAATTGTCAAGTTTATATAGCTTGTTAAGTGGGAGACTGGGTTTTGGGCCCAGAGAGTTTGACTTTAGAAATGGTCTCTTAACCACTCTGCTATCTGAAGTTGGATATCTATCAGGAGAGGAATTTATTATTCCTTTCCAAGTTGACAATTTGCCTTCTTTCTTATTCTAGAAAATATTACCAGACTGGGTAGTGTTTCCTTTTAATAGCTGGTATTGAAGCAAATCTAATGAAAACGTGTAGCCTGAAAAAAAACACACTCACTGACATTGGAGGTATGTAAAGAATTAGGAAAATGAGACAAATTTCAAGGGAACTAATCCTTATAACTAGAAACTATCTCAAGAGGATGGTTTCTTATACTGTATGATACTTGGGAGCATATTTCATGCAGTCAAATTTGCACCAACAAATAATTTGTTGTAAGAAATAAGACACTCTCCTGCCAGTTTGTGGCCTGTAGGGAGAGAAGAATATATCACTGATAATGGTTTTTCCCATGTAAAGCTGTTATTTTAGTTGTCGCAATTTGTCCCTCTCACAGTACATTTTGTTGAGTTGGTACTCACCAAAGCATTGAAACACTTTTTACATATTATAATTTCCCAAAGCATCTTTAGTTCATTTCTATTTAAGATATTGGAGTATTTGGGCTAGAAGTGGGCATTTGGGCAAATATGCCAATCCTCACCCCTTTGTCAAGCCATTCCCTCTGCATAGTCTATCCTCACTGTCTCTACTTGTTGAAATCCTACTTACCATGCAAGGCCCACCTAGACTGTCATCTCTTCAAGAAAGCCTTCCTGATTGCCACAACCAGATGGGCTGTCTGCTTTCGTTGGACCATAGAGAAGTTTTATAATTTGTATTTACAACATTTCTTCTTGTATGAGATTTGCCTATCTTTGTGTTATTGTCCTAATGAGAGAGTTCTCAGTAGGTAACATAATCCAGCTCTATGGCCCATGGACCGTATTTAGCCCATTACCTGTTTTTATACAACTCTTGGGATAAGAATGGTTTTTATATTTTTAAATGGTTGGAAAAAATTCAAAAGAAGAATGGTATTTCGCGACATGTGAAAATGATATAAAGTTCAGATTTCATTGTCTGTAATTAAAGTTTTATTGGAACATAGCCATGTTAATTTGTTTATTTATTGTTTATGGCTACTTTTGTACTAATCTAGCAGAGTTGAATAGTTGCGACATAGACCATCTGGCCCGCGAAGCCTAAAATATTTTCTATCTAGCCCTTTACAGAAAATGTTGACTTCTGCTCTAGAGCAGGTGTTCTCAAATTTTAGTGTGTGTCAGAATGACCTGGAGGGCTTGTTAAAATACAGATTGTTGGAGTCCACCACTATTATTTCAGAAGGTCTGAGGTGGGTCCTGAGCATTTGCATTTCTTATAAGTTCCCAGGTGGTATTGCTGCTGGTGGTTGGGACCCACACTTCGAGAACCAATGGTCTAGAGATAAAGAATGATCTTTGAAATCACAGATACATCTTTAACTAATTTGTTATTTATCAAGCAGTTGATGTCTCTGAATCTCAGTTTCTTCATCTGAAAAATGGGGCTCATGACCACCTGGTCAGGTTGGTTGAAGATTCAGGAGATGAAGTCTGTGAAAGTTCCTGGAACAAGCAGAGGGATTTAATACACGGTCATTTCTTTCTTTCTCTCTCTCCCTCCCTGCCTCCTTCTGTTCTCTCTCCCCACATCTTCCATTCTGAGAAGGAACTATAGGCACTTATTTTCTCACTGATTCTGAATTGCCCTTCTTCATGAGGCTGCTTGGGCATTTTATAGCAATGTGCAACTCAAGATGTGTCTCCCTCCAATATGGTGCTTGTCATGTAATCCAAGAAAGCAGGCTGGGAAAACCATTTTTACTGAAGTTATTTGAGTTCATACTGTGTACAAGTTTCTGTGCTAAGGAAGGAAATTGAGTACTACGAAAGAAATTGTTTGTCTACCTTTCAGAAGACTTCATGATAAAGGCAGAGGCCAGGGTTTCAAAAATTAATGGTTGCCCTTCAGTTAATTGTAATCAGGTGGTTTTTGTCTTTTTTTTTTCCCCCCCCAGGAAGAATGATAAAGGGCGAATGCTTGAGAAACAAAACTGCTGAAAATTTTTAAGGAACCTGATATGAGTGTACCCAAAAGAAATATAGGTGATTTGAAAGAAGCATTTTTCTTAAGCCTGGTTAAATTAAGCACACAAGAACCCAAGTTTTCCCTAGGAGTTTTTTTCTTTTCTTTAAAACTCAGTCATACCTGTCTCATAAAATTGCTATGAGACTCAAACGGGATAATTAATATAAACATTATAAAGTACTGTTTCAATACAAGGGAAATCAGATTTACCACATTAAGTCACAATCTAATTAGAGGAGAAAGTGTAATTTTTTGGAAGAATGGCAGAGGATGCAGAGAGTTAGGTAGATGCTGGAGGACCTCATTGCTTTCCATCTTAGCCCCTGGGAATCTATGCACCTTAATTTACTTGTTAAGCTAATTATAGAGAAGACCTTTTTAACCTTCTTGTTCTCAAATTTCTTACTTTTTCTTCTTGTGACAGAACCTGAAAGATGAATAATTAACCTCATACAGTTTCCCTCCACACAGGGCACAAAACATTAGCTATTTACTCCTCCTTAGTCCTGGCTAGGAAAAGGTGTTTTTCACTTCACCTTTACATTTTTTGCTTTAGTGCTCCCCTCCCATTAGCCTGTTGACTTCTTCACCTGTAACTACATTTGCAAATTACTATTTAAAAAAATATATATTTTATTAATTTTTTTACAGAGAGGAAAGGAGAGGGATAGAGAGTTAGAAACATCGATTCAGCTGCCTCCCGCACACCCCCTACTGGGGATGTGCCCGCAACCAAGGTACATGCCCTTGACCGGAATCGAACCTGGGACCAGTGAGTCCGCAGGCCGACGCTCTATCCACTGAGCCAAACCAGTTAGGGCCGCAAATTATTTTTGTTAGTAATCTTCTACTGAGGAAAAAATGTTTATAGGTAGTGGGTTCTGGTACATGTTTAATAATAGGCTCTCTGGAAAATGATGCATATATATGTATATAATTTATTTATCAATATTACTATATAAAGGGTATGTAGCATACAATTCACAAATAATGACAAAATATGCAATCCTCTTCATTGTAAATTCCATATAGTTGATTGATTTACATGGGATGATTTGGTGAATTGTGTTGAATTTTTGTGTCCATAGCCAACCTATGGTTGCAATTGACTACTAAAGGTAGTACTGACACAAATGTGGATTTATATTTTCCTTTATGTTAATAAGATGAAAGTGAAACAGACAAAGGCATATGTAGGGATGTTTGCTCATGACGTGAATAAATCCTTTGCTGATTAGATAATAGCTTTTGAATACTGGAACAATTTTTTCCTTAAAATTTTTGGTGCAATTATGACTATGAACACAATACACATTAAATTAAATTAATTAATTATAATGTAAATTATTTTTTTTTAACTTTATTGGGGTGACATTGGTTGATAAAATTACATAGGCTTCAGGGGTGCAATTTTATATTACATCATCTGTTTATTGTATTGTGTGTTCACTACCCCAAGCCAAGTCTCTTTCCATCACCATTTATTCCCCCTTTACCCTCTTCTACTTCTCCCACCCCCTTTCCCTCTGATAATCACCAGGCTGTTGTCTGTCTATGAGTTATTGTTGTTGTTTTTTCAGATAAACTAACAAACAAAATGGAAATAGACTCATAAATACAGAGAACAGACTGACAACACATATTTAATTTTAATCTGCTTTATTAACATATTTCTCCATCACTTTCTTAGATGACCAACCAAACAATAATACAAGCCCTGATTTATAACGTTTGCCGATGTAAGTGGTGTAAATATTCCTATTTCTTTATACTTAGGCCACTCCACTGAGTTTGGACTTAGACCATTGTCCACCAGTGTGGTGAATGGGCCTCAAGATGGAGTATTCTGTGGCTCCCCTGTGGTTGCCCTTATTTCTTTACCCTCTAGGTTGGGAGTATCAGCTATATTTTCAATATTCACTACATATTCTTTGCTAATTTTACTTCTTTTTGCTTATTCCCTTCAACTTTAGGATTGGGATTTTTGGATATTTGCCTTGCAGTTATCATTCTTGGGTTTTTTTCAAGTTTTAAACATTGTAGAGAATTTTGAACATTGTATACGGAAAGAAAATAAAAAATAGTCATAAGCCAATTTCTTGAGATTTTGATGTAGTTCAATCAGCTCACATATACAATCTCACACTTTCTTCAACCAATTTAGAGCCATACTAAACATTCATTATTTTTTTATCAAAAGTATGGTATATTATTTTTTAAAAATATGTTTTAATTGATTTTTTTAGAGAGAGAGGGAGGGGGAGGGATAGAGAGATAAAAACATTGATGATAGAGAAACAACATTGATTAGTTGTCTCCTGTATGCCCCCTACTGGGGATTGAGCCCATAATCTGAGCAAGTGCCCTGACGGGGATCGAATGGTAACCGCTTGGTTCCTAGGTTGACACTCAACCATTGAGCCACACTGGCTGGGCTGATATGTTATTTTTTAATCAAAAGTATATATATATGTACTGAAAAGTGCAGAAACCAATGAATTATCATTAAATGAAATTGACATGAAACCATCACCCATGTCAAGTAATGAAGTATTACTAGACCTCTGAAACACCTCCTTTAAGCCTCCTACAAATTTGTACCTTCTCCCTTTTCTCCAGAGTTGAAGGCTATCCTATTATCAATCATAAATCAATACACCTTTTTGTATCTCATTGCTCTTTCTCAGCATTATGTTTGCGAAAATCATCCCTGTGGTTGTGTATAGGAGTAATTTATGCATTTGCACTGAGGATTTTTCCCATTCTATGAACCTGCTATCATTTATTTACCCACTCTACTTTTGATGGATGTTTGGGTTTTTCTAGGTTGGGCATATTTCAAATAATGCTGTTGTGAACATTCTTTTAATGTGTTTTTCAGTGCCCATGCACCCTCATTTCCATTGCTGGGAGTGAAGTTTCTTATCACACATCATAAGTACCTACAACTTTAGGAGACAATGCTGACCTCTTACACTCGCATGCGTGGAGTAGAACACTTCCTGTTACCTCACATTCTCACCAACACTTGGCACTATACTTTAGTACTTAAACTTTTATTTAACACTCAAAACACATTGTTTTATTTTCAATAGCTGTAGACAGCTTATTGTATAGAGCAGGGGCCAGCAAATTTTTTCTGGAAAGTGTCAGAGAGTAAATATCTTCAGCTTTGCAGGTGACACAGTCTCTATTGAGTAGTTACTCAACTCTTCCATTGTAGCACAAGGCATCATGAGTGTGGGTGGCTGTGTCTCAATAGAACTTTATTTATAAAAACAGGTGGTAGGACAGGTTTGACTCATAGGCCATAATTTGCCAATATGGTATATATTAAATTCCCTGATTATAATACACTTTGAAAACTTGTTTTTAATCAGGATAAAGATACTTAAACCTATGGCAAACACCATCTATTTGTTGAATACTATGAATCAAGCACTGTGCTTAGTTTTGGGAATCTGGTTGCATATTCCTCACAGATAGAAGTCTTCATGGATCTTACATACCTCCTCCTCTGACCCAAAAAAGTGAATCTTACCTGGAACTCAATATGTAAAATAAATAAAAGCAGATCTGTTTGACATAGACATATAGAAATCATATCACAACTTGAAAACCATGACATAACTATCAACTATTGGGTGTTGACAGTATTTCTTTGTTTTGTTTTGAATTATTTGTTGTTTAAAGTATTACATATAGTATTACATATGTCTCCTTCCCCCCCCCCCCCCATTGACCTCTCCCCGGCCATGCCCCACATATGCCCTCACCCCCCTAGTGTCTGTGTCCATTGGTTATACTTATATGCATGCATACAAATCCTTTGGTTGTAACAGCTTGAACTAAGAAATCTAATTAGGGTTCTTCAGAGAAACAGAATTATAAAGCTATATATATATATACACACACACACACGTATATATATTTAGACTTCTTTTATCTTTTAATCTAGATTGTAGAAATATGCATGCATAACCATTATAAAAAGCAAGGCTTTCTGTTTCTCTACATCTTTACTTCCCAAGTAAGCAAAATAAAGTTGTTTTCCAAAGGCAATGAAGATAATTTGCTCTTCTCATTCCCATGAATTTTCCAGAGTTTCAGCAATAGTCAGGTCATTTATTTCTTCCTCTCTCCCTTCCTTTCCTTCCTTCCTTCTTCTCTCCTTTCCTTTCCTTCCTTCCTTCTTTTCTCCCTTTTCCTTCCTTTCTTCTTCCCTCCCTCCTTCCCTCCCTCCCTCCCTCCCTCCCTCCCTCCCTCCCTCCCTCCCTCCCTCCCTCCCTCCCTCCTTCCCTCCCTTTCTTCCTTTTTTTTGTTTTGTTAATCCTCACCTGAGGATATTTTTTTCATTGATTTTTTTTTTTTAGAGAGAGTGGAAGGGAGAGGAAGAGACAGAAAGAGAGAGAAACATTGATGTGAGAGAGACACATCAATTGGTTGCCTCCTGCATCCACCCCAACCAAGCCTGAAATTGAGGTATGAGGTACATGTTCTCTACTGGAATCAAACCTGTGTGCAACCCTTTAGTTTTCAGACTGGCACTCTAACCACTGAGCAACCAGCCAGATCCATTTCTTTCTTTTTTTAAAATATATTTTATTGATTTTTTACAGAGAGGAAGGGAGAGGGATAGAGAGTTAGAAACATCGATGAGAGAGAAACATCGATCAGCTGCCTCCTGCAAACCTCCTACTGGGGATGTGCCCGCAACCAAGGTACATGCCCTTGACTGGAATCGAACCTGGGACCTTTCAGTCCGCAGGCCAATGCTCTATCCACTGAGTCAAACTGGTTAGGGCCAGATCCATTTATTTCTTACTAGAACATAATTGAAGTCAACTGCTGCCTACATCATGCATCACTTGAAAATATGCCAAACACACCTCCTGAACTACCTGGAGTCCCTTCTGCCAACAGTGAATCATTGTACAACATCCAAACCAAATAATAGCACTACAAACAACTTGAGATCCCTTGATGGATTTGTTTAGACAATAGCAGGTCCAGTGACCTCCTCTTCTCCTAGGTTTGTGATCAATTCTGTTTTTAATAGAGTTTTATTTGGCTACTTGGCATAATCTTTGGTCCTGAGTTGTCTTCTGGATGTATATAAAAAGAGGCTGCAAACTCACTGCTCTCATCATGCCGATAAGAATTAGATTGCAGGTTTGCTACAAGAAGACGTAACTCAGAGCAGCCAGATGGAAGAGATGCAAGGTTTGGGGAAAGGGTGCAAAGCCTCCATGCTCTGGTCTGGTCACTCCAATCTCTATCAACAAAATAAATTTTCTATATATTTCTAGATATTCATAGATTTATTAAAAGGTATTAGCTTATAATAAAAATCTAAGAAAGAGTGAATCCAACCTTCCTCCATTTTTTTGTTCTCCTCATGCCCATAACAGATTGTTTGATTCCCACACACATTAGGGAGGCCCATCTGCTTTCCCACAGTCTCTGCACACGCTCACCCTGCACCTGAGCCATTCTGCCTGGTTAATTGCTGCTCCCCTTCAGAGTTCTCAAGTGTCCTCAGGGAAGCCTGGCCTGACCTCTGAGGTTAGGTCAGAGCTCCTGTTCTGTGGACTTCTCTGGCATCATCACAAAAGTAATTAACCGATTGTGCAAGTCAACCTTTGATGTCTGCCTAACAGTTGCCATGTCAATTAAGGTAGAGACAAATGGAAGGCAGAATCAGAGCAGTTTTATTGGCCACATGCCACACCTCACACCATACCTGTTAGATAACATCCCAGGCCAAGCACTGAGGAGGAGAGAGAGAGAGGGAAGGAGGAAGAGAGGTAGAGAGGGGTGGGAGGAGAGGAGAGGAGAGGAGAGAGAGAGAGAGAGAGAGAGAGAGAGAGAGAGAGAGAGAGAGAGAGAGAGAGAATGAAAGAGAATGACTTATGTATATATTTTTAAGCTGAATCTCTCTTCTCTCATTGATTTGGACCCTGATGGAGAAAATGTATCTATCAAAGGTGGCAGGATAAATGATCGTTGTGGCTGCCTTTGCCCTCTATTCTGGGAGATCCCCTCCACCTTCTTGTGAACTTCTGGCTCTTTTTCTTCTACCCTGAATTGTGGGAGAAGCTGGATTTTAAATCTCCCTGCTTGATTAGCTCCTCACTCACTAGTATTTCCAAAAAGTAAGCAGGAAAGCACCTGAAGTTTACCATCACCAAGGGAAAGGTAAAAAGCAAAGGGTTATCACATGGTGATTCCATTCACCAGATTAAAAAAAAAAAAAAAGCAGGTGGAAAGAGAGGCATTACCTGATCTTTTTCCCAATTCCACTGAAGTTAGCAGCACAAATCATTAGATCACAGCTAGGCTGTAACCCCCTTGAGTGTGGGAATCCCTGGGGGTCTTGTTCTCTGCTCTGTCCTAGCATGCTATCTCATAGTAGTTTAGCTCATAAATTTGTACTTGGTAGACATTTGTTAAATGTATGGAGGAAGTAAACTCTGTAATCCATTTAGAATTCATTTTAGTGTATGTTATGATTGGAGAATTAACTTCATTTCCCCCCCAAATGACAAGTCTAACTTCAGTGGCTAATGTTGAATAATTTAATCTTTTCCTATTGACTGAAAACACTATACTTACGATATATTAAAATTATATCTATAATAATAAAAGTGTAATATGCTAATTAGACCAGACATCCTTCCAGATGTCCTTCTGGATGACCTTCCGGACAAAGCCAAGGTTGTGGGGGCCGAGCCCCTTGCACGAATTTCATGCATCGGGCCTCTAGTGTGTGTGTGTGTGTGTGTGTGTGTGTGTGTGTGTGTATGTGTATGGTGCTGTTTTATATTCTGTTTATTAATTAGCTGTTGGTCTATCCCATTACCATCACCCTTTTAAAAATTGTTCTTAGTGCGGAATTTCAGAGTGAAGGTGGGGAGGGTGGGTGGGTGGGAGGTAATCAACCAAAGACCTTGTATGCATATATGCATAACCCATGGGCACAGACGATAGGGTGGTGAAGGCCTGGGGCAGGGGCAGGCTGGAGAGGGTCAATGGGGGAAAAAGGGGGCCATATATAATACTCTAAACAATAAAGATTAAAAAATATAAATACCTAAAATAATAAAATAAAAATCATTCTTAATTTATGTCTTTCAATGGGCAATAGAAAATTTACTTATTTTTACAGAAAGACCTTACTCTCACTGATCGTACAAGAAGATAATATTTGTATATTTGTTAAGCTAACAGCCCAAATCACAGAAGATCAAAATATTCCATTCTGTTAACACACTTCAATTAACTTATATAGAACAGCTAGTCATTTTATTTCTAATTGTGTTCTATTTTAAAAATAAAAAATAGAATATGTTAAAAGTACATTCTACTGAAGGTTCCTATTTACTAGGTTAAAGTAACTTTTAGCAGTTTGTAGCAATGCCCTTTTCTTTATCTGGACAACTGTGAGTGAGCTGGAAGGAGCTGAATTTCTCTGGTCTGGAAGGAAGTAAAATAAATTATTGAAAAAAAGAAATTGTAGAACACATTATGCATTTCTGGAATGGCTCATCCATCCTCATTACTAGTTTTCAAAATCTTCTTGGCTATTCTCATTTATTATTCTAGGGGACAATTTGCATATTAGCCTTTTATATAGGTTATACACTGAGTGGCCAGATTATTATGTGTTCAGAGATCATAATAATCTGGCCACTCAGTGTATATTTTTTTGAGATATATATTTGTGTTTAATGGGTGTAAAGGTAAGTCTGTCTCCTTTTAAATAGATGCCTCACTTTTCTTGTATTATTGCATTGGCACATAGAACTTCCACCGTAATCTTAAGTAGCAGAAGTGATGTTGTCATGCTTATTTTAATGCCCTTAGTATTTTTTAAAATGATAAGTATGATGCTACTTGCTGTTTTACTATTTGATATTGATACTCTTTATTAAATTATAGAAATATATTTCAACTCCTATTATATTGGGGATATTTTTATTGTTATTATTATTATTATTTTTTATTCTCACCTGAGGATGTTTATTGATTTGAGAGAGAGACATCTATGTGAGAGAGAAACATCTATTGGTTGCCTTCCATATGCATCCAACTGGGATTAAACCTGTAATCTAGGTATGTGCCCTAACCAGGAATTGAACCCACAACCTTTTGGTGTATGGGATGACACTCCAACTAACTGAGCCACCTGGCCAGGGCTGGGAGATTTTTTTAATAATCAGGGATGGTTATTTTATTTTAGAAAATACTGTGCTATCTTTATTGAAATGAACAAAGTATTTAGTCCTATTGATATGGACCCATCTTTGCATTCTTAAATTTTATTTTGTTGTGGCTATGGGTCTTTTATGTGCTGTTTGGTTGGGCTTATTTAAATGTTATTTGGATTTTTATGGCTATACTTAGAAGTGAGATTTTTGAAAGAAATTTTATTTTTCATCGTAAAGTTTTCTACTTGCATTTCTGTCTCTTATTTCCTTTTTTCTTATTAAACTTGTTGAATTTTATCCTGTGCTTAATTGGCCATTTCAAAGAAATAGTTCTCAGATATATCAGTTCTACTATATTATTCAGTGTATTAATTTCTCCTTTTTTTGTAAATATTTACTTCCTTTCCTATAGGTTTATATCTGCCTATATTGAATGTTTGTTTTTATTACTTCTTTTTTAATAATAAGAGCATTCAAGACTATGAATACTACTCCTAATACAGCTTTTATTGCATTCAATGAAGTGTGCTATTTATTGTTCTTGAAGCAATTCTCTAAATTATCTCAATATATAGATTTTATTTCCAATGTGGCCCCAAAGCTACTTTATAAAAATATAGTTTTTTTTCTGGTGATATAATAGTGAGAACACATGGCCTATACAAGTTTTATTATGAAAAATTTTCGAGATTTTTTTATAGACAGATAGATAATGGATATATATTTTGGTATCTATATTTATATACTTGTTTTATTTTAAAAAATCAAGTGTTTTAGTTTACTTTTTTTTTCAGTTTCTTTCTTGAAATTTTTATAGCAATTGCTTTATGTATTTTGATGCCAGTAAATAATGGGTCTTGACCACTGTTCATTTATTCATTCTACCTTTACCAGGCATTTGCATTTCATGTAACGTAAGTAAGTGTTCCTGAAGACTTTGCAAATCCAAGACTGGCTTTCTCATTAGAATGATTGTAAAGTGTGTGTGAGAGGGCATTCCTGGTGTGCATAAATCTTCAGCCACTACATTTTATTTTTGCTTTAATGATTCTTTACATCTCAGTATTACTCTTAGATTTTTTTCAAAGGGCATAGTATATCATTTTTAAACTCTTTTTATAATGTATCATATCTGACTTCTATTTTAAAGTAATTTTGGGGTTACCATTTCTGCAATAATAGTTGTAATTATTTTGCAAATATTCTTATAAATATATAAATAGTTTATATTTTAAATTTAAAAATTACCTTTTATTATAAACTATTATTTTTTACTGTATACTATAGTAAAGTAACAAATACCCACTAAAATCATCTGCAGACGTTCTAGCATTTAATGGTAATATGGGTGCCAGTATATTGACAAAGGATCGTGGATATATTTGTTTTCTGCTAACATGGTGCCATCATGTGGCAACATCAGTCATTATCATCACCATCATCATTGTCATAACAAACACTATGTAATATTAGCACATGGCAGGCTGTGTTCTAAGTGCTTTGACTATATTTACTCATTTAATACTTGTAATATCATATAAGCTCATTATTATTATTCCCATTTTATAATAGAAGAAACCAAGGCAAAGAGAGGTAAAGCAGTGTGTCAATGGTTACACAGCGTATAAATGGTACAGCTTGTAAATGCAGAATTTAAACGCAGACGACCTGGCTGTTGAGTCCAAACTTCTTACTGTCATGCTATACTGGCTCTCTACAGTTTATAATTTACTTGCTATGTTTTTCGTTTTAAAAATGCTGAACTTTGCATTATTTTGAATGTTGCATATAAAGTACTATTTTCCTAAGATGTTTATATCATACTATTAAATATAGTTAATTCAAAATTAGACAAAATGTAACTGTTATTTTCTTAAATTGCGTTACAGAAAGTTTGCATGAGTTTATATCTATATTGAAATCTTACTATAAGAAATATTTGTCAACATAGGAAAATGTAAAATGATCTATTGTTTTAATTTGTATCTTTTATTGAATTAAAAATGAATTTATTGACCTTTAGTATCTCTTCTGTAGATTTTCTGCTTATGTTAATTTTTCTTCTGGGGATTTAGTTTTTTGTTCTTTGATTTCTGAAAATTCTATTTTAAAGATATCACCAATCCTTCAAATGTAAAAAGCATCTTGACAAAATGGTATAGTTGCATTTTGCATGATTTTGAATTATATTTGTTGTAATATCTTCAGTTGCCTTTGTCTCTGAATTTTTTTCTGAGTTTTTATTTGGTTAATAGAAAATTTACATTTTTAAAAAATATATTTTTTTTATTGATTTCAGAGAGGAAGGGAGAGGGAGAGAGAGATAGAAACATCAATGATGAGAGAGAATCATTGATTGGCTACCTCCTGCACACCCCCTACTGGGGATCGAGCCCGCAACCTGGGCATATGCCCTGACCGGGAATTGAACTGGTGACCTCTTGGTTCCTGGGTCAACGCTCAACTGCTGAGCTACACCCGGCTGGGTAAGAATTTACATTTTTATATTGTCAAATCAGTTGCTATTTCCCTTTATAATTTATTACTTAGGTATTTCTTCTCCCTCAAGAGGTTGATAAATATTTACTAATATTGGATCTATTTTTTATGATACAATTTTGTTTTATTTAACTCTTGATTCCAGCTGGGATTCTGTATGTATATGATAAAAGGAGAAATTCTTAATTGAAAGTGAATCTTTGACACTACCAACTAAGCTATCGAAGGGTGCACTAGAGGATATTATACTAAGTGAAATAAGTCAGACAGAGAAAGACAAATGCCATATGATTTCACTTATATGTGGAATCTGAAGAACAAAATAAAGACACAAACAAAATAGAAACTGACATAGATACAGAGAACAGACTGACAGTTGACAGAGGGAATGGGGGTTGGGGACTGAGTGAAAAAGGTGAAGGGATTAAGAAGTACAAATTGGTAGTTACAGAATAGTTGCAGAGATGTAAATTACAGTCTAGGGAATATAGTCAATAACACTGTAATAACTATGTATGGTACTTGAAATATTGGGGAGACCACTCTGTAAAGTACATGATTGTCTAAACACTTTGCTGTACATCTGAAAGTAATCTATAATAATAAAAGGTTAATATGCAAATGGTCATCACGCCCTCATGCTGTAACAACCGATCAGCAGGAGGCTGCGTCCCTGCCCGGCGCTGGCTGGGGACATGATTGACGCTGCGTCCCTGCCTGGCACTGGCTGGGGATGTGATGCGCTGGTGGGGCTTGATGGGGGTGGGGCCGACTGGGTCTGAGTCTCAAGGCACATGCGGGTGGGTGGGACTTGACTCTGGGTCCCACGGCGCACCCCAGACTCTGACTGGAGGGAGGAGGGAGCCGGATATCTGCACCCAGGACCCACACAGCAGGGCGGCGGTGGTTAGGGGTGATCAGGCAGGCAGACAGGTGAGCGCTTAGGAGCCAGCAGTCCCTGATTGCGAGAGGGATGTCCAACTGCCAGTTTAGGCCTGATCCCACAGGGTTCCCAGATTGGAGAGGGTGCAGGTGGGGCTGAGGGACCAACCCCCAGCCCCGTGCATGAATTTCGTGCACCGGGCCCCTAGTACAGAATAAGATAGAATGTTAAAAAAAAAAAAAACACGTAAAAAGAAAGTGAATCTTTACACTCCCCTTGCAGTTGTTAGCCTGTTGTGCTAACACAATTTTAAAATATCTCTGTCTCTGATTTTGGATACACCTTTAATTAAATGAACATATACAGTACATTCTGTTTCTCAGTGATTGGTTTTGTTCTACCACTTCCCTTTTTCCTTTCTTGTATATGATCACACTGTTTACTGCACCCTGAGCTAGCTGCTAGGGCTAGTCTGCCTTTGGTGTTATTACTTGACATCTTTCTGTTTCATTTTAAAGGACAAGTTTCAGAGCATGGGCTCTGGAGCTAGACTTGCCAAATTCATATCCTCCCTAAAACCTTGGGCAGTTTGCTTCATTTGAGAATAATAGTTGTATCTTCTATGAGAATAATAGTAGCATATTCTTCATGGTGCAGTGGTGAGGATTAACAGAGTTAAAACACATATAGCACATAGATTAATATCTGGCACAGAGTAAATTCTAAATAATACTTGCTATTATCACAGTTTTGTCAAGTTCAAAACTCATCCCATTGGGAGATTGATTGGAATAATATTAAACAAAACCTATGCATTGGTTTGGAGAGATTGATAACTCCCTCTTCAGGAACATAGCTTGCTTTATTTAAGCCATATTATATATTTTATCAATGAGCAATTGTACTTTTACCCACATGTAGTGTTCCAGTTGGATTCTTTGTTAACTAGAGCTAGAGCATTTAAAATCTGGTTTGAGAGGAGGGATTTGGACCATCCCAAACCACCCAGATGGGAACTACTGAACCGAATACTCCTCACTAGTCTCTTGAAAGATCAGACCCATTTATTGAGTGTGGTGAATAACGAGGATAGAAGTTGCATCAACCAAACCTCTCCTTGATAAGAGAGTCTGGGCCCACGTGAAGACACTCTTTCCTTGAGATGAGATGTGGCTGACAGCAGTGGCGAAGTGGACTGGGCTCTACCTCTAGGTACCACCAACAGGCCTGTCGGTGAGAAGTCATGGGTTGAGCACCTCTGCCTTCCCTCCTGGGTCAGGCTCCAGACCTTGTTAGAGCTGCATCTCTGCTCCAGTGAGATGCAGGATCCCTCAACTCGCCATTTCATCAGAAACAGGGATTAATTTGTACAGTCTGTTTACTCCCGGCATCTTCCTACTGACTCATATCCTTTATTTTCCTCAGCTCGTCAAAGTTTGACAGGTTAGAAACTAAGGCATTCTTACACTTCAGCACTCAGAGACCAGCACAATGTAGTTTACTTTTGCCTCCTTATCAAGCACATGCCGTTCATGAAGAAATTCTGAACTTGCTCTCCTTTCCTTATCTCTTCAGGCTCGATAACTATAGAACTTATTCAATAAATATTTGTTGTTTTCTTCATATGCAATCCATAGTTGTTTTCATTTAGACATTGTACAGATATTGTGATTCTTTTGTTATTATTATCAACTAGAGGCCCAGTGCATGATTTAATCATGCACCTGGTGCACCAGCTGGCTGTCTGTCCGCTGGTGCCCCAGGCCTTCCGAAAGCCTCCGGCGCAGCCATGGCACAGACGCTGAGCTCGCGGCGCCAGTGGCGCCGCGAGCTCAGCGTCCTGCTGGCCCAATCAGCTACCCCGGCCACCCTGAGTCCCGCCCCCTGCGCCTCCTGCTGGCCCAATCGTGGGCGTAGCGGAGTGATGGTAATTTACATATTACCATTTTATTATGTAGGATTGGGTTACTTTAAAAAATGTTTTCTAATTCATTATTACTAAAGTTAAAGGAAAGTTAATGACTTTTTGAGTGTGTATGTTTTAGTAAGCCACTATACTCTTTTTTTCTTCCATAACTCCTATTGAATTAATTAAGTTTTCCTTATTATCATTATTCTTCTCTTTCTCTGGTTTACAAATTATTCATTCTTTTTCTATTCTTTTAGTGTCTTCCTTAAAATTTTAATGACATATTTTACTTAAGGTTTGAAGTTAATGTCCTCTTCAAACATATGAGGACCTAAAAATGATTTAATTCTGATCTCCCTTGCCATCTTCCATATTGTTATTATTTATAGTTTCATCTTGGTTCTTAAAAATGTATTATTTTAAAATAATCATAGATTCATAGGAAGTTTCAAAGATGGCATAGAGAAGTTCCTGTATCTTCCACCCAGTCAGTTCCTTCTAAAAGTTACATTTTATGTAACTACTAGAGGCCCAGTGCAGACATTCGTGCAGGGGGGGCGGGGAGAGCCCTCAGCCTGGCCTGTGCCCTCTTGCAGTCCAGAACCCCTCAGGGGTAGCCAGCAGTCAGACATCCCTCTTGCAGTCTGGGGCTCTCGCAGTCCGGGACTCCTCGCTACTTACTGCCCGTCTGCAGCGGAGGTGGGAGAGGCTCCCACCACTATCGTTGCACTCACCAGCCGTGAGCCCGGCTTCTGGCTGAGTGGTGCTCCCCCTGTGGGAGCGCACTGACCACCAGGGGGAAGCTCCTGCATTGAGTGTCTGCCCCCTGGTGGTCAGTGCGCATCATAGTGACCGGTCGGTCCACCATTAGGTCAATTTGCATATTAGGGTTTTATTATATAGGATAGTGCAATATCAAACCCAGGAAGTTGACATTGGTCCAATGTCTGTTTACAGTTCTATGTAATTTTTTAACATGCACAGATTTGTGTGACCACCACTGCAATCAAGATACAGAATTGATCCACCACCATAAAGATTTCCCTTGTGATATTCCTTTATAGACTCACCCTCAACCCTGTTCTCCCACATCATTAACTCCTGGCAATCTCTGTTCTGTTCTCCATCTCATCACTTTACCATTTCAAGAATGTCATATAGGCCCTGGCTGGGTAGCTCAATTGGTTAGAGCATTGTTCCAATATGCCAAGATTGCAGGTTCAATCCCTGGTCAGGGAAGATGTAATAATCAACCAATGAATGCATAAATAAGTGAAACAACAAATCTCTCTTTCTCTCAAATCAATAAATAAAAATGTTTAAAAAGTCACATAAATGGGATCATACAGTATGTAACCTTTTGAGATTGGCTTTTTCCAAGAGAGTATAATGTCCTTGAGATCTATCCAAGTTGTTGAGTGTATCTATAGTTTGTTATTGTTTATTGTTAAGCAATATACCACCATTTTGTTTTTATTTCCTAGTAAATGTTTTATTGTTATTACTCCTAGATTTATTGATATATTTACCAGTGTCTCTACTTGCATCACTCTACTTCCTTCTGAGTTCAAATTCTTAATTCCTAAAAGTACTATAAGCTTTAGTAATTCATTCAGTGAAGGTTTGTTAGTGCTAAATTCTTTCTGCCTCTGTTTATCCAAAATTATCCTTCCCCCGCCTTACTTTGAATGTGGATAGACATATCTAAATTCAACTTTGTATTGTCAAAAAACTCTGAAGATATACTCTTATCTTCTAAGTTCTGTTGTTATTGTAGTTAAGAAGTCCCATCAATGTAATTATTATTCATTTACAGCTAATCTTTAGACCCTCCTCTGCTGAATACCTATATTTTTATTTTGTTTTGACCTCACAACACATTTACAAAATAAAGATTTATGGCTTTCTTTAAGGCATGGAAAATTCTTAGCCAACATATCTTCAATATTTTCCTCTTCCTATGTTGTTCTTCTAAAATCAGGATTATTGAAGAACAATTACATATAGTATAATTCACCTTATTTAGACATACTGTTTGGTGGATTTTGACATAATAATCATGTAACCATCACTACAATCAGAATATTTTCATCACCCCAAAAAGTTTCCTTGTCTCCTTTATAGTTGATCTCCTATTTTCACCTCAGCCCCTGACAACCATTCATTTGATTTATGTCTATATTTTGTCTTTTCCAGATTGTCAGATGAATGGAATCACACAATGTATAACCTTTGTGTCTGGCTTTTTTCATTTAGCACAATGCACTTGAGTTTTGTTGATATTGTTGAATGGACACAGTTTCCTTCCTTCTCATTTCCATGTAGTATTTCATTGTAAAACTATAAGAACACAATCAATGTGTTCATTATTAATGGACACTTGGGCTGTTTCCTGATTGAGGTGATTATGAACAGGGCTGCTCTAAACATTCATGTTCAGGTCTTTGAGGTACATTTTTCATGGGTAAATATTTAGGATTGGCATTGTTGGGTCATATGGTAATTTTATGTGTAACTTTATAAGAAACTGTCAAACTATTTTCTAAAGTGACTGTATGTAGCATTTGCATTCCCACCACCTATGTATAGAGATCTATTTGCTCCCTATCCCCACCAACACTTAGTATTGACAGTTTTTTAAAAATATTTGCCATTCTAATAAGAGTGTATTGATATTTCATTGTGGTTTTCATTTTCAGTTCCCTAATGTCCAAATTATATTAAGCGTATTTTCATGTGCCTATTTTGCCATCTATATGTCTTCTTTGGTGAAGTGTTTGTTCAAAATTTTGCTCAATTTTTAAATTACGTTTTTTTATTATAATATTTTGAGTGTTCTTTTAATGTCCTGAAAATAAGTTCTAGGTGAGACATATGTCTTGCAAATATGTTATCCCAGTTTGTGGCTCATCTTTTTCTTTTTTCAAATAGTGTCTTTTGAGAAGCAGATGTTTTTAATTTTGATGGAGTCTATTTTTCTTACATGGTCTGTACTTTTTATATCCCAAGTAAGAAATATTGTCCTTCCCATGATCATAAAGATTTTCCTAATAATTTCTTGTAGAAGTTTTACAGTTTAGATTTATAGTTAAGTCTGATGTATTTTTTGCATTTGTAATTTTTGAAGTTTCTTTCCCTGCTTTCCACAAATTTTGTCATGTTGTCTTTTTATTTCCATTCAGACAAAGTATTTTATAATTTCCCTAATTTCTTCTTGAGCCATGGGTTATTTTACAAGTGTCTTATTTAGTTTTCACATATTTGGGGGATTTTACAGAGATTTTTTTCTGTTATGGATGTCTAATATAATTTCTTTGTGGTCAGAGAACATATTTTATATAAAATGAATAGTTTAAATTAATTGAACCTTATTTCATGAGTGAGAATATGACCTATTTTGTGAATGTTCCATTTGTATTTAAAAATAATGTGTAAGTGCTCTATAAATTTCAATTATATCAAGTTGATTTATATTGTTGTTCAGATCTTCTGTGCATTTAATGATTTTCCCTTTGTTCTATAAATTATTGAGGTGGGTTTTGAAATAAATTCTAATTGTGGATTTGTCTACTTCTCCTTATAGTTCAATCAGTTTTTGAATTTTGAAGATCAGTTATTAGGTACATAATACTCATTAATTGACCCCTTTATCACATGAAATTATTTCATTTATTCTTGGTAATATGCTTTGCTCTGAAATTTAATTTTTCTTTTAAAAAAATTTTTTTATTGATTTAAAAGAGGAAAGGAGAAGGAGAGAGAGATAGAAACATCAACGATAAGAGAGAATCATTTGCCTCATACACACCCCCTACAAGGGATCAAGCCTGAAATCCTGATCGGGAATCAAACCTTGACCTCATGGTTTATAGGTGAACGCTCAACCACTGAGCCACAACAGCCAGGCTGTTTTCTTAATTTTATTTTTGGATTATTTATTACTAATATACAGAAATACAATCAGCATTTGTATCCTGATCTTAGATCATGTTACCTTGCTAAACTTGTTTATTAGTTATGCTATTATATATTATACTAGAGGCCCAGTACACAAAATTCATGCATGGGGGGAGGGGACCCTCAGCCTGGCCTGCACCCTCAGGGGATGTCTGACTGTCGGTTTAGGCTTGATCATTCTGGATTGGGCCTAAACCGACAGTCAGACATCCCTCTCTCAATCCACATGCTGCATACACCAGTGACCATACTTTCCATACAGGTGAAAGGCATCTTGCTATTGTATGGGCAGCTACATTTTTTTGCCCTGATTATAAAAAGTAGTACATAACATGATCCTGCTGAGACAGTAGTACCATTTTCCCCATCTTATGGGTGGAAAGACTGAAGCAGAGAGAAGTTAAGTAATTGACTTTGTCACACAGTTATTAGTGTCAGAATTAGGGCTGACCACAAAATGTGCAAGCCAGAGTCCACGCATATCATTGCTGCATCATCCTGTTTTTTCAGTGTTAGAGTAGCCCTGCCAGGTTTTACTTTTTAAATCTAAGAGACTGTTAGATTGGGCCGGTTTGCTGCCACAGTGCATATCATAGTGACCGGTCATTCAGGTCATTCCAGTTGTGCTGGTTGTTCCAATCATTCCATCGTTCTGGTCGCTTGGCTTTTATATATACAGATTATAATATTAGGGTTGTTTTTTATTCCTTGGAATTTTCTACATATAGTATCATGTCATCTATAATAATAAAAGCATAATATGCTAATTAGACTGGACAGCTGAACGACCTTCCAGACGTCCTTCCGGATGACCTTCCGGACAAAGCCAGGGCTGCGAGGGCCAAGGCAAGCTCCTGCAGCTGTGAGGACCGAGCCTCTTGCACGAATTTTGTGCATTGGGTCTCTAGTCTGTCAATAAAAGCAGTTGTATTTCTTTCTTTCTAATTTGGATGCCTTTAATTTCTTTTCTCTTTTTTCTTTTTGGCTTTACTTTATTGTCTAGACTATCCTGTATGATGTTTAATAAATTTATTGCCGAAACCGGTTTGGCTCAGTGGATAGAGCGTCGGTCTGTGGACTGAAAGGTCCCAGGTTCGATTCCGGTCAAAGGCATGTACATTGGTTGCGGGCACATCCCCGGTGGGGGGTGTGCAGAAGGCAGCTGGTCGATGTTTCTCTCTCATCGATGTTTCTAGCTCTCTATCCCTCTCCCTTCCTCTCTGTGGAAAATCAATAAAATATATTTATAAAAAATAAAATAAAAAAATAAATTTATTGAAAACAAACATTCATGCCTAGTTCCTGATATTCGGAGGAAATCATTCAGTCTTTCACCTTTAAGTATGATACAAACTATACATTTTTCCAATGTGATAATCTTTTCCTTTTGGTTGCAGCATTTAAACTATTCATGTTTATGAAATTATTCATATGAACGAATTTACATTGGTCATTCTCTATTTGTTTTCTGTATTTCCTGCCTCTTTTATCTCTCAGTTATTGATTTAATACCTTTTAGTGTGTTACACAAATATTTTAAATTTCTATTTTAATACCTGCTGATGTTTTTTAACTATATTTTTAGTGGTTGTTATAGATTATTATATGCATTTCAATTTATTACAATCTACTTTAAATTAATATACTCTCAATTTTCATAAAATATAGAAACTTGGCTTCAATATAACTCTACTCTTATCCCCTCTTTTTCCTACTGTTGTAATATATATTACATCAATATATATGCTAAAATGCAACAATACAATGTTATAATCATTGCTTTATGCAATGTAATGTCTTTTAAAACAAGAGAAGACACAATATGCTTACAAAAATCTTAACCTACATGTTTACTATTTCCAGTGATTTTTATTTTTCTGTGTGTTCAAATAGCTGTCTATCGCCATTTCCTTTCAGTCTGAAAGATTCCTTTATTATTACTTATTTGTTGTCTGCTACCAACAATTTCTCTCAGTCTTTGTTTATCTTGTAATGGCATGATTTTACATTCATTTTTGGATAGTGTTGCTGAATACAAAATTATTGGCTGACAGTCTTTTCTTTTAGCACTTCCAATGTCATCCCATTGCCTTCTGGCCTCCATTGTTTCTGATGAAAAATCTGTTGTTAATTTTATTGTGGTGGTTGTGAGACAACTACTTTTGCAGTGGCATAGGGTTGTGGCCAGGGTGATTCTGCCATCACTGCCAACCTCTTAGAACTCTGCCTCAAGGATTGTCTTTAAACATTATCCAAGGCTGGTGATGGCTGAAGCTTTGAGAAATGATATAAAAGTGAGCAAGTGGTACATGCAACCAACATGACTGTGACCAGGATTGGATGGATCTGTGTCACCAGGCCAGTGACAGCACATCTCTGGTTGGCTGGACACCTGGCCTTGTCTTGTTCTCCCTTGGACTTTATGTCATTTTTCTCTTGCTACTTTCAAGATTTCCTCTTTGTCTGTGGTTTTCTACAGGTTGACTATGATGTTTCTAGGTGTATATGTCTTTATTTTAAACATAGAGTTTTTTCAGGCTTCTTGGGTGTGTAGATTAGTGTTTTTATAAAAATTGGGAAAGTGTTCAATCATTATTTCTTCAAAAGATCATCTACCTCTCTCTCCCATTACATATGTGTTAGTGTTCTTGTTTCCCCATGTATTTTTGAGGCTCCATTTATTTATTTCTTTTCCTCTAATTTTCAGATTGGATAATTTCTATTGATCTATATTCAAGCTCACTGCATATTCCTAATACATTCTATATGTTTGGACAAATATATAATGAATGTATCCATTATTTTAGTATCATACAAAGTATTTTCTCTGACCTAAAAATCCTCTGTGCTCTGCCTATTTATCCATTCCCCCTTCTAAGCTCTGGCAACCACTCATCTTTTTTTTTGTAAAATATATTTTTATTGATTTCAGAGAGTAAAGGAGAGGGAGAGAGAGAGATAGAAACATCAATGATAAAGGAGAATTATTGATTGGCTGCCTCCTGCACATCCCCCTCTGAGGATCAAGCCCGCTACCTGGGCATGTACTCTGACCAGGAATTGAATCGTGACCTCCTGGTTCATAGGTTGATGCTCAACTACTGAGCCACTCTGGCTGGGCACCACTGATCTTTTTACTGTCTCTATAGTTCTGCCTTTTCCAGTATGTCATAATTGGAATTATAGAGTATGTAACCTTTTTAGCCTTTCATTTAAGTTTCCTCCATGTTTCTTAACGACTTGATAGTTCATGTTTTTTAGTGCTGAGTAGTATTCCATTTTCTAGATGCATTAGATTTTATTTATCCACTTACTTGTTGAAGGATATCTTGGTTGATTCCAAGTTTTGGCAATCCTATCTAATAAAAGAGTAATATACAAATTGACCATCACTCCAACAAACAAGATGGCTGCCCCTATGTGGTCAAAGATCCTGCCCCCATGTGGACACAAAATGGCTGCCACAAGATGGCCAGCAGGAGAGGGCAGTTGGGAGGGACCAGGCCTGCAAGGGAGGGCAGTTGTGGGTGATCAGGCCAGCAGGTGAGGGCAGTTAGGGGTGACCAGGTTGGTAGAGGAGGGAAGTTGGGGGCGACCGGGCCTGCAGGGAAGGGCAGTTGGGGGGCACCCAGGCCTGCAGGGGAGAGCAGTTGGGGGGAGACCAGGCCTGCAGGGGAGGGCAGTTGGGGGAGACCAGGTCTGCAGAGGAGGGCAGTTAGGTGTGTGATCAGGCCTGCAGGGGAGGGCAGTTAGGGGTGACAAGACCTGCAGGGGAGGGCAGTTAGGGGCAATCAGGCTGGCAGGGGAGCAGTTAGGCATCAATCAGGCTAGCAGGGGAGTGCTTAGGGGGGGATCAGACTGGCAGGCAGAAGTGGTTAGGGGCAATCAGGCAGGCAGGCATGTGAGTGGTTGGGAGCAAGTTCCCATATTGGAGAGGGTGCAGGCTGGGCTGAGGGACACCCCCCCCCCCCAGTACATGAATTTCATGCATTGGGCCTCTAGTCCTATATAATAAAAGTCTAATATGCAAATTGACTGAACAGTGGAGTGACCGGCAGAATGACTGGTCGCTATGACATGCACTGACCACCAGGGGGCAGATGCTCAACACAGGAGCTGACCCCAGCCACAGGCACCAGGCCAGTCAAGGTGGGTGTAAGTGGGGGCCCCCTTGATCACCCCGCCGGTCACTCCGCAGAGGGAGGCGACCAGCGGCAGCAGTGGGGGCAGGGCTATGAGCGGGCGGCACCAGCCGGACAAGGTGGGTGCCAACCGGGGGCCCTGATCACCCTACCGGTTGCCCCACAGATCAGCCCTGATCGCTGGCCAGGCCTAGGGACCCTACCCATGCAGGAATTTCGTTCACCAGGCCTTTAGTTATAAATAAAGCTACTATCAACATCCATTTTGTCTGGACATGTTTTCAACTCCTTTGGGTAAATATAAAGGAGCATGATTGTGAATCATATGGTAAGAAGCTGCCAAACTGTTTTTCAATGTAGCAGTACCATTTTGCATTCTCACCAGCAGTGAATGAGAGTTCTTTATCTACAGCCTCAGCAGCATTTGGAGTGGTCAGTTTCCCAGATTTTGGCCATTTTAACCTTTTGCACTCGGATGTCGAGTGTGACTCAACACGGTTAGCGTTAGAATAAAGGAATCGAGAAAAAAGCAAGCTAGTGCAAAGGGTTAATAGATGTGTAGTGGTATCTCCTTGTTTTAATTTGCATTTTTCTGGTGATCTATGATGTGGAGTAGTATCTTTTCATGTGCTTGTTTGCCATCGGTATTTCTTAGGTGAGGTATCTGATAAGGTCTTTAAATTGCTTTCTGGCTAGATGAATTTAACCCAATTAAAGAAGAAAGAGAAGCTTTCCTGATGAAGCACTTCCTCAAAAGCTGCCAAACTTGAATGATTCAGAGTTATATAGGTTGTAGAGAGACAGGAAGTGGGAGGGAAAGAAAAGTGTATAGACAAAGAGAAAATTATATGCCAAAGCAAGTAGTTAA
Organism: Cnephaeus nilssonii; assembly: GCF_951640355.1. Classification (NCBI taxonomy): domain Eukaryota; kingdom Metazoa; phylum Chordata; class Mammalia; order Chiroptera; family Vespertilionidae; genus Cnephaeus; species Cnephaeus nilssonii. The sequence goes on along the minus strand of NC_137091.1, from coordinate 25,813,417 downwards.
GAAACAGGTGCCACATTTAAGGGGGACTGGAAGATAATCAAGCACAAGGAGAATGATACCTAAAGTATGCAGGTATAAGAGTTCTATAAGATTATTTGAAATTTGAGACATTTTTCTAAAAGAAGAGACCAAATGAAAAGTTTTAAATAGCCATAGGTGGTGGGTTTGGGTAAGTAACACAATTATCTTTATACTAGAGGCCCGTTGCATGAAGATTCGTGCAATAGGCCTTCCTTCACCTGGCTGCCAGCACCGGTTTTCCTCCGGCACTCGGGACCCAGGCCTTCGCTCTGGCCGCCGCCTTCTGCCTTCACTCTGGCCAGAGTCTTTGCTCCGGCCGAAGTCTTCGCAGGCTTTGCTGACTCTGGCCGGTGTCTGCAGGCTTCGCTTTGGCCGGAGCGCTGCTCCTGTAGCTCCCTCCGCCCCCTGCCCTTCCCCTCATAGCAGGCATACTGGCCCGCCCAGCCTCTCTGTGCCTGGAGTGGCTGGGGCCGCCGCTATCTTTGTCCTGCTAATTTGCATATTCCCTCCTGATTGGCTGGTGGGCGTCATGGAGGTATGGTCAATTTACATATTTCTCTTTTATTAGTGTAGATTTTGGAAAGATATTTCTGTTGAATTATTAATGGACTTAGGTATGGGGCACTATATTGGTTGCTAGGAAGCCAGATTTGAGGCTACTATAGGAACCTAGTTGAAAGATAATTGTAGCTTAAACTATTGTCCCCATAGTAGGAATGGGGAGAGATATACAGATGTGAAAAATGCTTAACATGTTAAATCAACAGGACTAGTTCTTTAACTGTATGCAAGATAGGGGCAGAGAGAGAGAGAGAGAAAGAGAGAGAGAGAGAGAGAGAGAGAGAGAGAGAGAGAGAGAGAGAGAGAATGTTGATATTTCTGGCCTGAGGAACAGAATAGATGATGGTGCCATTTATGAAGATAGGGAACACTAGCACAGGAACAAGTCTTGGAGAGGAAGGGAGAATAATTAGGAGACCAAGTGTAGCCATATCCAGGAAATAAAATATATGGATCTGGAGATCCAGGGAAAGGTTTGAATTAGGGATATGGATTTGAGAGTTGTTGGCATATCTGTGGTAATGGAAGTCGGGAAAAAGATAGGGTTGTACATAGGAGATGTGTGGATGGAGTCAGAAAGAAAGACAGAACGTAGAAGACTGACTAATGTTAAGGATGGATAAAAGGTAGATTCAAGAAAGGAGAATGAATAAAAATACTTGGAAAAGGTGGAGGGAAACCAGAAAAGTTGGGCACCCTTGAAACCAAGGAAAAGGACATTTCTCAAAAAGAGTAGTCAGGGTTGTCAAATGTCGCAGGCAGGTCAAACAAGATGAGGGGTGCAAAGTCCTTTGGATTTAATCACAAAAAGGCATTGATTTTTCCTGGTGAGAAAAGTTTCTGTGGAACAGGTGGCAATTATAATAAGTTGGATGAGGACTAAGTTGGTGGTAAAGAAATGAAGGTTGTGGAAATTGACTACTTTTTAAAGAAGTTTGACTCTTACCTTGACTTCTGGGTTGCCTAATTTAAAGCCTGCTTCCAGTTCTATACAAATGATCTCTGACTTATGATGGTTTCACTTTCAGTTTTTCGACCTTATGATGGTACAAAAACAAGCCGCATTTAGTAGACACCAAACATTGAATTTTGAGTTTTAATCTTTTTTAAAAAATATTATCTCTATTGTTGAAAGAATTACAGATGTCCCCTCCCCCTCTCCCCCCCCCCCCCCATTGACCCTCATCTCCCTACCTCTCACCCCGCCCAGGCCTTCACCAAATGATTGCCTGTGTCCATGGCCTATGCATGTATGATCTTTTCATAGGCTAGTGATATGCAGTATAATCCTCCCTTGTGATGCTGGGCAGTGATAGAGAGCCACAGCTCCCAGTCAGGCACATCATCAACATGGTAAACAACATTCAATATACTCTACAGTGTATTCATTGTGTTAGATGATTCTGCCCAACTGTAAGTTAATGTCAGTGTTTTGAGCGCTTTTGAGGTAGGCCAAGCTAAGCTATGATGTTTGGTAGGTTAGATGTATTAAATGTATTTTTTACTTCTTAGAATATTTTAAACTTATGATGGGTTTATCAAAAAGTAACTCCACTGTAAGCCAAGGAGCATCTGTGTTTTTCTTTGAAAATTTGACAATTATGTGTCTTGGGAAGGATGTTTGTCAGTTTTGCCTGAAATGTAGTTATTTCATTCTCAGAAGTTAAAAATGCTTAGATTGTATAAATTTTCTCTTATTATACTTTTGATTATTGCTTTGATCTATTTGCTATGTCGTTTTCTGCCAAAACATACACTAATTAGTTGAATCTTAGTAATCTATCCAATTTATCTGCCAACTCATGTAATACTTTCATTTTCATTTAATATTGAATTGATAATTGATTTGCAAAATTCTGTTAGTGTTTCTTAAATTTATTCTCTGCATCATTTAATCATTTTTTTGGCAGCTGTAAGTCTACCATTTCCCATGCAATTGTTTTTCTTTTTTGAAAATAATTTATCTTTATTGTTGAAAGTATTACAGATGCCTCCCTCCCCCCCCCCCCCCATTGATCCCCTCTACCTCACACCAGCCACACACACGCCCCCCCCCACCCCCCTGCAGGCTTTTACTGCACTATTGTCTGTGTCCATGGATTATGCATATAAGTTCTTTGGTTAATCACTCCCCACTCCTGTTTTTTTCTTTATTACAATTTTTTATACTTGTTGTTGGTTTAGGTCAGATTGTTCTTATTTTGTAGAAAATATATTCCTGTATCTTATTGAACACTAGAGGCCTGGTGCATGAAATTTGTGCATGGGGGTGTGTGTCCCTCAGCCCAGCCTGCATCCTCTCAAATCTGGGACACTCTCACAATCCAGGACTGCTGGCTCTCAACTGCTCACCTGCCTGCCTTCCTGATTGCCCCTAACCGCTTCTGCCTGCCAGCCTGATCACCCCCTAACCACTCCCCTGCCAGCCTGATTGCCCCTAACTGCCCTCCCCTGCCAGCCTGGTCACCACTAACTGCCCTCCCCTGCAGGCTTGATCGCCCCCCAACTGCCCTCCCCTGTAGGCCTGGTCACCCCTAACTGCCCTCCCCTGCTGGCCTGATTGCCCACAACTGCCCTCCCTTGCAGGCCTGGTCCCTCCCAACTGCCCTCTCCTGCTGACCATCTTGTGGTGGCCATCTTGTGTCCACATGGGGGCAGCCATCTTTGACCACATGGGGGCAGCCATCTTGTGTGTTGGAGTGATGGTTAATTTGCATATTATTCTTTTATTAGATAGGATAGAGGCTTGGTGCATGGGTGGGGGCTGGCTGGTTTGCCCTGAAGGGTGTCCCGGATCAGGGTGGGGGTTCCCTTGGGGCATGGTGTGGCCTGGGTGAGGGGCCTGTGGTGGTTTGCAGGCCGGCCACGCCCTCCAGTGACCCAAGAGGAGGCCCTGGTATCTGGGATTTATTTATCTTCTATAATTGAAACTTCGTAGCCTTGAGCAGAGGCCAGGGTCGGCCAGGACAGGTGGGAAGCTTGGCTTCCTCCATTGCCAGGGGCAACCCAAGCCTCCCGCTCTCTCCAGCTCCATGGCTGCCACGATTTTTGTTGGGATTTATTTATCTTCTATAATTGAAACTTTGTAGCCTTGAGCAGAGGCCAGGGCAGGCCAGGGCAGGCAGGAAGCTTGGTTTCCTCCATTGCTGGGGCAACCCAAGCCTCCTGCTTGCTCCAGCTCTGTGGCCGGCTGCCATCTTGGTTGGATTAATTTGCATACTTGCTCCTGATTGGCTGGTGGGTATGGCTTGGTGTAGTGGAGTGATGGTTAATTTGCATGTTACTCTTTTATTAGTGTAGATAAGAGGTAGATATTTTATGAACTATTATTTCATGAACTTCAGTAGAAGGTCATTTATCCAGAACATAAGAGTACATAATGGAATTATATTACATAGTCATTTTTTAAAAGAAAAAATGATTGCCTACTTAAAATATCACTTATTACAATAATTGAAGAATAATTTTCTGAAGCTCATGTTTCATTCTGATGGTGAGCACCACTGAACTGGGTCTGTGGTGGTGAGAGTTGTAATAGATGAATGAATAATGCCTTTATCCAATGCGATTTTATACTGTGAAAGCTCATACATTTCATGGGACAGACATCATTTATTACTGAACTGGAGATGGCTCAGATATAGAGGCTGGAAGAGAAACCTGAAAAAGAAAAGCGGAGGAAGGAAAAGCAGATGATGGATCTTGTCACCAATGCTTTGGCACTGTTCCAGCTCCAGTTTCTGTGCTGACGTTACATCAAATCCTGTTGATAAGGAATCCTTGCCACATCTCTCTGTTCAGATCAACAAGGATTTCCTGGGAAATAAAACTTCATTTAAAAAACTCATTTGTCATTTTTTTATGTATTTGTCATTTTTAAAGAAAATATTTGCTGTGTTTCCATTATTAAATATTTAGTTACATGTTATTTTTTTCCATTTTCAACTTAACCCAGTTTTTCATGGACACAGAAAGATGACTTATGTTTAACACATTCTTCAGTTAGCTTGCATGAATACATTTATATTAGATGAAACTCTTCTAGAATATAAAGGATATATACCTTTAAAACTAGTTTATTTTTTTTACTATGTGACAGGTACCACACAATATTTTCAAATGCTTTAAAAATTACTTTGCTCACTTGAAGCTAAGACATCTAAATCTGAAAATATTACATTATTCTGTGCAAAGTCAAATTATGGATATTATGGCTAAACTAGAGGCCCAGTGCATGATTGAATCATGCACGTGTAGGCTGTCTGTCCGCTGGTCGGGACCCGGTGTGGCCGGCAGCTCTGAAGTCCCTGGGCCCCTAGGGCGAGGCGGGGCGGGGGCGTGGTCTTTGCCTCCCGCCCAGGAAGGCTGGGGCTGCCACTGCCTCCTCTGCCTTCCGGCTCCCTCATGAGCCCTCCCTCGGCTGGCCCTGGGCTGCGCAGAAACCCGTGTCCTCTGCGGACACCGCTGCGCGCTCCTGCGGCCCAACTGCCACCAGACTCCTCCCCCGGGAGCCGCGCTGCCCGCCCGCCCGCGCCGCCTCATCAGTCAGCCGGGGCCTCCAAACGCCCGGCTCGCTGCCCCAGAGGCCCCTTCTGTGCCGCAGCACATCCATGGGGCAGACGCTGAGCTCGCACTGCCGCTGGTGACGCGAGCTCAGCGTCCTGCCGGCCCAATCACCACCCCGGCCACCCCGAGTCCCGCCCCCTGCGCTTCCCGCTGGCCCAATCGTGGGCATAGCGGAGTGATGGTAATTTACATATTACCTTTTTATTATGTAGGATAAGCTTCCATTGTAAAACTATTTTACTGGAAAATCTTCTTTGAACTTTACTTAGAATTTCACCTCTTTCTCTTGAACTTCAAAACATTTTATGATCTCTCTTGATTTCTTATCATAACATCGCCAGGTGGACTCTGCCATTTTGGCGTGGTAAGAAATAGGAAGAATGATTGTTTGTCACCTCAGTAGCTGGCCTCACCAGTCAACATTCAGAAATTGTCAGACAAGTAATTTCATTACCTTATTATCTATTTTTTTCTTCACGCAGCCCAGCTTTTACGCAATGTAGCTGGTTTCATGCTTGCAAGCATAAAGATGGAAAAAGATGGCAGGATGATACCACACTAAGTTGCTCTCAAGCATGTAGTCTCAGTGTATCCTTTTTACTCATCCAGAAAGCAGTTTATCTGTCAGCTGCAGAAGCTCCTCTCAAAATGTACCACACTTTCTCTCCAACTTCTCTCCTTCATTTACAGTCTTTATCGGGTCCACAGGCTGAAGCGGTTTTCTAACCAAGACATGATTTTTTTTTTTAAACTGAGATGTTTGTTTAATTCTAATTCAGTAATTCTCTTTCAATTATTGCTATATTGTATTCTAAATAATCCCATACACTCATCACCATATACCGAACCTCATACAAAGTCCACTTTCAGGTGTTCTAGTTAATCAGTCCAAATGTCTTCCTATTTAATATACTATTTTCATTCTTGATCCTTACGATCCACCAGACTCTTGATTTTTATTTTCTGTCTACTCCTTCTTGAGTGCACCATAACATCAATATCCAGTGTTGAAGAACAATTAGTATTGTTCTCGATTCTCTCCTAGGGATGCGGATGCTGATGGATACCCCTTCCATATCTGAGTTTGATGGTAGCTTTTTGTGTAGTGTGTCTATCTGTTACTGGTGCAGCGCAAACATTTAATGTAAGTTCCCAAACTTCAAAACAATCTAGGCAAGATTAAAGGCCTTTATAAGTAGTGTTATGTTTTAGGAAATGAAGAAGTGTAAGGCCCATGGCTTTCCTTTTTTATTTTTTAATAATTCTTTATTGTTGAAAGTATTACATATGTCCCATTTTCTCCCCACTGACCCCCTCCAGTCCACCTCTGCTCCCTGCCCCAGGCCCTCACCACCCCATTGTCTGTGTCCATGGGGCATGCACATATGCATACTAAGTCTTTGGTTGATTACCTCCCCCACAGCCACCCACCCCCGCCTCCCCTCTGAGATTCTGCACTCTGTTCCATGCTCCCATGAGACCAATGGCTTTTAAAAACTGATGGTGAGATTATTGAGGTCCCAGGCTCAAAGGAGGTGGAAGTTTCAGACTCAAGAATTTTCCCTCCTTGCTTGTTCAACCGCTGAATATAGATATGGCCATAGCCATTTTTTGCTTCTTGTCAAAGATGGTGGACTTACTGTATTCATTATTTTATAGACATTGTAGAATGTCTATTAGTGGCAGACACTGTGCTAATTCCTGTGCATAGCAGGAGTGGCTGTGACATGACACTGCCCTCAGGAATTTTACTATCTGGTGAACGAGTGGAGAATGGGGAAAATAGCAGACAAGCCAACAGGTGACTATGGCATGGTGTAGTATAGAATGCTATGGGATGCACAAATGTTCACAGCAGCATTATTTCTGATAGCCAAAAAGTGGAAACAATACAAATGTCCTTCAACTGATGAATGGAAGAAAATAGAGATGATTTGGCAATGAAATGTAGTCATTAAGTGCTAATGGTACCAAATGGATGACCCTGGAAAACATTATGCTAAGTGGTAGAAGTCAGACACAAAGGACCACATATTGTTCAATTCTATGTACATGAAATGTCTAGAATAAGCCAATCTATAGAGATAGAAAGTAGATTAGTGGTTGCCTAGGGCTAGGAGTTGGGGGAGGGAGGATGGAGGGGTGATGGCTAATGGGAGCAGGCTCCTTTTGGGAATAATGAAAATGTTCTTATATTGATTGAATGTTATTATATTGTGGTGATGGATGCACAACTCTCAATATACGAAAAGCCATTGAGTTACACACTTAATTATTATTTTTTAAAATAAAGTTTTATTGGAACACAACCACACCCATGGCTGCTTTCCCCCTACTATGGCAAAGTTGAGTAGTTGTGACAGAGACCATGTAGCCTGCAAAGCCTAAAATATTTACTATTTGGTTCTTTACAGGAGCAGTTTGCAGACCCCTGATCTTGGCAGATATAATTAATAGTGTATTACATTAGTGTGATCTTTTTAAAAATAATTTTAAATTTTTTTCAATTACAGTTGACATACAATATTATATTAGTTTCAACTGTACAACCAGCAGTTAGACAATTTATGTAACTTATGAAGCAATACCCTGATAAATCTAGTACCCATCTGATACCATACATAGTTATTACAATATTATTGACGATGTTCCCTGTGCTGCACTTTACATACCTCTGACTATTCTGTAACTACCATTTTGTACTTCTTAATCCCTTCACCTTTTTCACCCATTCCCTCAAGTTACACACTTTGAACAGGTAAATTGTATGATATGTGAGTGATATATCAATAAAGCTGTTATAAATGCTATGAAAGCAAAGGAAATACACAGACCCCTGCCAATGTCATGAGGATGGGAACTAGCATTTACTGAATGCATAATCCTCAGGAGAGCCTGCGATGTGAGCGCCAACATCTCTATTTTTGGAGAATGGATATACCTTTTTTTCAGTCACAGGGCAGAGCCAGAATGTGGGCCCCAGTCTGTAAAACTTCAGTCCACACTGTTTCTTCCTGAGCACACATCCTCACAGAGGAGTTGATGTCTACTTTATTCCTTCAAGTATCAGCAGGAGCTCATGAGGCAGAGATGGCCAGAGGGAGGCATGTAGGCAGAGAGAAGCACACGGTCAAGGTCTTTGCAGGAAACAGATGGCACATGTAGTCTGGATCATTTGAAGAGAAATCAGTATAGTGACTACTTATGTAGACCTGAGCAGAGTTCAAGGGAACCGAACTGGGGACAGTGACAACCTGAGGCATTACCGTCCGGACCTGAAAGGTTAAGGTGAGGAGTCCATTATGGGAACACCGTTGGGAAGCTATAAACATGGGTCTGCTTCTACAGAGACACACAGCAACAGCAGCAATCAGGTATGGAGCCCAGGGAATAACTGCTCTGACTCATTCTCCTTCCTCTCTCCAATCTCTGCTGGTCCCTTTCATTGGCTGCACACAACACGAAGCCAGAGAGCAAGAGAACCCATTGATGCAATCCACACTGGTCAGCCTTGTGGCACAGTGAAAGGCATGGAGGGTAAACCTAGAGGGGCAGCACAAATGTGGAAGAGGGAATAATGGCATGTTCTAAGATTGGTAATTATTTCAAAATTATTTATTTAATGAGTATTTCTTTTTTAAACTTAATTTTTTTCTGATTTCATTGGATTGCTGTTCATTGTATTTTTCATTGTTTTTCCCCTTGTTATTTGGGTGTTCTATTGAACATTTCTGTTTTATTCTGTTTCCTACTCTTGCATTTGTTAATAAGATATCTATACACTATTATTTGCAAACAAGAGTTCAACTATTTCCTTAAGAAAGGCACACTGGCCCCAGTGGCATGGCTCAGTGGTTGAGGGTTGACCTATTAACCAGGAGGTCCTGGTTCAATTCCTGGTCAGGGCACACCCCCAGGTTGTGGGTTTGATCCCCAAGAGGCAGCTGATCAATTATTCTCTCTCATTATTGATCTTTCTATCTCTCTCTCCCTCTCCCTTCCTCTCAAAAAGAAAATAAAAAAGGCACACTGTTCACTCACTATGCTGTTCTGCTCCCTGTACATCTCAACCCTGAGGAAGATGAAACAACTAGAACAGCATTTTTTAATCTTTTTCATCTCATGGCACACATAAACTAATTACTAAAATTCTGCAACACACCAAAAGTACATTATATTTTTGCTAATCCGATACAAAAAATAGGTATAATCTTTATTCATTCACACTGGATGTCTACTGTTGTGTTGGCTGTTGTCATTTTTTATTTGACAATCTAAGGGAAAGGAGGTCAGTGCCCCTGACTAAATAGTTGGGTATTGCATGTTTTTAAAATTCTTGTGGTGCACAATTTGAAAATTGCTGCTATAGAAAGTTTCATTTTCCTCCCTCCTTCGCACCACCCCTTTCCTTCTCTTAAAAGTGAGATTTTTGGGATATTTTACTTTTTCACTCCCTCTCTACCTCTAATGCCTGAGCTTCTCTAGGACATCAGTTCTGGGTAATTATTTAAGTTTCTCTTGCCATATGTTCCTTCTGTTTCCAAAGACCTTAAGTAACATTTAAATCATACAGTGCCCAACAGTCCATTGATACCCACTTACCTTTACTTGTCTATGCTGGGTTCATTGTTCATCACTGTTTTCTCTCCTCTTTATCTTCCTATATCTTAAATTCTTTAATCAAATTCTTTCTTTTTAAAACTTTTGACTATTTTCCTCAAGGAGGAATCGTGGGGGATATACTCTCCAAATTTTTTTCATGTTTACGATTTTCATTTCACCTTGGCCAGCGATGGTCATCTCAACTAAGCAAAGGATTCCTGGTGGTTTTCAGCTTGGTCATTGGCAAATGCTATTCCATTATCTTCTATCTTCCAGTGTTGTCGATAATAAGTCAGATGCCAACAGCATGCTTTTCTGTTTGCAGGTAATTTGCTATTTCTGTTTGGAAGCTTGTCAGATTTTTGTTTTGTAATTTCATTCAGGAAATTGACCAGGACTTACCCACATGAATGTTTTTCTTTATCTATCAAGTCTAGAACTCTGGGGGTCTTTTCAGTCTCCAAACTCTGGGTCTCTTCAGCTGAGAAAGCAAGTTCCTTTATTACACACTTTAATATTATTTTCTCTCCTGTGTTTCCTTTTGCTCTTGGAATTCATATTATTGCTAATAGTGTGCCTCCTGGATCCAGCCCCAAGTCACATCTTTTCTCTCATTGGTTCACCTCTTTGCTTGTTCTGTGCAGTGAGAGTTTTTCTGTGTGCTTCCCAGTCACTAGTTCATATATCTTCAATGACCAAACTTCTTTTCAATTCATCCACTGTTTCAAAGAAACAATAATCTTTTAGTATAAATATGTTGAAATATTGCATGGGTCATAATACACTATTTGTTTATGTGAAATTCAGATTTTTAAAATCCTCACCCGAGGATGTTTTTATTGATTTAGAAAGAGGAAAGGGGGGTGGGGGAGAGCAAGAGAGCAAGAGAGAGAGAGAGAGAAACATTGATGTGATAGAGAAACATAGATAGGTTGCCTCTCGTATGCACATTGACCAAGAATCTAACATGCAACCTAGGTATGTGCCCTGACCGGGAATCAAATCCACAACCTTTTGGTGTATGGTATGACACTCCAATCAAGTGAGCCACCCAGACAGGGTGTGAAATTCAGATTTAATGGGCCACCCTGTAGTTTTCCCTGTGTGTGCTAAATTTGGAAACCCTATTCAATGAAGAAATTATATTTTTTTCTGCGGTCCAGACATCCTTTTTGTGTTCTGAATTTTAATCTCCTTAACTGCCCTTGTTATTTGCTTGTTCAGGTTGTCCTTTGTTGTTTCTAGAAGCTCTATTTCCCTGGCCAAATGTTTTTTTGTGTTCTGATTGGCCTTCCTTTCTCTAACTGCTGTGCTTCCTTTAATACATTATTTTAAAAACAGCCATAGGTCAGCTTGTTACAGGATTTCAAGTAGAGGCTGATCTCTGACTGGTGGAAGATAAAGGAATTTCTACTATAATGGGAAGCTGGGGGTGGCAGAAGGTGGGCAGCAGTCCCTTGCTGAGGGCCTGAGAAGGAACATCTCATTGCAAGAGGCCTTTGAGTTAGTTTTTCATCAAAGATCTGTTTAGTATCACCATGGCCTCTTAGGAGCCATGCATACCATAATCCTCAGACAGAACGGATGCTCTCTCTCACCTCAGGAGTCCTTGTATCCCTAAGGAGCACACTCTTTCTGGGATCTGTCATTTACAACCTCTGCTTCAAGGTTTTCAGATGCTGGCCTCAGCGTTCTTCCCCAGCTCAGACTAAGGAATTTCTACAGAATCTTTGCCTACTGGAACTGATCCCATCCCACCCCTCGTCTGTCTATACAAGAAGCTGACCATCTCAAGAAAGGAACCAGATAGGAATGGAAAAGGGAGTTAGGTGTTCAGTGCATCAAAGGACCTAAAAGATGCAAGTTACTATAGAAAATGATGATCAGATGAGGTGTGAGTGAAAAAAACGTTTCATCTATGACCGCTTTTTTATTACAAAAAAATTAACCTTTCACCTATAAACAATTACAAAACAATATTAAAATTTAAAAGGATGCTGCTCTCAGAATGTGTCACAATTGTCTTTAAAGACAATTTTAAAGAAATTGGGACTGAGAATCAAAGAGGAGGCATAAGGGTGTGGTTCAATAGGAAAGATAACAGAGGATTCTTATCATGTGCTGTCCAACATAGCACACAGGTGTAGCTGTAGCCACATGTATCTAATGACAACTGCATTAGAACAAGTCTAGAACATTCCCATACTCACAAAGAGTTCTATACCGGACAATATTGCAGTCAGTTGTCTATGTTCACAGAAAAGTCCTTGCCTCTCCACTGCAAACATTGGTTAACCAATGTGCATGTGTATATTTTATATGTTTACTGTATGTATTGCTTAATGGCACACTGTTTTTTAACTGACTTTAAAAATTTTAAGCCACTCAGTGGTTAGCCCACCCCCACTCTCCTCCTTCCCCCATTGGGCTGTACTTTCTATGTCGTACTCCTGTTTCTCTTTTACTTGTAACTTTCTCTCACCACTGTAAGCTCCATGAGAGCAAGGACCATGATTGTTTTTTTTATCACCTTTGTATCCTTGGTACCTAGCAAATAACAGGACATCAATAAATATTAGTTGAATGGAGCCCTGGCTGGTGGTTAGATACAGGTCCCTGCACCAAAGGGTTGGGGTTTCAATTCCTGGTCAAGGACATGTACCTGGGTTGTGGGTTCGATCCCTGGCCCTGATCAGGGTGCATGTGGGAGGCAACCAATTGATGTGTCTCTTTCACATTGATGTTTCTCTCTACCTCTCTCTTTCTTTCCCTCTCTCCCGCTTCCTCCCTCCCTTCCATTCTCTATAAGAATCAATGGAAAAAATATCCCCACATGAGGATTAACAACAACAACTAAAAATTAGTTTAATGGAAAATTAAATTAACAAAAAACCAAGAGCTTATTGTATATAGGTGTGTATGAAATGGATTTTATTCTTTCAAGGAATAAGAGCTTGGCCCCTGGAGGCAAGAACATTTTTCATTTACATTTATATATTTGACCCCCCAAATGTCACCAAATTTTACAACTCATTTTAAGTAGTGTCTGGGAAAGAATACAGGCTCATAAATAACCCGGGAGTTAAGGCTAAAAAAAAACCTCACCGAAACACAGTTGAGGAATCTGATGCTTGTTTTAACAAACCCATTTCACAATGAATTTTCTTTTTCTTATCAAATAATCAGAGAGCACAATGTCCATAAATCTTTAGCATAAGCATCCTCCTTCAAAATGAGGACAAGCTTTTAAATCTCTTTGTTAACCAATCTCTTCATGAAAGTTTATGGTGAATAAGGAATAGGGTATGCTAATTTAAAGGGGATGCACAGAGAAAGAGGAACACTGCAAAAGAAAAAACTAACCTCAATTTTACTTAATCCTGAATAATAACCAAAACTTACACAAGAAATAATAAGGATCTTCAAAAATATAAGCAGTCTTTTACATTTCCATTGACAGCTTAACTGTGTACCTTAGCAATCAGAAAGAGGTGTTAAAGTTCATTTTCAAGGACTTGAAATAAAAAGGTAAATAGCCAAGCATATGCCAAAACAGGCAGCTTGTGAATAACTTCCTATCTTGGGACTCTCAATGCCTTTGTGGAAGAAATATCAATATCAAATATCAAGGAACCTTCTACTTGAATAAATAAGCTGAAGAAAGCATCTTGATTTTTAGAACTGATAGGATTTCAAAACAGGAAAGTCTTCAAAGCAGATGCATTTTATTTTTAAAAGAACAAAATATTTCTTCCCAAGGCAACATTCAAGCTCTAGAAATAGCCCAGTAATCTCCCTGTTGACCTTTCCACTTGTTATGAAAGCTTTAATGGTGACTTGGGTGTCATTTTCTCATCATGGAGTTGAGTAAATGTGGTGCCCTGAGTTTCAATGCCTAAATAAAACTCTATATTCTTCATAAATTCTCCACCTTGGGTATGAACTATGCATCTAAATTATAAGGAGGAACGAGCATGACAGCTTTGCATTTTTATAATTTGTGGAGATGAAAGAATCCTTACAACACCAATAATAGGTTTCCTCTGCAAAACCCTTGTAATGCTTCTATAGACTGTCTCCTTTCCTGAAAGACTGAGAGCTATGTAAGCACAACATATTAGTTGCTGGAAACAGAGTAGCTCCTTGTCTTCTCTCCCTTATCTTATCACTGTTGGGCTGTGAACATTTGTAAACATGGCCACCTTAAAACAGTTGTGGGGTGGGCACAAGAATGGTAATGTGGCAGTGAAGCCTTCTGGCTTGTGTAGGAACTCGCTCTTCTGTCCCCAGGCCTTTTCTCGACCTTCTTCTCCACCTCGGTGTTGACTTCTTTCCTTTGACACAGCTGATGTGTGACTTTATCCTCCTTCCTGTTGGACAAGAGCCGGTACGGGTTCTTCCAATGGTCACCCTTCTGGGTTCTCAAGTAGAATTACTGGAGACCTCGGTCAAAGGGCAACACTGCTGAGGAGAGGGGTGATTATATGACAGTCCTCGTGCCATCTTACAGAGGGCTTTCTCTAGGATGACTTCCTTCTTTGTCCCCTCTTGTAGGATGGTTGACCATTCTCTTTTGTGTGTCAACACCACACTCGCTGAGATTTATGTTCCAGCGCCCCAGAACACTTGACTTCAATTACCCATCTATTTTTCTGATCTCCCCTCTTTCCCTGATACACACTTGATCTTGAGCTCTCTGAGAATAGTGTTAAGAAATATCATTATTACCACCATCATCATCATCTCTAACATTTCTAGATCATTGACTGTTCCAAGGCCTGTGCTAGTGTATTATATTGTTGTGTCATTTAAATTTGATAATTATTTTACAAAAGAATAAACGGAAGCCGGGAAGGGTAAATGACGTACACAAATCGTTAAGTGGCAAAGAGCTAGGATTAGAACCCAGATATATCTGATTCTGGGACCTGAGTTCTTCATCATGATACTCTGCTTCCTCAAGACTTATTCATCCTTACATCTCCAGTCACTAATACAGGTCATAGCCCAAAGTAGTCCTTGGCCAACATTTATTGAATGGATGAATGAATCAGAGTCTGGAGAATTGAAAGAAGCAGCCCAGGCAAGTGAATAAAGAAAAGCAGGGCTGCTCTTGGCCAGCATAGAAGGAGGCCAAGGTTTTCCCTTGCCCCCCTTAAAGAAGGTCTCCATCTAATATTCTACTTGACTATCTAAGTCTTCTCATTTTCCTCATGTCAGTGTCCTATAGAGGGAAGTGAATTTGTTAATGGTGTTTGTCTTGATATATCTTGATAGGAGGATGGCAGAAAAACATTGCTATTTAGTTAAAGAGTTTCAAGTTTCTGCCTTTGAGGAGAAGAACAGCATGAACATCAGAGGTGAAATGGCTCTTTGATGGAGTAAAATACTTTGATGGATTGTGTGGTTGAGAAAGAGGAGCTTCTGTCTTGCTTTTTTGCTAACTTGCAGGCAAAGCCTGGACTTGTGAGGGTCAGTGAGAAAGCTCAACTGCTTCCACTAAGAAAGTAAGGATTGTGAGTGTTGGCAGCCAGTTCAACTTGGTGGGTTTGAGGGACCCAGCGTATGAGAAGAGGGTCCCAGTCATATGACAGTAGGCAGCACCTTGGGGAAAATCATGGCAGTGAGAAATTCCCTATGGAGGAGGAAATATGGGAACTGTGCAAAAATGAATGCAGCCTTCCTGAAACACCAAGCCTCTGTCAGTGAGTGCATTGCAGTTACACTGTCCCATGGACGTGGCAGTGTCAGGAAAAGAGTTGGAGCAAGGAAAAGTGAGGGTCATGGAGATGCCACGTGGAAACTGGCTGTGTTGGCTCATTGGCATCCTGAGGGGAACCCCAAATGCTTAGAGTGAAACCTGGTGGGGGGATCAGCTTTGGCTGGATTTCACAAAGCATTTCTCTTTTCTTTTCTTTTCTTTTCTTTTCTTTTCTTTTCTTTTCTTTTCTTTTCTTTTCTTTTCTTTTCTTTTCTTTTCTTTTCTTTTCTTTTCTCTTCTCTTCTCTTCTCTTCTCTTCTCTTCTCTTCTCTCTCTTCTCTTCTCTTCTCTTCTCTTCTCTTCTCTTCTCTTCTCTTCTCTTCTCTTCTCTTCTCTTCTCTTCTCTTCTTTTCTTCCCTCCCTCCCTCTTTCCCTCTCTCCCCCCCTCTTCCTTCCTTCCTTCCTTCCTCCCTTCCTTCCCTTCCCTTCCCTTCCCTTCCCTTCCCTTCCCTTCCCTTCCCTTTTCTTTCTTTCTTTCTTTCTTTCTTTCTTTCTTTCTTTCTTTCTTTCTTTCTTTCTTTCTTTCTTCTTTTTTGGTATGAAAAGACTAGCTGAATTAAACTTGCTGATGATAGATTATTTATGTCCATTAAGTATCACAGTTGCTTTAACTATGAACTGTCAAAAACAATGAAGCTCAAGTTTTACTGGACTTTTTTTTTTTTCATATGGTGAAGACTATTTGGGGGGAGGTGCTGTTCTTTTATTTTTTTATTTTTGATACTATTACAAGATATCCCTCATTTCCACCCTCCTTTGCTCACCTCCACCCAACCCCTGCCCCTCTCCCCCCAGCCTTCACCACACTGTTGTCTGTGTCCATGGGTATGTACATATGTTCTTTGGCTAATCTCTTCACCTTTCATAGATGAAATCAGTGCATTGTAACTGCAATGCACTGATTTCACGTATCCAAGCCTCTGTTTTTATTTTGTTCATCAGTTTCATTTGTTCATTAGATTCCACATATTAGTGAGATCATATGGTAGTTGTCTTTCTCTGACTGGCTTATTTCACTTAGTATAATAATTTCCAGGTCTACCCAGGCTGTTGCAAAGGGTCAGAGTTCCTTCTTTTTTCCATCCGCATAGTATTCTCCAAATGTACCACAGCTTTTGGGGATGGGGCATAAGTTGACTTCTATACAACACTCCTTTACGTCTTTCTCAAGCTGTTGTTAACTGTGGCTTTGGGTGGCCTGGGCTTGGCAATGGAGGATGATTTCCAGAAGAGAGAAATGGTAGAGCAGCAGTATTCCTTGATTCACCTGATCATAACCCCTCTCTCTCCTCCGGGTACTTGGGGAAAATAGATTTCCTCATCCTGGTGTAGCACTTCTCAAATTTAATGGGAACAAGAGTCGCCTGGGACTCCTCCCAAATGCAGATTCCGATTCCGCAGGTCTGGGGTGGGGAAGGGCAGGAGAAGAGGGTGGAAGGGAAGAGGAGACACGCTGCTTCATGGAGAGCAAGCTGCTCTGCTCACTTTTCCTTAGGGTTTTGTGTGAAGGAGGTCGCTATTCCTAAAGCAAGGTTTGAAGACACTGCCTAGAACATGCATGTCAAACTCATGGCCCACGGGACACATGTGGCCCACAACGAATATTTTTGTGGCCCAGCCAATATAATAATATGTAAAAAATGTTTTAATAAAAATTTCGTAACTTAATTTTTATAATATCCTGTTATACATAATTATTCATAACAAACTACAATTCTCACTAATGACTGATTACTATATAATCATGTGTTGCATTCATTTCCCTTATGCACCTTATGCACAGGCACACCATTTCTCTCCACTAATACTAGCAGCGAATATTTTAGCAGTCGATTGTCACGTCATTAGTCTTGGACTGACTTGTTTGGTATGTGCAACAGGAAATATTTTGCTTTCGGAGAACAAGAAAAATAGGTTTACTTGCGTTACACTTATTAATTTGTGCAGTTATTCAGTGTCTGGTAAGTTAATGTTCAAGAAAAAATGTTAATTTTCATTAAAATGTTCTATTACTTCATGTTAACGATTACTCATTTATTTCAGCCCTTTGTATTCAGCATGTCTCTATTGAAATAAACCTACATTTCTATGAAAATTGAAGGTTTTGCAGCCCCCTTGTTTATTTGGCCCGTGTTAGTCTTTCAGTTTGACATGCTTGGCCTAGAATATGCCTCACTTTGCTATTCTGCCCAGATCCCTGTTTCCCTCTTCTTAACATTGTAAACTAATCCACCTTTAACATCCAGCTCTGGTAACATCCAGCTCTACTTGAATCTATTATTATTTTTCTGGTTGTGAAAACATGATTTTGAAGAAACCACTTCTATTCTACCACTTTTAAAAGCCTCAGTAAAACCCTGATTGGGTGCTTCAGTCAGTTGGAGCATCATGCAATGCACCAAAAGGTTGTGGTTTGATTTCTGGTCAGGGTACATATCTAGGTTGCAGGTCCAATCTCCCATTAGGGTATGTCCCAGAGGCAACTGATTGATGTTTCTCTCTCACATTGTTTCTGTCCTTCTCTCCCCTCACTTTCCCTCTCTCTAAAAAATCAATTAATAAACATATTCTCAGGTGAGGATTAAAAATGAGTCTCAGTAAAAATTAATCATACACAAGAGCCTTGTTGTTTGGGGGAAGGAGGAAGGAAGATGAGTGGGATTCAGAAAAGGAAGGAAAAGGGATGAGCAGTAGAAATATAAGCTTTACCCTATTCATTTATCTTCCTCATTCTCACTCTCTCAGATACTAGGAAGGTCACAGGACTTCTCTTAGTACTGTGATGGGGGCTGGAGCCATGTTATCCTATCTAATAAAAGAGTAATATGCAAATTAACCATCACCCTGCTACACCCACAAGCCACACTCACCAGCCAATCAGGAGTGAGTATGCAAATTAACCCAACCAAGATGGCTGTGGCCACGGAGAGAGCAGGAGGCTTGGGTTTCCCTGGCAATGGAGGAAACCAAGCTTTCCGCACACCCTGGCTGGCCCAGGCCTCTACTTAAGGCTACAAAGTTTCAATTACAGAAGATAAATAAATCCCAACAAAATGGCAGCAGCCATGGAGCTGGAGAGAGCAGAAGGCTTGAGTTGCCCTCGGTGATGGAGGAAGCCAAGCTCCCGCAGGCCTGGCCTGCCTTGGTCTCTGCTCAAGGCTACAAAATTTCAATTATAGAAGATAAATAAATCCCAGATATCAGGGCCTCCGCTTGGGTTGCCGGGGGGCATGGCCAACCTGCAAACCACCACAGGCCCCTTGCCCCGGCCTCCCCACACCCCAAGGGAACCCCCACCCTGATCTGGGACACCCTTCAGGGCAAACCAGCTGGCCCCCACCAGTGCACCAGGCCTCTATCCTATTTAATAAAAGAGTAATATGCAAACTGACCATCACTCCAACACACAAGATGGCTGCCCCCATGTGGCCAAAGATGGCTGTCCCCATGTGGACACAAGATGGCCACCACAAGATGGTCAGCAGGGAAGGGCAGTTGGGAGGGACCAGGTCTGCAAGAGAGGGCAGTTTTAGGCAATCAGGCCAGCAGGGGAGGGCAGTTAGGGGTGACCAGGCCGGCAGAGGAGGAAAGTTGGGGGGGACCCAGGCCTGCAGGGGAGAGCAGTTGGGGGTGACCAGGCCTGCAGGGGAGGGCAGTTAGGGGTGACCAGGCTTGCAGGGGAGGGCAGTTAGGGGTGACCAGGCCTACAGGGGAGGGCAGTTAGGGGCAAGCAGGCTGGCAGGGGAGTGGTTAGAGGGTGATCAGGCTGGCAGGCAGAAGCGGTTAGGGGCAATCAGGAAGGCAGGCAGATGAGCAGTTGGGAGCCAGTAGTCCTGGATTGTTAAAGGGATGTCTGACTGCCCGTTTAGGCCCGATCCCACTACTGGGATCGGGCCTAAACGGGCAGTCAGACATCCCTTGAGGGGTCCCAGATTGGAAAGGGTGCAGGCTGGGCTGAGGGACACCCTGTGCATGAATTTCCTGCACCAGGCCTCTAGTCTATATAATAAGCAACTGGCAGAACAACTGGTTGCTATGATGTGCACTGACCACCAGGGGGAAGATGCTCAATGTAGGATCTGGGCTCTTGATTGGCGAGTGCAGCAGCAGTTGAGGAGCCTCTCCCACCTCCATGGCAGCGCTAAGAAGCAGTGAGCAGGCAGCCGGTAAGGAGTGAGGGGTCCCGGACTACAACAGGGATGTCCGCCTGCCAGCTTAGGCCCGCTTCCTGTGAGGAGCAGGCCTAAACTGGCAGGCGGACATCCCCTAAGGGGTCCAGGACTGGGAGAAGGCACAGGTGGGGCTGAGGGACCCCCTCCAGTGCACTAATTTCATGCACTGGGCCTCTATTTTGGATAATAAAAGAATATGTGCCTTCAGCAAGCTAGACAGTGCTGAGGACATCTGGTTTACAGAACTGAGTCAATGAGAATTGTCAAGCAATGGTGACATCTGCCAGATCTTCAAAGCAGGCCCTGCCCTTTCACGAGTCTTCTTGGGAAAATGTTTTCTATGCAGATATCTTGGAATTTTCTCATAGTTTTCTTAAGGCTTTTTGGTGACACATGCAGCCTGAAGCTCTCCCAAGCAGCTGGAGTCTAATCCTTCTTGTGTAACCTGGCTACAGGAAGAGGGGAAGGGAGGTGTGACAGGAATGGCTCTGAGATGGGACAGCCTGGGGTTGCATGGGTGGAGGCTAGGCTTTCTGATGGCATCACTAGCTTCAGATGATGGATGAATTCTCCGTTGTCTTCTAGAGCCTGCCCCTGAAGATCTCTTGGTTTTGCTGCATTGCAAAGATCACATCTGCTGTGTCTCCCTGCAGTTCTGGAAGTGCGCAGCTGCCAAACACAGAACAAGAGGCTGTTGAAGAAGCTGTTTGCCAAAGGTGAAAAGTTGGAGATGCCAAGGCATTAGCTGCAGTCATTATTCTTGCCCAATCTTTGTCCTCTTCCATTAATCAGGAGAACTAATGAACAGTTACAGACGGTCCAAATGACAGTAATTCACCTTTCCCCCCAGTGCTACCAAGGCTATTTACATGCAACTATAGAAATTGTAATGTTTGTGTATTATTGATGTGCTTTGGGTCCCATAAACTTCTCTCTTCCCTGGAGATTTGCTCATTAAATCAGCCCTAATACTCCTCCTCCTCCTCCTCCTCCTTCCTCCTCCTCCTCCTCCTCCTCCTCCTCCTCCTCTTCCTCCTCCTCCTCTTCCTCCTCCTCCTCTTCCTCCTCCTCTTCCTCTTTCTCCACCACCAAACCACTTTTTTTCTTCTTCTCCTTCTTCTCTCTCCTTCACTCCCCCATTTCTCTCCTCGGCTTTCCACTGAATCTTGCCCCTAAATCTTCACTTCATTGATCCCTCATTGCTCACATTAGTTCAAATGCTATCTCCCTGCAGAGACCTTCACTGACTGCCAAGTCTAGAGTATTGCTCTCCCACCTCTATGCCATTCTATAATAGTTTTTTAAATAGTACTTATCACCACTGTACTGGCTTGTTTAATTATTTCTTGGTTACTGTCTTTCTCCTACTAGAATATAAGCACAGTGAAGACTAGGATCTCATCTAATATGTTCATCACTGTAGCTCCACTATTACAATTGTGTTCTGCATGTAACAGGTTCTCAGTAAATGTTCATTTAGTAAATGAACAAGTGAATGAATAAGTGAAACCACTCTTTAAAATGAATAGATTTCAGTTTGAAATTCTTTTTCTGGGAAATAAAAAGTCAGTCATGGGTGTGGCTGCATTATCTAGTGGGATGAGTGTGGAGCAAAGATGTGGATGGTCAAAGATTGAGTTGTGTATTGCACCCACAGCAAGATGGAACAGGCTTAGAGAGAAGGTATCCAGAGAGGGTATGAAGCAGACCAGTGCAGTGTGTGGGGAGCTGGGGCCAGTGTGGGTGGCTGCAGAAGATGAGATTAGAGGTATGGGAAGGCAGCAGAGTCTGAAGGCCTTGGAATGTCATCCATAACATCCTGGAATGTCATCCCAGGAACTTGGTGTATCATTTGTTCTAAACTATTTAGGGTCATGGATCCATAGTGAGTTGAATAGTGTCCCCCTCCCACCCCCCCCCCCCCAAATTCACATCCACCCCAAACTTCAGAATTTTGCTTCATATGGAAATAGTCTTTGTAGATGTAATTAAGATAAGGGTCGGGAGGAGATCAGGCTGGATTAGGGTGAGCCCTAAACCCAATGAGTGTTTTTATAACAGACATAAAAGGACACAAAGAGACTCAGGGAAGAAGGCTGTGTATTCGAATGATGTGACCACAAAGGAATGCCAGAAGGCACCAGAAGCTGGAAGAAGCAAGGAAGAATTCTCCCCTAGAGCCTTTAGAGAGAATGTGGTCCTTTGAACATCTTGAATTTGGACTTGTGGCCTCCAGAACTGTGAGAGAATGAAACTGTTCTTTTAAGCCATCAGTGTTTTTTTTTTAATAATTTGTTATTACGTTAGGAAACTAATCCAATTTCTTAGAGGATTTGATGAAATCTATGGATCTCCTCTCCAGAAAAAGACATTATGTATGCACACTCATCTACAATTTTGGATGTTCCGAGGACCATTTGTGAGTACCGAAGTTAAGAACTCTTCCTCTAGGTAATGGGACATCATAGACGCAATTGGGTCGGAACAGTTCTCGTGGAAGCAACATAGAGATAAATAGGACCTAAGGGAGATTTTAAATACTGGGAAAGAATTATAGTGCAGTCACTTCCCTTTTCACACATCTGTAAAATACTGCATTATTTTACTCAAAATATTTAAATACAAAAGAAAATTATTAAGTTTGCTTATCATGTGACCCAAAGCAGGATTTTTAATAAAACAAAAAGGAAAATTTTTTTAATTTCTGCAATGTACTTGAAAGTGATGAAATCTCACTCATATGTGGAATCTAATGAACAAAATAAACGGATGAACAAAATAGACCCAGAGACATAGAAGCATAGAACAGTCTGTTGAATCTCAGAGGGAAGGTGGGGAGGGTGGGTGGGGGTGAGAAGAAATCAACCAAAGAACTTATATGCATACTAGAGGCCCGGTGCATAGGATTTGTGCACTGGTGGGAAGCGTGGCCTGTGGGGATTGGCCCACTGTCGGAGCGCTGCTCATCCTGGTCAGCTGAGCGGCGCTCCCACTGTGGGAGCGCACTGATCACCAGGGGGCAGCTCCTGCGTTGAGTGTCTGCCCCCTGGTGGTCAGTGTGCATCATAGCGACTGGTCAACTGGTCATTCTGGTAGTTCCACTGTTTGGTTGCTGGGCTTTTATTATATAGGATATGCATAACCCATGGACACAGACAATAGTATGGTGAAGGCCTGGGGCAGGGAGTGGGGGCGGGCTAGAAGAGATCAATGGGGGGAAAAAGGGGACATATGTAATACTTTCAACGATGAAGATTTAAACAAAATAAAATGATGGTACCAATGTGAAGAAGAAAAACACCCCAAAGAAAATAGTGTCTTGTCCCAATTCACTGGAATTAGGTGGAGAGGTAAGGGAGAGGTGGATAGGATGGTTAAATGTTGTGACTTCTGGGACCAGAAGTGAGGTTGCTGCTGAAATTTCAATGCATTGGGGCAAGGCAGGTACCTGATGAGGTTTGTGGCCTTGACTGAGCAGCTCTGACAAGAGGCAGGAAGAGTGATGTTAGCCTTAGGGCCATAAAGAAGGGACAGCACACTGAGTGGGGCTTCCACCTTTTGGGATCCCACCTTCCCTCCAGCTCTTTGGCAATAGCCACTCTGCCCTTACAAATTAGAGCAAAGATAAAGATACTACTTCTTGGAAGATTCTTTTTAAAATATATATATTTTATTGATTTTTTACAGAGAGGAACGGAGAGGGATAGAGAGTCAGAAACATCAATGAGAGAGAAACATCGATCAGCCGCCTCCTGCACACCTCCCACTGGGGCTGTGCCCGCAACCAAGGTACATTCCCTTGACCGGAATCAAACCTGGGACCTTTCAGTCCACAGGCTGATGCTCCATCCACTGAGCCAACCCAGCGAGGGCATTGGAAGATTGTTTATATACTCAGGAAATAGCTTACCCCCTAATGCTTGAGTATATTTTCTAGAGATGAGTGGTGTGGTTTCACTATCATTGCATAATCATGGAGAAAGGAAGATCAGTAGGTTCAAATCCAAATTTAGTCTTGTGTGCATTTGGATAAGTCACATATCTGAGCCTCAGTTTCCCTATTAGAATAAAAAAGTTATTTTTGTTAGGATTAAGTGAAACAACATGTACATGGCAGACATCGTTTGTGGCCTACTCAGCAGCCATCTTTATTTATATCAGTGATGGGCAACCTTTTGAACTTGGTGTGTCAAACTTCGCCAAAAAACTGAGCATAACTCGAGTAGTGTGTCACTTTGAGGAAAAAACATTATTTCGCAAATGTTTCATCCTCAGGAGCAGCAAATGTTTCATCCTCAGCATGCGGCCGCCTCAGAATTGAACCTGGGACCTTTCAGTGCTGACACGCGTGTCATAGGTTCGCCATCACTGATTTATATACTAGAGGCCCAGTGCACAAAATTCTTGCACGGGTAGGGTCCCTAGGCCTGGCCAGCAATCAGGGCCAATCAGGGCCTTCCTTCCCCTGGCTGCCGGCTGCCGGCTGCCGGCCCGGGCCTTCCTTTGTTCCACGCTGCCCCCTGGTGCTCAGCACATGTCATAGTGAGCGATCAAACTCCCGGTTGGTCAAACTCCTAGTCAGTCGAACTCCCATTTGGTCGAATTCCTGGTCGGTTGAACTCCCGAGGGGACAATTTGCATATTAGCCTTTTATTATATAGGGTAGATTGCTGACAGCATTCTAATTTATTTCAGGATAATAGAATCTTATCTCAGCCTGGGGTTCTGTGACCTAGATCTAGATAAAGAAGTGAAATGAGTTTGCCAAAGAAGGCTGATATTCCAAATAAAAAGACCAAGTCTCACAGCGATAGTCTTTGCCCCTTCCTCTTTATTCTGCTCTGAATATTGGATGTGATGTCTGGGGCTGCAACAGCCAACCTGTAATAACAAGGATATAGGCAATTTGTGATTGATGGGAGAGCAGAAAGAGAAAGAGCCCAAGCCACTGATAGTATCACTGAGTAGCTGAACGAAAGGCAGCTATCACTAGTTGCTAGGCTTTTTGTTACATAAGTTAAATAAATTCCCATTTTCTACTGCAGACAAATGCAATCCTAACTGTGAATCCTAAGTGTGAAACCATATGTAATCATCCTAGTACTTGGCAATAGTGAAAGGCAGTAAATGCCAAGACCTTTTTCCCTTCCCTCCTCTCTTCTGGTCTGGTGTAAGTTTTGCTTTTCCAGTGTCATTTCCCAATGACCCCATTTCTTTCTTTTATACATCTCTTCATTACACTTTTGATTTTTTCAAATAACATCTTATTTGACCTATCAAAGTCACCTATCAACAAAACCTACCTTTTTCAACGTAGTTGAGAATCTAGGAAAAACAACAACAATTAATGGCAATTGTGCAGAAAATTAGATGCAGGAACATAATACTCTATAAGTAGTATAAATCTAAAAGTAGAAAGAATCTAATCAGAGCACCTCTCAGCTTTTATCATAGACTAGAGGCCCAGTGCACACGCATGGGTAGGTCCCTAGGCCTGGCCGGCAATCAGGGCCAATCAGGTTTCCCACCTCCCTGCCTCCCCTTCCTTTTGCCTCCTCCTTCCCTCTATTCCTCAGTGCTCCGCCACTGCTGGCCACCATGTTTTGCACTGCCCCCTGGTGGTCAGCACACATCATAGCGAGCAATCAAACTCCCATTCTCCCGGTCAAACTCCTGAGGGGACACTTTGCATATTAGCCTTTTATATATATAGATTAGAGGCCCAATGCACGAAATTTGTGCAAGATTAGGCCTTCCTTCCCCCAGCTGCTGGCACCGGCTTCCATCTGGCAACCGGGACCTGGGCTTCCCTCGCAGCCCTAGCATTCCCAGCTTCATCCAGAGGTCGTCCAGAAGGATGTCCGATCTAATTAGCATTTTATGCTTTTATTACTATAGATTATATACTCTTACTTTGAATATAATTTTTATCAAAACTTGGCTAAATGGTTGGAATCCTGCTCAAAGCAAGATAGTGATGACAACATAGGAGGAGACAAAACAACAACACACAATTAAAAGCAAAAATATGAAGTGAGCATTGTAGTAGCTCTCATTTAGTATAGCTGCAGGCACCCATACACTTGAAAATCCCTAAGGGGATTCCTATATCACAGCACAGTGTCAAAGTTGACATTCTTACCTATCTAGAGATGTATAGAAAAGGTTAATTTATGATCCACATATTCTGCCTAAGGCAGGAAAATGTTTCAGCTTCTTTTTAAAAATTTCCATTTTTTTAAAGGTTTTCCTTGAAAACAGCTTCCCATTTCTGCAGCATTCCTCCTTAAATATTTGGATTAACAGATTATCTTGTTGCCTAGACATTTCACATGTTTAAAGATTATCATCCTAAATTCTTCTTATTCTGTATCTCTGCTAAGACCTCCTACAGAGCTAAACCATTACAGAGGTCAAATAAAAGCTTATTGATTTGACTTACCTTTACTTGTAGAAGCTGTTGGGTGTTATAACTTCATTCATTTAATCTTTCAGTTTAGAAGGAATTCAAGTGCCAGCAGTTGTTGTGGTTGGCTGGGTGATCTCAGGATTACAGGAGTCTTTGGAATGCCTTGTCTGTGAAGGAAATCAGTACATTTTCAGAGCCCCACATTACAGAGTGTGAATTGGCTAGATAATGACCCCCGGGGGCTAATTCTGTGCCAGCCTTGGCAGTTGGAAGGAAGTGATGGGTTTTCAGTTTGGAACTCAACCATCGGTATCCTTCAGGTAAAGGGAGGAACATAGAGCCTCCTTCACTCCCTTAGAGAGAATAAGATGGGGAGAAAACAAAACAGGCAAAATGGACACAGATGTAGGACAAAATTCAGGTGAGAAAGCTAAAACATCACTCGGCCTGGATAAAGAAGTAGAGACTCGGTATGGGCCTCAGTTTGAGGAACCTCAAACTCTGGAAAATAAGACCAGACCAGAGTATAGCATGTTTCTTTATTTCTTTTGGCCATCCCGGTTAAGTTGAATTCACCTATTACTTTGGGAAGATGGGCAGTCAAGAAGTCTGTTTATACTTCCTAGTAAGATGTTCCTAACGACGGAGGACAGACGAAGTATTTCTCATGACAGAACTTGGAACCATTCATTGTCAAAACATGTTTGTCATCTTAATAAAACACTAAGTTAAACAACTCCACCTCTTGTTCATTATACATTAGAAGCCCGGTACACAAAATCGTGCACGGGGTGGGGGTGGGGGAGTGTGTGTGTGTGTGTCCCTCAGCCCAGCCTGCACCCTATCCAATCTGGGACATCCCTCGCACAATCCAGGACTGCTGGCTCCCAACCACTCACCTGCCTGCCTACCTGATTGCCCCTAACTGCTTCTGCCTGCCAGCCTGATTACCCCCTAACCACTCCCCTGCCAGCTTGATTGACACCTAACTGCTCCCTTGCTGGCCTGATTGCCCCTAACTGCCCTCCCTTGCCAGCCTGGTCACCCCCAGCTGCCCTCCCCTGCAGGCCTGGTCACCCCCAACTGCCCTTCCCTGCTGGCCTGGTTGCCCCTAACTGCTCTCCCCTGTATGTCTGGTCACCCCCACTGTCCTCCCCTGCAGGCCTGGGCCCCCCCCAACTGTCCTCCCCTGCTGGCCTGGGTTCCCCCCGCCCAACTGCCCTCCCTGCAGGCCTGATCACCCCTAACTGCCCTCCCCTGCAGGCCTGGTCCCTCTCAACTGCCCTCCCCTGCTAGCCATCTTGTGGCAGCCATCTTGTATCCACATGGGGGTGGCCATCTTGTGTGTTGGAGTGATGGTCAATTTGCACATTACTCTTTTATTAGATAGGATACTTGGACTGAATGGTCATGACATCCAGAATAGACAGAAATTGGGTGTACAGTACTTCTATGTCCAGGGTTTTCATCTAGATGTCCATGGGTTTACATTTAAGAGGAATGAGAAGTCGCTGGACATCTATACAAAATTCTGTGTCT
This sequence comes from Cnephaeus nilssonii, assembly GCF_951640355.1. Taxonomy (NCBI): domain Eukaryota; kingdom Metazoa; phylum Chordata; class Mammalia; order Chiroptera; family Vespertilionidae; genus Cnephaeus; species Cnephaeus nilssonii. Next base: position 25,785,786 of record NC_137091.1, on the reverse strand, counting down.
AGCTGTAAATGTGCATTGTCAAGGCCAGCCAATCAATAGCTTTCAATATATCCTCAGAGATCTGTGACCCTAATGGGGCTTAAACAACACAACCTGTTAGGATTTTAAAATTTTATTCTTTTCTAATACATAAATAATACATTGTTGAAGATTTTGAAACTGCATATGAAAAAACACACACCAAAGACTAATTATTTAGCTATTCCTCAAGTTTTAGATATTAAAAATTATATATGTTTACAAATATGAACACACAATTAAAACAAACACATATAAATATTAGTTATAAAATAATTGGAAGTAACCAAATATTTTTAAATGGTTTCTTCACTTTTTATGTGCATGTCTTTTCTTATAAATATATATTTACATAATCAGCCTTAATGGTTGTATAGTATTCCATTGTATAGGTGTATCATAATTTACTTAACCACTTAAGATACTTAAAGATATTTTCTTATTATAAATGGCACTGAGCTGTATGTACATTTTTTGCAGATTTGTCCAATATTTTTAAAAATAAATTCCAGACAGTAGACTTTTTGAGTCACTTTTAAGTCTGCTAATATTTTGCCCAATTGCTTTCCAAAAAATTTACACTTTAAAGATCAGCATAGAAGAGTGCCTCTTTCCCTATTCCTTTCCCAACACTGGGTGTGATCATACATTTTATCTCTGCTAATAAGATGGTTAAGAAGGAAATCTCAATATTTTTTAGCACCTATTTGGTAATTCGTGAGGTCAAATATGTTTTAACACTTGTTCTTATTTAAATCCTTTCTTTTGAGAATTGACTTTTATTAATACCCTTGGCTCCTTAGAACATTAATCCTTTTTTCACATGTAAGAACTTTATATATATGAATCCTTTGACAGATACGTTGCACATGAATTCCCCAGTTTTTTTATTGGCTGAGTATTTTGTACAAAATAAATTTTAGCTTTAAATGTAGCCAAAGATTTAAATTGTTTATTTAAATGTTGTTCCTCCATATTATATTTACCTAGACATAAGATTACATAAATATTGATCAAAATTTTCCTCTAGAGACATCATGGTTTATTTTTTACACTTCATCTTTCTATTTCTATGTCATACAGCTTTTCTTTAGTTTGTTCATGGTAACAACTGACCCCAGGATTTCAGTGGCTTAGAATAACGCATATTTATTCTCACTCACTTCCCATATTGGCTGCAGGCTAGTTTTGGTGCTGTTCCAGATATACCTCATTCTGGGACCCAGCCTCAAGGAGCAGCCTCTATCCCTGTCACCTGCCAGAGGAATAAAGAATGATGATGGAACCATACAATGGCACATTGAATTCTAGGATTCACTTCTGTTCACATTCATTGGCCAAATCAAGTCACATGGCTAAGTCAGCATCAATGGGACACGAAAGTATAATCTCATAGGAAGGACAGTGGATAATTCAGAACTACTAGTAAGTACAATCTACCATATGTTTGGATAGGGTCTAACTTTATATTTTCCAAGTACTTCACCAATTGTTTTAATACCATTTATTTATAGTCTTATTCTCCATGCTGCTCTGTGACGCCATGTTCTTATAGTTCCTGGATATTCTACTGGGTTTTCTTGATCTATTTTTCTAGTCCTGCATCAGGACTGGTAGTATTTTTAAAGTCAGCTAGGGAAAGGACCACTTCATTTCCCTTCATTTAAAAAAGTCTGTGTTTATTATTCCAGCTGAATTTTTGAAAACATGTATTTATTTCCAAAAAGAAGTCCTATTGAGATATTGGTTGGATGGCATTATATGTTTGGATTAATTTGGGGGGAGGAACGGATTTGTTTGTAATAGTAAGTCATCCATGAACACAGTTACTTTAATTGTCCAAACTATTTTTATTTTTCTTAGAGTTTTGTAGATTTTTAAAAAGTGTCTTAAACTTAAAATTTATTTCAAAAGCCAAAACCGGTTTGGCTCAGTGGACAGAGCGTCGGCCTGCGGACTCAAGGGTCCCGGGTTCGATTCCGGTCAAGGGCATGTACCTTGGTTGCGGGCACATCCCCAGTAGGGGGTGTGCAAGAGGCAGCTGATCGATGTTTCTCTCTCATCGATGTTTCTAGCTCTCTATCCCTCTCTCTTCCTCTCTGTAAAAAATCAATAAAATATATATTTAAAAAAAATTTTATTTCAAAAAATTTCAGAGTTTTTGATAATTCTGTGAAATAATTTCCCCCATGATATTTTGTAAAGGATTATAATTAGCATATGGGAAAGCCATTGTTGTTTCATATTTATTTTTAAATAAAATTGGAACTATGATCTCATTTATGTATTTAATAATTTTTAGTAGCTTCTCTTTGTTTTAAACCAAATAGTTATATATCCTTCTATAATTTACATATCATTTGTTTCTAACTTGTTGCACTGATCAAAAATTCCAAGACAATACTGAATAATAGTGGTTATTTTAGGTATTTTCTTACTCCTATTTTTTAGGAGAGAAAGTCTTAATTGATGTTTATGAGCGATTCTTCTAATTCTAGTGTAGTAGGATTTTTAACCTGGCATGTAGTTGAACTTTATTAAAGTATTTTCTTTTTATTCTTCAAGATCTTGACAGGGTTTTTCTCTTTTGATCTATTACCATGGTGAATTAGATGGGTGAGTTAATCATATTGAACTATCCTTGCATATCTAAAAATAATGCTAACTGAACACACTGTGAGATTCTTTGAATATGATTTTATTTATCTTGATATAATTTTAAAATGACTTTTGAATCCATATCTAATATTTTAACTTGCCTTTAAATTTTCTTTTGGGGGGGGCCTTGCTAGATTTTTAATGGTATCAGAGTTATACTAATTTCACAAAATTAGAGAGTCACCTTCTTCTTGTACATTTTGGAACAATTTCAAGAGTATAGGAATGAGTCTCCCCTCCCCCGCTCCTTTTTTAATGAATCCCTTTCTTAAAAGTACTCACTGCCTGGTCCTAAAACATGTTGGGGAAAACTTAAATTTTTTTTTTTTTTTTTTTTTTTACTATTTGCATGGTGACATGTGTCTTAAATCAGTGTTAGCTTTTCATAATTTTTAACACATTTTTACATTTAATCAAGATTTTTAAATTAACTGACATAACATCTAAAGTATCTTGTATCATTTAAAATACTTCAGAAGCTGTAAGTTTAAAACAATTTTGAAATTTCAATTTCAATTTATAAGATTTCTTAGATATGAACAAAACCAGAGCAGAGATGTCAGTTCTGTCTGCCACCAACAGATATGGCGATAGCAGTCACTATATTTATTTATTTTTAAATTTATCTTTATTGTTGAAAGTATTACAATTGTCCCTTTTGTTTATTTGTTTTTCCCCATTGACCCCCTTCATCCCACACCAGCCCCTCTCAGGCCTTCACCACTCTATTGTCTGTGTCCATGGGCTATGCATATCTATATATATATAAGCCTAAGCGATGGTTCTACCATTCTATCTGTAGCTATGATGCGCACTGACCAACAGGGGGCAGATGCTCAATGCACAGGCATGGAAACATGGAACAGACTGATGAATTTCAGAGGGAAGTGGGTAGGGCGGAAAGAGATTAACCAAAGATCTTATATGCATACTAGAGACCTGGTGCATGGATTTGTGCACCAGTGGGGTCCCTCAGCCTGGCCTGCAGGGACCAGGCCAAAATCGGCAGTCCGACATCCCCTGAGGGGTCCTGGATTGTGAGAGGGCACAGGCCAGGCCAAGGGATCCCACCGGTGCACGGGGTCTCTAGTATGCATATAAGTTTCTTGGTTAATCATTCCCCACCCCTACCTTCCCTCTCAAATCCATCACTCTGTTCCTTGCTTCTATGTCTCTGGATCTATTTTGTTCATTAATTTTTTTTGTTCATTCGATTTCACATCTGAGTGAAATAATGTGATTCTTATCTTTCTCTGACTGGCTTATTTTGCTTAGCACAATACTCTCCAGGTCCATGCATGTTGTTGCAAATGGTAAGAGTTCTTTCTTTTTTACAGCTGCATAGTATTCCAGTGTGTAAATGTACTACAGCTTTTTTATCCACTCATCTGCTAATGGGCACTTGGGCTGTTTCCAAATCTTAGCTATAGTAAATTGTGCTGCTATGAACATAGGGGTGCATATATTCTTTCTGATTGGTGTTTCTTGTTTCTTATGATATACTAGTAGCCCGTTTGCACGAAGATTCGTGCAATAGACCTTCATTCACCTGGCTGCCTGCACCAGTTTTCTGCCGGCACCGGGGACCCAGGCCTTGGCTGTGGCCACCGCCTTCTGCCTTCTTTCAGGGTCGGGGCTTGGCCCCAGGCGGTGGCCTTGGGCTCGGCCGCACCCAACATCCCTGCTAAGGATTGCAGGAGACGACCCCCAGTGGTTTCCTGCGATCCGTGTAGGCTCCCCGCTGATGCCCAAGGCCGGGAAAGCCTCCGCCCGAGGCTTTCCCGGCCTTGGGCTCAGCCGCACCCAGCGTCTCTGCTATGGATCGTAGGAGCTGACCCCCTGGTCGTTGCCTGCAATCTGTGCAGGCTCCCTGCTGGTGCCCAAGGCCGGGAAAGCCTCTGCCCGAGGCTTTCCCGGCCTTGGGCTCCGCCACACCCCAACGTCCCTGCAACGGTTTCCTGGTGGGCGTGGTTGGTGGGTGTGGCTTGGCGTAGTGAAGGTGCGGTCAATTTGCATATTTGTCTATTATAAGGTAAGATTCCTAGAAGTGGGCTCACTGGGTCAAATGGGGTAAAGGCACTCTCTTTAATAAATGGTGTTGGGAAAATTGGACAGTTACATGCAAAAAAATGAAACTAGACCACCAACTTAAACCATACACAGGAATAAACTAAAAATGAATAAAAGACTTAATTGTAAGTCGTGAAACCATAAATCTTAGAAGAAGATTTTAGGCAGCAAAATCTCAGTCATCTTTCATAGCAATATGTTTACCGATACATCTCTTAGGGCAAAAGAAGCTAAGGAGAAAATAGCAATCACTTTATATTGTTACCTTAGTTATAGAAGCAAATGGACTTTTACAGACTTTCAGAACCGGATCTGTTCAGAGCAAGACCTTTTTCCCATTCCTAACATTATATTATTCTTCCCTTTCCTCTCTCCTTCCCTCATTTCCTTCTTTCTCATGTTATTACCCCCATATATCTCTTTCTCCCTTTCTCCCTTCCTCCCTTTTTCCATAGTTTCTTTCCTTCTTTGTTTTGACTAGCCTTGGAATGTGTTGGTGTTTTCAAGGAATCAGAGCTCAGATTTATTTTTTGACTATCATTTATATCTGTGTTAATTCCATATTTTAAAATTTCACATCTTTTTTCAATTTTTTAAAAGTTAAGTGCTTAGTTTATTTATTTTCAGTATTGTTTAATCATGAAAAAATTTAACTCCATAAATTTCCCATTGATAAACAACTTGAGTGTATTCCATTAATTTTGATATTATCTATTTTTTGTTGTGTGTAACTTCTAAATAATGTCACTGCAGTTTTAATATTTTCTTGTACATAATTTGGTAGGACAGTGTTTTACATTTCATGAAGGGGAGATTTCATTATCTAACTCCCCAAAGTTGTGAAGTTGTATAGGGGTGCAAAATTCTCATAATGTGAAATATTTCCTGATGAATTAACCACCTATGAAATCAATCTCATCTGAAAGGTCCCTTTGGTGGTAAAACCAGGGTCTTTTTTTTTTTTTTAATTTTATTGATTTCAGAGAAGAAGGGAGAGGGAGAAAGAGATAGAAACATCAATGATGAGAGAGAATCATTGATCGGCTGCCTCCTACACCCCCCACAGGGGATCAAGCCCGCAACCCAGGCATGTGCCCTGAGAATTGAACTATGACCTCCTGGTTCATAGGTTGATGCTCAATCACTGAGCCATGCCGGCCGAGCATAAAATCAGGGTCTTTACCTGCCCATCTGGTCTCTTTGTCCAGTTACCTCCAGCTGACTGTTGGATGTTTTCCTGACAAAACAAAACAAACACATTATATTTGATTTAAAAAAGAGTCTGTACAGTTTCGTAAGGTTGAAGGTGATGGCCCTAACCGGTTTGGCTCAGTGGATAGAGAGTCGGCCTGTGGACTCAAGGGTCTCAGGTTCGATTCTGGTCAAGGGCATGTACCTTGGTTGCAGGCACATCCCCAGTAGGGGGTGTCCAGGAGGCAGCTAATCGATGTTTTTCGATGTTTCTAACTCTCTATGCCTCTCCCTTCCTCTCTGTAAAAAAAATCAATAAAATATATTTAAAAAAGAAAGTTGAAGGTGATGTTGAAAAACTGCTGGAATCACCAAATTTCTTTGACAAATAAGGATCTGGCATAATGCAAATGAAAAAAAAGGAAAAATCTACAAGATGATACCATGATGGCTTCTGAGGAGAAATATCTAGATAGGAAACTGAGAAAAGCTTTAATTTTTTTTCAGAAAATTACTCTATTATATCATGAGATCCCAACTTTTGTCTGAATATGCCAGAATCAACATTTTTGTTCTTTAATTTTATTAACTATGCAATAAGTAAATATATCTTAATAATATTGTTTCATTTTTCAAGATAAAGTTCCACTCCAACTTTTCTTCAGTGGTCATTGTAAAATTTTGAACTTTCTTTTAAGGAGGTTTACTTTACATAGATTATTCTCAGAATCAATTATCCTCAGTTAATGTCAGCTACTAATATATAATTGTATTGAACTGTTGCATTTTATTGTTATGTGTTCTATGTTTGTAAATTTTCCATAATTACTGGGAAAATGTACTTTCTCTTTACCCCACTTAAAAAGTTAAAGTGCTAAATTTATGATTTAGATCCTTTATATCTTTATTTTTTGGCTTATTTATGTACCCAAAACGATAATGGTATTTGATGTTTTATAAAATTACAGTGTTTGGGGCAGTTTTTCCAACTGTTTTTACTTTATATATTTAAATGGAATATTATAAAGAAAATAAACATAAAAAAGTTATATATCTTATTTTAAATTTTAGTAGCTAGCATTAAATGCTTCACATGCATTTTGTATTTCTGAGAAGCTATAGGAATTGATAAGTGTTTGCTGAATATTGTACTATGTCTTCATTTTGAATTATATCCCTTATTACTATAAAATGTCCCTTTTTGTCTTTAGTGTTTTTGCCTAGATTTCTTTTTCATCTAATATTCATTTTACATTTATACCATGTCTTCTCTAATTCTTTTGTTTGTTAAGTGTGTTATATCACTTTTATCTATATTTATGTTTGTGAAAAACATGTAGCTTTTAGCTTAACATTAGATTGTGTGGCCTAATTTAAGATTCTTTGCCTTTATCATGGGCATTTATCCCATTTACTTTTGTCATTATAATAAATATTACCCTGTCATCTTAACTCATGTTTTTTATTTTTTATCTGTTTTTTTTTTTTCTATCTCCTTTATTTTCTATCTTATGCTATGTGGGTTATATTGACTTTGCTTTTATATTTGTCTGTGTTTTAGGGGCTAATACTGGTATATCATGTAAATTTTAGTAGTGGTTATTGTTAGGGTTTTAGTACCAGATATTTGTACATTGCTACTTTTACATTCACTTTCAGTTTTAAAATTAGACTTACAACAATTATTTAGACTAAGTATTCTTTCTAATTTTAGTATTTATTGCTCGTTTCTTTATGATTGTTCTATTTCTGAGGATTTTATTTTGAGTGAAGAAAATAGTAAGGTAACTTTTTAAAACAAAAGTACATTTTCTGAGTTCTTGTTATGTGAGAATGTTACTGCATTGCATTTACATATAAACTACTGCTTTGTATAAAATTGTTAACATTTTAAATTTTTATAAAGGGGTAAGACTTTAGCTCATCGCTGTTTTCTTCTATATTTTTAGATTTTGTTTTATTTTTTTCTCTTCTTCAGTTGTACTTTTTAAAAATCACATCCTTGTTCCTCATCCTCCATCTCCCATGATTGTTATATTTTCTCTCTTTAACTTAATATCATTGTCCTTTTATTTTAAATTCTGGGAGGTATCCTTAAATTAGCTGTTCACATCACATACTGTCATTTATTCGCTTTAATGTTGACTTTAATTCTGCTACTTCATTTTAAGTTTTCTGTCACTCATCTTCCCTTTTGCTTCTTTTGCCTATTTAACTCTATCTTTAAAAAATTATTTTTTTTTATTGATTTCAGAGAGGAAGGGAGGAGAGATAGAAACATCAATGATGAGAGAGAATTATTGATCAGCTGCCTTCTGCATCCCCACACTGGGGTTTGAGTCTATAACCTGACGGGGAATCAAACTATGACCTCCTGATTCATAGGTGGACGCTCAACCACTGAGCTTTGCTGGCGGGCTACCTCTATTTTTTCTTATTACACTTTTGTCATTATTTATGTAACCTATTATTTTTTGTCCTTCTTTTGAGAATCCCAACCAGGTTTTGAAAAATTTATTCTGCATTTTGAAGTAGCTAACCTTCAGAGGCAGGTTTTTCCCTAGATTCTTCCTGTTCCCAGGCTTCTTATTGTTTTGGTCTGCCTTTTTCTCAGATAAATTCAGTTATCACTTTTACTTTGTGATAAAGACGAGTGAAATTATTGTTGACATCTATACCTTCAGAAAAAAGTACCATTTTACCCTTCTATTAATGAAGAGAAAAAAAATTTTCTTCCTCTTTATGTGGATCTTTAGCCATGCTGTTTTAAAATCAATACAATAATTTTCTCTAGAAAAACACACACACTTTGCCTTTAGGTTATCTCCTACCTATCCTGTAGAGATAATGTCTGAGAATGCTTTTCATTATATTTTGTTTCAGACTCTTGTTTTTTGTTTTTTTTTAAATAAAGTTTATATTTTAAAATAGTTTTTCATTTACAAAAAATTGAAAGATAGTATAGAGAATTTCCATATACTTTTCACTCAGTTTCCTTTATTATTAATACTTTACAAAAGTATAATACATTTATCACAATTAGCTACCAATACTGATACATTATTATTAAGTAAATGCCATACTTTATTCACATTACCTTAATTTTTGCTTAATATCCTTTTTCTGTTCCAGGATATCCTCAAGGATACCACCTTACATTTAATAATCATGCTACCTTAGACTCCTCTTGGCTTTGACAATTTGTCAGACTTTCCTTGTTTTTGATGAGCACTGGTTGGATATTTTGTAGATTATCCCTCAGTTGGTATTTATCTGATTATTTTCTATTGCTTACACTGCAATTATGGGGTTTTGAGAGGAAAACCATAGGTAAAAAGTGCAATTTTCATACTATCAGCATGACTTATCATTGTTGGTTGTGGCCTTTTATGAACAAAACTAATTATACTAAATGTACCATTTTATAATTTGACTTTTCCACTCAACAATGTATAATGAGCTTCCCCCATGTCATTAACTATTCTTGAATGTCATGATTTTAATTACCTGCTGAATATTAACCTTTTGGACATTTACATTTTAATGATATTTAGTATTATAAAAAATTATAATAAATACTCCTAAACAGAAGTCATTATGTACATATCTGATTTTTTTATTCAGAATATTTTGTGGTAGTAAATTACTAGGTCCTAGGGAAATGATAAACTGTCAAATTTCCTTCCACAAAAGACAGCATTAACATAGCTCCTGACCAAGATTGTATATGTGCTATTTTCTTTACATCTTTAGCAATACTAGGTATTGGAATAATTTTTAAAAATCATCGCCCTAGCCACTTTGGCTCAGTGGTTAGAGCATTGACTCGTGGACTGAAGGGTCTTGGGTTCAATTCCTGGTCAAGGGCACATACCTCTGTTGCAGGCTCTATCCCTGGCCCCAGTCGGGGCATGTGCCAGAGGCAACCAATCGATGTGTCTCACATGGATGTTTTTCTCTCTCTGTCTCTCCCTTTCCCTTCCCCTCTCTCTAGAAAAATCAATGGAAAAAATATCCTCTGGTGAGGATTAACAAAAAGAAAATAATAAAAAATAAATAAATAAATAATCAATCAATTAATTAAAATGACAGCTTGCTATTGTTTTACATTGGATTTTTAAAAATTACGTATTTATTTATTTATTATTTATTTTGCATTGGATTTCTCTTATTACAGTGTGTTTGAATAATCTTTTTATAAGTTCATTGCTCATTCATATTTTTCATTTCTATATTGCCTATGAATGTCCTTGCCCATTTTTGTTTATTATCTTAATATAACATTTTAATTTCACAATAAACCCATACTCAATAAGGAAAATATTTAAAAACAATGAGAAAAATTACCCATGACTTCATAACTAGTTCTGATGTTATTGCTATCATTTTCATTTTGATGTGTCTATTTACACACCATAAATAAATATTTTACATTGTATATATGGTTAATTAGAAAAATGAACTCCTTGTTTGAAGCCTGCTTATTAATCACTTAATTTTATATCATTAATATTCCTCCGCCAACACACAACAGTCCTTTTCTACTTAAACGGAAAGACCTCTTGAGAATAAGTGTCTATGCATCTATGCCTCTTTTCTGTGGCCTTTCTTCATCAGGGAGTCTGACTCCACTCAACAAGTTGATAAGGACCCGAATTTGGACCATCTCCTAGTTCCCTGGCACCATTCTCTGTGCCACAAGGATTTCTACAGGCTTAGTGTTCACCCATTCTCTGGAACTGTGAGCCACTATCTTCCCTTGAGCTGCTGCTGCTGCCTCTCTCTGAGCCTTGGGGGCAGGGCATAAGGAAGGACAGCTACTCTGTGCTTTATCGCTGCATTCCAATCATATATACAGGCTTGTCTCTGAACTTTCCCATTGGACAACTGAGATGCCGCTGTCATGTTTTACAAAACTTGTCTAAAGAACTTGAGATAAAGTAAGAGAAATTGAGCATAGAGAATGTTAAAACAAATGACTGGATTGTTCTCTGAGACCACAGGTCCACGTGCCAGGGCCACTTCCTAGACTGGGTAATTTGGGGGAGGTCCACTTCATTCGCCTCTATTCTCCAATGGCTTCCTCTACCTCCTTTCTCTTTCATAGAGACTCAGGTTCCCTCCCTAAGTAAGTACGCCTCTGTCATCTCCATATTGGTTTCCTGCCATGATGATTGACAGTTTCAGCGGCCACTCCTCTCAGAAATAAAAGTAATGCTAGTGCCTTACCCATAGGTGGGGCTTATTTTTGAACACCCTGTCTTCTAGCAGATTGTAATGATCAATACATTTTCTGAAGTCCAATTTTTCAGCATAAAATTGAAATCCTCCTATAGGCTAGCGTAAATTCAAAAAGACAAAGCTAATCATTGCAGTACTATTTGTAACTGCAAACAGTTGTCCATCAACAGGATGAATAAACTATGATACTGCTATATCATGGAGCATTATGCAGCTATAAGAAGAATAATTCTAAATAATGCTAAATTATTTCCAGGATATGTTTAGTGACAAAAAAGTGTGCACAATATACTTACATTTACCTAAAAAGAGGGAGTATGTATATATTTGTTTATATTAAAAATGCAATCATAAACCATGAAATAAAATGGTTGCCTACAAGGGGAGAGAAGGAAGAGAGTAGAAGAAAAATTATAGAAGCTAGACCTACCTATATATACCCCATCTGTAGATTAAACTTTGGAAACATGTAAATATTTAGACAATTAAAAAACTAAATAAAAATGCAGTCCCTAAAAATCAAATTCAAAATGAAAACAAATGAATCTAAATGTGTAGTGAGTTGATGACTTAACCAATCATAGAAAACCTATTTCAAGTGACTTTAAAGCAAAGGAATGTGATTGGACATTCCTTGTGAGATACTCTAAGAACTAAAACGCCTACAAAACATTTCTAGTTTTGTCCAGCCTAGAAATAATGACCAACCTATAGTCACCAGCTGGTGTTCACTTTATGGTATCTTAATGCCATTTCTCAGTAAAAAACAAACACAGGGATCTTTGGTGAAATGCTGGGTAGTAGGTCTGGTACAGGAAGCAGTCAAGATGTCCAAGCATCTTCTCATAACAGAAAGCAAGGATGCATTCAAAGACTCAAGAACCAACTGGAAGAGGCTCTGCTGACCAAAACAGGAGCTATTTGAAGATATAAGAAGAGGAACAATGGTAATGGGATGAAACATATTAAATATATTAACATTCATGAGTTTATAATGACACTAAAACGAATACCTCATGATCTTTAGGAGATATTAGAGAACCAACTCATGATTTAAAAAACTTATAAATAAAAGGAAAGAAAGAAACATTTAGCCAGCTTTTTTTTTTTTTTTTTTTTGGTACAAATATATCTTAGGGCAACCAAAGAGTTGCACAGGGAAGATTTCATAGAAGTATCCAGCTGATAAATAAGGAAGGAATGACAGTCACCACTTTACAACCCCAGTGAAATGGATCTAGGCAAAAATCATCATTTGCTACTAAAATCACAAAAAGAAAGACAAGCAGACATGTGCCTTATGGTGGAAGTGTACCTAGTACCAACTATGAAATATTTTTGCCCCCAAATAAGTCCTAATCTAGATCTACCTACCAACACATAGAAAATACTGGGTACAGAAGCACCTGCTAAATGACATTGATGACAAATGATCTAATTTCTCTAGCTAATAAATTGCAAGAAAAACAAAACAGGAAGAGTGTGAGAGGAGGGAGATACCTAAAAATTTAAGGGAGATTGCAAACAAATGCAAAGTATGGATGTTTGGATCCTGACTTATACAAACCAAATGTCAAAAAGTATTTATGAGACAACTGGGGAAATTTGGACATCAATTGAGTATTTGATGACATCATGGAATTAATATTAATTTGTGTGATGGTGGTGTTGTGGTTACATTTAAGAGACCAGTACTTATATTATAGAGATCCATACTGACATGTTTCAGATGAAATGGTGTGATGTTTGAGACTTGCGCCAAAATAATCTAGTTTGTGGGGTGATGAAATGAGATGGCAAAGATGAAATAAGAATGGTGTTGGACTGGTGAGTTTTGTAACTGAGTAATGGGCACATGCAGGCTCACTGCATTTTTCTCTCTACTTTTGCATAGGTTTGGAATTTTTCAAAAAGGTTAAATGAAAGAAGAAGGAGAAGGAGTAGGAGGATGAGGTGGAGGAGAATCCTCCCTATAGGGTTTCACCTATACATTTAGCTGTGTTCCTTTTAGGTTCCTCCAGAAGCTTGTGGTAAAGAAGGATGTGCTCAGGTCCTGTGTAGGGAACTCTGGGCCTCTATTCCCCGCTCCTTTGGGGGAACCTTCATGAATGAGAACATGCACTCACCTCCCAAGATGTAAGAACAATACAGTCTAAGTCTACTTAGAAAAGAAACATTTTCATATAATCATCAAAGATGCAATTTTAGGCACAACAAAGACAGCCTTTTACATGATTCTGTGGAGCTGCAATTTTCAGAGTGGTTCAGGCAACCTCATGGCCCCTGAAACCATTTCAGGTATCCACACAGTCCAAACAATTTTCATAATAATGCTGAGATGTTTTTGCCTTTTCCACTCTCATTCTTTCACCAATGTGCCAAGGACTTTTCTAGAAGTTGCATGACTCCAGATAACTTTATCCCTCTGGTAACTAACGGAGTGTGTGTTTGTGTGCTATTTTTATGTGCATAAATTCCATGTTTAAAATTCCTTCAAATACACTATCAATAGATACACCCCACATAAACCAAACTCTTTGTAGTTACTATTTATCCTGAGTGTCAATGGGTCTTGAGATAAAAGAAAAATGAGAACCTCTGGTGCACAGGGCAGTGTAGTCATTTGAAACCACACTGATAGGTACATCTGTTTCACAATAATGTCACTCATTTTCTATGTAGAAATAAAAATTGTATTTGGTCTTTCTAGACAAAGGAGTGTTGGGCCAAAAAAATTAAGTTCCTTCTTCTTACAAAACACACACACACACACACACACACACACACACACACACACCCCTAAAAAAAGATAGTTTGCTTCCCAGAATCCACCCTCCTCCTACCCTGAGATTTCAAAGTCACGGGATCAATTCTTAGTCAAAGTTCAAGGCCGAACACTTGGGTTTTCTTTCTCCCCTGGTGGTCTCTGCAAGAAATCTTTTTTTTTTTTTTTTTTGCCAAGCACATAGCCCAGAGGGAGTCTGGGCCAACTTAACATAACAGAAGCTCTACCTGCCACTTCAAAAGCGTATGCTAGGTGCCATGCCTTTTCTTCTTACATCTGTAAAATGAAGCCAATGGTTCTTACCTTGTTGAAAAGATAAAATGATACAACAGGCATATAATAATTGAGTTCTGCCTACAAGGCCAAGAAGGAATGGCAGGTTCACTCCATTAAAAATCACTGGAGCCCGTAAACATCTCAACACATTTCATTACTTTCCCTTCAGTTGAGGTCATTCAAAGAATATTTCTGTTGGGTTTCCAGGAGGTCCTTCCTTTTTGCTCTCTTGTTCTTACTTAGCAGCCCCTCTCCCAGCTCCAATATCTAGGTTTTTTTCCATCCCTCCGTCTTCACCTCAAATTCACCCTCTATTCTTAACATCTTCAAGGTTTTGAACATTGATCCTGCCTTTCCTGCTGGGACAAGGGCAGGTCCTTGCAGTGTGAGTAGGGTAAGCAACAAGGAGTTGAAGGACACAAAAAATAACCACATGTGCAAAGCATGGAGCCCAAGGTAGTTGCTACTGAGTGGGGGCATCTTACTAACTGCATCATTTCAAGAGTCCTTCTTACTCTAATAATCTTTGCTCCAATTCATTGATCAACAATTTTGCTTGTATTACCTCTACCCCAGTCCCCATGTCATCACACTTCTCTTTAGCTTACATTGAGCAACCATCATGCTATCATTATAATCACTTCCTTACATATATTCCTAACTCCCTTTTCCCTCTTCTTCCATTGAACTGATATAGCAAATCCTGCCCTGGGCTAAACCCAGTGCTTAGCTTGTTCTCTGAAGAACTGGATGTAATTGGATCAATCGCAACCATGCTTACTGGTCTGACTGGTCTGATTAACTTATGACCACACATTTCCAGTGGACCTTCAGTACCTCCCAGCAAGGCCATTATATTTTTCTAGTCAATCCACTCTTCTCTGAGTTGACTTTTCTTATTTTAAAATCTGTTCTCAGACATCTATAAACTTGAAAAACCATACATTTAATGTCTAAATCTAGATATCCTTGGGAGTGAAAGGGGCTGCTGTTAATAGATTTGGGGGACAACAGGCTAAACCAGCATTGTTTCAGGCAAATCATATCACAGGGTTGGCAAACTGCGGCTCTGTTGACTAATGAGT
The DNA here is from genome assembly GCF_951640355.1 of Cnephaeus nilssonii. Lineage (NCBI taxonomy): Eukaryota > Metazoa > Chordata > Mammalia > Chiroptera > Vespertilionidae > Cnephaeus > Cnephaeus nilssonii. The sequence continues at coordinate 25,770,462 of NC_137091.1, read as the reverse complement.
TTGCCGACCACCGCCCTATCTGATACCTTACCTTTCTCCTCACTTTCACCTGATGATTTCATGGCTTATTTCACAGAGAATATAGAAATAATAGAAGAGATTTCCAAATCTGCCAACGACTTCATCTGCAGCCTTGTACTTGGCCTTCCTTGTTCTTCCAGTGGATGGTGTATTAGTTTTCTGTGCCATAATAGTTCACTATAAACGTGTTGGCTTAAAAATAACAAAAATGTATTCTCTCACAGTTCTGGAGGCTAGAAGTCTGAAATCAAGGTGTTGGCAGGGCCACACTCCCTCCAATGGCTGTGGGAAAGATTCTTCCTTCCTAGTTCCCGGCCGTGGCTGACAATCCTTGGCATTACTTGGCTTGTAGACACATTGCTCCAATCTCTGTTTCCATCTTCACATGAAATTCTCCCTTTGTGTGTCTGCCTCTATTTTCTCTCCTTATGAGGACATCAGTTACTGTATTAGGGCCAGCCTTAATACTATATGATCTCATTTTAACACGAATCACATCTGCAAATAAAGTCACATTCTGGTTTCACGTGGACATGGATTTTAAGGATACACCATTCAACCCAGTATAGGTAGACTCTGTGCTCCTAACTCCACTTTGGCCTTCTTTGTCCCCTCCCCCTCCGGAGAGAGAACTGTTTCTGCAGTTCTTTCTCCTCTGTGCTCCATGGCCATTTCCTCCTCTTTATTGTGTTATTCTTATAATTCTATAGCCATGCTGTCATATCATCTATTTAAAAAAAACCCTTCCTGCATCCAACGCCCCCTCCACCTACTGACCCATTTCTCTGCTCTTTATAGCAAAAGGCCTGGAATGAGTCACCTGCACTCGCCATCTGCACTTCCTCTCTGCCCAAACTCCCTACAACTCTCTTCAGTCAAGCTTCCAACTTTACTGCTCCACTGAAACTGGTCCTGTCAAAGATCTCCACCTTGCCAAATCCCGTGGGCAATCAGTCTTTTTTTTTTTTACCCAACCCTCCACTGGTATTTTTCAGTCCTCTGTCTCTCACTTGGATTTGGGACACAACACTCTCTTGTTTTCCTCCAATTTCAATCACCTCTTCTCAGACTCCTCTGCTGTCTCCTCACTCTCTTCCTGATCTTTAAATGCTCAACTGTCTTAGGGCTCCATTCTAGGTCCTCTTCTTTTTTTTTAGGTCTGTGCCCACTCCATCGGTGATCATAACTGGTCCCTTTTCTTACTATTAATGTGCTAATCCTTCCCAGTATGTCCAGTTTGAGTTCCTGATTTGCATGTTGAATACCCCCTCATCTTTACTTGAATGTCTAACACACATCTAAAAATTAGCATGTCCTAAAACTGTATTATTGATTTGCCCACACCCAGACCTAATACCACCTGCCAAATATGCTGCTCCCCTCAGCCCCATTTTCCCACCTCAGTAGATGGCAACTCCATTCATGCAGACATTCAGACCAAAATTTTAGGATTCTTCTAGTTTCCTCATATCCTACATACCCTCCCTTATGCCCCCAATCTAACCACTCCTCTTGGTCTTGACACCTTCTTCCTTAGTCCACAACACTAGGGTCTTACACCTGGATTCTGTTATGGTGTTCAGTATTCCTCTTGTCCGTCTTCATTCCATTCTCTACCCAGGAGCCAAGTGATCCAATCATCTTATTCCCTTGTTCAGTGTTATTCCAATGACCACTCACATCACTAAAGTCCCAATTCTTTGCCCTCTCATATCACTACAAGTCCCTACAAATACCTGGCCTTGCCATAGCTTTCGATTTACCTTTTCCCATGCTCTCTCATGCTCAGCTTCAACCCCACCTGTTTAATTGCTGGACCTTGAACATACCAGGCTCCTTCAGCCTCAGGGCTTTCCCCTTGCTATTTTCCTGACATTCTCTGCCTTCTGATTTAATTTGTGCTCTCCATCACTTGGTTTAGGTTTCAGCACAAATATCACCAACTTGGTGACATCTTGGCTAAACACCTTATCTAAATCAGTACCTGGCCCAGGCATAGGTACTGTGTCTTTTTACTTAGTTGACTTTTTGTTCTTATCAATAACTAAAATAATTCTCTCTCTCTCTCTCTCTCTTTCCATATGTATATTTCCTTGTTGTGTTCTCTGTCTCCTCCACTGTACTATGAGCTCCATGAAGGCAGGGCATTCTTTGTTTTGTTCAATGATAATAATACCTAGCATTTTATAGACACTGAATAAGTAAAACTTTACTTCTATTACTTTTATAAAATAAAGTAAATTAGTAATAAAAGTTTCTATGTGGCTTGAGAACAATATTCATTTTGAAGGTTTTATTTGATTTAATGCATTTCAATATTAATCTTAACTATTCAAGGTTATTAGTGACACATATCAAGTTTGAAACTGGTAATAGTAGCTGTTATAGTAATTAAAGCAGATGCCATTATTCAGCTGTTATTAGTGGCAGTAGTTGCCTTGCATGGATTATCCTATCTAATTCTCAAAATGATGCTATGGGCTATCTATCATCTCAATTTACAGATGTGGTGTGATGGTTTTAAAATATGTTCACAATCGCCTGGCTGGTGTGGCTCAGTGGTTGAATGTCGACCTATGACCCAGGAGGTCATGGTTTGATTCCAGGTCAGGGCACATGCCCAGGTTATGGGCTCGATCCCCAGTGGGGGGCATGTAGGAAGCAGTTGATCAATGATTCTCTCTCATCATTGATGTGTCTATCTCTCTCTCCCTCTCCCTTCCTTTCTGAAATAAATAAAAATATATTAAAAAAATAAAATATGTCCACAATTTCTTTGACAGCCTTTCCTTTAAAAGGCGGGAACTAATTTACCTCCCCTTGAGTGTGGTGTAGGCTTAGAGGCTCAGTTCTAAAGAATAGAATACAGTAGAAGTGACAGTGGTTGGCTTCCAAACTTAGATGGTCAAAGGCATTGTGACTTCCTCCTTGCTCTCTCTCTCCTGGTTCACCCAACGGAGTTTTCGTTTTCTCTTTTTTAAAGTGAGGGATGTGGATCAGCTGACATCTCCAGTCATTCAGTCTGACATGCTGCAGATCACCTCTGTATCAAATAGCCTTCTTAGTATTGACTAAGACATCAGATTAATTACAGAGCTGAAGCTTTGACCGTTTTGCTTTATTTAGGGGGACCAGATGATAATGACAAGAGAACACTCAAGTAACCCTGTAAAGGTTCACATGGCTAGGAGCTGAAGCCTCCTGCTAACAGCCATGTGTGGGCACTATCTTGGAGGTAGATCCTCTAGTCTCAGTTAACTCTTCAAATAACTGCAGTCCTAGCCAACATTTTGCCTAAAATCCCATAAAAAACTGTAATCTAGAACCACTCAGTTAAGCTGCTCCTGATTCCCTAACCCACAGAAACTGTGAGATAAGAAATACCTTTTGTTTTAAGTCACAAAGTTTTACAGATAGCTTATTGTGCAGCAAAAAGAAAAAAAAATTGGAAATGAAAAGATAGGTTAAGCCAAGAACCCCATAGCATATAGCACTGATAATGCAAAAATTGGCTCAGGCAATCTGACTCTAGAGCCCATATATTCAACCACCACATTATACAGGAGGTCAAGATGATGTCTCAAGTAATACTAGAAGGAGAATATTGTCACATTCTAATGCCACCGTCAGGGCAGAGGATACCTTGGATATTAAGCTAGCACCATTGCAAGGTTATGTTCTAGGCAGCCACTGCCTTTGCTTCTAAGTTTCCTATCTGCCCCAGGCTTGATCCAGCATAGAGTGGACACTTATCTTACCAGTATCCCTTCACCCATTCCTTTGGGCTTGTGCTCATCCCCACTTGCAATGATGTAATTCTGGTAAAGCTGCCAGTCATTGTGCTCTTCCTGTCCTATAGGTGGGAGTATGACAAGTTAGATAATCATAGAGTACTATCAGTGACTGACTACAGTAATTGGTTCAAAACCAGTGCACATGAGGTACATCAGCCAAGAAGAGCCCTTCTCTGGGAGTTAGAAATACTGTATGAGGTCTCTAAGCCAGATGATGTGAGATGCATGGAGGAAGCTGGTCTTCAACAGGAAAGATGTCAGCATGCAGAAAAAGGCAGAGAGTGAGAGAGGCCACTTTATATCCTTTGAGAACTTGAATACAGCCAACCCTGAGAGCAATTCCATCCTTCCTCATCTCTGCGAGTCAATAAATTCTCTCTTTGCTTTAAATTAGTTTGAGTTGAGTTTCTATTGCTTGCCCTTGTATTATGAGTGTACGAAGAGTCTATTCTAGTTTGTGGAACGTTTGTAGGAACCTTCCATTCTCCATGAGCAACAGTGGTCCTATGTCATCAGAAGAACCTGGAGAACAGTCCACTGATTGGGCTGACCTTCCCACAGAGGGTGAAGACCCCTCCCTTCATCCTTCAGGAAGCATCTGGCTTTTTCTGGAAGCCAGTAATGGTCTGAGGGGAAGCAAAATAAAACAGTGTTATGATGGATGGGTAGCTCAGTCATTTCATTGAAAACCTTAGTCATTTCTCTATCCTTTCTTTCCTTAGTTGCTCACCCCTTCCCCCAGTTCTTAGCATACACACAGACATCCTGTTAGTCACTGAGTCCTGTTGATTTGGATCAAACGCTTTATGGAAGTGGGTGGAGTAACTATAATGAAAGTTGGTGGCCAGCAGACTCTTCCTCTGGACATCTTGACAATCCAGTTTTTCTTCTTCGTTTCTACGGCCACCACCGTGGACCATTGCAATTGGTCTCCTCGCCTCTAGCCTCACCCTCTGTAGTCCATTTCTCATATTTCTTCTAGAATTTGTTTTCTAATGCACAATTTTGATGGCCACATGCTTTTGATAAAGTAAAAAGTCTTCAGTTTTCCACTGCTGACACACTAAAAATTTCTTAACTTGGTGTTTACAACTCTTCATGAACTGACCCGCATTTGCTATACCGTGATCGGTGACATCCACAAATCAACTTTCCAATCTTCTCACACCCTCCCATGGCAGCACGCTTACCATCTACCCTTATCTCTTCCCTCAAATTAAAACACTCCTTTTCTATGAGTCTTCAAGATCCATTTCAATCCATTATTCTATAAAATACTCCCTTAGCATGCCAATCCACAGTGAACACCCCTTTCTGTGAACTCTGTAAACAACTGTTGTCTAGACTAGAGTTTTACAAACTGTGCTCACATTTCTAGGGAGTATTTGGCCAGCACAAGTCAAGCCTTGGTGTTTTTGTAAAACTACTGATTATATATTCAAATTTGGCTGAGCATATTATTTCCAAACCCAGTTTCTTTCTTGTCTTCTACTTCCAAATGATATCCTCATGCTATGGTGGTGCATGTATTCCCAAGTACAAATTAAGGACCATTAAAATTTGTTTTGCAACGTACAGATAGAGAACTGATTATTAATGTTATTATTTAAAACCACGACCATTGGGAAAATAGTGTGAGAAAGAGAACTGCTGTAATAATTTCCACAGTCTCTAAAACAAATACTTAGTTATTTATAGTTTTCCATACCTCACCTTTGTTCCCCCTCTCACCATTTTAATATGGGATTTGAAACTAGAAATTGGTATACACTTTGTTGTGTTGGAATAGTTGGACCAACATTTATTGTGTATCGACTCTCTGGCAGGAATAGTGATAGATGCTTGTGATACAAAGATAAGCCCGTGCCAGAAGATGAAGAGTTTTCCAGATGGATCCCATGTACAAAGACATGTTAGGCAGAGGGAACAGCATATACAAACTCCTGCATCCTAGAATGAGCCAGACATGAAAACTTTGTGGTCCAGATTCTGTGGAATTTTTAAATTGAAAAATTGATGACTTTTAAGTTTGACATCCTCTGGATTGAATTAAGCCCGTTTCCTTTGTCAGACATACCCCTTTGCCATCTTGCTCTTCACAAGGTCAGTTCAGGGACTAGATCCAGAAGCAAATAATCTTTATTGAGATCTGCTGGTATAGTTCATTTCATACATACATAGATCCTCTAATTTTCACACCATTTTAGGTGTTTACACTATCCCCAATTTAGACATGAGGGAATCAAGGTTCAGATGGATAAAATGACTGGTTCAAGGTGTCCCAAGTGGGAAATAATGGAGGGATGATGTGAGTAACATCCAACTCTGGAGAAACCAACCAGCGGGGCATTTTGGGGACTGGGATGAGGAGGATCGTTCCTCCCATTTTAGAACACCTTGTCTTCTCAGGTTCTGAGTTAACTATATCTTTTGTAGAGAGAAGCCTTTAAATAGAAGGGTGACCAGATATCCATGATATTAGTAGAAAGAGGTGACTTTAGGAGTTTGGATTTTAGGAAGCTTCTCCAGTCCCTCCTGCTCTGGCGCTGGCACATAATAGGAACTCCTTTTTGTTGAAGGATTGAATCCTCACTGTGCTGTGGTTAGTCTCTCCTTTTGAATTCAAAGTCCCTTGTGGGCAGGGTCCCAACTGTGTCTTTCCAGGAACACTGTGCAGTTTGGGTAGACTTTGGAAACCATTTGTTGAATAATGGATGAGGGAATGAATTTTGAGGTGGTGGTGGGGGTGTTGAGGGAAGGCCAAGCCAGGCTCTCAAGAGTTTCTAGGGTTTATGGGACGCTGTCCTAGCTCTCCCTGGCGCCTCTGGATGAGCCATTTCTTCCCTCCTCCCTGTGGCCTCCACATCTTACAAACCAGCCTGGACGAAGGGTTATGCAGCCAAGGTCCGGCGGAGCCAGGTCTTCCAGGGCGGCGCCCACACCCTTTCTGGGGTGGGGGGAAGAGGTGAGGACCTGGGACTCGCTGAGCCCCCCCCTGGGGCCCCTGTCCTGCGACCTGTCACCACAGCCCTCTACCTGTCTCCCGGCCGCCCCTTCGCAGCCTGGGCCCAGGTTCGAAGGGCGAGCACCTGGCCCGTCACCCCCGGGGGGCTCCACCGGCCGCCTCGAGAGCCGGCCCGGGGCGGCGGGGCGGGCCCCAGCGTTCCCCTACACCGGACCGGTCCCCCGGGGCGCGGCCCCGCAATCGCCCCCGCCCCCCTCCCGCCCCGGGGGCCGGGCCGGGCTCCCGGGGGGCGGGGACTCGCCCAGTGGCAGCAGCGTCCGGGCCGGCGGCGGGCGCGGGGCGGCTTCCTGCAGGCGGCGCCGGGGCGAGCCGTTGCCCGCTGCAGCCACCGCCGCCGGGTCGCGGGGGCCGCGGCGCTCGGGCCGCGTCGGTGCCACCCGGGCGCGCTGCGCGGCCGTCGCTGCTGCCCGCGCTAGTGCCGCCGCCGCCGCCGCCGCCGCCGCTGCCGGTTACGCCAGCTCCGCCGCCGCCCGCTCTGATTCTGCGCATAGGCAGCCCCCAAGCCTGTCATTCTGCAAAAACACAGTTTACTCAACACACCACACACACACACTCGCACACACACGCGCGCACACACGCGCACCCTAGCCCCCCGCGCACACGCACGGAGGGCGCGAGCGAGGAGCCGACGCGCACACCCGGCGAGCCAAGTTCCGCAGCCTGGCATGGCTTCTGGGGACCTTTACGAGGTACGGGGACGCGGGGGCTCGGGCGGCCCCAGCCCGTGGGCGGCGGCGGGCGGCGGGGACCGGGCCGGAGCCGGGGCCGGGCGCGAGCCGGAGTTGCCGAGCTCGCGGCAGCGGCGGCCGGAGGGCGGCGGGGGCCGGGCGCGCCTCCCTCCCGCCCGCCCTCCCGCGGCGCCCGCGCCCGCTCCCGCTTTCTCTTTCTCTCGCACACACACTCTTACTCCATCTACTTTGCGGCCTTGGAGGGGAAGGAGGAAGCCGGGCGGAGCCGGGGCGGGGGAGGTAGCGGTCCCGGGGAGGTGTTTCTCGCCCGACGAGCCGCCTCGAGTACAGAAAGTACAGGTAAAAGTCAGAGCCGGACGTGCCGGGAATGCGGGGGCCCGCATCGCGGCCAGAGCGGGTGCGGGGCGGGAGGTGCGTGGCCCGGGGTGGGCCGGGGGCGCGGAAGAGCGGGGGCGGGGGGGGGGGCGGGCGGTGGGAGCGGAGCCCAGCCCGGGCGAAGCGCGGTCCTGGTGGGGGAGGTGCGGAGGAGGCGGCAGGGTGGGGGGTTCGGGAGACGCCCCGTCAAACCGCTCTCCCGGGCCACCAGGCCGGCGCCCCCTCCCCCCACCTGCTGCCCCAGACCGGGCGAGAAGCCCTCCAGGCCGGGGCGTGGGGGGCGGGCCTTGCAGGTGTGGTGCTCACCGGGGGCGGAAGGGGGCGCTGCAGATGGCCCTCGGTGGAAGGAGGAGAACCTGGAAGGTGGGTGGTAACACGTTGCTAGAAGACATGGGATGTGAGCTGTGCTCCCAGCACTGTCATCTTCAGTGGATACCTGTCTCCAGGTACACGCAGGTAGTGGCCCGCATCTGATACTTGGAAAGCGTCTCAAAAGGGGTCAAGATATACATTAATCTGTCATCTTTGAAACAGTAAACAGCCATGGCCTATGGGAAGCTAGGTTTTAGCTAGCTCTGGACAGAACTGTTCATGCGTTTGGATTCCCCACAAGTGGACAAAATTAAGAACAACTTCTACTCCTTGGGGAGAGAGCCCCCGAACAGGTATTGGTCCCCAAGAGAAGGTTCAGGATGAGGAAGCTAAGAGACCAGCCATCTTCAGCCCGAAGGCCTGTTGGTCCTCCAAGAAACAAGCATCATCAGTCAGCTTGGACCTTGACTCCATTAACACTCACCCTGGTTCTCGAGGCTTTTGGTAAAAGTTTTTGGTAAAATTCTGAAAAGGTAGAATTGGCCTCGTGGGTAAGAGACGGCAGGGGTGATTCACCCAGAAGAGAGTGCTGGGGTGATTCACCTGCGATGAGCTTTTTTCTCTGGCCCTCTGAACAGCTGAAGTTTTTTCAAGATGGTGGATTTGCTGGCTGGCGTGAGAAGAATGGAGAACAAGAAAGTTAGCATCTTGGCTTCCTGTGCCACTAGGGTCTTTTAATGATTCTGGACTTGGTGAGGCCTAGTCATGGACCACTAGCAGGTGGGCTCAGGTGGGATGGATGGGTGATCTTAGCACTCATTGAGAGAATGATGCAAGTTGACCTCTTCTCTACTGCCTTCCTCATCCCTATGCTAATAAGGAAGATGAAGTTGGGTAGAAACTTGGTGAAAAACTCTGTCAGATTATGGCCAATGGGTCACCCAGGAAGCACTCTGGTCTGTGTTAAGATGGCAGAGCAATTTCTGAAATCAAAAGTTGAAGCTCAGTAAAGTGGGAGGTTTGATTGAGCTTTTTGAAGTATAACTAGCCCTATTTGTGCATTGGCCAAAAGTAGATATTGTTCCGGGGCAAAACTCATCCTGTTGGGAGTGTGGATTTTTCTACCCATTGTTATTGAGTCATCTTAGAGCTGCTGACCATGCCTGAGTAAAAAGTTAAATCATGAAGGCGTTAAGAGAACATATTAGGAACTGTCAGTACTTACCCATGTAAAGTTTGGAACTTATGAATCTTCAGGGGATAATTTCTTGTTTAATGTTCATCTGAAACTGCCCTCCTTAACATTGGTAATTATAGTTGCCAGATGAGTCTGTTAAAAGGGGAGTTTTCACACTGTCCTTGGAACTGTCTTAGCACCTCAAGAGTTCTTATTGAAATTCAATAAACAGGACAATAATAATAATTACTTCTGTAGGTAATTGTACTAGATGTAAAATAATTTTCATGTGGCTGCTTTTTTGCATGGACATTACTTAAAAAGCTAAATTGAATTATGAGACTATAACCAATGTCAACATTTTTATTGCTTGTGTCTACAACACTTAACATATACTGAAGAATTTAAATTGTTGTCCAAATTGAGCTTTAAAAACAATTAAGAAGTGCTAATTGTACATTAACATATGTAGCTTTAACTGTAAATTTGTTGTGTGTGTAAAAAATAGGATGTTTACTTAAGGATAACACTTGGATTTAGTACTTTGATTGACCTTGAAAGAAAAAAGAGAAGGAAACGGATCTAATGCTCAATATTGGTATTTCATTAAATATATATTTGAGTATTTATAAAATGGCTTCTTGTAACCTCTAACCAAGAAACCACATTTTGAGTGGGCTGAGAACTATTACATTTGTAATTGATATATTTCACTTGTGTATCTACTGGCATTATTCTTGACCCTTTCTGGTGAAGATGTGATTTGAGTTATAGAGATTCTTCATCTTCTCTTTGGTATTTCAGATAACTAAATTGTAAAGTGTACCCTGAGAACGTTATAGAGCATAATACCAACCTTGAATTCCAAATAGTAGATTTTAGGTCAGAAAATGAAAACTTTGATTATGTAATAGCACTCTTCAATCATAATGAAGAAATATGGACTCAAGCTCAGTTTTCAAAATTTTGGATTTTGGTAGAATTGTTCTGCTTTGTTTTTCCTATAGTAGAGTTCTCATCATTTGTTGTAGTATAGCCATCACTTACAGAAAAATGATCTTAAATATTGGTTGATTTTAGCATGAGGTATCTGTCTGGATACAAAAGGAAATTTCTTATCCAGGTGCTCTGATCTACATTCTGCTAAACATAAGGGTCATAAAGTGGTAGTCTATGAACCAGGTCTAGACTACTTATATATGTTGCTTTACCTCAAAGGTAAATAAGAAAAATGGATTTAAGTAACTTTAGAGGGATCATGTGATCTCTAGTTTGTCCTTGTCCCACACTCCCTATTACCATGTGCCCATTCTCCTTCACTCTTACATTGCTTATCCGGCTTCGGGAAGCATTAGAGCTTGCAATACCAGGATTCTAGCCAATCATTTGTTAAGATGTTTGGGTATCAGGAACCCAGTTCTCTTGTCTTGTCCATCTCTGTGTCCCTAACTCCTTGCACATTCAGATACTTGTTGACCTCATCAGTGAACAGAAGACTGAATTAAGTATATATAAAGTACGTTGGGTGACCTTTGTTATCCCTGTGGTGTTACTCTTTGTTCTCTTTTCTTCCCTGGCTCATGGTCTCTTAGTGGTGTTAACACCATGTGTAGGGGTGGCTGTCAGTTCCTTCTGGAAGGAAGTGAGTGAATCCCTTTCCAGAGAACTACGCTGTTATTCATTAGAAGGACTGAATGCATCTAAGCTTCAACCATGTGGCTTTGGGGCAGTATTTTACACCCCCTCCCTTGTGTTAGCTAGTATTGTGGAGGAGGTGTGCACTTGGCAAAAATGTTCAAAGGGAATGCTGTATTTCTATAGAGTAAGTCAGCAGTGGCCAATTTATAGAGATGGGCTTGACAGTGATAGTTCCTTGTGTATTTGTCAACATTCAGTTTATTTATACTTCCCAAAGTCTATTTTAAAAGGATGAAATGTACCATATGTCTTTTTTGGGAGTGATGCATGCGTTGATATTTATTTAATGTATACGTGCATGTGATTATGTGGGTGCGTGCGTGTGTGTGTGCGTGTGTGTGTGTGTAAAAATACTGCTTTAATTTCATTCCAAAAACACACGAAACAAATAACAATAATAATAGGATAATTTTAGTTTTCTTAAAGGAAATTTAGTTAAAAATCGACTTTGCTGCTGGGATGAACATAGGGATTTCTGCTATAGTGATATGTATACACCGTGTGTTTAGAAAAATCATGCACTAAAAAATAGCAGGGCTTATTCGCAAAAATGGATTGAGGCAGACTGTTGAAATATATTGAACTTTATAACTAGAATCAAACCCCAAAACAAATCTAATGAAAATACAGTTTGCTTGAGTCTCCACCTGGCTAGTGTTTGCCCTTAACAGGTCAGTCCATCCCTTAAAGCCTTGTGCTTAGGCATTGTTACTATTGAAAATCATATGTATTATGTATTGGAGACATACATTTAGATTCTAAAGATATGGATTATTCTGCATCTTTTGGATGGTGAGGAGAGGTATAGATGTGGTTGAATTCATAGTACCATCACAATTTATTTCACATTAATAGAACACCAAATATATGCCAAGCACTAGAGGGATGATGACCTTATGCTCTCAATGAGCCTATGGTTTGGTGGGAGATAGAGTCAAAGCAATTTACACCCTGGCCAGTGTGGCTTAGTTGTCTGGGTGTGGTCCCATGCACTGAAAGGTTGTTGGTTTGATTTCCAGAAATGGACAGTGGATTAGTTTGAAAGAAGACTAGAAGCAGGGTGACCAGTTAATATGCTGTTTCAGTAATTGAAACAAGCAGTGTTGGTGGATTGAACTAAGGGAGTAGTAGTGGAGATGGAGATACCTGTATGGAATTGAAAGATTTAAAAAGAAGACAATTTGTATATCAGTCAGTATTATGTTTGGATGCGTATAATAGAAAATGTACAGTAACTTAAACAAAAATTTTTTTCAAATGTGAATTGAAGTAAGCCTGGAGTTCCAGCTTGGTATTATGCTCTATGAAGTTCTCAGGGTACCAGGCTCCCTCTGTCTCTTTCATCTTCAGCTGTGGCCTCTGTCCTCAAGGTCACTACTTGTTCCAGGATGGTCATGGAGCCCTAGCCATCTTTTTCATAAAGGGAAGGAAGAAGCAAGAAGGAGGGAAGGGAAAAAGTTGAGTCATCCTCTATAAACAGCTGTTTAGAAGTTCCATACAATCCTGCTTTCAGCTCATTGGCCGGAACCTTATTATGTGGTCATCTAGCTACAAAGGAGGCTAGAAAGTGTGATTTTCAGCTGCATTCTCCCCTCTCCCTTTCAAATAAAACCTTATTGACAGTATGTAGGGATTGGTTTCCATTTTAGTCCATTAGGTGTCTGGTGGGACCAGTCATGGAGATAGAGAACCTAGGAAGACACATTGATTGAAGGCAGCGGAAAGAACATTGAATTCAGAGTGTTTGTGGGACATCCAGATACAGATGTCCTTAGTGGCAGGTCATGTGAGTCTGAAGCTCAGACGCATTATTTAGCATGAAGATAGAGATTGGGAATCATTTATGTATAGATTATAATAAAAGCCAATGACAGTGTATAAACATGAGCAAGGTCCAATGATGGAGTACTGGAGAAAATGGACACTTAAAGAATGGAAGAAGAGAAAGATCAGATATACAAGGACTAGCAAGAGAGGAAGAGGAAAAACAAGAGGCTTTGTTGTTATGGAAGGCAGTGAAAAATTACATGTCAAGAAAGAAGATATGGTCAACAACCAGTGTCCTTTGGATTTCATAACCAGTAAGTCATTGGTCACCTGGGGGAGCATCTGTTCCATACAGTGTATTGGCAGCTGAGGGAGGACTTGATTGCAGTGTGATGATGAGTGGGCGGGGGGTGTGTGTGTGAGGAATGCGCATGTAAAGACTCCTTATTTGGGTGACACTTAAGAATCTTGGGTGTGATAGCGAGGAGTGAGTGAATGTGCTATCCAAGGATGGAGTGGGAGAATGGATCAGCCATCTCCATTCTCCTACTTCTACACATGCTCTGCTAGTTTGTATGACTTGGATAATAAAATGTTGTAGTGTATATAGAGTTTGGGTTATTGGACCCTACATGCTTAAAAAAAGTAATTTTTCATAAACCTTACAAATTCTTCTCTCGTTGACCTATGACAGACTGGTGTGTTCAGTGGCTTTGCCTGGAGAAAAATAGTAGGACATGTATAATGTAGTCATACAGAACCTTGCTAAGTAAGATTTGTTCAAGAAAGAGATCTTGCAAGTTGAGAACAAGAAGATAAAATTCTTCCTTAAGGTTTTGCCACACTAGCATTCTTGTGAGAGGAGAGGTAGACTGGATGGAACACTACTGATAAATGAATGTGATGGTCAGTTTTATGTGTCAACTCGGTTAGCTCCAGTCCTCAGCTATTCATTCAAACACTAATCCAGGTGTTGTAAAGGTATTGTGTAGATATGATTAAAGTCCATAATCAGTTGACTTTACCAGGGGAGGTTGTCCTAGATTATCTTGGTGGACTTGATTCAAACAGTTGAAAGGTCTTAAGGTTAGAACTGAGGCTTCCCTGAAGAAGAAATTCCATCTGTGGACACCAGCTTCAGCCTGGAAGAGTTTCATCTTGTCCTTCTTAATGGCCTGCCCTATGTACTTCAGACTTGCCTAGGCAGCATCACAACCATGTAAGCCAATTCCTTGCAATAAATTAATACATATATTCTAGTGGTACTGCTTCTTTGGATGAATCCTGATTGAAACAGTCAATGTTTCCATTCACACATCACCATTTGATAACATTGTGTGACCAGATAATTCTTTTTTAAAAAAATATATTTTTATTGATTTCAGAGAGGAAGGGAGAGGGAGAGAGAGATAGAAACATCAATGATGAAAGAGAATCACTGATTGGCTGCCTCCTGCATGCCCTCTACTGGGGATCGAGACCACAACCCAGGCATGTGCCCTTGACTGGAATCGAACCCAGGATCCTTCAGTCCACAGGCCGACACTCTATCCATTGAGCCAAACCAGCTAGGGCCAGATAATTCTTTTAATCCTTTTGAACCTTGGTGGCCTCTGCTGTAAAATGAGATCTCTTCTGCTTTTGAAAACTCGCCTGATTGAGTCTGTTACTTCTTCAATAAACACCTTATTTGTTAGTAGCTGTCATCTTATTTGTATACATGTGTGAAGAGGGGTAAGCCTAGAGTTCTAAGAACCCTGCTTAGCCTTGGTATCAACTAGAGTTGTTCCAGTGGAGCCATGTTTGGGATGGCAGGCATAGGTAGGTGCTAAACCTCTAGGGTAGCCCTCTCCTGGTTCTGCCCTGAGTCAGCCTTTGGCTCTAGTGGTTGACTGAATGATGAAGAGTAGCTCCTCTTGTCCCAACCCACTCCTTATTGCCCCTTCTTTTAGTGCATCATCTCCTTCTACATTGCCCAGTTAGCCTTAGACAGTGGATAGAAGCTGCAGCTTCCAAAGGTCACATCACTCCAGTGAAAGCACCACCAGTTGACCAGGACTAATAAAGTAACTGGTTCCTGAGAAGCCTTGGAGGGCCATTAGTTTGTCATTGTACACCCTGCTTTCTCTTACTATAAAGGATGCTGTTCCTAGTTATTCCCTCTTGACCCCATCTCTCTCAGAATCCCCAGCATTGACCCACCACTACATTGCTTTGTAAATGACTCGGAGGATTGTCAGCCTGGAAACTTTAAGGACACATCAGTGGGACTGGGGCTCTGGGCCACACTCCGCCATGCCAGGAATTCCCCTGCCAAAGATCACCACCATATTCTCAGATTCTCAATGAAGGAATTTTCCTCTTTGATTTTCATTTCTTTGTCTTCTAGCCAGTGCTTTAAAAATTATGTCTCAATACTAACAAACCGTGAATTTTATACAAATGCTGGATTTTATTTTATTTAAAAATAGTCTTGTTCAATAATCCATCAACCAAATATTTATTGTTTGGCAACTATGTGCCTAGAACTATGGTAAGGGCTGAGGCTGCAGCCATGAATGTTTTTTAAACTGTTGTTCAGAATGTGATCATTAAAAGACCTAACACCCACATGTAGTTATAGACCATATTTTTAACACATTGGCGCGTTCAGTGTGTTAAAATGACAGCCAGGTCAACTCTTTTTTTTTTTTTTTTTTTTTTGGTGAGCAGACCTCAGAATACAGCTTTTCACCCTTTTTTGATAAAAACTCTCAGCAAAGTGAGAATAAAGGGATCATACCTCATCATAATAAAAGCCTTCTATGACAAACCTCTACAGCCAACATCATACGCAATGGGCAAAAACTAAAACCATTTCCCCTAAGAACAGGAACAAGACAGGGATGCCCACTTTCACCACTCCTGTTTGACATAGTATTGGAAGTGCTAGACATAGTGATCAGACAAGAAGAAGAAATAAAAGGAATCCAAATTGGAAAAGAAGAAGTAAAACTGTCGTTTTTCTCAGATGATGTGATATTGTACATTGAAAACCCTAAAGACTCCATCAATAAACTACTAGATTTAATAAATGAATTCAGTAATGTAGCAGGATAAATTAACACTCAGAAATTGATGGCATTTTTATACACTAATAATTAACTTACAGAAAGAGAAACTAAACAAACATTCCTATTTACCATTGCAACAAAAAATTAAGATACTTAGGAATAAACTTAACCAAGGAGGCAAAAGATCTGTACTCAGAAAACTATAGGACATTGAAAAAAGAGGTAGAGGAAGTTATAAACAAGTGGAAGAATATACCGTGTTCATGGATTGGTAGAATCAACATCATTAAAATGTCCATACTACCCAAAGCAATCTATAGATTCAATGCAATCCCCATTAAAATACCAATAGCATATTTCACAGACCTAGAACAAACTGTCCAAAATTTTATACAGAATAACAAAAACCCCCAAATAGCCACAGCAATCCTGAGAAAGAAGAAAAAAGTTGTAGGGATCACAATACCAGATATCAAACTATATTCCAAAGCCACTGTTTTCAAAACTGCCTGGTACTGGCACAAGAACAGACATATAGAACAATGGAACAGAATAGAGAACCCAGAAATAGATCCAAGCAATTATGCTCAATTAATATTTGACAAAGGAGGCAAGAGCATATAATGATATAATGGAGTCAAGACAGTCTCTTCAATAAATGGTGTTGGGAAAATTGGACAGATACATGCAAAAAAAAAAAAAAGAAGAAGAAGAAGAAGAAACCAGACTAGCAACTTAACATACACAAAAATAAACTCAAAATGGATAAAGGATTTAAACGTAAGACAGGAAACTATAAAAATCTTTAAAAAATCCATAGGCAACAAAATATCAGACATAACTCGTACCAATATCTTTACTGACACATCTCCTAGGTCCTAGGATAATGGAAACTAAGGAGAAAATAAACAAATGGGACTACATCAAAGTAAAAAGCTTCTGCACTGCAAAAGAAACCAACAAAACAAGAAAGCCCACTGTATGGGAGAACATATTTGCAAATGTTATCACTGATAAGGGTTTAATCTCCAAAATTTATAGGGAACTCCTACAACTCAACAAAAGGAAGATAAATAATCCAATAAAAAAATGGGCAAAAGACCTAAATAGACACTTTTCGAAAGTGGGCATACAGAAAGCCAAGAGACATATGAAAAAAATGCTCCAAAGTCACTAATCATTTGAGAGATGCAAATCAAAATGATAATGAGATACCATCTCACACCTGTCAGAATGGCTACTATCAACAAATCAACAAATGACAAGTGCTGGTGAGGATGTGGAGAAAAAGGAACTGCTGGTGGGGATGCAGACTGGTGCAGCCACTGTGGAAAACTATGGAGTTTCCTCAAAAAATTAAAACTTGAACTCCCATTTGACCTAGTCATCCCACAAAGAAATCCGAAACACCAATCAGAAAGAATATATGCACCCCTATGTGTATAGCAGCACAATTTACAATAGCTAAGATTTGGAAACAGCCTAAGTGCCCATCAGCAGGTGAGTGAATTAAAAAACTGTGCTACATCTACACAACGAAATACTATGCTGCTGTAAAAAAGAAAGAACTCTTACCATTTGCAGCAGCATGGATGGACCTGGTGAGCATTATGCTGAGCGAAATAAGTCAGTCAGAGAAAGACAAATATCAGATGATCTCACTAATTTTTGGAATATAATGAACAACATAAACTGATGAACAAAAATAAAGACATAGAAGCATCGAACCGACTGTTAAACCTGAGAGGGAAGGCAGGAGTGGGTGGGGAGGGGGGGTAAGAGATTAACCAAAGGACTTGTATGTATGCATATAAGCATAACCAATGGACACAGACAGTAGGGGGTGAGGGCATGTGCTGGGGGGTGGGAGCGGGCAGGGAGAAGTCAATGGGGGAAAAAGAAGACATATGTAATAATTTCAACAAAATTTAAATTAAAAAAAATAATACAGCTTTTCCTGCAATGTCTGGACATATATTTGAACTTCTGGAATATACATTGTTTTAGCAATGTTGTAGTTCTGCAGTGGTCTTAAAAAATTCAGGCCTGTTCATATCTCCTCACACAAACTGTACAAGCAAACATGTTTTATAGCACAATGCATTTAATTGGTCGTTTCTAATTAAAAATGACTCGAGGTTCAGGTTGTGGTAGTTGGTGAATGTTCTAGATGTGGTGTAATAGTGTGTGATAATGACTAAATGTCTAACACCTTGTATTCTTATACGCTATAAAAATGTAATGTCGGGCTTACTGAGAGTTCTAGATCCTTCTGCCCTGACTTTTAAATTTGAGGGAAGGAATGTGAGCAGTTATTCTATGTTAGATGTTCAACCATGGAACAGACATTTCCTTCATCTCTTCTTTTAGACTTCAGGATCAGTTAGAATGCAGAATGCTCTGAGATTGCAAAACGGGATGATCAAACCAAACCAAACCTGCCGCCTCTTATAACCATGTTTCAGGGAAAATCAAGATCATTTTCTTATTTGAAAACTAACCAAATGCAGGTATACATTTCCCAGGCTGTTCTAGGAAGACAGCTATCATCCTCGGACCTCATTTAAAAATGGTGCTATTAATGAAAATAGTTTTTACTGAGCTCCTGGGTTAACTCAGTGATAAAAAAGTGTCGTAAGTTAAATTTACCAATGACATCTGCACTAAGAAATTACCACATGCTTCTGATTTTATGTTAGGTTTCCTAGAAACATTTTTATGGGGGAAAGGCTTGCATTGCTGAGCTCCAGCATTTTCTGCTAGACTCTAAGCTTTGTAAGGGTAGGGACCATGTCTGCATTACTCATGATGGTATTCCCATCTCGTGGCACTTGGCTGGGCACATGGTAGCATTTTAACAAATACTTGTTGAGTGACTCATTGACAATGATCAAGCCTATGCTTCCAGGACACCTTGGCCTTCTCTTGAGTGAACTTCCTTTAAGGCTTCCTGTTTGGTGTTACTCTCTCCCTTTTCTAAGAGGATTCCTTCAGATTGCCCTTGAACTTCAAGTTTCCATTTTGCCTTCTAGCAGATCTTGTATAGATTTATTAGGTAATAACAGTCCCATAAAATGAATGGAAACATTCAAGCCATTGTCCCTCATCACAGTTGATGACTAGATGGAGAGTAACCCATCACTGTGAAGTCCTGCCTATGACAGAGTCCCTTTCATGCCGACATACACAGAGGCTGCTGCGAGGTTTACAGCTGCCTCTGCATTGGCAACTCTGCCTCTTTTCTTTAGCCTCAGTGGCTTGGCCCAGTTTGATGTACACCATTCATTTTACATTGGGTTGCCTGGAAATGGACTCAGAAATGAAGAATTGTATTTAGAGAATGCACTCTAGAGATACACCTGTAAGGAAGTGAGGAAAGTAGGATTGGACAGATGGTGAAACTGACCTGCAGTGAGGTTACTGCTGAGGTCCCATCTGATCCTATGGGCAGCTCTGAAGCTGGGATGGCCCTTCAGAAATGTCCCAGATCAAGGCAAGGGAACTGGGTCCTCCAGTCCCTGCATCAGCCAGTCACTGCTGGGAGGCAGCCTATGGGAGAGGGTATGTTCTTGAGCAGGGATGGTTCCTGGGGTGGAGGACAGTTCCCTTTGAGGGACATATCTGTGAACCTTGAGCAGCAGAATGTTTCTAGAAGCTGAGGGGATGGGCACATCGACCCAGAAGGGGACCTGGGTGGAATATCACCATCAATTGTTGCCGTTCACTCATTGGTGAGTCTCTGCTCTGGATCCTCCAGAATACACATATGTCACCTTGGTTATATTTTAGATTAGCAGTGCCTACTTTGAAGACACACACATTTGTCATTTGACAGCCTCTTGGGTCATCTTGGGTCTTGAGTACTGACAGATAACCATGTGTTGGGTGATGGTGGTGGTTGTCCAGTGTTTTAAAAATTATGTTTCAACAGATCTAGAACTATGGTAGGTACTCACAAGGATCTTTCTAACTCCCCCATTTTATCATGTCTCTCTTTTATGATTCTATTGTTTCTCCATATATCATGTAGCACAAGACCACCTGTAGGGGCATATTTCAGAGGCTGTTGGGTCCCTGCCCCTTATTCTTTAAAATTTTTTCTTTCATTAATTTTTCAGTTACACTTGACATTCAATCAATATTAGTTTCAAGGTGTATAGCATAGTGGTTAGACATTTATATAACTTACAAAGTGGTCACCTGGTAAGTCTTGCACCCACCTGACCAGCCCCTTATTATCGAGACATTTTCCCCAAATGTTTCTTCTGCTCATCAGTTGCCTTTGTGTCTTCATCTTCTGTTGCCTGTTCCTTACTTTTTTTTTATTTCTTTATTGATTAAGGTGTCACATATTTGTCCTCATCCCCCCATTCCCATCCCCCACCCCTCCCCACGGATGCTCCCCTCCCCCCCGCGTTGTCCTTAACCATTGGTTAGGCTTGTATGCATGCACACAAGTCCTTTGGTTGATCTCTCCCCCCTACCCCCACTCTCCCCTCCCCTCCCCTCCCTCTGAGGCCCGACAGTCCGATCGATGCCTCCTTGTTTCTGGGTCTGTTCTTGTTCATCAGTCTATGTTGTTCATCATTTCCCCTAGATGAGTGAGATCATGTGTTACTAGAAATATACTTATAAGAACCGAATGTGTGATGAGCAATAATAGTTATGCTGACAGGCAAATGAATCAGTCTGTAGTGAGTTTCTTTCTGGACCAACAGTTCTTTTGAGACCCAATTTCAATGTCCACCAGTTCCTTATGTGTACATGTCGGCACTGACCCCTCAGCTCTGGATGGTGGACAAATGGTGGTAATGCAGGTCCGACTCCCTCTGGTTTGGTCTCGCCCGGACCCAGGGGCACGTGGCCTCTCCCGGACCCAGGGGCGCACGGCCTCACCCGGACCCGGGATCCAGCTTGTTCCTTACATTTTGGAGCTTCTTACGGTTTTGACCCAGGGCTCTTCTGTTCTCTCCTTGTGCTACAGTGACTGCATGGATGGTTTCCTAGACTCTGACACTTGTCTGGATTTTTCTCCTGAGCTCCAGAGCTATCTATCCAACTCCACTTGGTCTCTCATAAAACTCAAAATATCCAAAGTTGTACTTAGGATCTTCCTATGTAAAATGTGCTTTTCCTTCTGGCTTCCTAGATCAGCCATCCACCTGTTCCTTAGCTAGAAGTATGGCCTCCTTTTTGACCCAGAAACAGTGTATGTTCTGTTGAATCAGCATCCTGCATATTTAATCATCTTTTTTCTTCATGTTCACTCTCACCACTTTAATTTAAGAGACAACTCCCATTGTTTCGGTCACTCCAGCACCTCTCAGGTGATATCTCTGCATGTAGTCCAATTTTTCTCCATAACAAGGATCTTGCTAAACCCGCCATTTTATCATGTCTCTCTCTCGATGAAATACCTTTAATTGATTTAGGTGCTTTGTGATTTGACCTCTTCTCACATCCTACTAAGTTCTCCACTTAGCATATAGTTTATCTGGGGATACCTGTCCTCCGTTCCTTGCGTGCCAGGTGCTCTACTTTAATCCCCTTCCAAATGACTGGAGCACTCTCCGTTATCAGCCCTGCCACATTTTTGCTTGATTAATTTCTATTTATCCTTTGAGTCTCAGCTTTAATGTTCTTGGCAAAAATTCCCTGACTCATCAAGGGTTTTCTTTGGGCTCCAGTGGAACCGTGTTCTTCTCTCATTATAGCACTCAGATATGTTGTAATATATTATCTTATTTTCTAAATCTCCCACCAGATTGTAAGTTTTCTGAGGGCAGTGAATCTCTGTGTCTTGTTCCATCTTTAGCTTAGCATAGTGCAAGACTAAAGAAACAGTGTGTTGAATGAAAGAATTAACATAGGTTTGAAATTGTCTTCGATATCACTACAAACTGTTTTGTATGAAACTTGAAGGTATTTTCAACATTTCAGTTTTCCTATGGGCTTATAACTCTTTGAGTCTACTTTCTATGTTTTTATTGATGAATTAATCAGTGGAATTGATTTCTTATAAGCAAAACTCACTGACAGCATCCAGCTTTGTACTATCAATAAAGCTAATGCAGTCTTGTATTCAGAGGGTTGCTGAAATTTGGAGTTGGATGGGAGTTTTGAAGTCATCTTTTTAGTCTTCACTAACATCTCCAGCAAGTGATTAAAAGTGTTGGCCTCGCCCTGGCCTATGTGGCTTAGTTGGTTGAGTGACGTCCTGTGTACCTCCAGGTTGCTGGTTCAATTCCTGGTCAGAACATATGCCCAGGTTATTGGCTCATTTTCTCTCTTTCTCTCAAATAAAAACAAAACAAAACACCCCACATGTATTTTTTAAAAAAGTGTTGGCCTCTTCTCCACACCAAAAAGCAAACAATCCTGAATAGATACTTCTCAAAAGATGACATACAGATGGCCCATAGATGGATGAAAAGTTGCTCAATGTCACTAATCATTAGAGAAATGAAAATTAAAACCACAATAAAATATCACCTCACACCTGTCAGAATGGCTATCATCAATAAATCGACAAACAACAAGTGTTGGTGAGGAAGTGAAGAAAAGGGAACCCTCGTGCCCTGTTGGTGGGAATGCATATTGGTGCAGCTACTGTGGAAAGCAGTATGGAGTTAACTCAAAAAATTAAAAATGGAACTGCTTTATGACCCAGCAATTCCACTTCTTGGAATATATCCAAAGAAACCTGAAACACCATTTCAAGAGTATATGTACCCCTATGTTCATTGCAATGTTATTTACAATAGCCAAAATTTGGAAGCAGCCAAGTGCCCATCAATAGATGAGTGGGTAAAAAAGCTGTGGTACATTTACATAATGGAATACTATGCAGCTGTAAAAAAGAAAGATTTCTTACCCTTCACGAGAGCATGGATGGAGCAGGAGAGCATGATGTTACATGAAATAAACCAGTCAGAGAAAGACAAGTGCCATATGATCTCACTTATATGTGGAATCCAATGAACAAATTGAACTAATAAGCAAAATAGTGACAGATTCATGGATAGAGAGCAAGCTGACAGCTGTTGTTGGTTGGGGGTGGGACTGGAGGGATTGAGAAAAATAGAAAAAATTCATGGGCAGGGACAACAGTGTGGTGACTGCTGTGGGAGTGGATCGGGGAGGCGAGGAGGATATAGGGGGGACAAATGGTGATGGACAGAGACTTGACTTGGGGTGGTGAACACACAGTACAGTGTATAGATGATGTGGAATTGTGCACATTAAACCTGTGTATTTTTGTTAACCAGTGTCACCCCAGTACATTCAATAACAAGGAAAAAATAAAGATAAAAAAGTGTTGGCATCTTTTAAAAAATATATTTTTATTGACTTTAAAGAGAGAGGGAGAGAGAGGGAGAGAGAGATAGAAGTATTGATTGGAGAGAAACATTGATTGACTGCCTCCTGCATGCCGCCTATTGGGGATTGAGCCTGCAATCCGGGCATGTGCCCTGACCTGGAATCAAACCAGTGACTTCTTGGTGCATGGGATGATTCTCAGTTAACTGAGGCACACCAACTAGCACAAGTGTTGGCCTCTTTTACTCCATTAAAGGATACAAATGCTGGCTATTTGCCTTTACTAAAATCATTCATGAGACAGAGACAATATCTTCCTGGGCTATTCTGTAGAGTCGCCTTGAAAATCTTGACGTCATTATTGCTTTCTTATGCAAGACTTAGTAAAGGAGGCCAGGGAAGCTCAGCACAGCCTTGAATCTTGTTTAATTCTCTTGTTGATGGACAGTGGGGTCAGGACCTGCCTCGACTGACTGACATCACAGGTCTTGACATTATGGGGATCACTCCATATCTTAACTTTTCTTGGAAATCCAAACTCATTTACAAACTGTTGGATGTCAGATCAAGTAATGGAAATCCAAAGCACCTGCTGCAGTAAAAAATGAAGGGGTAAAACTTTTTGTGTCTTGATATTTACATTCTAGATTTGCTTGTCTGTGTTGCCACCTAAAACCACATTCACGTTGAAGAATATGGTACACATGGAGCCCTGTGAAACAACTTTGTTAAGGGTGTTGTCTTTAATAGAATGAGGAAGGGAACTACACAATGGCTGCCTTTGGGATGCAAGGACTTTCTTCCAACTATAGACCTAATTTTATCTCTGAATTGATATATGGTTTGGTACTATGTAGAAATTCATGGATTGTTTTCTTACCTTGGTTGTCAAGCATGGCAAAGATGGCAAAGTGTTTGATATGTTGAGGCACTTCTGTGTTTTATTATTTGCCCAGTCTTGCGTGGCCATGTCTACAGTATTGACTTTTGAGGGAAGCTGATGCAAATCCCATTAGTTTTTGACTTAATGAATTGGTATGCCTTTTGAAGAAATCTACTCTCTGATTCTGGTTGTTGAATAAAGAGGTTATTGAAGTGCAACTTGCTATGATTCTTGTATAACATAATCTTAACAATAGTAGGAAAAACAGTAATAATAGCATTTAATGAGTGTTTATTGGGTGCCAGACACTGTATAAATTCTTCATGTACACGATCTCATTTAGTTCTTCCTGCAAGAGGGGTACTAGTAGCATCCCCATTTTATGATTTAGAAGCTGTTGGTCGAGCCAAGATTTAAACTGTGGCACCACTACTCATCTTTCCCTTCTAACTTTCCTCCTTTTGTTGGTAGGTGGTACTTCTACCTTCACACTCTCTTGCCTCTGTGTTTTACACTGAATCTCAGGTATAGGTCAGTGAGGGTTGCACTAAGAAGAAAAGGAACAAGGAAATCTTGCTTCTCTGTGCTTATAGCATGAACACACAGTTGTGTATGTTGTATCATTCATTCAAGAGAGGAATTTCATAGGCCAGTCTATGTGTTGGTATGTGAAGGAGTGCCTGTGAAATGAGTTTTTGGAATGGGAAAGCCCCCCTTTGAGCTGTCTGAGTAGATATTTGTCAACCATGCTTTCACCCATATTGTTTTAGTAATTACCAAGAGGTGCTTGTGGAGGAACCAGTTTCAGGGGTCTTGGTGTTGGTTGACCTTTTTTTTTTTTTTTTTAAAAAAAATATGTTTTTATTGATTTTAGAGAGAGAGGAAGGGAGAGAGAGAGAGAGAGAGAGAGAGAGAGAGAGAGAGAGAGAGAGAGAGAGAGAGAGAGAGAGAGAGAGAGAGAGAGAGAGAGAGAGAGAGAGAGAGAGACATTGATGTTAGAGATATATATCGATTGGTTGCCTCCCGCATGCGCTGGGGCTGGGGATCAAACCTGTGACCCTTTGGTCCAAGGGCCTATGCTCTAACCACTTTGCACCACCGGTCAGGTCTGTGTTGGTTTACCTTCACTCAGACTTTAGTATTGAGGAGAACACTGGCTTTGAAGGCAGTTAGTAACATTTCTTAGTCTCATTGTTTCAGTATATTTCTGAGCCTCGGTACATTTTTCCATGTGCTTCCCCCTCCCCCCACACACCCCCCTTTTGGTTGGCATGGTGTTTGTATCCCTTTGTGGTTGGAAATGGCAGGATAGTGTGTTTGAAAAAATGTCTTTACTACCATATACTGTACTTACAGTTTGGTGCCTGGTGGACAATAGTGCCTGATATGGAGTTGTGCTCAAAACAACTTGGCTTCCTATTGGTGAAGCAAATAATCTCAGATTCTGTCGAATGGGTCTGCTCACTTGGCTTTAAAAAAGTATTGGCAGAGCGTACACATTATTGATATTTACTAAAATTAAGATAAAATGCACAAAGAAGTAGAAACATTTACACCAATACATAAAGAAATACAAGGAACCAGAAAGAGCTATACTAGTATAATACTATTTTTTCACCATCTGCATGATAAGCTGTAAAGTACTGATGGTAATTTATCAGTGCATTTTTCTGTACAAAACTAAGCTTGAATAGAGAGGAAAACAGAAATATAAGATAATTCATATACATACATAAACAGACATGATTTATTTCTGTCCTAGGTGTTTTACATTGAGTTGTCCAGATGGCCTGACATTTATATTGATTTTAGCAAAGAGTCTTAGAGGTTGGAATATCTTAGATGTCATCTAGTTTTAATTCTTCACCCAGCACATACATCCTTCACCTATGATCACCTACCCTCCTGGGAAACTTTCCAAGAAAATAGGGTGCTCTGTCTTGAAGGACAGAATCTTTTATTTTGGCATAGGGTGTTAGCTGTTGGAAAATGCTTTGTGAACCAAAGTCTGCCTTCTTGAGCAATTTCTACCTGTTGGTAAGGGTGATAAATTCAGTCACCAGAAACTGTCAGTTTCATTTCCTAGGTAGCGCCATTTCCCCTGCGGCCATCCAAGTCCATGCTACTCCTTTCTCCCTCTGGAAGAAACAATAGCCTCCTTAACTGGACTCCCCAACATTTCCTCTTTGCCACCCTCTGTTCTCACACCATATCTAAAGTGATTGATTAAAAAGGTAATTCTGAACATGTCACTCTCTTTCCAAAGTCTTCATTGGCCTTCCATCACTCTTGGGCAGATGTCCCAAATACTTAACAAGATGTAACACCTGCCTGCCTTTCCAGGCTCGGCTAACACCAGGCTCCCTTTGCTTCCCAGTGTACCACGCTCATTGCCTCCTCTCAGGCCATTCAAACCTCCTTTGCCTCAGGACATTTCCTCATGCTGTTTCTCCTGTCTGAAGGCCCCTGACTCTGCCTGGTCTGCTCGTCCCTCACTTTTCAGCTCTGAAGTTGATTCATTGAGGGTGCCTTCCCCGACCCCAGATCAGGGTAGACCTCCCTGTTATGCATTCTCTGAGAACCCTGTGCGTATCCTTCACAACATTGGTGCTTGTAATCAGTCCATTATTTTTGTACTTATTTAAGGACTGTCTTCTTGAAGGCAGGGTCACCTCTGCTTCAGTGATTTATCTACAGCACCTAGAGCCTAACAGGTGCTTGTGGAAGTTTTTCAAGTATTCCAGAAAGTTCTGGGCTACTAGAAACTAGGACTCTTTTCTCCTCCGGAGTAAGTATCCCTATCTTTTTTATCAGCTATGTTTCCTAGTCCTTCCACCCTCCTGGTTGTTCTTTCATGGATATCTGTTTAATGCCCTACTTTAAATGTATTACCTAGAATAGTTCTTGCTTTATCAGCAAAGTTCACTTCTTGTAAATTGGACTTTTAAAAAATTAATTTAATCTCAGGAAAAACCAGAACCTGAATTTCAGAGTAAATATTTAAAAAAATAACATGAATGAAAACAATAGTTTTGGAACTTCTGTGTGATTGGTAAATTGGTGGTTTGAGGAACATTTATAACAAACACATTGGAATAAAAACAAAAAGGAATAAACTAATTGTTCATCTCAAAAAGTTGCAAAAAGAATAACAAATGAAAGGAAGGAATAAATATAAATAAAAGCAAAAAAGGTTAATAAAGTATAAAAGATAAAAATAGTAGAATACGTGTAGTAAAAGTTGTATTAGCTTTTTATGACAAAGTTTTACATACATATGTATACTGTTTTTTTATAGTGGTAAAATATAACATAAAATTTGCCATGTTAAACATTTTTAAGTGTACAGTTCATTGGCATTTAATATTTTTACAATGTTGTGCCACTGTCACCACTATCTTATTTCAAAACACTTTTTTATCACACCAGGAGGAAACCTCATGCCCATTAAGTATTCATTCCCCATTTCTCCCTCTCATGGCAACCACTACTCTACTCTCTGTCTTTATGGATTTACCTATTTTGGATATTTCATATAAATAGGATCATGCAATATATGGCCTTTTGTATCTGGATTTGTTTGACTTACCATAGTGTTTTTCAGGTTTATGTGTGTTGTGGCATGCCATCAGAATTTCCTTTTTATGACTGAATAATATACCCTAGTATATATGTACACCACATTTTGTTTATCTGTTCATCTGTTGATGGGCACTTGGGTTTGTTTTTTACTTTTTGGCTATTGTAAACAATGCTGCTATGAACTGGCTTGCAAGTATCTGTTTGAGTACCCATTTTCTATTCTTTTGGATATACGTATACCCAAAGAGTGGAATTGCTGGGTTATATTGTAATTCTATCTTTAACTTTTTGAAAAAAACTGGCTGTTTACCACATCTGCACCATCTTACATTCTCACCAGCAATGCGCTGAGGGTTCCAATTTATGCACATCTTCACTAATACTTGTTACTTTTCATTTACCAATGAAGCCATTTGATCCTGGCCTTTTAATATATATATATTATTGATTTTAGAGAGGAAGGGAGGGGGAGAGAGAGAGAGAGAGAGAGAGAGAGAGAGAGAGAGAGAGAGAGAGAGATCAAGGATCAGAGAGAATCATTGATCGGCTGCCTCCTGCATACCCCCCATGGGGGATTGAGTCCACAACCCAGGCATGTGCCCTGACAAGGAATCGAACTGTGACCCCTGGTTCATAGGTTGGTGCTCAATCACTGAGTCACGCCGGCTGGGTGTGGCCGTTTTTGTTGGGAAGTTTTGATTACTGATTCAGTCTCCTTGTTGTCGGTCTATACCGATTATGTATTTATTCTTGAGTCAGTTTTGGTAGTTTTATTTTAAAAAAAATTTGTAGCCATCTTGATAGTTAAGAAATAGTATCTCATGGTTTTTATTTATATTTACTTAATTGACTAATGATGTTGAACATGTTTTCATGTGTCTATTGGCATTTGTATCTTCTTTGAAGAAATGTCTATTTATGTGCTTTGTCGATTGTTAAATTGGGTTGTTTTTCTGTTGTTGAGCTGTAGGAGTTCTTTACATATTATGGATATTAAATTCTTATCAGATAAATGATTTGAAAATATATCCTTGAATTCTATGGGTTGTCTTTTCACTCTCTTGACAATGTTCTTTGGTGTACAAAAGTTGTGATTTTAATTCAGTATCTATTTTTTCTTTCATTGCCCGTGGTTTTGGTGTTAGATTTGGAGTTGAAATTCAGTTTGAATAGAAGGGCAGAAAGCAGACATTGTAGTCTTGTTCTTGAGGTTAGGAGAAAAACTTTCTACCTTTTACCATTGAGTATGATGTTGGCTATGGATTTTCCATAAATGCTCTTTTTCATGTTGAGAAAGTTTTCTTCTGTATCTAGTTTTCTGGATGTTTTTTATTTTGAAAGGATGTTGAATATTTTTAAATGCCTTTTCTGTATCACTTGAAATAGTCATGTGTTTCTTCATTCTATTAATGTAGTATATTATATCTATTGGTTTTTATATGTTGAACCACCCTTGCATTCCTGGTATAAATTTCACTTGGTCATAGTTTATGATCCTTTTAATATTCTGCTGGATTTGATTTGCTAGTATTTTGATGAGAATTTTTGCAGTTGTATTCATAAGAGATATTGGTCTAGTTTTTTTGCTATGTCTTGTTTGGCTTTGGTATCAGGGTAATGTTGGCATCATAAAATGAATTAGGAAGTATTTCCTCCTCTTTAAATTTTTGGAAGATTTTGAAAAGGATTGGTGTTTATTCTTCTTTAAATATTTGGTAGAATTTATCAGTGAAGTCATCTGGACCTGGCCTTTTTTTTTTTTTTTTTGGAAGTTTTGATTACTGATTCAATCTCCTTGTTATAGGTCTATACAGATATTTTATTTATTCTTTTTTTAAAGAACAATATTTTAATTTATTTATGTTTCAGATTAGTACAAAAATGTATTCATCAGACAGTTTGGAAGAAAATACATGTAAACAACTTCAAAGAGTAAATGATAACTATATAAATGTTCAGGATTATATGTACCTTTGAAAGTACACAAATAAAGATTATTGTTAAAAAATTACCTTGTGCCCAGCTGGTGTGGCTTAGGGGTTGAGCGTCAACCTATGAACCAGGAAGTCATGGTTTGATGCCAAGTCAGGGCACATGCCTGGGGTGCGGGCTTGATCCCCAGGATGGTGGCGTGCAGGAGGCAGCCCATTAATGGTTCTCTCTCATCATTGATGTTTCTGTCTCTCTCTCCCTCTCCTTCCTCTCTCAAATCAATAAAATATATATTTAAAAAATCACATTGTTATATTCCATTTTTATTATTATTTTTTAATTTTTAAAAATATATTTTATTGATTTTTTACAGAGAGGAAGGGAAAGGGATAGAGAGTTAGAAACATCGATGAGAGAGAAACATCCATCAGCTGCCTCTTGCACACCCCCCACTGGGAATGTGCCCGCAACCAAGGTACATTCCATTGACCGGAATCGAACCTGGGACCCTTGAGTCTTCAGGCTGATGCTCTATCCACTGAGCCAAACCCGTTAGGGCATTTTTGTTATTAATTAATTAAATATCCTCCTATCTAATAAAAGTGTAATATGCAAATTAACCATCACTACATCACAAAGATGGCAGCGCCCATAGCGGCCGGGGTGCTGGATGCTGGTGGTGTCACCCTGGCAATGAGCCCTAGCATCCCGTGTGCCCTGGCCCACGGAGGGAGGGGGGCGGGTGGGCCTCTGGCCAGAGGCTGGCCGGGGTGTGGCATGCTGGCATCATTATAGGCCGGGCTGAGGGACCCCTCCCCCGTGCATGAATTTCATGCACCGGGCCTCCAGTATATATATATATTTATTGTTGATAGTATTACAGAAGTCTCCCATTTCCCCCCTGATATCCCTCTAATCCCAGGCCCTACCCACCCCTCCAGGTCTTCACCACTCTATTGCCCATGACCATGGGCTATGAATATAAGTATATACATTCTTTGGTTTAGCTCCTCTCGCCCACCCCCCCACCCCCATTGCCACATTAAGGTATGTCAGTCTCTTCTATGCCTTCATGCTTTGGGTCTTATTTTGTTGGTCAATTCATTTTGTTCATTAGATTCCACAAATTAGTGAGATCATTTGATATTTGTCTTTCTCAGATTGGCTTATTTCACTTAGCATAATATTCTCTAGGTCCATCCATGCTGTTCCAAAGGGTAAGATCTCTCTCTCTCTCTCTCTCTCTCTCTCTCTCTCTCTCTCTCTCTCTCTCTTTTTTTTTTTACAACCGCATAGTATTCCATTGTGTAAATGTCCCAAGCTTTTTTATCCATTCATCTACTGATGGGCACTTGGGCTGTTTCCAAATCGTAGCTATTGTAAATAACACTGCTATGAACACAGGGGTGCATATATTTTTTCAGATTGGTGTTTCTGGGTTTTTAGGATATATTCCCAGAAGTGGGATTGCTGGGTCAAACGGAAGTTCCATTTTTAATTTTTTTGAGGAAACTCCACGCTGTTTTCCATAGTGGCTGCACCAATCTGCATTCCTACCATCAGTGAACTAGTGTTCCCTTTTCTCCACATTCTTGCCAGCACTTGTTTGTTGATTTTTTTTTTTTATGATAGCCATTCTGAAAGGTATGAGATGATATCTCATTGTGATTTTAATTTGCATTTCTCTGTTGATTAGTGGCTTTGAGCATTTTTTTCATGTCTCTGCTGCCTCCTGCACGCCCACACTGGGAATTGATCCCGCAACCCTGGGCATGTGCCCCAACTGGGAATCAAACCATGACCTCCTGGTTCATACGTAGACACTCAACCACTGGGCCACTCTGGCTGGGCTTCTGTTCATTTTTAAATTGTACTGTTTGTCTTTTGTTGAGTTGTATGAGTACTTTATATATTTTGGATATTAACCCTTATCAGATGTATCATTGGCAAATATGTTCTCCCATACACTGGGTTTCCTTTTCATTTTGATGGTGGTTTCTTTTGCTGTGCAGAAGCTTTTTATTTTGATATAGGCCATTTGTCTCCTTAGTTTCCTTTGCCCTAGGAGATGTATTGGCAAAAATTCTGCTACGTGAGATATCAGACAAAATAGACTTCAAAACAAAGGCCCTAACAAGAGACAAAGAAGGCCACTATATAATATTGAAAGGAATGATTCAGTAAGAATATATAACCCTTGTAAACATATATGCCCCACTATAGGACAACCTAAGTACATAAAAAAAAAAGAAATCTTGATGAACTTTAAGGGAGAGATTGACAGCAATACAGTCAAGTAGGGGATTTTAACACCCCACTAACATCACTGGGTAGATCTTCCAGACAAAAACATCAACAGGGAAACAGAGGCCTTAAAGGACACACTAGATCAGATGGATCTGATATTTACAGAACATTTCACCCCCAAAGCAACAGAATATACATTCTTCTCAAGTGCACATGAAACATTCTCAGAGGTAAATTACATGTTAGGACACAAAACAAGTCTATACAAATTCCAAGAAGACTGATATAATACCAGGTATCTTCTCAGATCACAATGGCATGAAGTTAGAAATCAACTACAATAAAAAAACTAAAAAACACTCAAATACATGGTGTCTATTTATTCCTAAGTCAGTTTGGATAGTTTTTAGGAATTTTTCCATTTCATGTAGGTTATTCAATTTTTTTATGTAAGTAGGTATCCAACAAATTGTATAACCTACATGAACAATGCTATTTTCTTTATAGCATTCTCTCATAATTCTCTTTTATTTCTGTAAGGTCTGTAGTAATGTCCTGTAATTTCTGATTTTAGCAATTTAAGTCTCTTTTTTGCTTAGTCTAAGTAAAGATTTGGCATTTTTTTTGATATTTTCAAAGAACCAACTTTTGGTTTTGTTATTTTTCCTATTTTTTTATTAAAATCTTTAGCCTTTATTTATTTAATTTTTTTTTTTTGTACTTTTCTTTTTGTTGTTGTTGACACTATTACACATATCCCCACCCCCCCACCCTGTTTTGCCCACTTTTACCCAGCTCCTGCCCCCCTTCCCACTGGCCATTACCATACTGTTGTCTGTGTTTATGGGTTATGCCTATATATTCTTTGGCTAATCCCTTCACCTTCTTTCATCCAGTCCCCACCACCCTCCTCCCCTCTGAAAGCTGTCAGTCTGTTCCATGTATCCATGCCTCTATTTCTATTTTGTTTGTCAATTTATTTTGTTCATTAGATTCCACATATAAGTGAGATCATATGATATTTATCTTTTTTTATTCTCTATTTTGTTTGTTTTCACTCTCATCTTTATTATTTCCTTCCTTCTGCTTTGGACTTCATTTGCTCTTTTTCCCCCCTACTTCCTTAAGGTAAATAGTTAGGTTATTGATTTGTAATCTTTAGTCTTTTTTCATGTCGGTGTTCATAGCTATAAATTTCCCTCTGAGTCCTGTTTTCATTGCATCTCTTAAGTTTTGATATGTTTTGTTTTTGCTTTAAAATATTTTCTAATTTTCCCTTTGATTTTTTTTTCTTCAACTCATTAGTTGTTTGAGTGCTATTTAATTTTCATGTATTTGTGAGTTTTCCAATTTCCTTATTATTGATTCCTAACTTTATTCCATTGTGGTCAGAAAAGAGACATTGTGTCATTTAAATCTTTTAAAATTTATTAAAACTTGTTTTGTGGCCTAGCAATTGGTCTGTTTTGGAGAATGTACCATGTGCACTTGAGAAGAATGTACTGTATATTCAGCTGTTGAGAATTCTGTTATGTGTATGTTTGGTATAATTGGTTTATAGTGTTCTTCAAATCGTCTGTTCCATTATTATCTCTGTGTTCTATTCCTTATTAAGTATGGGTTATTGAAGTCTTCAGCTATTGTAGAACTGTGCATTTCTCCCGTCCATCTGTTGTTTTGCTTCATATACATATTTTGGGGCTGCGTTGTTAGGTGTACATATGTATATAATCATTATATTTTCTTTATGGATTGAACAGAATGGGCATTTTTAAAATGCCATTTTGTTACTTGATTGTGTGATATGAATCTTGAGGTCATTGAAAACCTTCTAAATTTCTTTTAACACGAACAGTTCCCAGTAATGGATCTAGAGCCTGTTCTTCTCTTTTGGTTCTCTAACCTAAATATGTATATTACAATTATTTCTGTTAAGTGAGCACCTTGCCACTTTTCTGCTTTTTGAAATTATTTTGAAAATTGATTGGATGTTATCTCCTGTTTGTATTATTATTATTTTTTTTATTTCTGGGCTTTAACACAGATAAAATAGAGAAGTGTTTTGGACAAGTGAGTACCAGACATGAAATAGGGCAAGTTAAAACATCACAGAGCTTTTCTTACTGAAATTAAGATATGTTTCTTGAATAAATACTCCTAGGATTGCTGCAAGCCTTTGGTTAATTTCCAGGGATCTGAAAAAGTTGGTTCTGATAATTTCTGCAAGTTTTCTTATTGCTTTTATGGAGGAGAGAATTTTTGGAGGTCCTTAGTTTACTATTTTTTTACTGACACTACCTTTGTTAGTAACATTTTTCAGTCTTAATCTAAATGATATTGAAAATTTTGTCACATGCTTTTAAGATATTCATCTGCATAATTTTCCTTGTGTCAACTATGTGAATCCTATTAAAGGAGGAAATGAGATTGGTATGAGGGTCTTGCTTGTTATAGTGGCTCAATGTTGTTATCTAATAAGGAGGGAATATGCTAACTGACCCTCACGCCATCACAAAGATGGCAGCGCCCACAGACAATAAGGAGGGAATATGCTAATTGACTGCCCCGCCCTCAAAGATGGTGGGGCCCACAGCCAATAAGGAGGGAATATGCTAATTGACTGTCACACCCTCAAAGATGATGGCTCCCAGTCCCCTCAGCCCTGCTGGCGTGCCTGCCTTCAGAGTCCCCCAGTCCCCTCAGCCCCCCAGCTGCCCAGGGCCAGCCTGAGGTGCAGGCAAGCCTCGGATGGCAGCTTCCCAGCCGCCCAGGGCTGGCCCGAGGCGCAGGTAACCAGGGCCGGCTGAGGCTTGCGCTGTCGGCAGTGGCAGCAGCAGAGGTGTGATGGGGCGTCGCCTTCCCCTGATAGCTGGGTCGCCTCCTGCCCCTGAGGGCTCCCCGTCTGTGAGAGGGGGCAGGCTGGGCTGAGGGACCCCCCTCCAGTGCATGAATTTTCATGCACCGGGCCTCTAGTTGATAAATAATTCCATACTTTCATATAGACCTATAAACTGACTTTTCAAAAATCCATTTTAGGATTTTTACCAAGAATTTACAGAAAGTTACTGAGTTAGCAGTTTATAGAATAGGAAAAGCAGGGTGTGTAACTCTTCTCCATGCAATTCTTATTTTTCAGGATTAAAAAAAATTGCCAGTCATTGTTCTAAAACTTTCTTTACAAGATTGTTGTCAAGTCCTCAGATTATAGTAAATTTGGGTATGTAGGGTTGAAATTGGCTGCAGTAATAGGTGTTCAGATGTCTTCTTCTCAACTATCTTAACTCAGTTCCTTTTCCCTATTTCATGTTTTCTAAATACATTTTAAAAATCAGATATAAAGCAAATACGTATTTCCTGTCAAATTTTTTAAAAAAAGAAAAGAAAAGAAAAAACCAGTTCTCTTATTTAGTAGTATACATCTGTTAACATAGATGTATATCCATCTAATCTCTTTTTCTAATTACATAAGGGATATCTAAATAATAGCTATATAATACAAAATTATGACCATACTATGCAGAATAGCTTGTAACTCTTTTTAGTGATATTTTATGTTTTCCTTACTTTATTCAGTAGTGCCTATGACATAATTTCAATGTGCTATACCATATAATTTATCACCTTGTTGTAGTATATTAGATTATTTACTTAGTTTGTTTTGAAATTTTCATTACATATTTTAAATGGTAGTGTAACAATTATTTTAGAAATCTTGGTACATGTTACTTTTATTTCTTTACGATCAGTTTCTAGGTGTGAAAGATCAATGAGTATGCCCTTTATAAAGACTTTTGCTAATTCCAAATTGTTTTCCAGAAGGGATTTGCTTGCCATCCAGAACAGATATTGCCAGTGGTGACTGGTATGTTTATTTCACTAGGCTCTCAGCACTACTGGTAGTAACTTGAGAGGCATTTTCATTTCTTATTGATACGTAAAGACTCAAAAAACTATTAATGAGTTTAATCCTGTCTATAGCATACATTAACAAAAATATTTTTTTCTGATTAGTTGTGAATTTTGCCTATTGTGTTTTTTAAATATGGAAAGTAACTTTAATTTTATACCAGATTAAATATATTCATGATTCCTTCTCATTTGTCCTTTCTCCTTCCTTCCTTCCTTCCTTCCTTCCTTCCTTCCTTCCTTCCTTCCTTCCTTCCTTCCTTCTTTTCTTCCTAATTTCTTTTCTTGAAGTAAGGAGAAAGTCTTCCTTATGCCAAAGTATCTAACAATTCATCTTTAGTCTTTTATTTCTTTTATGGCACAATTTTTATACATTAAAATGCACATTTACTATAGCTGTAATTTGTTTTGCTTGTATGGTGTGAAGTAGGGATACGGTCACTGCCATTGTTAATCTATTGTTTCAGCCTATTTATTGAATAATTATTTTCCTCTGATTTTAAATATCATATCTAGTATTGATGGGATTATTTCATATATTACTATGATTTTGTTTATGGACATTCCACTGTCTTTCACAGTTTGAATTATTGTTCTTTTAAAAATACTTTGTTTGGTAATTCAAGTTCACTTTCATAATTCTTTTCTCAAAGTACTTTTGATTATTTCTGTTGATAAAGTTTTAAAATAAAATTCCAATGAGATTCTTCTTTTAATTGCACTAGAGTTACAGATCACTTTAAGGTAAGTTGACATCTTTGTGATTAGAGTCTTCTCATTCAATAAAACATTTCTCCCTAGTAAAACTTCTTTTAAGTGTGTTAGTAAAGTTTTTGAGATTCAGATCCTAAGGTTATTACTAGGTAGTTTAAAAATGTGTTGCTCGTGTGAGTATGTTTTTATGTATAATTCATTATTGTTTATACCGTAGTCCCCTCTTATCCACAGGGGTCTACATTCCAGAACCCCTCAAAAGATGCCTGAAACCACGGATAATATCGGACCCTATATTTAATGTCTGTTTTTTTCTATATATGCAGGGTGGGGCAAAAGTAGGTTTACAGTTGTGAGTATGTGAAACACAGAGTTTATCCTTGTATAATTATTTATTAATAATTGTATTATTTTCCATACAAACAACCAAACCTACTTTTGTCTTACCCTGTACATACCTATGATAATGTTTAATTTACAAATTAGCACAGTAACATATTAACAACAATAACTAATAATAAAATAGAACAACTCTAACAATGTACTGTAATAAAACTTATGTGAATGTGGTCTTTCTTAAAATGTCTTATTGTTCTCGTGATGATGTGAGATGACATAGTACCTATGTGATGAGATGAAGTGAGGGAGAATTTTCCATTTAATATTTTCAGACCTCGGTTGACTGTGGGTAACTGAAACCACAGAAAGCAAAACCTTGGATACAGAGAGACTACTGTACATTAGAAGAGTACTTTTTTTTTAATATTTGTGTTTAACTATTCACCTTCTGAATTCTTATCAATCTAATATATTTCATTCAGTTCCTTTTGGAATTTTATGTGGTCACATCATCCTCAGATTATATTACCTCACCCATCTTTATACACTTGTATATTTTTCTTCTCTTATTTTATTAACCATAATTTTCAGAAAGCACTATATAGTAGTGTGATAGCCAGCATTTGTGTCTTATACCTTGTTTCTGATTTAATAAAACTGCCTTTTATTTCATCATTAATTAAGGCAGTGGTTACTGATAAAAGGCAGATATATTTTCTGTTAAAGTTCCTATACCTCATTTACTATTTTTCTTTTTAACAAGGAATGGCTGTTACATATTTTTTCATACTTACTGGGGTGATCATATAATCTTCCTCCTTATCTCTTCATATAATTTAGTAACCAAGTTTCTAAGGCTAACTTTCCTTATTTTGAGATAAGTATTTGTGGTGATAATGCAGTTTTTATTTTAGTATTGTTAATTTCAGCTAGCTGCTGTGTGTGTTTAGAATTTTAGTATTGATACTGATAAATGTGTGTGTGCTAATTTAGTCAAATTGTTAATGTCAGGATAATGCTGGTTTTAGGAAAGGAATTGATTAACCTTTTATTTTTATCTGTTTTTAGAAATAATTTATACAACATGTCAATTAAACTTTCTTTTGAATGTATTTGGAAACAAATAAGTTGGTTATATTTTCTGTCTAGATTATTTTTCTGTGACAATTTTTGATAGTATTTTCAATGGCTATTGAATTTTTCATATTTCTCCTTGAGTAATTTTTGGTAATTAATATTTAGTCAAAGCACCATCTTATCCTTATTTTAACATTTTATGGAAGAGGTGCAAATAGTTTAAATCCTCACCCAAGGATATGTTTATTGGTTTATTGGTTTTAACTCTTGTTTATTGGTTTTATGACATGCTTATTCATTTTAGAAAGAGGGGGATAGGAGGGAGGGAAGGGAAAGAGAGAAAGATAGAGAAAGGGAGGAGAGAGAGAAAGAGAAAGATCAATTGGTTGCCTTCCTATATGCACCCCGACAGGGGATCAAACCCCAAACCTGGGCATGTCCTGACTGGGAGTAAAAGCCACACTCTTTGGTATACTGGCCAATACTCCAATCACCTGAGCTATACCGGCCAGGGTTTTTTTTGTTTTGTTTTAAGTTCTATTTCCGAAGGGAAATAATCATAATAATAATGTGGACAATTCCTTGTTACCAGACTGATGCTTTGCCCTTTTGCTTATCCTCTGGAGTAAGATAAAAACAGAAGAACATTAAGGAATCACTTATGCAACATTTATTTAGTTTTTTCTTGGTGTATAATTGGTATGGAATTAATTCAGGCATATTGTACGAGGAGCTAAATTCAACCCATTCCATGTTACTAACCAATTGTCCCAGGTCTATTTATTTACTAAACTCCTTTCCCACAGATGGAGATGACTCCTGCAGTATATATCAAAGACCATTTATCTCACTGGTGTCTCACTACAGTGCGTGAATGCTTTAGCTTTCAATCTCTATTATTTTCCGTAGCTCTGTCTGTTCTTGTCTCAGCAACATACCCTTTTATTGATTATAAATATTTTGGTATTGATAATACTTGTCTCTTTTAATTCTTATAGGAAAATATTTTTTTCTATTCTCCCATTGGAATGAGGATTGGAATTGCATCATTCTTAAAATGTAATTTGCGGAGATTTTGATCCTTTTTTCTCTTTAGTGTTCCTCTCGGGAATAAGACACCTAACTCCATTATTCTAAATCGCTTTTTACATTTCTCAGAACAGTTTTGCAGTTGTCTTTATATAGGTCATGGGTATTTCTTAAGGCCAGTCTTAGGTTGTATATTGCTTTTCAAGCTACTGAGTAGAGAATGTTTTAAAATTGTGTTTTATAGAGGCTACTAGAGGCCCAGTGCATGAAATTTGTGCACGGGTAGGGTACCTAGCGGCTGCTGGCTGCCGACCAGGGCATTCCTTCATTCTGCGCTGCCTCCTGGTGGTCAGCGCATGTCATAGCGAGTGATCGAACTCCTGGTTGTTCGAACTCCTGAGAGGACACTTTGCATATTAGGCTTTTATACATATAGATTGCTGGAATATGAGAAAGTAAGTGATTTTTATATACAGCAGGTCCTCAAATAACGTCATTTTATTCAATATCATTTCCTTATGATGTTGATGAGATTACATAGGAACTTAACTCTTGTTTATATCAACTAGTCTGTGGTGAAATTTGTTTCTTTATGCATCGTTTTGCTTAAAGTTGCAGAACCTACTGACGACATTGAGGACTTACTATATTATATACAATAAATGCTTGTTTTTATTAGATGCTTATATTTCACCCACTTTTTAACATATTAAATCATACCACATTAAAGACTACTTTTTGTCTTGTCCTTTTCAATATTTATGAGTCATTTCTTTTTTTTTAAATTTAATAAGTCTTTATTGTTCAGATTATTACAATTGTTTCTCCTTTTCCCCCCCATAGCTCCCCTCCACCCAGTTCCCACCCCACCGTCTGCCCTTACCTTCCCTCCACTGTCCTCATCCATAGGTTTAAGATTTTTGTCCAGTTTCTTTCTGTACCTCCCACACCCCTTTCCCCCATGAGAATTATCAATTCACTCCCATTCTATGCCCCTGATTCTATTATATTCACCAGTTTATTCTGTTCCTCAGATTTTTAATTCACTTGATTTTTAGATTCACGTGTTGATATATATGTATTAGTTGTTCATAATTTTTATCTTTACTTTTTTCTTCTTCTTCCTCTTCGTAATGAATACCTTTCAGCATTTCATATAATACTGGTTTGGTGGTGATGAACTCCTTTAGCTTTTTCTTGTCTGTGAAGCTCTTTATCTGACCTTCAATTCTGAATGATAACTTTGCTGGGTAGAGTAATCTTGGTTGTAGGTTCTTGCTATTCATCACTTTGAATATTTCTTGCCACTCCCATCTGGCCTGCATAGTTTCTGTTGAGAAATCAGCTGACAATCGTATGGGTGCTCCCTTGTAGGTAATTAACTGTTTTTCTCTTGCTGTTTTTAATATTCTCTCTTTATCTTTTGCTCTTGGCATTTTAATTATGATGTGTCTTGGTGTGGTCCTCTTTGGATTCCTTTTGTTTGGGGTTCTGCGTGCTTCCTGGACTTGTAAGTCTATTTCTTTCACCAGGTGGGGGAAGTTTTCAGTCATTATTTCTTCAAATAGGTTTTCAGTATCTTGCTCTCTCTCTTCTACTGGCACCCCCATACTTCTGATGTTGGTACGCTTGAAGTTGTCCCAGAGGCTTCTTATACTATCTTCAACTTTTTGGATTCTTTTTTCTTTTTGCTTTCCCGGTTGAGTGTTTTTTGCTTCTTTGTATTTCAAATCTTTGACTTGACTCTTATGTTCCTCTAGTCTGCTGTTGGGTCTCTGTATAATATTTTTTATTTCAGTCAGTGTATGTTTAATTTCTAGTTGGTCCTTTTTCATATCCTCGAGGGTTTCATTGAATTTATCGGCCTTTTCTAGGAAATTCTTGAAAAACCTTATAACCATGGTTTTGAACTCTATATCCAGTCGTTTGTTTTCCTCCATTTCTTTCGTTTGTGATCCGT
This sequence comes from Cnephaeus nilssonii, assembly GCF_951640355.1. Lineage (NCBI taxonomy): Eukaryota > Metazoa > Chordata > Mammalia > Chiroptera > Vespertilionidae > Cnephaeus > Cnephaeus nilssonii. The sequence continues at coordinate 25,729,562 of NC_137091.1, read as the reverse complement.
TTCTTTGTCTCCACATTTTCGCTGCTTCCCTGAGTTGGTAGGGTGGCTTTGTGTGCTAGTTGTCCTATATGGGCTAGTGGGTTGGCCTCCCAGTTACCTGAGGTGGACACTCTTGGTGCACCCCTTTGTGGACTGTGTGTACAGACTTGTTGTAATTAAGTCTTGATTGTTGGTATCACTGGGAGGAATTGACCTCCAGGCCAATTGGCTGTGAGGACCTGCTGTGTCTATAATGGAAGAACTGCTGTGCTGGAGACATGCTTATGGGGCAGTACTTGCTTCAGTGGGGCTTTGGTGCTCACTGAGTCTGCCTCTTGATTGTGTCACAAATGGTGAGTAGTTAAAATCTGTGTCGTCTCACACTGATCACTAGATACACTAGCTTCTGGATCTCCAATGGGTTGCAGGTCAGCTACTGTCTGAGGCCACCCAGCAGGAGCTATAGTGAGAACTACAGTTTTCTCCTCTTTGCTTGGGGTTTGGAAGTTTTGGAGCTGTCTGACCAGAGCTGCAGTTTGTTTGGTTAAGCTGCGATAGGGCAGGCCATTTATATGCAAAAGCTGCTGTGTGGAGCTTGGGTGGGTTTGTAGATTGTGCAGGGCGGGGTCTCAGGGAGTCACTAGGCTAGGGCGTGACAAATGGCGATGGCTGCCAGTCAGCCGTCTCTGCGTCTCTGCGTTTCCAAGTCCCCATGTCCCGCGCCCCAGCGCAGTAAACAATGATTGCTGGGTGCACCTCTGCAAGAAAGCCGCCCTCACTTTCCGACCCGATGGCAGACAGTCCAGCTTCTCCCTGTAGGAGTTTGGGTCCCCAGCGTCTCCCCAGAAACTGGACTTCAGAGTAATCGGGAGCTTGTCTCCCTTTGGGTTGAAAGAAGCAGTGCACCCAGACACCCGCCGCCAGCCCGATTCGTGCGCCTCCGTACCTCAGCTTTTCAGCGCTTGTGCACGTCTCAATGCTCTTTTCTCTTTCCTTCTAGTTGTAGAACTTCCACTCAGCCAGCTTTCCCGTGGTTCTGGGTGATAGACGTTTTGTCTTTTAGTTGTAGTTTTGAAATTGTTGTGCGAGGCAGCAGTTTAGGTGTTTACCTATGCCACCATCTTGGATTCTCCTATGAGTCGTTTCTTTTACATCTCTTATTTATCGCTGCTTTTCCTGGGTACCGTATTTCATTTTCAACACTCCTTTCTCACTTGATACCCCCTTCTCTATTTTTCCCTTTCTCCTAGTTTTTAACACTCTTTGAAATACTATATATTTTCTTTAACCTTATTTAAAAAGTTTTTAAATAGTGTAATGTAAGCTCCCCAAGGATAGCGATTTTTGTTCCTCTTCACCACTGTATCCCTTCATACGGCTCCTGCCTTTATGTCTCAGTAAATATTTGTTGAATGGAAGAATCTGCATTATTTTGGAACTCGAGATTGTAATTAATCTGAGCTCAGAGGTCTGAAACTTTTAAAGTGGATTGGTGCTCCCTTACTCTGACTTTGTTTTACTCAGGGTCCTAGTCTTTGTTGGAGATGATGGAAGCAAATCAGGGTTTGAGTGACTACAGTTGGTTTTCAATATTTGCAGTGCTTCTTAGTCATAGTCAGGTTCTTTATAAAGTCACTGCGAACATGCAATTAGCCGATACTGAATCATTTCCCTGGAGGAAATACATGGTTTTGTTCTTGCGAGTCTCTGGTCATATTTTTGTCAACTGATCAATACATAACCTCGTTTTATCTGTGTTTCTGTTCAAGGACAGCTTATTTAATACACATAGGTGATTCATTACCATTGAACTCATGCCTGAAGAAAGCTCATCTAACTCATGTATTTTCACAGTCTTGCTCTTGCAGACACTAGATAGCACTTCAACACTGCACCTGGGGGCTGTTTTAAACAGTGAAATTACCAACAAAAAGCACAAAAATGCAAAGAACATGGTACTAAATAGACAGAAGGACACTTGTTTACAGTATGAGAGCTGAACTGTGAAGGCAGATGTTGCCTAATTCAACCTCCGCTGGAAACACGTGCATGTTGGACGACTCAAAAATTTTCCTGCTCTTTGCACATTCTTGAATGACCACAAAATCCCTTGGGAATTGATTGGGGGGGGGGGTGTGTGTGTGAGAAATAAATTTTATCTAGTAAACAAATTTACAAATACAGAGTCTGCGGATAATAGTTGCATTTGGTGTGACTAGTACCTTTTCCAAGTAGTGGAGGGGCCTTCCATGTATTACCCTGTGGTCTGAAATGACTTGATACTAACAGGCTGACAGTTGTCAGCTCCTTTTGGGTCTTAGCGTTGCCTACTGTTTTTGACCGTAGTTCTACTCAGCTTCTTCGGCCTTTGGTTCATGTCCCTTTGGAGCCCAAGCTCACCTCCTTGCACAGTCACATTCTTCCTCAGGTAACTTTTCTTCCCTTTTTTTTCTTGGGATCATCTGCACTTGCACCGTCAGAATTTCACTCTGGGGGCTCTTCTGAAGTTCATTTGAATCATCTTTCTTCTTAGCATCCCTGGACAATGGACATAGCCTTTGAATCTCAAAGTGTTTTGAGTCTGCTTTCCTAAAGTTTGGGTTCTCAAATGGAGGTGCACATCTAAGTCACCTGTAGGGTCTTCAAAACACAGTGACGTTGGCCTTGCCCCAAACCCGTGGTCGGCAAACTGCGGCTCGAGAGCCATATGCGGCTCTTTGGCCCCTTGAGTGTGGCTCTTCCACAAAATACCACGGCCTGGGTGAGTCTATTTTGAAGAAGTGGCGTTAGAAGAAGTTTAAGTTTAAAAAATTTGGCTCTCAAAAGAAATTTCAATCGTTGTACTGTTGATATTTGGCTCTGTTGACTAATGAGTTTGCCGACCACTGCCCCAAACCAACTGAGTCAACAATTGCAAGGGGTGTAGTCTATGTATAGATGTGTTTAAAAACTTTCCACAGGTGATTCTGATTTGTGGGTGGGGAGGGGCTTGTGAGCCAGTTGTATTGAGAGCTGTGGTAAGGTTGCCAATGATTAAAATAATAACCATCAAAACTACCACCATCAATGTTTATGGTACCTTTACCAGGTGTCAGGTTCCTTATTAAGCTGTTTGTGTGTTTAATACAACCCCTGGGCATAGATACATGCTTTGATGAACACAAATTTACAGATGAGGAAACAGGAGCTCACAGTGGCTAAGTAACTTTTCCAAAGTCACATAGCCTTAGGAGATGGATTGGAATTATGATGTCTATGGTTTCGTATTCAATGATTTCAAGAATACAGCCCTGGATAACTGGTCACCTCCGAGTCTTCTTGCTCTCATTTCATTCTTCCTGCATTAAATACCCAGTGTTGTAGTTAGTGATGTATTTACTTTTATAAGTTTTTTTATCCACTCACCAATAATAGAAGCCTAGGTGAGAAGATGCTTGCAAGGAATTCAACTATTTTGACAGTGTTTTTAACATAGCAGAGGCAATGGACTTTTTTGGATATATAGCAGGATGCTTTCTTAGGGGCAATTGCTATTGACATTAAGTTCTTGCCTACCCCAGGTGCCTGGACAATAGATGAATGCATCACCAATTTGTATAATATTGTAATTGCAGGCGGGCAGTCTGCTATCTTTAAACCATCTTTGTATAGTGAATAGTGACACTCCATTTGTAAATGTAGATTTTTACCTTTTCCTTAAAATGAAAGCACTAATCTCTAAATAGAGTCTTTGTGCCTCTACAGTTAATTTACCCTAAGACAGTAATTTCTAGTAATTGTAATAGCTCCATTAATTTCAAAACAGTCTGAGTCCATTTTCTTAGAATTTAGGACAGGACCTCAAAGGAAAAAAAAAATAGTTCAAGGCTTTCCACATGTTTCAGGGAATCTTAGAATTCCCCCGAGAGTTTCCTGGTCTTAGGGAAACTTGTGCAAGTGTGGTTAGACTTGAAGTGGTTTGTGCAATCCCTGAATTTGTTATTACTATTAGTTTGTGTTTTTTTTCCAGTGCAGTTTTACCTATGCAACTTCCAGGTATCGTCTTACACTCTTAAGTGGGGTGTGTTTTGCTACCTTCAGGGCAAGGGGAGGTTGTAACACCCTCTTCTTATCCACATAAGCAGTAAACACTATCCAAAGCCCAAAAGGCCCTGGCTGGTGTGGCTCAATTGGTTGAGCATCATTCCATGAACTAAAAGGTCGCCAATCTGTTTGCCATTCATGGCATATGCCTGGGTTGTGTGTTGGATCCCTAGTCAGAGTGCCTGCTGGAGGCAACAAATTGATGTTTCTCTCTCTCTTTCTCTCCCTCTCCCTTCTGTCTCTTAAATCAATAAAAAAGAATGATTTGATTGCTGTGCTCATAGCCATCATCACAAAAGTACTCCTATATTTAAAATGATTATAGTTTATTATTTTTGCCTCATTATTCTTTTAGCAAGGTATTTATTCTTTTAGCATGTTATTTTTTAAATGAGATAATATTCAGTTGGTATATAGGTCATGACTCTAATCAGTAGTTAGAATCATTCAGTTACCTGAGAGAACACATGAGAGGCCAGCTCATAATGAAGGGCTTGCCAAAAAAAAAAAAAAAAAAAAAAAAAAAAATCATACTACTGTGGACTAAACTTTCTATTTAACATATATAACAATTTTATTCTTGTACTTCAAAATTTTATTGCCAACTTATATTCCATATGGATTTGTGGAATCAATTTCAAGTAAAATAAAATCTTAGTAGCTGAGATTAGAATGGTGTTTAATTTATTGTTAAACTTGGGAAAAACTGACTTATTTATAATAGACCAATTGGCTTTTCTTCCTAATTTGCCCAGGCCTCAGTTATATCCTTCAATAATTTTTTTATTTCCTTATTGGATTTTATATATTTCTTGTTATATTCCCTCCCCCCAGGCATATTGTTCTGTTCAGTTTTGTTTTTATTATTGAGAATACATCTTTCCCTATTATATTTCTAAAAATTAATTTTATAGGGCAAATTGTTGGTTATTGAATACTTATTTTATAACCTGCAATATTTTCACTCTCTTATTATTATAGTCTTCTGCTTAATTCTCCAGTTTTATCTTAAGCAAATAATGGTCAATTTCCCTGCCCTTCCTGACAATGGGAGCTCGTGTCTTTTATTTGCTGTGTTTACCAGTGTTAAATACTTTTAGGTTTATTTATCAGTATTAAATAGTAGTTGTGATAGGATCCTGACCCATGATTTTAATGGAAATGCTTGTATTATATCAGCTTAAGTTTGATGCTGGCTATTAGTTTAAGGCTAAGAATGTTCTTCTGGCCCTCGTTTGCTATTTTTAAAAAATAGGGAATGGTATTAGATGCCTTTTAAAAATTATTGAAGTAATGTGATTTTTTAAAACTAATGGATATGATGATTATATTAATTTTTTATACTTTTCTAGGACAAATTCTTGCTAATAGATGTGTATTTCCTTTTATTATGCTAGTGGATTTCAAAATTATTTTATTTAGAGTTCTTTCATGTATATTCATAAGTGATACTGGGCTGTGGTTTTACTGTGTGTGTGAGAGATTTTTCTGTCAAGGTCACTAAATGTCATAAAATGAATGGGGAAACATTCCTTTTTTACTCTGCTGGGAACATTTTATAAAGCTTTAGAGAGCATTCTTTAGCAACATTTTCAAATTCATCTATAGCTTTTGCTTAATTTGATGTTCTTATTTCTTATTAAGTAAATTGTGTTCTTTTGTATTTATTCAGAAAATCTTACATTTTATTGAGCATTTTCAAATTTATTAAATTTTAAATAATTTCCCCTCATTTGTGAGTTGCTGCCATATTTTTTGTTAAATACTATTTTTTTTTATTCTTTACTGTGCCTATTTGTGTGTTTTTCATTATGGTTTTCATTAGACTAGATAGAGGTTTGCCTGTTGGTGGTAGTTTTTGTTTATAGTAGTGTTTTTCAGAGAACCACCTCTTGAATTCTGCTTTTTAGTTTTTAATGAATCCATTCCTGCTTTTAACCTTAATACCTTGATTATGTTTTTCTTAGGTTTTATTTTGTTGTTCTCTTTCTAACTCCTTGAATTGGATTGCTGCTACATTAATTTTTTACTTTCTTTTTAAATAATAAAATTACTTAATCATTTTCTTAGGATTATAGTTTTTGCCATATCTCTCTCCTAGATCATTACATTGCTATTTTCTAATTAATTTGTAATTTTGTTTCTTTATCCATTGGCCCAATAGTTATTTAAGAGAGTCTTTCCTACACGGTGGAGGCTTTTGTTTATATGTTTGAAATTTCTTTATAGCTCTGTGATGAATATTCTGCATTTTTCTGTGCCTGAAATGATTCTCTTAGGATAGGTCTGCAGAAGCAGGATTAGCAGGTCAAAGGGTAAGACTATTTTCCAGGCTTCTGCTTTCTATGGCCAGATCCTTTATTGGCCTTTTTGGTCATCAAGGACAGCTATGCCTTTTCTTGGTGTAGGTATTAAAAGCCATTTCCCACAGATGCCAGTTCTCTGTAGACAAAGGGTGAAGTGCTGAGCATGGGCTCTGGTTCCCCACAGCTTTCCCCTCTTCCTGAGGAGGGCTCTGGGGTGAGGGGGTTGGGAAGCCTTCCTATTCATCCTCACATAGATCTGAGATACCTAGACTCCTTGGTAGATTAAGGGGAAGAATTCACAGTTATCTTTGCTCTCCAGTTTGCAAGCAGTCTCCACACATTCCTGCTGACACACAGAAGTGTACTGACACTTGCTGAGCAAACAGGATATCTCAGGCATTTAACATATTTTGCCATCTTAAAAAAACACACATTAAGTAGAATGTGGATGAGAAGACAGACTCTGAGAATGGAAGTGAGGTAGGCAGCCAGTAAGAGTTTGAGCCCCTTACCAACCAACCTCTTTTCTTCCCACTCATGAAGTGCAGGTTGTGTTGGTGGGCCACTGCCCAAGTGCAGGAGTGAAGTTCTGAGGCTGCTTCCCACCCCCCTCCTCCCCGGCCAATCAGCAGGTCATTAATCTTTGGAAGGACAGAGGCTAAATCCCATCACACTCCCAAATGAACGTTAAAACCCCAACATAGTAATTTATTGAGCTCCTACTACTGTAGGCCAGGGCTCCATGTGGCTTCCCCTGCTGAGTCCTCTCTGATGGGGGGCTGTTATCTTCTCCATTGTACAGATAAGGCAAGTAAGGCTTAGAGTGACAAATTGACTTGTCCAGAGTCACACCACAGACAGGCCATGGAGACACCTGGGCCGACATTGGACTGCCCTTCCCACAGTATTACTCTTGGCCACATGAGGCCACCTTTTATGGATCATGAGGGATGTGATAGCTCTCAGATTCTGGCATATTTTCCAAGCCACACGAAGTTCCTTTGCAGAACATCCTTTTCACTAATGGCAGTGTCTTCTAATATCTGATATTGGGGTGGCCTTAGCTCCTGGCTTAATCTCCATTTGTCCTGAATCCCAGCCCTCAGAAAGCCATATAGTCTAAATTTAATATAGTCTACCCATATATTGGTTGCAGCCGCTCTGCCCACTATATCCAGGTGGACCTGTGATATAGTCACCCCCTTCCTAGTATATTACAGATTGGCAAGGATTGGTTACAATTTGTGTCTAGCCAAGCATCTCAGTGGTAGTTGCTCTTGGGTGCATTTTGGAGACTAGGATTGTGACAAGCCTATAAAACAGGGATAAAAAAATGCACTTACCTCAAAGGATTATTGTGAAGATTAAATATGATGAAGTATAAGACATGCCTTTATCATCATTATCTCACTATAACCCCCTCTCCTGTGACTGTTCTTCTCAAAATCCTGGCTTTCACCAAGTGGATTATATATTTTGGAAATAAATCCTTTGTCAGAAATATGTGTTCTGCATATCTTCGCATGATCTATGGATTACCTTTTTATTCTCTTAATTGTGCCTTTTGATAAGTACAAGTTCTTGGTTTTAATGAAGTTCAGTTGATCAGCCCTTTCTGTTTATAGTGTTCCTTTATGCTTTTTGGGTCCTATTTTAAGATGTTTTTCTACCTGAAGGTTGTGAAGATGTTCTCCTATGTTATCTTCTAGAAGTTTTATTGTTTTACCGATTGCATTTAGGTAGGTGATGGATCTGGATTGATATTTTGTATATGGTGTGAGGTAGGGTCAAAAATTTTTTTAAAATTGGGAATCTACTATTTCTTGAAGAGGCCATTCTTTCCCTATTGCAGTGTTCCCTTTATAATAAAGTAGTGGCCTGGTGCATGAAATTCATGCACATTAAAAGGGAATTAATTAGAGGAAATATTTTAATATTGCTATTTGCCCTTTCTCTATAATAGAAGTGTTGGAGATGAAAGAAAATTAGTAAAATGTATATGAAAATCTTCCTCCTGTCAGAGTCTGGGGCATGCCACAGGACCCAGAGTCAAGTCCCCGTCCACCTGCGCATGCCTCGAAATCGTGTGAGACCCAGACCCGGATGGCCCCACCCCCATTGGATGAGATCCAGACCCGGCTGGCCCCAACCCCGTCAAGCCCCGCCGGGTGTGGGGGGGGCGCAGCCTCAGGTCCCCCATCAAGCCCCACTGGGTGGAGGGGTGCACCCTCAGGTCCCCTGGCGCATGCCAGGTGGGCGGCACATCCTCAGGTCTTCCGGTGCACCCTCAGGTCCCCCGGCACTGGGTCAGGGGGCACGGCCTGAAGTTCCCTGGCCAGGGTGAAGGGCGTGGCCTGAGGTCACCGTCAAGCCCTGTTAGGTGGGGGGCAAGGCCTGAGATCCCCTGTCAAGTCCCACCGGGCGGGGGGTTCGGCCTGAGGTTCCCCGGGCCAGTGCCGGGGCGGTGGGCACGGCCTGAGGTCCCCCAGCTGGGTGCTGGGGTGGGGGGCACGGTCTCAGGTCCCCCAGCCTGGGGTGAAGGGCGCGGTCTGAGGTCCCCCGTCAAGCCCCACCAGGCAGGGGATGTGGCCTGAGGCCCCCTGGTCTGGCGCTGGAGCTCGGGGCTCGGCCTGAGGTCCCCCAGCCTGGCGCCCGGGGGGGGGGGGGTGGCGTGAACTGAGGTCCCCCGTCAAGCCCTGCTGGGTCGGGGGCATGGCCTGAGGTCTCTGACCTGGTGCCGGGAAGGGGGTATGGCCTGAGGTCCCCCGTCAAGCCCTGCCAGGTGGGGGGTGCAGCCTCAGGTCCCCCGCCCTGGCGCGGCGCCATGCAGCCTCAGGTCCCTGCTGATCACTCGTTATGGGAACCCCACCTCCGCTCTGGGCGTAGCTATCTTGTGTTACAGGCACCCCCACCTCCACTGTGGGTGCAGCCATCTTGTGATGGTGTGAGGGTTAATTTGCATATTACTTCTTTATTATATAGGATCATATAGGATTGATTGACCTTTGACTTATTAAAGACTAATGTAAATGAGAATTTTACCACTCCCTAGACCTTAGAAAACATTGACTCCATTTACCTCATTTCTTCTTCTTTTGTTAATGTTGTCATGCTTTTAATTCTAGAGTTATTTTAAAGACCACATGCCATTCTTACTGTTTTATACAATAAATATTAATTTATATTTACTCCCAATATTTATTTTTTTCTGGTGATTTTCATTATTTTTTACATTTCCAAATTTCAGAAATTTTCTTCTTTCTAACTTTTTCAAATTCTGTTGGTAATGATGGTGTGCTCCTGAGAGCTGATTGTGCACATCTCTTTCCAGCTCTGCATTCAGTGATGTCAAATTGGCAGCTTAAAATCAGCGATGGTGGGTGTATTTATGTCACAGAAATCAGAAACTACAAATCAGTACTTTCTTTTTTGATCCATTTCTACCTGTCTTTGCTCTCTGTTCCCATCTGAATATTTTCTTCTAATATATTTACTGATTCAATCTATGTTTTATATGCTGTTAAACTCATTTATTGAATTATTATTTTTGAATTACTATTTTTTAAATCGTCACCTGAGGACATGTTTAGAGTGAGGAAGGGGGAGAGAGAGGGAAGGAGGGAGGGAGGAAAGGAGAATGAGAGAGAAACGTTGATGTGAGAGAGAAACATTGATCAGTTGCCTAATGCACCCTGACCAGGGATCGAACTGCAACCCAGGCATGTGTTCTGACCAGGAATCAAACTGGCAACCCTTTGGTGCACAGGATGACGCCCAATAAACTGAGCCACTCCAGCCGGGCTGAATTCTTAATTTCATTTATTGTTTTTTAGTTTTAGATTAATTCTGCTCTGGTTAAATTCTCCACGTGCTTATTTTTGGGGGCAGATATTTTAAAGGCTGTGTTTGATAACTCCAGTATTTGTATCCCCTGTGGCTCTACTTTGGGTCCTACTTCTTGGTGTGCCGGAATGCTGGACAGCTATTCAGGGCCTGGATGATGTGCCCTTCTTGCAAAGAGGATTCACCCAGCCTGTCTTCTGAGAGGATTTACCCTGTCCTCCATCGGGCAGAGAAGCGGCAGATAACCTCACTTTGATCAGAAACTGAGGCTGGTTTGCAGTCTTTGTGAGGCTTGGCTACTTCTGATTACCCCCCTCTCCCTGAGAGCCTTGGTGTTTATTTCTGCCTTAGTAGATCCTGAACTCCAAAGAGAATTTCCCCAGCACCACAAGCCTCCTGAAAGTTAAGCTCAGCTATTCAGCTTCTTTTTGCTCAGCACTTTAGTCTCTCATTTTTTATTTTTGTTAGGAATCATCAACTGCTTTGAAAGGAAAGCAGGTACAGAGTATAGGCACGCTTCTTTCTGCCTCCCTTCTATCCCATCTTTGGGACCCGCAAGTCTTGATTGGCCTCTCAAGCCCTTGCTAGGTGCTAATAACCATATTTTTTTTGTCTTCCTAGCCCCGTTAGACTGTGGGAAGCTCCCGTTAGCTTCCATGTGCTTTTCTGTATTTTGTATGTGTGTTTCCGCCAAGCTCGGCAGCATCTAACCCCACCTGTTAAAGACTGGCAAATAACCCAAGGGGGCGGCAGGAATGCAGAATGTCAGGCACACCTCCATGGATTTTTTTTTCTCCGAGGTTGTGGTGCTTCAAACCCTGGCTGCCTCGGCAGCACTCGAATGTCTCAGGTGATGTATCTTAGCAGCTTTCCTAGTTGTTCTTGGCAGAGACGTTGGTTTCCTAAAAGTTGCTCTGTGTTGGCTGGGATAGGAGTTTAAAGTCTTTTTGTGTTTGGCTTTGTTTTTCTTGCATTGTCTATGTTGATTTTGGAACCAGAATGATGATTCCAAAATACATTGGGGGATTCCCGTATTTTTCTATAATCTAAATTCTATTGACTAGCTTTTACATTACCCTTGGAAAGTTTGAATTTATTAGCATAGTCACTTGGACATGGCTCATCCTCCCCCAGCTCCAGTTGTTCATTGGCACCTTTTCCTGATGTCTTTCTTGGTTATTAGTTTAGTCAGGTCTTTTGAAAATGGATGTTTTTTTTTTTTAAAAAAAAATATAATCATTACTTTCTCCTGTATTTCCCATTTTATTGGTTGCAGAGGAAATATAATAGTTGAGAATCTCTCTGTGTTTATAGCCTATTTCTCATAAATAGTGTTTTGGGTTTTGAGTTTCTCTCTCTTGTTTGGTTTGCTAGAGGTTTATATTTTTTATCAGCCCCTTTAAAAGGCACTAATAGTTAAATTTTTTGACCCAGTTTATCTTTTTTACTGTTTATTTCTCTTAATTATTTTGTACTTAAAAATTAATCCCTTTCTCTTGCTTTGGTTAGGATCTTTTTTGTTGTTGTTTTCAGCTTTTTGTACTAAGTACGTCCCAAATTTTCATTCATTCTTGTTTTATTAAACAAATTTCATGTAAAGCTAATTTTCCTCCCTCTGAGATCAGCTTTGGTGAAATCCTGTACATTTTGGTGTATGTTGGAGCTGTTACCATAATTTTATACAGAGCTCATACTTTGTTTGGATTACCTTCATTAGCCAAAGCTTAATTATCGGGGTGTTCTGAGGTTTGCTTATTTTTTAGCTATTGATTTTTCTTTTTATTGCTTTGTAGACAGAATTTAATTTCTGGGTTTTGGTATTTATTGAGTATTTCTGGTGGACTAATACTTGCTCAATATTTTTTGTAAATGTTCCATGGACATTTAAAAAGACTATGTTTTGCATTTATTATTGTGAATGGTCTAAGACAGTGGCCGGCAAACTGCGGCTCGCAAGCCACATGCGGCTCACGAGCCGCGGTTTGCCACTCTGTTGACTAATGAGTTTGCCGACCACTGGTAAGACTACTATAGACAGATCACCAATTGCTTTATATATTTTTAATAATTTACTTTTTCAACAATTGATTAATCAACTACTTGCTCTAAATAAAACACTGCTAGGAATTTGATAGAGTTTTAACTTTTTAATCATAAAATAAAATGTGATTACTAGAGGAAATTTGGAAAACAAAAGTATAAATAATAAATACTAGGGACCCATAATCATTCTCCACTTTCAACATTTGGGCAAGTTTCTTTGGGTCTGTTTTGCTTTACATATTTTACACAATTGGGACCACATTGTACATACAGCTTTACATGCACTTTATATCTGAAGCCTGAATCTTAAATGTTCTTTATGTACAGAGAGAACATACAGTTAGCTCCCTTCTGTGACATCCCCCTCTTTGATGGATGTCTTTATGTCAGGGTGGGCTTATATGGAACCCAGGGCCTCATTATGTTCCTTAGAGCTCTCAGTGCAGAGGTGGAGGTTAGGAGAGTGAGAGACGGGACAGTTCAAGTTCAGGGACCACAAGTTAAGTTGGAGATGGGGAAGGGAGGGATTTGTTCTTGGTGGTTGTGGTGCTGGGATCTGATAGTGGTTGGTGGTTGCTGATAATAATGCACTGTGTTGTATTGCTAATGTTATCTGTTCTTCACAAAGATCCTTCATGTTAACCCAGCCTTCCATTTGTGCAAACCAGGACTCTGAGGATTAAGTGGACTGGCTCAGGGTTACCCTGAGTTTAAATGGCAGAGCCAGGAGACAGCTCTGGCTCCCAAAGCCGCATCTTTCCTTTATACTCTGCTGCCTTTCCAGAATCACCTACTGGTGTGAACAGCTCTGGGGCTGAGCTTGGGTGCTGTGTACACTCTGTGCTGGGCACTGGCCTGGGGCTGGGGTCACAGAGCTGACTCTGCCCTGCTTTTAAAGGTCTCACGGTCTAGGTGGGGAGATGAACAGATATAAAATAGGATTTGGGATTCAGGAATCTTGACTGAGAATTCAGGAAAGGCTTTTAGGTGCTGATGTCTGACCAGAGTCTAAATGTGAGTAAGGGCCTGCCAGGTGGGCAGAGTTGGGAAGGGTGTTCCTTTCAGACGGAGCGGGAGAGGCCGGATAAAAGGTGTACATGCAGGAAACAGATGAAGCTGCAAGGCAAAGAAACTGGGGGCATGCTCAGCGGTCTAGAGGAGTCTGTGTGGGCAGCCTTGGGGTGTGGCCATGATTCTTTTGAGTGGCGCATGCTTCTCCAGCCTTAAAAGTTAGGAGGGGCGCAAGCCCATGCCTGATGGAAGAAGGGACTCCACTGGAAAACTCCCACCTGCTCCCACCAGCTCCCATGCCACCCCATTGCTGCTTCTGACGACGTCAGTAACAAGGACTGCCAGCGTTTATTGAGCCCTTACTGGGTCCCAGGCCCCGTGTCTAGCACTTCGTATGCATTATCTTTTTAAACCCTTTCCCACGCCCTGTGGAGCCTAGGTACTTGAATACTGAGGAGCCCAAGGCTTGGAGAGTTAAGCACATACCCACGGTCCCCCCACTGAGAAGTTGCCTAGCCAGGATCTGGTCCCAGACCCCTCTGACAGGAGAGGCTATGCTCTTCCCCCGGGGGTCCAGGCTGGCAGTACAAACGAGGAAAATGCCCTGTGGTGGACCGTCCCCCACTTTTCTTGAAATGTGGCCTGTTTGTCTACCTTTTGTTTTATTCGTATTTTTTTAAAAATAATTTTATTTTATTTTTTTAAAATATATTTTATTGATTTTTCACAGAGAGGAAGGGAGAGGGATAGAGAGCTAGAAACATCGATGAGAGAGAGACATCGACCAGCTGCCTCCTGCACACCCCCCACCGGGGGGGATGTGCCCGCAACCAATGTACATGCCCTTGACCGGAATCGAACCTGGGACCTTCCAGTCCGCAGACCGACGCTCTACCCACTGAGCCAAACCGGTTTTGGCTATTCGTATTTTTTTGATGCCGTAAGTATTTCGATGCCATAAATATATTGACAAGTCCACAGTTGCTAGTAGACGGTGACTGACCCTCAGCTTTGGGACACGGTAGGCAGCAGTGGGGGTTGTGGCACACCCAGGAAGGGGAATGGTTGTTAAAACCCAGCCAGTTGTCGGAATGTAGACACAGGTCTGCCCGTTCTTTCTTTCTCCTATTACTATTTTTATTTTAAAAGGGAAGCTGGGAATCTGGGTTTTAAGTGAAGTCAGCCAGTTTTTAAATGTTCAGTGTTCAGATGACCCCCGAGTCGACAGTGACACGGTTGTGAAGAAAAGCCTGCCTCCCAGCTGTGCCCTTCTGCAGAGACCCTCCTGCAACCGCACAGGTCTCCCTCCCACCCTGGGGCGGGGACCTGCTGACCTGCCAGAGGTGGTTCTTCCCTGGCAGGTCTGGTGCCCCGTGAAGATCCTGTCTGGACCGAGCCAGGCATAGTTCTCCGTCTGTCTTGGGCACTTCATTTCCTGAGCCCTACATTCTTGGGGTTACTTTTCCTGTCTTCAACACCAATTCTGAACAGTCAGAAGATTCCAGAACACTTGAGAGGATGCAAGGAAAATTGCTTAGGATCCGCACTTTAAAAATCTGGCTTTGAGAAGAAAACAAGTGGCCACTCCTGGAGTCAGTGCCAAATGGAACGTTTGGAGCACGTTTCAAGAAGCCCTTTTCTTCCTGGAGCACAATTCACTGCTGAGTTCAGGGAGCTGGGGATCAAGTCAGATCTGCCTGGTCAGCGGAGTAGCATGATTTTGTGTCAATTTGTCACACTCTCAGCCCATGCCTCCACTCAGACAGACAGGGTGCAATTTCAGTCTCCCGCCTTTTGCAGTCTCTTCATGATGGTGGGAGTGATAACTGGCCTTCATTTTCACCCAGGTGCAGCCTAACACCCTGCGTGGTACCCGCCGGAGAGGTGCCGCATCCGCAGAGCCGAAGGTAGAAGGGAGGCCTTGGGAGCAGGCTCAGTCTTGTGTATCTCATTCCTTTTCCCCTCCACTCTTCAGATTCCAAGGAATGGGGTGGGGGTAGAGCTGACACGGCTCAGGGGCAGGCATGCTGCTCAGCAGTAGGAAGGGTATCCTCACACCTGAAGGGCTCTATAACCAGGTGGAGGCAACGTGCTAGTTGTTCTGGGGAAGCCAGTGGTGTTATTGGTCCTCCCTGCCCTCCCCTGTCCTCTGAGGCAAGAGGGCAGCACGAATGAAAGAAAGGTCAGTGCAGAAATGTTTCCGAGCGAATATGGACTAAAGAGTCCCGGGTTCAATTCTGGTCAAGGGTATGTACTTCGGTTGCAGACTCCATCCCAGGCCCTGGTTGCAGTGTGTGTATGTGTGTGTGTGTGGGGGGGGGGGCAGGGGGTGAGGAAAGGGGGGAGGAGCAACCTATTGATGTGTCTTCCTTACATCCATGTTTCTCTCTCTGTCTCTCCCCCTCCCTTCTACTCTCTTTCAAAATCAATGGAAGAATAGCCTCCAGTGAGGATTAACAACAACAAAAAATCCCCCACAGCCATCACTGAGTAATGTTACAATTGTGTTGTTTTGCTCCCAAAAGCCAAATCTACAGCAGTATCACCTCCTGTTACAAGCCGGTAACTTGCGCACTGTCATCGGTTTGTAACAATAGTCATAATTATAGTTGCTTACATATATTGATTTACTGAGTGCTTATAGTAACAGACATTATTTGAAGTGTATTGTAGGTGTTAGCTCATTTAATCTTCAGACCGACTTAATAGGTGGTTGCTGTTATTATTCTCCTTTTATGGGTGAGAAACCCAAAGCCCGGAGAGGCAAAGTGGCGTTTCCAAGGTCACACAGCTAGTGAGTGATTGGCTGGGATTATGCACCCCAGGCACTCTTGATTCCACTGCGGACTGCCTTTCGCTTTGGGGGTTTTGAGTATTTGTGACAGGGTTTCCTCTGACTCCTGGGTGCAGGGTCACTAACGTCATAAAGGAGTGGACATCTGGCTTTCAGATGCTCAGTTCATACGAAAGAGGTTCCCTGGTGTCATGCACAAACCATGGGACTTGGAATCAGAGGGTCTTGGGTATAAATCCCAGACCCCAAATTGAAACCACGGGCCCTGGGCCAGGTTGCTTGAACTTACCTCGGTTGTTTTGTTGAATGGGCAGGATTGCTAGCAACACTTGGCTCTTGAGATACTTGTGCAGATGAAGGAAACAAATTCTGGGAAAGCATGTCATCAGCTGGAGGGCCTCTAGCAGTGGTTTTTTAGTATACCATGTCCATCACCCACCCTGTAGGGCTTTGCATGTGCATGGCACCAGAGGACTTCTGGAGTGCCTGTCTGCAGAGCTTTCCTGAGGGGAGAGGGGCAGGTGGCTCAGTGCCCCTGCTTCCTTCCGTTGGTCTTCTATAACTTACTAGGGGCCCAGTGCACAAATTTGTGCACCTTGAAAGGATCTGTGGGCCATGAGGCTGTGGTAGACACCGGGACGGGTCTCGGCCCATCCTCTGCGCCCCTGCCTGGCCCTTCCTGCTGCAGCCCCTGGTTCCCTATCTGCTGGCAGCCCCACTCCCGCTGCTCCTGATCCCACGCACTGATGGCGCTGGCTCCACTTGCACTTGCTGATGACGTGGAGCAATTTGGGCCGGCGCCAGCAGCGGGTGTGAGTGGGGCAGGTGCTGTCAGCAGACGGGAGTGGTGGCTGCTGCCCCGATCACCCCTCAGGAGCAGAGGGAGGTGAGTAAGCCCTCGGGCGATCAGGGCCAGCAGCTGCCACTCGCACCCGCTGGTGGCACCAAGTGATCAGGACCGGCGCCAGGCACTGTGTTGTGCAGGAGCAAAGAATTTTCAATAACCACCAGAGGCTCACCCCAATGACAGCGACCAGTGTCCCACCTTGGTCTAGTGCCCCCACTCACCTTCTCCACCATCTTGCCGTGGCCAAAGCCTGCTATGTTCCGCACATGCCCCCTGGTGGTCAGTGCACGTCATGGCGACAGGTTGTTTGGTTGTTCCGGTCTATTTGCAAATTAGCCTTTTATTATATAGGATAGCAGGAGGGTGGGTGGTGGTCCAAGATTGTCACCTTTCTGATCACGAGTGAGTGTGCTGCTGGTGGTCACAGGACAAAGTCACTGCTTCTCCACCCTGTCAACTGGGAGAGAGCCTGTGGAGCTCACTTAACTAGGAAGTCCCTTGCTGTGTTGACACATGCTGTCAAAACTTTAGTTCGGTTGAGACCCCCATGTGGCCTCTCACTGCAGGACTTGGTAAGCTGCTGTGACACCTATCACTTGGGCAGGTGGCTCAGCCTCCCGGAGCCTCAGTTTCTTCACCTGTAAGTTGGGGACTGTGACATTTTCTTAAAAGGCTGTTGGGAGGATTAAATAAAATGATGGATGTGAAGTACTTAGTGAAGGGTGCTCCTACGTGGTAATTTCTTTCTCCTTTTTGGTCATTACCTTGTTGCCTTCTGAGATTAGGACTACAGCATTGGGGCTCCTGTGGGAAAGATATTTTCATGGTGTCCACTGTGAAGTGGGCGTTAAGGGATTCAGCATGTGGAGGGGAGGAAGAGTCCTCGACAACTGTCTGGAGCTCTGTTGTGGTTTACCAGAGCTGCTCAGGGAATGGGGATGTGGAGACGTCAGGCAGGAAAGGGAAGCATGGAGAACAGGGTAACATCTGCCCACATGTGCTGACCGCTTCCTGGAGCGAATTTCCCAGGACACCGGCCTTTTCTGCATCTCTGGACTTAGAAGCACGCTGGTTTGATTTGAATCTCTTGTTGCCTTAAGGGTGTGACTTAGATAAGTTGCTTTAATTTCCCTATGCCTCAGTTTCTTTATTTTTCAAATGGGAATAATAATAGCTAACTTTCGGGTTTGAAGTATTAAATGAGTTATTAAGTGAGTCAGTGGGTATGAAGTATTTACATGACTCAAGGAGAATATTCCCTCTTCCTTTAGAGGTATCAGGGAAGCCAGTATGAAAAGCATAGTCCCACCACCGCTCCAACCACTCACTCTGATTTATTGAGCACTTAGTAGGTGCCACTCATGTGTTGAGGCACTTTATATTTCTTTTGGTTTCTTCTGGGCACCAGGATGCTGCCTTCAGTTGCCTGTGTTCATACTTAATTGTATTTGAAGGGGTTAAATGTTTAAAAAAATAAATATTAAAAAGGTTCAACCTAATATAATTTTTGTTATAGAAAATAATCTTCCCTGTATTAAGGTAACAACAAATAATGTGCCTAGAGCTCACAGTGCCATACGGTTCTGGGGGTTAATGCTGCTCCTCCTCACTAGGGCGTGGGTGAGACCTGGGGGAGAGCAGGATGTAGGGCACATCTCTCTTGGTTTGATCCGCATCCTCTTATCTTGTCCTCACTTTTACAGCGTCCTTGGAACTCTTCTGTATCCCACACACTCCGTCCTCACCGGGGTGCTGCCTCTTTCCATCAGCCCTATTGTATCAATGTAGACAATTGTTGGGATCTCAGTCTGTTTTTTTTTTTTTTTTTTTTGAGACCCAGACTTTAAATAAAGACTTTCACAGTTTGTGACTTTCTTTGAACTCTCCCTATCTTATGAAACAAAGAGTTTTTAAGAACTTTGGAAAGAACACCTTCTGGTCCCAGGTCTTCCTCACAATGTCTGTGCCCACTCTTTACTCGTAGGAGCAGAAGCCTTGGGTTTTACTGTTTGTCTCTTGCCTGTTTTGGTTAAGGGCTAAAATGGTACCTGAAACTTTGCCTGCCATGAAGTTAATGTTCAATACATATAAGTGGCAATAAAAATAAGGACAGATTTCTAAACAAATGTTTTGTGATTTGGGCCATCCATTCATCCATCCATCCTATTATGTGCACATGCCAGAATATATTTAATCACTCCCCTATGGTTTGACATTAGGTAATGTAAACGTTTTGCTATTGATATTGATGCGTCCCCAATGATGCCTTAGTGTTTAAGAGTCTGGGGTTAGGCAGTCACACTGCCTGGGTTTGAATATCGGCTTTACTAGTACCAGATAGTAGTTTTGTGACCTTGGATGTTTTTCTTCATCTCTCTATCCTTCAGCTTCCTCATCTGTAAAAATGAAGATGACATCAGGATCTAGATATTATTTTCTTAAGATTAAATTACACAATCCATTTAGAGCATAGAACTGTGCCGAATAAGTAGGTGCACATGGTGCCCATAACATGTGATGATGATGTTGAAACTTTGCACATAGTTCTGCTATTTCCTCAGGCTATTTTCTAAAAGTGGAATTACTGATCAGAAGATGTGACTGTTTCAAAGGGGTTTTTTTTAATGGGTATTGAAAAAAAAATTTGCCCTTCAGGAATGTTGTAAATTAGCCTTCCCAATAATATGTAAGGGTGCCCACTGAGTCAAATAACTGCCAGTGCTGGTCAGTTATTTTAACTTTCGCCAATTTTGCGGGGGGCGGGGGCGGGGAAAGCCAATTCATTGTTTTGTTTTTCAAACTTTTATTACTGGTGAGTTTAAATATCTTTTGTTTGTTTCCTGGTCATTTCACATTTCTTTACCCTCCCACATTTCTTTTTTCTTTTCCATAAATGTGTTCATCTGTGTCTTACTGAATCATAAGATTCATTTCAATATTAGAAATAAATGTTTATTTACAATTTATGTTATACATCTTTACTTTAGAATGTTTTTTAAATTTAGATTATGATACTGATATATAAAAATTTAAAATCTTTATGTAATAAATGCTTTTAAAATTCCCTTTAAGCTTAGAAAGACCTTTCTCTATCCCATATATGTGTATATATTTTTTACATTTAATTCTTTAATTAAACTGTACTTATGACCCACTTTTTTTGCTGAATCTAGAATCTAAAATGCCATTTTTATTATATTCAAAATTCTAATCATGTAAATGCGTATACATCAGTCCATTTCTGGGCTTTCTGTGCAATTTTATTTTTTTGTGCTTATACTAGTTACTACTTTATTGTAGCTTTATGTCTTAATAAATCGTGATGCAAGTTCTGAATTCATTTTTCTATTTGTTTAAAAAATTTCTGGGCTATTACTGTTTCTTATTTACTTAAAATAAATTTGTCAGGTTTAAAATATCCAGATGGGATTCTGATGGAAATTGCTTTAAATGTAAAGTTAATTTTAAGAAAATTAACATGTTTATAGTAATGAAACTTCCCATCCATAAATATAGAAGTGTCTCTACTTGGTGAAATCATTTCTTTATGTATCACAGTTGTTTTATGGATTTCTTCATTTAATCTTGCACAGTTTTTGTTAAATTTATTTCTAGGCATTTTATTTTTTGCCTCCATAAATAGGATTTTTTGCCTACTATATTTTCTAACTAGTTATTGCTGAATGTTGGTTATATCTTTATTTTGTAACTAGATGTCTTTTGAATTTTCTTATACATTTAAAATTTTTTCAATTTATTCTCTTGAGCTATTTAGATTTATGATGATGTATGAAAATAATATTTTTAGATTATTTCCTATAGATTACCTCTATATGTTTGTTTCCTGCCTTATTGCATTGGCTAGAGTTTCTAAAATAATACTTAAAATAATGGTTTT
The DNA here is from genome assembly GCF_951640355.1 of Cnephaeus nilssonii. NCBI lineage: Eukaryota > Metazoa > Chordata > Mammalia > Chiroptera > Vespertilionidae > Cnephaeus > Cnephaeus nilssonii. The sequence goes on along the minus strand of NC_137091.1, from coordinate 25,708,758 downwards.
GGACATCAGGGCTGCATTTTTAATGGTGGAGTTTCATGCATTATAGAACTTGAAAGGGTGGGTGTCATAGTGTACCTCTGGATTAGGCCGTCTAAGTACTTCCCAGATACATATGTCCATGCTTATGTCTGGCTGATTTTGTACTCCCTTCTTCCCTCCCCCAACCTCTACTACTTTAGAAGATAAAGGTAAAAAATGAGTGTGTGGGGGCCTTTAAGTGATGGAGGTTGCAGTAGGGAACATAAGGGCCAAACTTCAGGCAACTGTTTGTTTTTATTCTGCATCTTCCTGGACATGCTTATTCTTCAGGCTACACCAGAGTGACAAGGGACACTAAAGGGACAAACTGGGACTGTGGTTGCTATTTCTGCCCAATTTAGTCTCTTTTTTTCTGAGTTAGAGTCCTATAAACAACTCTCTTGTCTTCTGTAATTTCTCCCCAGCACCCTCCTGTACCCACACCCGGCACAGCCACATGGGGGGAAATCTAACAAAGGAAAACCATGAATAATGCCAAAGCCTTATCTTCCTGAACATTCCTGTGACTCGACTTCACTCTGAGCAGATTTGAGCTGTTCTGTTGGGATTATCCAGATCAACATTACTGGATCATTGGACTTGTAGGGCCTGTGTGTGGCTAGGACGCCCCAGGTGTGGGCTTCTGTTTCTGGCGAGTGTCCTTGACTGGCAGGGAGTCAGTCTGCCTGACAACAGAGCTCTAGTGACTCACTCCTGCTCCCATGCCCCCGAGCTCTCAGCTGGTACTTCGTGCTCTGGGGCCTGGTGCTAGGTGGCAGCGTGGGAGGAAGGCAGAGCACTTGCAAGGCAGCACCGGGGTCCGGCTGGTGTGCTGGCTCTGTCCTGGGACTGCTGGCACTGAGGGGCTCACTCAGTCTGCTTTGCTTTGTGTCCTGTGAAGCCTTCTCCACGTTCCTCCCTCCCCCCCCCACAACGATCCATTTCCGCAGCTCCTATATCCCCCCACTTTCTGCATTTTTAAAAATTGTGATAAAATACATATAACATCAAATTTGCCATCTTAGCCTTTTTTAAGTGTACAGTTCTGTGGTATTGAGTTCATTCACATGGTTGCATGGCCATCCCCACTCTCCATCTACAGAGGTCATTTCATTTTGCCAAACTGAATTGTGTTCTCATTTAAACACTAACTTCCCATCTCCCCTCCCTCAGCTCTTGGTAACCACCTTCAACTTTCTGTCCCTATGAATTTGACTACGCTAAGCACCTCATGTAAGTGGAATCATACAGTGTCTGTCTTTTGATGACTGCCTTATTTCAATGAGCACAATGTCCTCAAGTTTCACCCATGATGTAGCATATTGTAAGATTCCCTTCCTTTTTAAGGCTGAATAAGTTTTGATTATATGTACATGCCTTCCTTTATCCATTTATCCCTTGATGGACACTGGGTAGCTTCCACCTTTTGCCTATTATGAATGATCCCCCGATCTTTCATAGCTGATAATAATAGTGGTTAAAGCAGGGAGCAATTTTAATGACGTTATCCTACTCTGTTTTTTCACAATAATTAAAAACTTGCCACTATCCTTATCTCCATTTTACAGATGAAGAAACTGAGGCTTGGAGAAGTTAATATATTTTCCCAAAGTCACTTTATTTAAAAAATACCTTTATTGAGATATAATTCACCCACCACAAAGTATACACAGACTTGCACAACCATCATCAGAGTCAATTTTAGAACATTTTTATCACCTCCAAAAAGGACTCATACCCATTCGTAGTCACTCACCTTTTCCTTCTTACCCCCAGCCCCTGGCAACTACAAATCTACTTTCTGTCTCTGGGGCTTTTGCTTATTCTGGACTTTTCATATAGATGGAATCATATAATAAATGGTCTTTTGTTTCTTGCTTCTTTCACTTGACATAATGTAGCAAGTATCAGTACTTTTTCCTTTTTAGGGCCCCAAGTTACTTTTTGAGTGCATGAAATCTGAACCCCCCAGTCCCAACTTTCAGCCACACTGCTACTCTGCCTCCCCTCAACACACAAGTTCACGCTGGCTATGTTGTCCAGCTGTATCTTCCCAGCTCCCCCTCACAGCACTAGATGGGGATTCAGTTTGTACTTCTATTTCCCGCTGATGTTGTGGCACATAGTAAGCCTTTAGTAAAGTAACAATGTGTGCCTAATTTGTTGAATGCCGTGTTTTGGACAGTTTTGCAAACTAACCTCACTCAAGGGGTTATTCGTATTTGTATTCTGTGCGTGACCGTTGTCATATTTTGCCATTAGAAACAAGAACAGACAAATGAGAAAATGTTCATTAAGAACAATGTGAGTTATAAGCGTATTGATGATGGGGATGTGTCACCATTTGCAATCAGATTTGGGAGCCACCGAATGGCCCAAAAGACGGAAGTTTACACACATTGCCCCTGGGCCTGTGGCCAGCAGTCACAGCTGGGTGTTCCACAGTCTCAAGGTCACTGTCCTGTGCCATGAAGGGCTGGCGACGGAGAGCAGGCTGGGAAGGAGACCTTTAGTCCAGAGGCCAGAGCTGGCTGAGGTTGGGAGTGGTTATTGACCTGCCAAGGCCCCTGAGCTGGTCTATACAGACCCAGGCTCGGTGATTCCAAAGTTCCCGCTTTTTCACTACTTTCTCTAGACTCTGTTGTGGACAGGCCGTGTTGGAGGCAGTGAGAGACAAATATCTTGTCCAAAAGTAGGAGCTGATCAAAGCTCCCTGACTGGCTTAGGTTTTTTTTTTGGAGACTGTTCAGATGGAAGGAGTGGACGGAAAGCAGTGCACTTGCAGAGCGCTCTGTAGAGAGTCCCACGATCATTTCTATGAGGCCCCTGAGAAAAATTATTTCTGTGATGTCTATGAGCAAAAATTCTGGGGTGCTCCTTCAGACCAAGTCACCAGACTGGTTGGAATCTGTGGCAATGGGGTCTGTGCTGCCTTTGAGAATTCCTGTCAGCCCCCCCGCCCCCCGGGCCTCTGGAACCTTATGATATTAGCCATGGTGATAATGGTAATCACCCCATTCAGTGAGGGTCTATTCTGTGCCAGGCACAGAGCTAAGTGGTTATATGAATTAGGCCAGTTAGTTCTGACAGTGAAGAGGTCATTCTTAAACCCATTGTACAGATGAGAAAACTGATGCTTAGAGTTGGGGGAAACTTGCTGAAGTCTGTAAGGACTACATTTTGTTTAGAATTGCCCTATGCAACACCATTTCATCTCAGGTATTTTAATGATTTATGTACACACCTGTTACAATGCAGAAGAGTACAATCAATGTAATTTTCTCCATGGCTTATTGGCAAGTTCAGTAGCTTGGACACCATTATCTCTTTGGCTGCTGGGTCTAGCATATTCCTCCCTTTTTTTTTCCTGATATAATTTCATGCTCTTTTGAAGAGTTCTTGCCCTTGATGGCAGAGAGAGGGCAAACAAGTGGCATGACTAGAGGAACCAACCAAGTACCAGGAAAGAGGCTCTAGCTTGGAGAGAAATGCAAGTTTTGTGGTGACTGGCGGCAGATGCACTTAGGCAAGATGGGTGGAGGAGACAGGATGAGCTCAGCACCTGGGGATTGCTGGAAAGCCTCTGAATGGAAGGACATCCGCAGTATCACAGCCTTAGATGTCCAATGATTATCAGTAGCTGGAACATACTATGGTGGAAGATCTATCGTGACTACCTGTACCTGAAATTGAAGAAACTAGTGCTGGGTTACAAAACTGGGGACCAGCTCTGGGGGGCAGGTGCATGTGGCAATGAGTCATTCAGTACCTGTTTCCTGGAATTTATGTGCATATCCCCAAGGCCCAGCACAGCGTCTTTCACATAGTAGGTACTAATGAAATAAACCTTGTTGAAGGAATGAGTCCAAACCCCATACCTCTAATTGACAAACAGATTGACTTCCTCTTATCCCATTTCCCAAGCCGACTTCCCTTTCCGAGTTTCTGTCCAGTTGCTTTCTACCTAGATGTCCTGTCTGTTCACAGTATGTCTGGTTTCCAACTGCGACTTCACCCCCAGTGCCTCTGGCATACTCTTGTCTTCTTGGCCTACTTTCCAACCATTATAACCTCGTGCCCAGGTAAAATGTTTCCCAAAAACTACATGGTACAAACATGTAAGTGGTTTTGACCCAAAGTTCTACTCTGTGTAGCCTGGCTACCATGGTTCTACCTTGAAAGTTGCCCCCAGCCCCACCATTAGATTCAACAAGACACACACATTGGCTAAATAAAATCTCAAAGCAACACTCTTGAAATACCACATCTTGCATGGTGGCATTTCCTAATATAGTCTATGAGAAGATAACTGTTATGAAATTTCCACTCAGGTAGCTAAATAAATTATGATGGTTTGGTATTAAGTTCACTGAATATACCTTTTTTATATGCTAATTTATCTGTTGTCTTTATTTCTGGCCATAATTATTTAGCTAAGCCAGTCTCCCTTTCAGAATAATGGGCGACCTTGTCTGTCTTGCCATCAGGAATGGACTCAGTCCTATTGGGGAGCCATTGCAGAGTTTTATATTTTAGAAAGCCCAGCCTGGTGTCTGCGTGGCCATGAGATTGGAGGAAGGGGACTGTAGGTAGAAGATCAGTCAGTAGTTCTGGTGACAGGTAATCATTGTGTCTGTGATCTGTTATGGGAGCATCTAAAATCCCAGTTTCACTACTGCATACTTTATCCTCAGGGTAGTGGGATTATTTTCTTTCTCATTTTTTTTTGTGGTGACAACTGCTTTACTTGCGTTTTTTGACAAAGCACGGGGGAAGAGGCACATCCAGGACACTCCATTTCCTCTTGTTCAGACAGGCATTTCTCCATCTTGGCATAGCGGTGATGTCCCCAGAGGGAGTTTAGAAACTGCCACATCCTACTGATTATGAAGAGAGGTCACAAATGCCTTCCAGGAAGCTGCCGTAAACCTGTCCAGGGAGCCTTGGAGAATGTCCAGAATTTTCAGAATGTTGGAATAGGGTGAGGCCACTGCTTAGCCAAAATGGCATTATGAAACTGTTCGGAGTGCTTCCAGCACATAAAGAAGTTGGCTTCCTACTCATCCCATCCCACTCGCCAACCAGGCTGCAGCTTTGGCCCCTTTGATATTCTCAGGGTAACTTAAAATATATGCAGCAGAGATTCTGGAATAATATCAAAAGCTTTATACATTTTTGACAGCTGATTTTATGAATTCAGCTTCCTCAGTGTCCTCCTAACTCCATACCCTCCCAGTAAACAACCTTAACCCTTCCTACAAGAGATGCCAGTGCTGTGGGGGTGGGTGGAAGTGGTTGTGGGAGGAACGTTATCGGGAGACATGGGATACATTGGCTTGTTGCTACAGTCTTCACCCTTTTCTAAAGATGTCTTTGAGTCTGTTTTGTTCAATGGCCTTTTCATGTCTTTTGATAGACGGAATGGATCATCACATCTTGAGACAGGCGACAGAATGAAAATGTGTGTGGTTTATCATTCCTCAGCATTGTCAACTTGACTCTTACTTAGGGTGGGCTGATCGTTTCGTGGTTATGTCGCCATCTCCCATTTACAGTATTTAGAAGAAATAAGTTGCGTCATTTCGACGTATGTACATATGTGCTTTATGTTTTTTATTATTTATTTACCACAAGTAAAGGTCAGGAATTATTATCTTTCTTTAAATTTTTTTTTTACTGTTTCACTTCATTGCTGCTGTGTATGTGCTTCCTGTGAGTGACATAGGTGCTTATATAGGTAGGTTTCGACTTACAGCGGAAATTGCGGTACGTCGCGCTGTAGGAACGGATCTCCGACGTAACCCAAGGACCTACTGTATTTATTGTACACCTGAAACTAATATAACCAATATAGGATTGTATACCAACTATACTTAAATAAAAAATAAGTAAAAGAGAGGTTAGTTTAGTTTTTTGTTTTTGTTTTTTATAACAAATGGAACAAAAGGAAGTCCTTGTATCACTATTTGGCAGGTCAGTGTCATCTTCATCACAGCTAATGCCCAGAATCTTAGACTTCCTTCTAAATATTTTTCATACATTCATTTACTAAATTATTTTGAACTTTTATTTTTTATAGGCAAAGCATACTCATGGTACAAAATTCAAAAGGGTCAAAAGGGTACATAGGGAAAGTCGTACTGCTTAAACATCTCCCAGACATGACCACACGAGTTACTAGCTTGGTGTAAGAAATTCTGTGCATATTCAGGCTTGTATGTGTATGGAGGAGACTTTTTCTCGATGAAACAGATTTGTGTGTTTTCCTGGTATTGCAGCCTATAGAGAGCAAGAAGGCTCTTGCCATGGTTTTGATTGGAAGGGGCCTACAGATGAGTGTAGCCAGTCTTGTAGGGAACATCCTGTATTTCATTGACTCTAAAATGCTGTCAATGATAATGATTGACCCCTAAGACAGAAGATATGCAGCCAGTTAAACCATGACACTCCCTCAATTGTAAGATGTATCTTGACTTCAGGGATGTTAAAGTGTGAAAAAAGTGGTGTCAGCATCAGTGGAATATGGTACTTTATTTTCTCATCATTCAGTGCCATTTGTACACGTGTTATCATTATGGATCTCATCAATAATAAGTGATGGCTATGTATGGTGTCAGGTGGGTACTGGGAATATTGGGGGGAATACTTTATAAAGTATATGATTATCTGACCACTATGCTATACACCTGAAACTAATACAAAATAAATAGTGTAAACTATAGTTGAAAAATAAAATTTTATAAGTGATGGGTCTAGTGACTTTCACTATGCCTGTTTATTCTGGAGAGAAAGGGGCCCTAGAGCAGTGGTCGGCAAACCGCGGCTCGCGAGCCACATGCGGCTCTTTGGCCCCTTGAGTGTGGCTCTTCCACAAAATACCACGTGCGGGCGCGCACGTACAGTGCGATTGAAACTTCGTGGCCCATGCGCAGAAGTCGGTTTTCGGCTCTCAAAAGAAATTTCAAGCGTTGTACTGTTGATATTTGGCTCTGTTGACTAATGAGTTTGCCGACCACTGCCCTAGAGCCTTGTGCTGTTGTTGGCCAAAAATAATGCCACACCTGCTCCAGTCTGAATTGATTTCCCTCAAGGTCTAGTGCACAGCTGTCATCCTGAGTCCCTTCACTATCAGTTTGGAGAGTCTCTGCCTTTTTAACTGTGATGCATCTTGTATGTGTTCTCTTTCTTATTTACACCCTTGTAATGGTGGAGCATATTCTCAAAAGGATTCTTGAGAAAGATGGATGGGAAGTTAATTTTTTGAGATTGTCCACTTATAAAAATGCCTTTATTCTGTTCTACCACTTGATTGTTGCTTTGGCTTAGTATAGAATTCTAGGTTGGAAATCTTTTTCCTTAAGATTTTAAAAGTATTGCTCTCTTGCTTCTGGTGTTCAGGGTTGCTCTTGAGAAATCTGAAGCTATTATGGTTCCTGGTCCTTTGGATGAAAAACTTTATTTTCCTTTTTGAAAGATTCCAGAATTTATCTGTGAAATTCAGTTCTTGGGTTAGCCTGCTTTTGGTCATTGTATGGGATACCTAGTGGGCTCTGTGAGTCTGGAAACTTTATATTATTTGTTGTGGAATTTTTCAGAATTATCTTATTGATTTCTTCCCTTTTAATTTTTCTGTTTTTTTTTTTCATTTTTTAAAATCCTCACCCAAAGATATTTTTTCCCATTGAGTTTTAGAGAGAGCAGAAGGGAGGGAGAAAGGAAGGGGGTGGTGGTGAGAGAAAGACAGAGAGAGACAGAGAGAGAGAGAGAAACAGACCAATTAGTTGCCTTCTGCACGTACCCCAATTAGTTGCCTTCTGCACGTACCCCAACCAGAGCTCCAGAGCTGGGGATTGAACCCGCAACCCAGGTACATGCCCTTGACCAGGAATTGGACCTGTGACCCTTTAGTGCGCAGCTGATGCTCTAACCCCTGAGCATTGCCAGCCAGGGCTGTTTTTACTTTCTTGAACTCCTGTTTGTTTGTTTGTTTATTTACTTACTTATTTATTAATATATTTTTATTGATTTCAGAGAGGCAGGGAGAGGGAGAGATAGAAACATCAATGATGAGAGAGAATCATTGATCAGCTGCCTCCTGCATGGCCCCATCTGGGGATTGAGCCCACAACCCAGGCATGTGCCCTGTCCGTAATTGAACCCGGACCCTTCAGTCCGCAGGCCAATACTCTAGCCACTGTGCCAAATCAGCCAGGGCATGAACTCCTGCTTTTTAGGTGCTGGATTTCCTGGTTCTCTAATTTTTCTCAACATTATTTTGTAGTTTTCAGTGTATAAGTTTTGACATCTTTTATCTGATTTTTCTTTAAGTATTTCACATATTTTGATGCTATTCTGAATGGTATTTAAAAACATTTTTCAACTTCTGGTTGTTCATAACTAGCATGTAGAAATATGTTTGATATTTATATATTCATCTTGTATCATGCAGAGTGATGAAACATTAGTTCTAGTAGATTTTTTAAAAGATTCAATTCGATTATCTACCTAGACAATGTTTTCTGGGAATAAAACCAGTTCTGCTTCTTTGTTTCAACCTGGCTGCCATTTATTTCTTTTTCTTGTTTGATTGCTCTGGATAGAACCTCTACTAAATATTGACTAGAAGTGGTGAGAGACATCCTTGACTTGTTCATGGTGTAAGGGGGAAAGCATTCAGTCTTTCAGCATTAGGTGTGGTGATAGCTAACTGTAGGTGTTTTTTGTTTTGTTTTTGTAGATGCATTTCATCAAGTAGAGGAAATCTCCTTCTGTCCCTAATTTGCTGAAATTTTAAAATCAAGAATGGATATTAGATTTTGTCAAGTGTTTGTTTGTTTTTTCCTGTATCTTAGTTATTTGTATGACTTCTATTGTTTTGTTTGTCAGTATGGTGAATTCCATCGATTTTCTTTTTGAATGTTAAATCAACTTTACATTCTGGGGGGAAATTCCACTTGCTTATCATATATAATCCTTTTGATATATTTTTGGATTTTGTTTGCTAAAATTGTAGAAATTTTGCATTTATGTGCATGGTAGGTATTGGTTTGTAGTTTGATATCTTTTCTTGTAATATATTTATATGATACTAGAGGCCCGGTGCACGAAATTCGTGCACGGAGGGGGGTTGTCCCTCAGCCCAGCCTGTACCCTCTCCAATATGGGACCCCTCAAGGGATGTCCGACTGCCCGTTTAAACGGGCAGTCGGACATCCCTCTCACAATCCAGGACTGCTGGCTCCCAACTGCTTGCCTGCCTGCCTTCCTGATTGCCTCTAACCGCTTCTGCCTGCAAGCCTGATCACCCCCTAACCACTCTGCTGCCAGCCTGTTTGCCCCCAACTTCCCTCCTCTGCCGGCCTGGTCACCCCTAACTGCCCTCTCCTACAGGGTTGATCACCTCCAACTGCCCTCCCTTGCAGACCTGGTCCTTCTCAACTGCCCTCCCTTGCAGGCCGGGTGCCTCCCAACTGCCCTCTCCTGCTGGCCATCTTGTGGTGGCCATCTTGTGTCCACATGGGGGCAGGATCTTTGACCACATGGGGGCAGCTATATTGTGTGTTGGAGTGATGATCAATCTGCATATTACTCTTTTATTAGATAGGATAGAGGCCTGGTACAGGGGTGGGGACCAGCTGGTTTGCCCTGAAGGGTGTCCCGGATCAGGTGGGGGTTCCCTTGTGGTGTGGGGCGGCCTGAGCGAGGGGCCTGTGGTGGTTTGCAGGCCAGCCACACCCCCTGGCAACCCAAGGGGAGGCCCTGGTATCTGGAATTTATTTTCCTTCTACAATTGAAACTTTGTAGCCTGGAGCGGAGCCAAGCCTGGGGCTCCCTCTGAGGCCGGAAGCCATTTCTGTTGGGGTTATAATTGAAACTTTGTTGCCTTAAGCGGGTGGGCCCGGCCAGGGTGTGCGGAAAGCTTTGCTTCCCCTGTTGCCGGCGGCAACCCTGGCCTGCTCTCTCAAGCTCCATTCTGCCGCCATTTGTTTGAATTTGTTTACCTTCTATAATTGAAACTTTGTAGCTTGAGTAGAGGCTTAGGCCTGGCAAGGGCAGGCGGAAAGCTTGGCTTCCTCTGTTACCTAGGAAACCTTGCTCTCTGTGGCTGTAGCCATCTTGGTTTGGGTTAATTTGCATGCTCGCTCTGATTGGATGGTGGGCCTGGCTTGTGGGCATGTTGGAGGTATGGTAAATTTGCATATTTGTCTATTATTAGGTAGGATAGATTGGTGGCAGGATAATGTTGCCCTGATCAAATGAGTTCCTTCGGTTTTCTAGAAGAGTTTGTGTTGAATTGAAGCTATTGTTGTTGTTATTATTAGTGGTAGTATATGTTTGGTAAATATGGAGTTTCTACTGTGAAAATATTTTAAACTACAAAACAAACTCATCCTTGTTATCTATTTCCTCTCGAATTCAAGTGTCTTATCTTTGTGTCTCTCCAAGAATTTTTTCATTTCATAAAGTTGCCAAATTTATTGGAAAAAAAGTTAAAAGAATAACATTCTCTGATTATCCTTTTAATATTTATAGAATCTGTGGTGATGTTACCTCTCTCATAAATAATGTTATGAATTTGTAGTTTCTCTCTTTTTCTGATCCATCTGGATAGAGGTTTATCAATGTTATTGATTTTTCTCATTGAACCAGCTTTAGGTTTCATTGATTTTTTGCTATCATTTTTCTGTTTTCCGTTTCATTATTTTCTCCTCTTTATTATTTCCTTTATTTTGCTTTGGGTTAATTGTTTTTAATTTATTTTTATTTTTTAGTTTCTGAAGGTAGAATCTTAAGTAATTGACTTGAGACCTTACTTTTTTGCTAATGTAGGTTTAACAGCATACCACAAATTTGATATGCTTTATTTTTATTTTTATTCAGTTTAAAATGCTTTCTAATTTTCTTTTGATTTCTTCTTTGACCTATAGATTATTTAGAAGTACATTGTTTAATTTCCAAATATTTAGGGATTTTTCTGATATCCTTCTGTTATTAATTTCTAATTTAATTCCACATTCCACTTTGGTCAGAGAACATACTTTGTATGACTTCAGTCCTCTTAACCTTATTGAGACTTGTTTTATAACTCTGTCTGTGGGCTATATTGGCAATTATGCTATATGCACTTGGAAATAATGTTCATTCTACTGTTATTGGTTAGTGTGTATACGTCACCTAGGAATTGCTAGTAATGATGGCGTGCCAACTAGGTCAAATTGGTTGATAGTAGTGTTCAGATTTTTCTTTTTTTTTTTTTTTAAATATATTTTATTGATTTATCACAGTGAGGAAGAGAGAGGGATAGAAAGCCAGAAACATCGATGAGAGAGAAACATCGACCAGCTGCCTCTTGCACACCCCCTACTGGGGATGTGCCCGCAACCAAGGTACATGCCCTTGACCGGAATCGAACCTGGGACCCTTCAGTCCGCAGGCCGTCGCTCTATCCACTGAGCCAAACCGGTTTCGGCAGATTTTTCTTTTTATATTCTGATTTTATATATGTACTGGTTTTCTGTGTTCTTATTTTACTATTTTTTGAGAGGTATATTTAAGCTTTTGACAATAATTGTGGACTTGTCTCCTTCCACTTCTATTAGTTTCTGCTTTTTATATTTGGAGGCTCTATTATTAGGTGCATAAATGTTAAATTTATGTCCTTTTGATGAATTGACCCTTTTCTCATTGTGGAATGTCTTTCCTTTTCTTTGGTGATATACTTTTCTGTGAAATCAACTTTGACATTAATATGGCCTTTGGTTTTGTTTGAGTGTTAGCATTGACATATCTTTTCACACCCTTTTACATTTAACCAATTTATGTATCTGTATTTAAATTGTGTTCTGTGTAGCCAAAATATAGTTGGTTCTTTCTTTTTTCCAATTTGATTAGGGTCTTTAGACCATTTATATGTAATGTTATTGTTGATATGGTTAGGCTTAGTTCTTTCATCATAATGTTTGTTTTCTATTTGTCCTATATGAACATTGTTTCTTTCACTCTCTTTTCTACCTTATTTTTTATTATTTGAATAATTTAAAAAAAATGTAAATCTCCATTGTTGGAGTATTAGCTATACATTGTTGTTTTGTTATTTTATTTAGCTCTACAACAAATGCTTTGTTTTGGTTTATCTTGGGATGTCTTTAACTTTGCCTTAATTTTTGAAAGTTATCTCTGCTAGATATTGGATTCATGGTTGACAGCATTATTCTTTTGGTACTTTGACTGTGTTGCCCCACTGCTCTCTGGTCTCCATTGTTTTTGATGATAAGTCATATGTTAATCTTGTAGTTCCCGTGTATGTGATGAGTCATTTTTCTCTTACCACTTTAAAGATTTTCTCCTTATCTTTGGCTTTCAGTATTTGACTATGACATGTCTGGGTGTGATATCTTTGTGTTTATTCTACTTCGAGTTCATTAAGCTCCTTGGAAGTGTAGATTAGCTTTTCTCATCAAATTTGAGACATATTCAGCTATTATTTATTTTAATATATTTTCTCTTTATCTCCTTCTGGTTACTTCCATTATGTATATGTTGGTATGCTTAATGGCGTCTCACATTTTTCTAAGGCTTTGTTCATTTTTATTTATTCTTTTTTTCTGTTCTTCAGATTACATAATCTCTACTTATTTACCTTCAAGTTCACTGATCCTTTTTTTTTTATCAACTCAAATGAGCCTTGTTAATGATAAATTTAATTTGGTTATTGTATTTTTCAACTTCAGGATTTCCATTTTGTTCTTTGTTAAAAAAATTCCATCTTATTGATATTTTCTATTTGATGTGTCATAGTCATAATACTTTCCTTTAATTCTTCAAATATGGTTTCATTTAGTTCTTGGGACATCTTTAGAATAGCTATTTTAAAGTCTCAGTCTACTATGTCTAACATCTGTTCCCCCTCAAAGATGGTTTCTGTTGTCTGCTTTCACCTCCTCCCCCAGTGCACTCATGTTTCTTTGTATATCTCATAATTTTTGGTTGAAAACTGATCATTTTAGATAATGCATGTAGCAAATATGGATACTGATTCTCCCTCTCCACCCCCAACCAGGGCCTGTTTTGTTTATATATAGTCATTTATATGTGTTTAATGACTAGGCTGAACTAATTCTGTGAAGTCTCTTTTCTTTGCAGTATGCAGTTTATGTCTCTGCTCCACTTTTCCCTCTTGTTTTTATCTATGAGCTTGGCTTCCTAGGTCAACATAAGCCACTTATTGGTCAAAAGTTGTGCTTATACTCTTTCAGCCAGTTAGATTTTCACTCTTTACTGTTGGAATTTGCCTGTGGCTAGGAGACTATTTTCATAGTTCAGAGGGTTTACAATTTTGTCCTATGCTGGTGACTGGTATCTGAGATATTTCCTCTCTGGTCACTCCTGAGAGGATGCAGCCCTGGGCATGTGCACAGTCTTCCAGACCAGCAGAGAGGAATGTGATTTTAAGCCTAGCTTCCTAGGATCATTGTAGTTTATTATTCGGTCAGTGTTTGGTCTGATGTTATGGTTAAACTCCTACAACCAGTAAGGCCCTTTGCTGATGGGTTCATGTCGGGGAATGCATTTAAGAATGCTCCATATCTAGCTTTGATTCTTCCCAGTGGGTGGTGCCTAACACATGCGCCAGGCTTCTGGATTCCCAGGGAATTTGTGAATTTGTCCCTTCCCCTGATTCTCTCTATTAAACTTAAGACTCGTGTGCCATTTTGTGTGTTGCTACTGATTTCATGGAATTACCATCCTCTCTTAACTGCTTGCCACCAAGTTCTTCATTGTTTTCAACAATGTCTTTAGTCATGATTTTCTCCATGCCCTGTTCTAGACAACATTAGTTCTCTGATGGCTTTTCTCCCCTTGGGCAGAACCTTTCCACCACTGCACCAAGGTTGGAGGTGGGGACAGAAGCTCACATTTCCCAGAGCTACACCTCCACTCTGTGCATGGGCACTGGGGAAAGAATGGTAGCCCCTGGTCTTCTCAGTTTTCCTCTCCATGCATGTAGCCTCTATTGTGCAAGCAATGTGAGTTGGAGGGAGGTGACTGAATCCCCTTTTTTCTTGACCCCTGTCAAGCATCTGTAGAGCCCTCATCCTATTAGTAGGATCTGTATTAGGGAGGGAATTCCTAGTCCCTCACTTGTACCTGAGTTTCTTCAACACGGAGCTGGTGGAGAGGTGGGGCAGGAAGGGAAGATGAAGACTCTGGGGGCTTCCCCTCCCCGCCCCAGGGAAGAATTGTAGCTCTAGACTGGGAGCTGGGGAGACCTCCTTCTTGCAGTAGAGCTTCTGTAACTTAGAACTGGGCAGGTCATGAATCAAGTGCCATAGACTCTCGCTATTGTTACTGAGATTTAGTAGCTATTATTTGATAAATGTTTCTATTATTTCTATATGCACTTAGGACAATTTCCAGAGATGTAAAATGTTATTTTTTCTTCTATAATTTTTACCAGTTACATGGTCGTTTTTTTTGGGTGAGAGAATTTGCTGTGCTCACACAGCTATTACAGAAGTTCTGCCTCTTCTTATCATTCTTTAACTTTAAATATACTTTTTTCCTCTTTGCTTAAGCTTTAACTTTAAAATATACTTTTAGAATAGTTTTAGATTCGTGGAAAATCTACAGAACTACTACAGAGAGTGTCTCTATCCTCTTCACCCAGTTTTCTCTCTTGCTAACATCTTAGATTACTGTGGTATGCTGGTCACAGTCATCCAGAGGCTATGGTAAGGGGCCACACCTCAGAATGGGGGAGGACAAAAGAACTCCCGGGGAGGACTGAGGACTGGACAGGGGCCTTATGTGTCTAGGTGACGTTGCTCAGCAGCCAGTGGAAGGTCTGGTTCTGAGAGCTGTGAAAGGCAGCAGGGGCTTGGGGTCTTTGTAGTTACGGAGTTAATCTAATCTATGAGTGGCAGATGTTAGGTGCTCTTTGGGGAGTATGCAAAGCAAGCAGGTTCTAAGTGGCTAAAAATCTGCTCATTTGGGCTATGTTTAAAATAATAGGGTATGTGAAAGTTTGAGTTTCGTGTTGGCAAGCTTCACAACCTGTTATGAAGAAGTAAACAACTTAGGGGCCAATCTATAGGGGGCATCTGTGGCTCATTTCTAGAACATAGGATTCCATTCAGCATGACACATCACACATAGTCATGTCTTCTTGGCCATCTGTCATCTATGAAAATTTCTCAGACTCTCAAGCCACTGCCCTTGACAGTTTTGAAAAGTAACAGGCAGGTATTTTATAGAAGGTCTCTCAATTTAGGGTTGTCCAATGTTTTTCTCTTGATGGGATTGGGTTATAGGTTTTTACAAGAATACCCCAGAGGTAAAGTGCCATTCTCATCATATTAAAAGGGTACATGACTTATCACTGTTGATGCTGACCTTGACCACCTGACTGAAGTCATGTCTGTTCAATTTCTCCACTGTAAAGGTACTCCCCTTCTTCTCTTCATACCCTGTTCTTTGAAAGCAAGTGACAAACTCAGACCATACTCCAGAGTGAAGAGTTAAGCTCCACCTTCTTATGGGGAAATCTACATTTGAAATTTTATTTGGAATTCTACATGGGAGCTATGTCTCTTCTCCCTAATTTATTTAGTTATTTAATCACAAATTTACATAATCAGACTAGTAGATATTTACTTTATAAATTGGGTGCTACATGATTTATTTTGTTTGCTCAAATTGTTCCAGCTTTAGCCGTTGGAAGCTTTTTCATGTTGGCTTCTGTGTGCCTTTGACATGCCTGCGTTTACAAAAATACTATTTTAATGTCACTTTCTTACATTGCTATTACAAGATGCTCCAGGCTCATTTTGTATATCCTTGCCCCAACACCCTAGAATCAGTTATTTCTCCAAGGAGCCCTTTTTGCTTTTATTAGAGAATGATATCAGAACCAAGATATGAACCCTAGGCATTATTAATCTCCTTTTTCTCTTTGCTTAAGCTAAAAATAGTTGTAGTTTAATTGGGAAAGCTGCCTCAGCTGGTCTTTCATTCAGTAAATACATATTGAATGCTAAGCTCTGTACTTAGTTTTCAGTTATTTAAAACTTCATCTAAGTGGAATTTAACTTTTTACGCATAGTAATTAGAAATTCATTCACAATTTAATGTTATTTTAGTAAAGAGTTATAATTAAATTGGAGATAGGGTCATACAATTATTGTTTGCTGGGCTAAAATCATTCTCTTTATTTTTATGTGCTCCTTCATTTGCCGATTATAATAACAAATGCTTATTATTGGGAGCAAAAATATGGATGAATATTGATTTGAGTCACCAAATGCTCATCAAATAATTTTTCAGTGTCCACATGGAAAATGTCAAACATGCACAAAAATAGAATATTATAAGAACTCATTAGCCAGCTTCAACAGTTTGAACTCATGTCCAATCTTAATTCATCTGAACCTGACATTTTTTTTCTTGATTAGCAAATCATTTTTGAACTTGAAGTCGATTTCATTGCTTTTTGTTTGACTCAGATACACATAATGGAGGAAGCTTAAATAAATGCTAAGGAACATTTCACAAGTGGCCCTTTTAAAGGCCAATGAGTGACTAATTGTCATTCTACTTCAGAAGATGAAAGATACATGCCCCAGAATATTAGAAGCCTGTGGGTAGAATGACACCAAGAATGTTTGTGACAAGTGAGAATTTGAAAAAAGTGGGGGTTCACTAATCCAGGCTATAGAACTCAGATCCCACTTTTGAATAGAAGGCACGTGCTCTTCTTAAAAGTATGCCCACTCTCACTGGGGCTGGCAGGCTTTCAGGAGCCAAATATGTCAAGTATTTTCGAATTCTGTCTGGGTTCTGTTTTTTCAGATCAGTCAAAAATACCCATTGCCAGAATTTCTTGTGAATGTCTCAAAATTCTGCATCTGGTTTAGGCCATAATGAATGACGTGATGATGGAACTTTGAAATTTGTAGACTGAGATTTGCAGACTGTGGGATGAGATGTGTGGACTCAGTCATTCAATGAACATTTCTTAAGCACCTACTGTGGGCCAGGGAGTTGCTATGGACACAGTGTTGGATGGGATACACATAGATCCTGCTCCATGGGGCTTGCAATCCAAGGGTAAAAGGGAATAGTCACTATGAATCACACAAATTGCTAATTACAATTGAATGATGTTTTAAGGGATAGAAAAGGGTACTGAAAATGTAGGCATTCCTGATTTTGTCTAGGGCAGTGGTGGGCAAACCCATTAGTCATCAGACCCAAATATCAACAGTATAACGATTGAAATTTCTTTTGAGAGCCAACATTTTTAAACTTAAACTTCTTCTAACGCCACTTTTTCAAAATAGACTCACCCAGGCCGTGGTATTTTGTGGAAGAGCCACACTCAAGGGGCCAAAGAGCCGCATGTAGCTCGCGAGCCGCAGTTTGCCGACCCCGGGTCTAAGGTGTCAGGGAAGATGTGCAGAGGAAGTGATATTAAAGTAGGACCTATAGGATAAATTGGAGTTGGTGAAGCAAGGCATGTGTATGTGTGTGTATATGTGTGTGTGTGTGTGTTGGGGTTGGGTGTATGGGCACTGGGACTATCCAAGTCCAGTATATCCTCAATATATTTGGTTAATATATTAATTTAACTTAAGATCAATTCAACCCCAGTATTCAAGGGGATGCTACTCACAAATGTTCTATGATGGGAACAAGCCGAACATGTCTGAGGCAGCATGGCTGGAATATGGTACAGGAGTGAGGCAGGCAGGCAGGCAGGCTCCAGACTATGGTTAAGCTCTAGGCTGTAGTTAGAAGCCTGGATTTTATTCTTAACATGGAGGGAAACCCCACAAGGCTTCAGAACAGGGTTTTTCAGAGTTGGTCACCATGTGTAAGCCCATTGGTAGAGGTCAAAGACTAAAGCAGGAAGACCAGGTGGGGCTTACAGGGAAGGCTCCAATGAGAGGTTTTGTGACTTGGTGATGCAGAGAAGTGGGTAGATTTGAGATTAAATCCATAGAATTTAGTCCAGTGGCTTTCGAAATTATTTTGACTCTTACCTACTGAAAGAAATATAATTTGCATCGTGGGCTCAGTGCACAAATATGTGTGTGTGTATATGTGTAGGAAATAATTTTACACAGTGCTGCATTTACTACTGGCAAGGCACACTGATCTGTTTCATGCCATGTCATGCCATGCTATGTGTGCTTGTCATGTGGTTGAGGTTGGCAGAGACTGTTTTGCAATTTAAGAACCATGCTAAGGAATCAGGATCTTTGTCCTGTACAAAATGGGATATCTCCAAAGTTTTGAAGTAAATTTATTATTTGAGAGGGGAAAGAAAGCATAGAAAAAAGCTCCGTGTCCTGGCCAGGTAGCTCAGTTGGTTAGAGTGTTGTCTGGAAATGCCAAGGTGCAGGTTTGATCCTTGGTCAAGGCACATACAAGCAACCCTGCATCAATAAATGGAACAACAAATCAATGTCTCTCTCTCTCTCTCTCTCTCTCTCTCTCTCTCTCTCTCTCTCTCTCTCTCTCTCTCCAAATAAAAAATAAAAGAGCTCTTTGACAGGGGACATAAGACAAATAATTTCTCCAGGTCTCTCCTTTTTCCTCCTTATTTGTTTTTGGCAGGGGTTGGCAACCTTCTTTAAAAAAAGTAATCCTTTGTTTGTTTTCATCTTCATTTTTCCTTGCATATAGTAAAGCAGACACTTCTTATGAAAATAAATGTATTTCAAAAATATGAAACGAAGAATGTGAAAGTGCCCAATATTTCAACTCTCACTCCATTCTTTTAACAACTAGATCAATGCTAAATTTATTAGTGTGCTGAAAACTTTAATGATCCTTACCTCAGCACATATGTGTTTAGTAAGATGGGCAATAAAAGTACTCATAAAATTCTCTTGTAAAATTTTCAAAGTAGATTAAAGTGACTTATTGAATTTGAATCCCAGATTTTTTTTTGTTTATGAAAAAGGTTATTTACATATTTATTTTTACTTTCCTGATAAAACAGATTGGCAACCAATTATACTCAGCATTAAAAGTGTCATTTTTGTTGTCATAGTTCAACTCATTTTATGTGTTTATAATTCTCAGTATGTCTTCTCTTACCTTTTAACCTATATTTACACCTTACGTGTATGTGTGTGTGTTTTTTTTACCATCCCTGGATGGAGTGTAACAATTATTATGGGCTAATTTATGCTGTGGTTAACAACTTCAACTCTCAGTGGACTGAATTAAAAAAGGTCAATTTCTCATTCACTCTACATGTCCAGCACCGGTTTCAGGGGCATTGTTTCTTGTGAGGGGAAAGTAACCTCATATAGACAATATGTAAATAAATGTGCATGACTGTGTTATCGATAAAACTTTATTTAAAAAAAACAGATGGTGGGCCAGATTTGCAGGCTGTGGTTTGCCAACCCCTGTTCTGAGGAACAGAGGAGAATAACCCATTGTGGGGTCAGTAAGAAAGGAGGAGGGCTTGTTGAGATAAAGTCAGTGTGCTGGGGGTTGGTGTTAGTCCCACCAGGCCTCCCAGTGAGGTCACAGCACTGGAGTGTGGTGGCCCTTCCCAAGGGAGACGCATTGGGACCAAGGTGCACTTGGCACTTGGAAGTTTTGCATCTGGGGCGTCTGGGGTGCAGAGACATTTGGAGTTAAGGTCCTTACTTAGAGATGTCCCATCTTCCAGCCTCAGATTTAGCCACAGGCAGAATGCAAATTGTAAGATGTTCAGTTCAGTTCCTCAGGGCTGTGAGGCGGAAGCTGGACTTGATACCAGGCCAGCGATTAATTACTACAACCCTTCTGGGCAAAGCTCCCTGCTCTTAGGTTCACGCTTTGGGGAATGCAGCCTTTGTGCCCAGAGAAACAGCTTTTAAAAGGAGATGGTGTGCGATGGCTCCCCGGGGTTGCTTTTTCTCTTTCCAGGAATTCCTGGACCCATACCACACACCTAAATGCACTTGGAGGGAAATGGTAGGCCTGAGCATCTGCCTGAAATGGGTACTGTGGCACACAGGGGCGAGGAGGATGGATATAGAGCGCTCCTGCTGTCCTTGGCAGGGAAGAGGCCTTTTTCCTGCAGCAGGATGGGTCATGACACCTGGTCCCCTTATGCCTGAGCCCTCTCCTCTGCTCGGCCAATGGAAACCATCCTGACCCTACAAGGACCAAGCCCAGCGTTCTCTATTGAGACTGACTCTTCCAGTCAAGAATATTTCCCCTCTTGTGGACCTCCTCAGCCCTTTGTACTTGGAGAGCTCAAGGCAGCTTGTATGACCATGACTAGGGTACCAGTCTGCCTCCTGGAGTGCATTATAAACTCTTAGAACATATGGTGGTTTGTCCTTCCTTAGATTCTAGCTCCTGGAGGGAACACAATATATTGGCCAGCCAGCCTGATGTTTTGCAAAGGACATATGTTTTGGTGGTCTGCCAGTGACTTCCTCTGTAACCTTGGGTAAGTTATTGGACTGATTTGAGCCCCAATAACCTCATCTGTAAAATGGGCCTAGTAAAACTAGTCGTAGGTATCTCCTGATAATTACAGATAAAATAGACATGAAGCTTGCGTACCTATGCTATTATTGGCAGCTTGGCCATTGCTGACTTGATAAAGTATCTCATTAAAAGGAGCTGGGGCATATTTGGGGTGTGTGGTTGAGTTCATTGGACAAATTCTGAAAGTTGAGCATTGCATTTGTTTTCTGTAACCTGAAACACCATTAATGCTAAGGTTCTCTCTTCTTTTATGTACCTCTAAACCTTAGAATCTCCAGGAGAGCTTTCACACATCTTGATTTCGAGGCCATACCCCAGACCAATTACACCAATAAGTTGGGATTTAAGCATGGGCTTTATTCATACATTCATTACCTTATTTATTTTTTATCAGTATTAAAAAAAACCAAACTCCTCAGATGAAGCCAGTGTGTAGTCAAAATTGAGAACCACTGCACTAAAAGAAATACTGCTCCATTCATTATATGATGATTCAGTGCATCCTTATCACTGGCATTTGTTGTTGTTGTTTTATTTTGTATATAGAGCCCTTTTAGAAGTTCTCTTAACTCCTGAGGCGTTCCCCACCCACCTCTTCATCAGAAGGGTCTCTGTCGGGCCCCTGGTGCAGCTGGGAGATGTCAGATTTCTGCCTTGCCCGGTGCTCAGTCCCCAAGCATGCAGTCGGGGGCTCCTGAACTCAGGTTCAATGGTAGGGAGGGGACATGACAGCTGAGTCTGCCCTTGGGGTGCTTCTCAGCTCAGTCCTGGAGAGGCAGAAGGTCGGCCTTGATTTCAGTCCTGATTGCAGAGATGATCTAATGGAGAATGGTGTGCTTTTTAGAATCACTGAAATATGGCAGATTTTATGCTAGATGATAAACCTGCTTCGAAGGAGGTGGTCACCGGTGTCTCAGCTGGGCTGCAGGCACCAGGGCTGTGTTTGACTCCAGCAGACAAGGAAAAACTCGCAGCTCTAGGAGCAGCCTGGACAGTCATCACCGCTACCCAATATTCCTGATGGAAGGACTTCCTGAGGGGCAGTGTTTTCTCTGCTCAGCCTTGCTTGTGCCTTGGGAAAGAGCCCAAGCTTCTGAGTCAGTTATGGCTTTGAATCCTGGCTCCAGCACGTGTTAACTATACGAATTGAAGCAGACCCCTTAGTGTTTCAGAGCCTCAGTTTGCTCACCTGTCGAATGGGAATGATAGCAGTAGGTACCCCTGAGGATTGTTGTGCAGAGCCAGCAAGTTACCACAGGTGAAGTGGTTCTCAGGAGTCAGGCCCATGGGACAGCCAGTCAATGGCAGTGATGGCTTTTCTTAGTGCTCTTGTACTTTGGGGGTTGTTCTCATTGTGATTTGTTGTGCTCCTTGTTTGGAACGGGTATTGGGGACACTGAGAAGGAAGCCCATACCGCCTGGGAGGAGGTGACATTTCCCCCTGGGGTCTTAGAGAAACTGTGTTGCCTGTGTTTAGAGTCTCTTCAGAATGAGCACATCTCTCTGTAGCCACTTCCTTCTAATGATATAATGTGGGTTCTAGTTGGTTATTTTAGTCTGTTCTCTTAAGAAAAGATAGCGCCCTGGCTGGTTTTGCTCAGTGGATAGAGCGTCGGCCTGTGGACCAAAGGGTCCCAGGTTTGATTCTGGTCAAGGGCACATGCCTGGGTTGCAGGCTCGATCTCCAGTGGGGGGCATGCAGGAGGCAGCTGATCAATGATTCTTACTCATCATTGATGTTTCTATCTTTCCCTCTCCATTCCTCTCTGAAATCAATAATAATAAAAAAAAGTTATCCCACTGATGACTCTAAAGAAAGCCTTTCAGCAACCACACATGCTCAATTTATGAAGTGGTTGGGCTCTCAAGATTTAAATTTATACTAGAAATAGTATTCCAAGTTGTATTCCAAGGCCAGGCCACTGAGGTCTTCACTCACTGCTGACACATAATAATAGTGCTAATAGTATGGGCTGCAGCCTACCGTTGTTTGTATGTTGGCCCAAGAGGAAGATGCATCTCAGATCCCAGGTAGAAATGCTAGGGATATGCCTTCCCTGCAGCAACAACTCCCTCAGAGGCCACGTTGAGGGGATGGGTAGATAGTCCTGAGCAAAGTGCCCTTAACATTTGAAGACATCAGCAGAGCACCGAGTTCCTTTCTCTGGTAGAAGAGCGCTCACTCATTGCCAGAGTATTTCCTGTTGGAGCAAATGAAAGCAACCACCAAGTTCCTTGGAGTCATTGATATGCATGGGTTGTTTTTGCACTGCCTGGTCCTAAATAGTGACTGTCCACAAAGGTGGCACGAATTAGCATCAAATCTGCATGGGCCAACCTGGTCCCTAGTTTTTGTTTCCTTGCTTCATTGGTTTCCTGGCACTTAGAGGTCAGGTGACCTTCAGTGAATACCAGGTTGCAGCATGGAATCTGGGTGTCCACAGGGAGGGGAGTGGTTGAGGGAAGTGGAGGGAGCTCTGAACACGCTGAGTGCCTTCACCCCTTTAGTTTGCACAGTTTCAGGGCCCTGGAGAAACCCATATTTTCTCTCCTCCCACCTTCATTTGTGACCTGCCCGTTTCTACCTAAATGTCCTTTTGCTGTATAATTAGAGGCCGGGAGACAGGGACATTTTTGCGAAAGGATTCAGCTCAGGTAATATGGACGATGCTTTTGAAACTCCTCCCTCAATTAGCAGGGCTGAGAGGCAGAGATGCCAGGGGAGGGCTGGGGTGGGAAAGAAGGTGACGAAGGCAGACCTTGGCTACTTCTTGGTTTCCCCTTGGGCTGATTCTGCTGTTATAATCTCTGCACAGACAGAAACAAGCTGTGAGCAAGGTGCTTCCTGTCCTCCATGACTGCACAGCGTGAAGCTCATCTGGATGGCCTCCTTGTTTCCTGTTGTTATGTCTAGGCGGGGGTGGTGGTGGTGGTGGTTCAGAGTTGGGGTCCCAGATAACCGTGTGTTAGTCCAGGCAGCCTGGGTACAGATGCTTGTTTGTCTTAATTCTGAGTTGTTGGCTGGTCCCTATGTTGGAAAAGCAGGAACTGCCTGTAGAGCTAAAAACAATGCGGGGTTCTCAAAATTTAGTGCGTGCCAATGATTCCTGGTCTTATTGAAATGAAGAGACCCTATTCCTAGATGATGATGCAGAAAATTAAAATGAAGATCGTGATGATCTTGGCTTGTGTCAAATCCCTACCCACGTGCAGGGTATAATCATTTAATATAGCTACCCTGAACCAGTCTTATTCCTAGTCCTATTTACAAATGGGGAAACTGAGGCTCTGAGAAGTCCAGACTCCTGTTCCTAACTTCCTTCAGCAGCTCTGGTGCAGGGCCCAGGAATCTGCATTTTTATAACCCGCCCCCCCCACCCCCCCAGAGGGCCCTCAGCTGCTGGCTTCAGAGACATTGCCCTGGACCTGAAACTCAAGGTTGTGGGGACAGGGCAGGAGTGTGTCTGTCATGTTCAAAGCTGTATCTCCAGGGTCCCACCTTGGCCAGGAACATAACAGGTGCTCAGTCAATACTCACTGAAGGAACGAAAGGTGGTTCTCTTCAAAGGAGTCCTGTGGGAGTTCCTGTGTCATCAAGCCCAGAACTGGTGCTCTGACAACTTTGGTCTCATTGCCAAGAATAATTCTGTCTGGTTTCCTGGTTTTGCTCCTGGAACCTACATTGTTTCCTGGCCCCAGTCCTTGCCTCCTTTGTACCCTCCCCATATCTCTGGATACCAGGCCCTCCCTTGCTCTGTCAGTACCTTTCTTAGGTACTGGGCTTCTGTCTCCAACACAGGCCTGGCCACTGGGACTCTCTTACTGGGGCAGCCTTTCCTGATGACGCCTGCAGGCCCACTATTCTGGGTTCCCCATCCTGCCAGGCAGCACCACCTACCACCTGCTGCTGGGGCCTTGGGTGTTAGGCTATCCTAGCTAGACTGGATGCCCGGTTCCTTCAGATGTATCCTTTCTCCAGAGTGGCCGATTCTACACCTGAGCCTGGCCAACCTTTCCAGCCTGCCTTGCCTCAGAGCAGTAAGTCACCTCTGTTCAAGTGGTTAGGTGATCTTAAGTGCTGGAGTGGTTCAACTCTTAACCCTTTAGCACTTTAACTCTTAAATCCTCTGTTTCCACATCTGTAAATTAGGAATGATGGTCCTAACCTCGCCTTCAGTGGGGAGATGTGAAGAGTAGGTGGAATTGTGCATATAAGGTGCTTTTATTTCCCTTCTCTCTTCCCCTAATTAACATCTACCCATTCCTTGGATGCAAGAAGTGGCTTCTGAGCCACCTTAGTGTCAAGGTGGCCATGAGTTTATCACTGTTTTAACTATGTGACAGTTTGCCATCTATCTTTAAACAAGTTGTGAGTTTTACTTACAGATTATCTTGACAATGACTATTGTACATTAACATTTCATTTTAAATTAGGCCCCTCATTTTATGCAAAGACAAAACAAAACCCACTTCTCACGCCTCGTGTTGCCCAGGATAGCAGTAAGAGCATGGGCTTAGGAGATAAGTATTGGGTTTCACTCTGGTTCAGCATGTGGCCCACTCATTTAACACCTCCAAGCCTCAATTGCTACATCTGTTAAGGGGGATAATTGCCTTTCCCGGAAGTGCCTGGGAAGGCACCCCACAGGAGCCGGACAGCTGAGGCACATTGCACATGCAGGGAGAGCTGGGCACCTCTGCACCTCTCTATGAGGGCCTTACAGCACTGTTTGGCATTTCAAGTGAGAAGCTTATTAGCAGCAGACCTGCTCAATGCACCCCTGGTTTGCCTCCACAAAACCACATGGGATAACTCTTTTTAAAAAAATATATTTTATTGATTTTTTTACAGAGAGGAGGGGAGAGGGATAGAGAGTTAGAAACATCGATCAGCTGCCTCCTGCACACCCCGTACTAGGGTTGTGCTTGCAACCAAGGTACATGTCCTTGACCGGAATCGAACCTGGGACCCTTCAGTCCGCAGGCCAATGCTCTATCCACTGAGCCAAACCAGTTAGGGCGTGGGATAACTCTTTTAAGAGCCATGTCACATTCTACATGTCAGGGATTTCTAGTATATGACAGAGACTTCCCTGCCCCCCTTGCCTGCTTTGCACCTCGCAAACTTGCAATTAACTAATCATTTATTTTAATTATTTATTTTCTGTGTTCCACGTATCCCAGTAACCCCCAAGGGGCCTCGTCTCTCTTCTTCACTGCTCCACATCCCCAGCAGTTCTCATGAATACTTCTTGTACCCCTGAGAGTGGAGGAGACCCAAGAAGGGATCTGGCTCAATCTCCAGTTTGCCACAGGATTTTCTTTTCATCGCTCCCAAGGAGGTAAATCAGCCTCCTTTAAAGCTGCCCTGGTGGAATCTTGGACAAGGGCTGGGGGCTCTTGATCACCCCGTCTCAGGATACCACTGTCTTCACTGACCTTCCTTTGCTGCAGTGGCCGTGTTCAGTGCATCATCATTGGAGTGTCTTACTCTATTGCTATGAGGAAATTCACCTCCCTCTGGCCCTATTGCTGTCTTTTTATAACATGGAGTCCACCAAAAACAGTGAGGTGGGAAAGAGAATTGATGATACTCAAGGTCATCATAGAAGATACACAGACAGTCCAGGGCTGTGGTAGCTCATGAAGGTGAAGCTGCTGGGCATAATGTTGGATAGTGAGAGTGGCTAGCTTCTGCATTCTGTGTCATCTGAGCTGTCTTTATATTCATCCATCCCTGCATCTATATATCCCTTTGTCCATCCACCCATGCATTCTTCCATCCATCCATCCATCTAGCCATTCAACCTCCCATTCATTCACCCATCCATCCACCCACCCACCCACTGATTACTCCATTCATGTGGTTTTAATTTGAATACCTACTGTATGCCAGGAGCCATACTAAGAACTGGCATATAATGTGAGCAAAACCAGACACATACCCTGCTCTTGTGACCAGTGGGTGAGACATATACTAATCAAGTAGTCCCACTAAAGTTATGAGGCACGAAATGCTTTGAAGGAAAGCATTTAATGGATAAATCTTAGTGTGTGGGGCCACAGAGGAAGCTTCTCTCTGTGGAAGTGACATTTCAGCTGGAATAAAAATAAGGGGCTTATAGTTACCTAGTGATTTTGATGTGTTAGGCCCACTTATGATCATTTTAACTTAATTTATATATGTTAATTCTTTATCTTCTCAGAGGGACCCCACGAAGTAGGAATGATTATTTATCCCACCCGAGATGCCTAGAGTTTTAGCTCTGTGCAAGTCAGTGACAGGGCTGGAATTTGAACCCAGGAAATCTGCTTCGGAACCTCCCCTGCCCCCCTTTCTTTTTTTTTTGCATCTAAGAAGTGGGTAGCAGTTAATTAGGAGAAGAAGGATGGAAAATGAAAGCACCTTTCAGGGCATCAGGCCGGCCATGAGGTGAGGATTGGGGGCATAGATGATTCCAGAAAGTGGTTGGAGGGTAGAGAGTGTGTGGAAGCTGAATGTGTGTGTGTGTGTGTGTGTGTGTGTGTGTGTGTGTGTGTGTGTATGGGGGGGAGGGGTATGACTGAGTAGGAGATGTAGGCAGATGACAAACTGTGCAATGCCTTAAAGACCATATTAAGGATTTTGCACTTTCTCCTTTGAGCTGTGGGACTCCATTGAAGAGTTTTAAGAAGGGTTGTGTGTGTGTGTGTGTGTGTGTGTGTGTGTGTGTGTGTGTGTGTGTGTGACATGATTATATTTCACTATGAAAAAATCTGGAGGTAGTGTGGAGAACGGAGGGTTTTCCACTTGGAGGCTGCTGTGAGCTGCTGGTGGATTGCCCTAGGGCAGTACCAGTGGAGAACTGTGTATTGGGAGGAAATTGAGGAAGTAAAATAGTAGGTGTTGGATATGGGAGGCAAGGAGGAAAACCCTCTGGTTGTCAACTTCTCCTCTTGAATGGCTGGCTTAGTCAGGGTGTTGGTGGTACTTATGGTCTTCCAAAGCCATCGGTCACTGTGGATTTTGGAAGGGTCATAACTTGAGGTTCCACAAGGTTTCCTGTATCCTCAGGCCATTGCCAAGATACAGGAGTGCAATATGTCCTCTCCAGCTTCTCCTTCTTTGGGGCTTGAGCCATACATTTCTTCCTGTCTTTACTGCTCTGGTTCTTGCAGCCACAGCCAAGTTCATGGCTAAGACTGAGGCCCTAGTTGTGTTTGTGTGTCAGGCTTCAGTTACACTTACTTGGATCTCCTCTCAGTTGCTCCTCTGGGTGAGTAAGATGTGTCACTGATTTGCATAACCTTAACCACCCCCTCTGTTTCTACTGATGTTTCTGCCTGGGGATTATGTCTCTGATCCTGAGTGACGTCATGGGCTCTGAGTATGCTTTGAGGCTCTGGTTATGTCCCACTTGGCAGGATGGATTGAAACATTATATTGATGCGGTTCTGTGGAATCTGCCTGTCCACTAAGGAGCCTTATAAATGCTTACCTTTCCATGTCTATCTAAAAATGGAGCTTTTGATCAGATAGGACAATAACCTATTTTTACAGTAATTTACCTTTCACTGCCAGCCTCAGGTGAGCCTCGGAGTTAGATTGAGAGTGGAATGCGGAGGTGATATTTCCTTTTGAGGGTTCCCAGGTTGGCATCTATGTGAAGTATGCTGGATTTTATGGACCAGAACAATTGGAGAAGCAAAGAGAGCTGGGGTCAGGGATAGAGTAACTGACTTTACTGGAGTGGCCAGAACTTATGGCAAATACAAGGAAGTCCGACCTAATGCATGAGACACAGGAACAGATGTATAAAAAATGGGCAGTAAACCAGGTGAGCAGCAGCCTCTTGATTTATTTATTTTCTTGGTGTTGGATAGTAAGACCTTAACAGATATCTAAAGGTATAGGAGGAAAGGGCCACCTCTGCCATTTTGGGGCCAACAGGATGGAGGCTCAGTGTCAAGGCTCCAGCTAAGTGGCTGAGTGGATTTGGGGACAGTGTTTCAGTTTTAGTGTTCCAATTAACGTCGCTGTCAAATGAGCCACCTCATAAATTACTGGTGGAAAACATGAATGCTCGTGGGTCAGGAATTCAGGCAGGGAACATGGGATTGGTTTGTCTCTGCTCCACAGTGTCTAGGGCCTCCACCACGAAGGCCTGAAAGCTGGGGTGACTTGATGGCTGGGGCTGGAATCATCTGGAAGCATCTTTACTTGCATGTCTGGTGGTTGGTCCTGGCTGTTGGCTGGGACCTGAGCTGTGCTGTCAGCTGGAACACGTACATGTGTTCTTCCCATCTGGGCTCTCTTGGGCTTCCTCACAGCATGGCTGCTGGGTTCCAAGAATGAGCGTCCCAAGAGAGCATGGTGTAAATGAATGACTATGATCTAGTCATATGGGGTCACTTTCATAAATCTGTTGATAGAGGCAGGATGGTGGAACAAATGTCAAGGTCTTGGTCATCCTTAGATGTCTATTGAATCTCTGATTGAAGCTAATCAAAGGTTTAGAGGGATCTTTTGAGCTCTGGGCTAAGCATCAATATTCCAATAGAACCTCTTGAACAGTAGCCCAGGCTGTTGTTACAGTGCATCTCAATGGCCATTTGATTTAATTAAAATGCTGCCAATCTTCTGAATGTTTGTCTACAAATAGCAGATGGCAATCTGATTGCCACCTGAATGATTTTAGAATTTCCCTTTCAATGCACTGAACTCACAGCTCCTCTTAGCTTGTTTAAAAACTTCATCCAGCTACCCCTCCATGTATTCATCCATGCTTCTGCCTACTCATGCACCTAACCACCCATCCACCTGCCCTTATTAAGTGCCTATAGCATGCCAGGCATTGCATGAGGCGGTATGAGAAGGAGGAGAATACGGAGCTCAGTAGATCAGGGACCATGTGCTCAAGGAATGTAATGTCTTAAAGAATTACTCTTGTACAAGTAAGTAGCGTAGCTGGGGGCCATGGAAAGGCGCTTGTTTTCATCTAAACACTTTATTAACGAAGCCACACACCCCTGGACAATGGTGCCCTTGGCTTGCAATATCCGGTGGCCTCCTTCTCTTGTCCTTTTCTGTTAGGTATCAGCAGAAAGCACTCGCTTGCTACTAAGGAGGGCAGTGCCCCTTTGGGCTGGGTGTTACTTATCTAGTGACAGCCAGTGGGTATACCAAAGTGAGAGAGCCAGCTATGCATACTACATAAATCAGATGAAGGGAAATGTGTTTCTTAGCAATTGCATTTTCTCTTAGCCACTATATTTCCCTTTCATCTCAGAGCTCTTGCTTTGCAGCTCCATATACACCCGGGGGAAGGGGGTGCGGCATTATGATTTTTTTCCTAAACACTCTGCTCAGACCTACTGAGCCCTCCTAGCAGTAGCCCACCTGTTTCCACACAGTGGAGGGAGGAGATATGGCTGCCCTTGGGCTGCTGTTTGGGAGGGGATCCTATCTGTGAGTATTCAATGCTGCTGCAGCAAGGCAACAGAGAGACGTGAGGGGCTAGCTGCCATGTAGCAGAGCCAGCAACCAACATCATTATGATGCTGAGAAATGAATCAGAGAGAATTTCAAGGGCAGACAAAGGACACCAGGCAGTGATAATTTACACCAATGGTTATAGGAACAGATTCCAGATGATAAAGTGATTTAAAAAAATTTTAAAAATTAAATTCATTGGGGTGACATTGCTTAATAAAATTACATAGGTTTCAAGTATACAATTCTATAATATATCTTCTATATATTGCATTGTGTGTCCACCACCCAAAGTAAAATACCTTTCTGTCACCATATATTTGACTCCCTTTGCCCTTTACTACCTCCCCTTTCCCTCTGGTAGCCACTATACTGTTACTGTATCTATGAGTTTCTGTTCATCTTGTTTGATCATTTGTTGCTTTCAGTTTTATATCCCACATATGAGTGAAATCATACAGTTCTTGACTTTTTTTTTTCATCTTATTTTACTTAGCATGGTATTATCAAGATCCACCCATGTTGTTGCAAATGGCAACATTTCATCTTTTCTTAGGGCTGAAAAATATTTCATAGTGTATATGTATCTCATCTTCTTTATCCAATAATTTAACAAAAGACACTTTGATCATTTTCATGTCTTGGCCACTCTGAATAATGCTACAGTGAACGTAGGAGTGCATATATCTTGTTTAAAAAAATTTGGGGGTAGATACCCAGAACAGGGGTTACTGGATCATATGGTCTTAATTTTTTGAGGAAATCTTCATACTGTTTTCCATAGTGGCTGCACCAATTTACAATTCCACCAGCAATGAAGGAGGGTTCCTTTTTCTCTCCAACCTCTCCAACATCAAGTGATTATTTTTGAGGGGCTTTTGAATATTACTTTAAAACAGGCACAAACTTAACTGCATTCATTTGAATCACAATGAGCAGTGGTATGGATTCTTTCTTTCTTTCTTTTTTTTTTTAAGTGTGACAAACAATTCTTAATATTCACTGTCTCTCTTGCTTTCCACCCTCACCATCCTCACACATGTAGCTTGGAATGTTGGTGTGGGTGAAGTTGGTTGTCCTAATCCATTGTTGGTTGGGTAATGGGTAATTTTGGATCATGTTGGAGTTTCTATCCCTTGGTGCCACATTGAGCTGGGTCAGCCAGGCCATTATGTTCTTTCTGGAGACATCAAGCATGGATGAAGTTAAGGTTGGGAGTAGAGGCAGTAGGAATGTTTTAAAATATAAACTTGAGATTTAATGAGGATTTATTAAGCCCCCTCTCAGGACCAGGTATGTTGCTTTTATTCCTTTTTAAAAGACTACTCAGAACAAACATTTGAGAGATACTTTTAATTTGTCGAGGGTCACACAAAAAATAGTTTAAATTAAATCCCAGGGCTGTTAAGATCCAAAGTTGGAACACTCTTTCCTACTTTGCATCCCAGGTGTTCAGAGGAGGAGAGAACTTTTTGGTATGGGAAAGCCAACAAAAACAGGATTTTCTGTTAAACATTCAAAATAATCCCATCTTGAGAAAATTCCAAAATGGCAGCGGAGTAAGTGGATGCAACACTGATACTCTCCCAAGACCAAACTGGAAATACAACTAAAATACAGAAAAAACACCCTGAAAAATCAACTGAAGACTAGCTGGAAAGAACCTTGATAATGAAGGACAGAAAGTGGAGACGGCATGGAGACTGGTAGGAAATATGGAGGTGCAAAAGGGCTGGCCGGGCTCCCACAGACAGCAGCTAAAGTTATGGAGAGATACCTCAGCTATGAGGGGTTCCCACTGAGAATTCTGGGGTCTAAACCCCAAGCTTGGCTCCCCAACCTAGATCACCAGAACTGAGAAAGGTGCCCACATAACTTCTGGCTGTGAAAAGCAGCATGATTACTGTCTTCCAGTGAGAGATGGTTAGAAATGCAGGCACCCTCTTAAAGGGCCAACACACAAAATTTTGTGTGTAGCCACTCACTTTGGGCTCCAGGCAGAGGGAGGGCAGAGTGGGCTGGAGCTGTATGAGCAGAAGCCAGATTTGGGGACTTTGGGGTTGGAGCTCCAAGGGCAGCCACTCCGGTTTCCTATGCGCAGTCATTTCCTCACACTGCAGAAGACATCTTTTTCTGGCAGACCTTTGCTAGCCATGCAGTTTTTGCCTGGGGGAGGGGAGTAGGCAGTTGCCCCACCCTATTGGAAGACCTCTCCCCCCACTCTGTGGTTGATAGTCTGAGGCTAATCAAAACTGAAGGTCAGTGGGATTGCAGGCAGAGGCAGGCCTCCAGAGGCTTTGAGTCTTGCCTGATCTAATCCTGGGCCCGGGGGTAGGATAATAAGACCCTGGTGCACATCTTGGTCCTTTCCAAAGGCACTCAGCCAACCAGAAGGAGCCACAAGCTGTGGATTGCTGGTAGCTCCAAACAGGGTACTCAGGACCAGTCACAAACAGTGTCTGACACTGTCCTGCACTAGAGATTGGAAGTCAGAGTAGATCTACCTAACACACAGACACAAACCCAAACAGGCAGCCAAAATGGGGAGATAAAAAAAGTCCCAAATGAAAGAACAAGATAATTCTTCAGAAGAAGAGCTAAATGAAATGGAGAGAAGAAATTTATCAGACATAGAGTTCAGAATAATGATGGCAAAGATACTCAACAGCATGAGAAAAGATATAGTAACTATGAGGAATGACATAGCACTAATAAAGAACATAGTGGAAGGAAAACACAGCAGATTAGGAGAAGCCAAGGATCAGATCAGGGAATTAGAAGACAGGGTAGAAAAAAAAAAATCAGAGAACCAAAAAGAAAAAACCAAAACCCGTAGGACAGCTTAAGGGAGTTGCAGGACAACATAAAATGCAACAATAGTCACATAATAGAAGTGCCAGAAGGGGCAGAAAGTGAGCAAGGGGTAGAGAACGTGTTTGAAGAAATAATGGCAGAAAACTTCCCTAACCTGGTAAAGGAAAAAGTCACACAAATTCAGGAGGTATAGAGAGTCCCAAGCAAGAAGAACCCAAACAGGCCCATGCCCAGAGATACTTTTATTCCTGCATTTAAAATGCCAAAAATTAAAGACAAGCGAGAGAAAAATAATTGTTACCTACAAAGGAGCTCCAATAAGGCTGTTAGCTGATTTGTCATCAGAAACTCTACAGGCCAGAAGGGAATGGCATGAAGTATCAAGGTGATGAAAAGCAAGGATCTGAAATCAAGATTACTATATTCAGCAAGGCTACCATTCTAGATGGTGAAATAAAGCACTTCCCAGAACAACAAAAAAAAAAGGCTAAAGGAGTTTATCACCACCAAACCAGCACTACAAGAAATGTTAAAGGGACTGTTGTAATGAGAAGAAGAAATAGAGAGAGAAACATAGGCATAAAGAATTAAAATGGCAGTAAATAAGTACCTATCCTATCTAATAAAACAGTAATATGCAAATTGACCGTACCTTCGCGCTGCCCACAGCCAATCAGAGCAAACAAGATGGCGGTTAATTTGCATATGCTGAGGGAGGGAGGAGTGAAGAAAGTAGAAAGCATGGCGGCTGCGTGGGTGGGCGGCGGCGCAGCTGTGGAGCACGCGGCCATGGTGGCCTCTGAGGTGGTGGCGGGCAGTGTGAGCGGCGGCCACAGCGGTGGCGGCGGCGGTGGGCGGGGAGCGCAGTGGAGGCGGCAGGTGGGGCGTGGCGGGCGGTGTGTGAGGCCGCGGTGGCCTTGGAGGCCGTGGTGGCTGCGGGCGGGGCGTGGTGAGGTGGGTGGGTGGGTGGGGCGCGCAGCAGCAGCAGCAGCAGCAGCAGCGCGCGGGGCCGAGGAGGCAGCAGCAGCAGCAGCGTGCGCGGCGGGTCGGGGTGATCAGAGGTGGCAGCAGCGCACGGCCACAGAGGCAGCTGCGTCAGTGGGCGCAGAGGGTTGGGAATTCGGGGCGAGGCGGGCTGGGTTCGGTGGGCGGGATGGGCAGGAGGCACCCCGCCCATTCGGCCCGCCCCACCCGCCGCAGTGGGAGAGGAGGGGGGGAAGCCCGCCAGAAGTCTTGCAGGAAATATTCCTGCAACGGGTCCCTAGTCAATAATAACATTAAATGTAAATGGATTAAATGCTCCAATCAAAAGGCATAGTATAGCTGAATGGATATGAAAACATAACACAATTCTATGCTGTCTACAAGAGACCCACCTCAGAGCAAAAGACTCTCACAGGATCAGAGTGAAGGGTTGGAAAATTTTTTTCCATGCAAATGGAAACGAAGAAAAATCGGGTGGCGATACTCATATTTGACAAAATGGACTTCAAAATGAAGGCCATCACAAGAGACAACAAAGACCACTACATAATACTAAAGGGATCACTCCAACAAGAGGATATAACCCTGGTAAATACATATGCCCCAATTATAGGAGCATCTAAATATATACATAAAACTTCTAGAGGACTTTAAGGGAGTGATTGACAACAATACAGTCATAGTAGGGGACTTTAACACCCTGCTGACTTCACTGGCTAAATCCTTCAGACAAAAAATTAACAAGGAAACACTTGACTCTAAATGACACACTGGATCAGATGGATTTATTTGACATTTATAGAACATTTCACCCCAAAGCTGCAGAGTATATATTTTTCTCAAATGCACATGGGTCATTTTCAAAGATACACCACATGTTAGGACACAAAACAAGTTTCTACAAATTCAAGAAGATTGAAATCATATCTAGTATCTTCTCAGATCACA
The DNA here is from genome assembly GCF_951640355.1 of Cnephaeus nilssonii. Classification (NCBI taxonomy): domain Eukaryota; kingdom Metazoa; phylum Chordata; class Mammalia; order Chiroptera; family Vespertilionidae; genus Cnephaeus; species Cnephaeus nilssonii. The sequence continues at coordinate 25,674,020 of NC_137091.1, read as the reverse complement.
ATGGAATGAAATTAGAAATCAACTAAAACACAATAAAAACACTCAAAAACATTTTTATCCCCATCTTTATCCCCTCCCCGGTGTGCAGGCAGGCATGTCTGCCCAACCCAAGACTCACGTGCAATGTCAACGTCTGGTTCCCTGCATAAGAGTTTGGGCAGATTTGAAGACTGATGTGGACTATATTTTTCACAGAATCCATTGGGCGGTACCTTCTGTGCTAAACATGAAAATGCCCCACTTCCTGTTGACCATCTGGTTTGTCCAGAAAGGAGCCTTCCTGGCAATGGCCTTGCTTGCATCAAACTCTACCACCTCTTTTTCTCCCATCAACACAATCAGTGTGCAAGCAACAGCTTACCTGTTGTTCAATAAAACCTTTACTTTCTATTGGTATGCTTTGCCCTGTGTGTTTGCATGTTGCAAAGGGACTATTGTGTCCATATTTACAGCAAGCAGCAGGGCTGCAAATTAGTTTTAGTGACAAATGAAGATAACCAGCTGTAGTTCAGAATTCAGATTTGTACTGTTACAAAAATATGTATTCATGAAACTAAAATTTCAAATTACTTCATTCACATCTAGAAATAGTGTGCTGGGTATGTGATCTGCAGTGAAGAACTATTTCTGATTTTTTAAAAAGATGGAAAATTAGCATATTTAAAACCCTTCTGGGTAAGAAAAAAAAAACCCTTCTGGGTAACTTAGCTTTAAAATATTTTTAAAACACAACTCTCTATATATGTGTGTATAAACAAATATTTTTTCTCTTTGTTTTCATACTATTAATCGGTTTATATACCCCCCTTTTCACCTAATGTATAATATATCATTTCATTTACTATTTGGTTACATAGTATTTATAAATTTTAAAGTTTGGTGGCTTTACACACATATCAATGTTACAATGAACATCTTAATGCATTCATCTCATTTCTTTTTTCCTATTGAATTATGTCTATAATCTCTGTTGAATTATGTCTTGTGTTTCCTAGAATGGGGTTACTATGGACATAGCTTGATCAATATAGACTGGGGCAAAAGTAGGGTTACAATTGTTCATATGAAAATAATATAATAATTAGTAAATGATAATACAGGAATAAACTGTTTCACGTACTCACAACTGTAAACCTGCTTTCGCACCACCTTGTATTTCCACCTGACTGCTAGAAGGATGTACCAATTAATAATGCTATATATTTCCTTTTTCAAAATTTAACCAACTGTGGGAGAACAGTAAGTTCTGCTATCCTGTGACTTGGGTGTTCCTAAAATTCACTGTGCTATCCAGAATCGTGCAATTAAAAAACCCACAGGGCTTATGGGGAAAGTGGGGTTAGGGCACAAAATTAAAAAACGTTACCAGTGACACAGTAATAAAAAAGTAGGTAGCACTGTTCTGCACAGGCTAAGTGGTTAAGGAACAAACACATACATGCTACAATTAATGTGACTGGAAGTCGGCCTGTGCGAGTGAGTGTGGGAAGGATTGCAGCTTCTGAGTGATTGTGTCGTGAGGAAGGATGGTTGTCTGAGTCGAGGAAAGATGTGGATAGGTGTGGCTCAGCACACGTGGTGAACATGTGAGGTGTGTGCACATTTTGGGTACCCTACGTGGCTCATTTCGGCTGGGTGATTGTCTCTGCATTCACCCAGTGTTTCTGATGGACGAAAATCATGCACAAGCCAGTGCAGAATCTGTGCTAGGCTCAGACGGTTCCCTTATATCAATTACGTTGGAATAAATTTGTGTTTTCAAAACAAGTTACCGCAGAGCTCACCATGCTTTCTATTTGTATTGCCTTTTGTTTGACTGGCCTCTTACGCTCCTGTTCAGTTTGCAAACAGGAACTGTGTTGCTAAAAGAGCATTTTTTTCTTCGTATTTAAAAATACGAAGATAGATAATTGCTTCACTTTGCTTTATAATAAATAAAGATTGCATCAGTTTTTATGTATGATAAAGATTCCATCATTATCAAATTCCCATCTGTTCTGTTTTCTTAGTTGGGGACTGAGAACAATTTGAACTACACAATGGGCTTCTAGTGCTTTCCATTCCTAAATAACAACCCATTCATTTATTCATTTAAAAATGGAAGTCTGACTACTGGCTAATATTTATTGATTACCTCTTGGGTAAAGTGAGACTCTTTACAGTCTCATGGGACAAGTTGAGTTTTTTCCTTGATGGGAATCCTCTCTGAACTGCATCCTCAAAATGGGATGAAGTTGGAATCCTCATAAGGGATATGGAGGGTTTACTGAGGTAATAGGTACAACTTCCCTAATTCCAGTTGAGGAAATGACAGTTTCCTTTTATTCTTCCACTAGAGGCCCGGTGCATGAAATTAGTGCACGGGGGGGGAGGGTCCCCCTCAGCCAGCCTGCACCCTCGCCAATCTGGGACCCCTTGGGGGATGTCCAACTGCCGGTTTAGGCCCGATCTCACAAAGTGGTCTCAATCTGGGATCACTGGCTCCTAACTGCTCACCTGCCTGCCTGCCTGCCTGATCACCCCTAACTTCCACCCCTGATGGCCTGGTCACCACCAACTGCCCCCACCCGCTGGCCTGGTTGCCCCTAACTTTATGGGGTGCCAGTCTGGAGTGCTGGATTTGACCATTGTGTTACAAACAGGGATCTTTTTTTGTACAAACATTAATTCTGTTAAAACCTAGGAAAGGGTTATGACTACAGCTTTGGGTCTGGTTATCAGAATGATACCACTAAAGTGTCTGGAGTTTAGAGATGCCAACCTGAAAATCTTTGTGTTCTGGTCTCTTTGAGGTTGTTTCCCCTAACAAGGCATTTAAAATTATAGAACTGGAAGGAAACTTGTGGAAGGCTCCTTGAACAAGGATCATTTTGTTCAAGGCGTTTCACATTTATTTTTATTGTCTAAAAATGTTCTTTTTAGCACCAAATGCAATGCCAGGCAGTTTCCCGATATCTAAACCCAAGCACAGTGGCTGGCTCCGAGTGAAGGGAGTTGAAAGTGGGGAGTTTAGTAGCCCTCTCTGCTCCGAGTTGACTTTCTGGGACACCTCCATCCATTTGTAGGGCTTTCTAGAACACAGGTGGAAAACCCGTGACTGCTGCGGTTCAGACCATCACTCTGTCAGCCAGAAGATGAATCTGAAGGTGTGATTCATCTAAGTCCCTCAACACTCACCTCTGCTCCCATGAATCAGAGCCCGGATCCAGGCTCAGGTTGATCTTCTTTTGAGCTTGAGCCCTGCACCACCAGCTTTGAGAGGATGGGTCCAGCTTTGCTGTCTGATTTGTGAGCTCATGCTCTGGTGAGAGGGTGGAGGGGCATTTGCTTTTCATAAACCCTTTGAAAGTTCTTGGGAGGTTGCTAGGCCTGTGGCTCAGGGGCAACTAGTAAGAGTAAAACAAGTTTTTATTAGCTTTTGGTTTGGGTATTTGATCTTTGGTAGCTGAGTGTTGTGTGTGATCCTGAGGGAAAGATACAGAGTAGACAAGAATGAGCACTTTCCACGAAGCTGGAGGCAAGAAAGCGCCTACCTAGAGTATAAACATATCAGGCCTGGGCCAGGGAAACGTCACTGCGCCTTTTCCAGCTCCCTTATTTGTCACACCCTGGAGTGGCTTCTCTTGCTCTTAGGATAACTATGAGGTCAGAGTTCTTAACATGCCCTTGAAGACCTGGCAGTGTTTGGCTCCTGCCAACCGCTCAGTCTCATTTATCAACCTACCCCTATCCCTCTCCTCACTTTAGGCAACCACCTCTCTATTCCTCAAATTGACCACACTCCTACTTGGCTCAGAGCCTTTGCACATTCTGTTCCCTCTGACTGAAACTCTCTTCCCTCTGCACCCCGCCCCCACACTCCCTTTTAGTTAAAGGCATTTTATTGCCCCTCTTTCCATTCTCAGCTAGAGTGTTGCTTTTTCAGAGGAGCCTTTCCTGACCTCCAAGAACAGGTCCGCTACCATTGAACATCATCCTTTTGTGTAGGGCAGTTATCTCATTTTGCATTATGTATTGATTGGTGACATTATTGATTAGGATCTGCCTCCCACCGGCTCCCACTCAGATTCTATGTTCCATGAGAGTAAGGACCACACTTGTTTTTACTCACCATTGAACCTGTGGTGTCTACTACAGTGCATGGTGTGTGATACGCATTCAGTAATTATTTGTTGAATGAATGAATGAATGAACACCTTCTTTTATATCTTCTGAGAGAGTAGCGGTGGCTGTCTAGAGTATTATATTAAAAAATAGGAATTTACCAAGTGCTTCTGTGGACTGGGTCCTGTGCTGAGCATCTTGGGTTGGTCTGGACTGATTGAGGCAAGTGCTGTGATTGACTAGCAATGTCTGGCTTGGATGAGGGAAGTGTAAGAAAAGAAAGGAAAGAAGGGAATTGGTGAATATTCAGAGAGTGTCCCTGATGTATCTCACTGATCCCTAGCACAGACATTTTGCTCAATTTCCTGCCTTCTTTTGACTTAAAATATTTAAAAAAAATTCAGCATTTCTCATGATTTTAAAAATCTGTATAATTATTTATCTCTTGTTTATTTTAAAAAGTAATTGTCCTAGAGCTTACTTTACATATCTTTACTCAGTGTACCTTCTTATAACTTATACTGCTTCACATATAATTGAACAGCCTTGCAACAGTATATTCTCATTTCCCTCCTGCCTTTATCCTATTGTTGTCATTCATGTTACCTTTGCATATGCCACGAACACACAATACATTGCTGCTCTTTTTGTTGAAGATAGGCATTGAACTTTAGAGCATTTAAAAGTAAGAAAAAAAGAGTTTATTTTTACCTTCGTTTATCCCAGTTTCAGTGCTCTTTATTTCTTTGTGTAGACCCAAGTTTCTGTCTGGTATTATATTCCTTCTGTCTGAAGAATTTCCTTTAACGTTTTGTATAGAGTATGTCTGCTGGAGATTAATTCCCCTAGTTTTTGCCTGAGGAATTTTTTCTTTTTCATTAAAAAAAAGTTTTTGTTGGCTATCAAGTTATTGATTGAGAATATTTTCTTTCATCACTTTCAGTTAATTTCTTTTTTTCCCCAATTTTTTAAATTAAGCTATTATATGTGTACATATCTTACCATTGCCCCCCCCCCACCCCACTCCCATATATGCCCTCACCCCCCAGGGTTTTGCGTCCATTGGTTATGCTTATATGCATGCATACAAGTCCTTTGATTGATCTCTTATCTTCCCCACCTCTCCCTAACCTTCCTGCTGTAATTTGACAGACTGTTTGATGCTTTACTGCCTCTGTATCTATCTTTTTGTTCAAGTTTAGAATGTTCTTTATTATCCATAAATGAGTGAGATCATGTGGTATTTTTCTTTCATTGACTGGCTTATTTCACTTAACATAATGTTCTCCAATTCCATCCAGGTTGCTGCAAATGGTAAGAATTCCTTCTTTTTTATGGCAGCATGATATTCCATTGTGTAGATGTACCATAGTTTTCTGATCCAGTCATCTGCTGATGGGCACCTAGGCTGTTTCCAGATCTTAGCTATTGTAAATTGTGCTGCTATGAACATAGGGGTGCATATATCCTTTCTTATTGGTGTTCCCAGTTTCTTAGGATATATTCCTAGGAGTGGGATTACTGGGTCAAATGGGAGTTCCATTTTCAGTTTTTTGAGGAAACTCCATACTGTTCTCCACAGTGGATGCACCAGTCTGCATTCCCACCAGCAGTGCACGAGGGTTCCTTTTTCTCCGCATCCTCGCCAACACTTGTCATTTGTTGATTTGTTGATGATAGCCATTCTGACAGGTGTGAGATGGTACCGCATTGTTGTTTTGATTTGCATCTCTCGGATAATTAGTGACGTTGAGCATGTTTTCATGTGTCTCTTGGCCTTCCTTCTGTCTTCTTTTGAAAAGATTCTATTTAGGACCGTTGCCCATTTTTTTATTGGATCATTTATCTTCCTTTTATTAATTTGTATAAGCTGCCTGTAGATGTTGGAGATTAAACCTTTATCAGTGATGTCATTTGCAAATATGTTCTCCCATGCAGTGGGCTTTCTTGTTGTTTTGTTGATAGTTTCTTTTGCTGTAAAAAAGCTTTTTATTTTGATGTAGTCCCATTTGTTTATTTTCTTTTTAGCTTCCATTGCCCTAGGGGCAGTATCGGTGAAGAAGTTCTTTTGGCATATGTCTGAGATTTTGCTGCCTGTGGATTCCTCTAGTATTTTTATGGTTTCCCGTCTTATGTTTAAGTCCTGTATCCATTTTGAGTTTATTTTTGTGTATGGCGTAAGTTGGTGATCTAGCTTCATTTTTTTGCATGTATCTGTCCAATTTTCCCAACACCATTTATTGAAGAGACTGTCTTTATTCCATTGTATGTTCATGCCTCCTTTGTCAAATATTAATTGAGCATAGTGGTTTGGGTCAATATCTGGATTCTCTATTCTGTTCCATTGATCTATATGTCTGTTCTTGTGCCAGTACCAGGCTGTTTTGAGAATAGTGGCTTTGTAATACAGCTTGAAATCTGGTATTGAGATCCCTCCTACTTTATTCTTCTTTCTCAGGATTGCTATGGCTATTCGGGGTCTTTTTTTATTCCAGATGAGTTTTTGGAGAGTTCTTTCAAGGTCTGTGAAATATGCCGTTGGTATTTTAATGGGGAGTGCATTGAATCTATAGATTGCTTTGGGTAGTATGGACATTTTAATGATGTTGATTCTACCAATCCATGAACATGGTATGTTCTTCCATCTGTTTACGTCTTCCTCTATCTCTTTTTTCAGTGTCCTGTAGTTTTCTGTGTATAGGTCTTTTGTCTCCTTAGTTAAGTTTATTCCTAGGTATCTTAATTTTTTTGGTGCGATGGTAAATGGGATTGCCTTTTTAGTCTCTCTGTCTGTAAGTTCACTATTGGTGTATAGAAAGGCCATAGATTTCTTGGCGTTAATTTTGTATCCTGCTACATTGCCGAATTCATTTATTAAGTCTATTAGTTTTTTGATGGAGTCTTTCGGATTTTTTATGTACAATATCATGTCGTCTGCAAAAAAAGACAGCTTTACTTGTTCTTTTCCAATTTGGATGCCTTTTATTTCTTCTTCTTGTCTAATTGCAATGGCTAATACTTCCAGTACTATGTCAAACAGGAGTGGTGAGAGTGGGCATCTCTGTCTTTTTCCTGTTCTTAGGGTAAATGTTTTTAGTTTTTGTCCGTTGAGTATAATGTTTGCTGTGGGTTTATCATGGAGACTAAACAGCATGCTATTAAACAAGGACTGGGTCACCAGAGAGATCAAGGAAGAAATAAAAACATCATGGCAACAAATGACAATGAAAGCACAACAATCCAAAATCTATGGGACACAGCGAAAGCAGTCTTGAGAGGGAAGTTCATAGCTCTACAAGCCTATTGCAAAAAAACAAGAAACAAAGGTAATAAATTACCTAACCCTACAACTCAAAGAGCTAGAAAAAGAGCAGCAAGAAAAGCCCAGTGTAACCAGAAGGAAGGAAATAACAAAGATCAGAGTGGAGATAAATGACAGAGAGACCAAAGAAACAATACAAAAGATCAACAAAACCAAGAGCTGGTTCTTTGAAAGGATAAACAAGATTGATGGACCTCTAGCCAGGCTCACCAAGAAGCAAAGAGAGAGGACCCAAATAAACAAAATCAGAAATGAAAGAGGTGAAATAACAACAGACCCCGCTGAAATACAAAGGATTGTTACAAAATACTACAAACAACTCTATTCCAACAAACTGGACAACCTGGAGGAAATGGACATATTCCTAGAAAAATATAACCTTCCAAAAATCAATCAAGAAGAATCTAAACAGCTCAATAGGCCAATAACTATGGAAGAAATTGAAGCAGTCATCAAAAAGCTTCCGGCAAACAAAAGCCCGGGGCCTGACGACTTCACAGGAGAGTTTTACCAAACATTCAAGGAAGAACTAAAACCTATCCTCCTCAGACTATTCCAAAAAATTCAAGAGGAAGGAACACTTCCAAGCTCCTTCTATGAAGCCAGCATCACCCTAATACCAAAACCAGATAAAGACAACACAATGAAAGAGAATTACAGACCAATATCCCTCATGAACATAGATGCCAAAATCCTCAACAAAATTCTAGCAAATCGGCTCCAGCAGTACATCAGAAAGATCATACACCATGACCAAGTAGGATTTATCCCAGGAATGCAAGGATGGTACAATATCCGCAAATCAATAAACGTGATACATCACATAAACAAATTGAGAGATAAAAATCACATAGTCATATCAATTGTTGCAGAAAAAGCATTTGACAAAATCCAATACCCTTTCTTGATAAAAACTCTCAACAAGGTGGGAATAGAAGGCTCATACCTCAACATAATAAAAGCTATATATGATAAACCCACTTTCAGTTAATTTCTGATTCAAATATGTGTCATATTTACCAGATTGACCATCATCTTTGTATAATTCAGATTCTTTATATCCATATTTTCTATCCTCTTGATCTGTCTCAGTCTGAAAGTATTGAGTTTAAATCTTCAGATTGTTTCCATTTTCTGTTGAATTTTTTAAAGTTAATTTTTTATCCATTCAATGCAGAAAAGTTCATGACTATTATGTATTTAGCGAGTATTTTTAATTTAAAAAAGTCTTCCTTTCTAATTGAATGCATTTTGCTCCTCCATTTTACTTTGATGTTCTTGACAAAATAAATGAATAAGTATGTAATGAATTCTTACAATTGTTAGGTTTTATGAATGTTGTTACTATTATTCAGATGCTTTTACAGTAAAAAAGTTGTAGTACAACCCATAGTTGTACATTTTAAAACACTTGAAATAATTATGTATTTTTCAGAAGAGTTGCATAGTACACAAGAGTTCCCATATACCCCCTTAACCAGGTTTCATGATTCTTTATGTCCGATACCATGTACATTTATCAAAACGAAGAAATTAACATCGGTGCTGCACTGTGAACTGAACTACAGACTTAATTAGGTGTCACCAGTATTTCCATGAATATCCTCTTCTGTTTCAGGATCCAATCCGTATTGCATTTAGTTATTACTTTTCCTCAGTAACCTCCAATCTAAGGCAGTGTTTTGGTCTTTCATTGCATTGTATGACCTTGACACTTTTCAACAGTACTGGTCAAGTATTTTGTAGACTGTCCTCAGTTTGGGTTTGTCTGATGTTTTTTCCCCATAAGGTTATGGGTTTGGGGATCATATCACCAAGGGGAAGTGGCCTTCTCAGTGAATCATATCAGAGTATATATGACATCAGCATGGTTTATCACTAGTGCTATTACCTTGATCACTGGGGTTTGCCTGATTTCTCAGCTGTACAGTTACTGTTTTTCCTTTGTCCACTCTGTTAGAAAGTACTCAAATGCAGTCACTCAGGTGAGAGGAATTAAGTTCTGCCTCCTAAAGGGAGGGATATCCATTGGTGGGCACCTGTTAAAACTATCATGGTGGTTAATTAATATGTCAGGGGAGGTACTGTGAGGCTATGCAAATATCCATTTCTCTCAAGTTTTACCACTTATTTTAGCATTTTTTGTGTGAATCTTGCCTGTACCAGTTATTACTGTGTATTCTAATGCTGATTTCTCTGTGTCCCTTATTTTTTTTAAATTTATTATTGGAATACTTCTATAAGGACTGTCCAACTCTTCTCCCATTTAATTATTCCATAATAAGCTGTCTTTAGATAGCAAATATTTTAGACTTTGTGGGCCATAGGTCTCTGTCACATGATTAACTCTGCTCTTTAGTGTGAAACAGCCATAGATACATAAATGGCTGGGCATGGTTATATTCCAAAAAATCTTTGTTGTTGTTGTTAATCCTCTCAGAGTAGAAGAGAGGGGGAGAGACACAGAGAGAGAATCATCGATGTGAAAGAGACACATCGATTGGTTGCCTCCTGCACATGCCCTGACCAGGCCTGGGGACTGAGTCTGCAACCCAGGTATATGCCCTTGGCTGGAATTGAACCTGAGACCCTTCAGTCCACGGGCCGACACTCTATCAACCGAGCCAAGGGCAATGCAATAAATCTTCATTTTTTAAAGACAGGCATCAGGCCAGATTTGGTTTGCAGGCCAACTTCTGATAATTCATTCGTTGTTTTTTTTAATAACAGAGGAACTCACAGATATTTATTTAATTCTTGGGGTTACAAATGTAGTACTGCAACTGTTTATTTTGTTATTCAAATTGTTTTAACTTTTGCCATTCGGAACATTTCATTGGGCTCCTTAGGCACTCCTCCATCATTTACTTTATTTATTTACCTATTTTTGAACACTTTCTTATTTTCTGGCACTATGCGATCCTCCAAGATCATTTTTCAAATGAGTAGTTTACTATTTTGTCCCTCTACACATGCGTTGTCTTCCTCCTTCTCATCTGAAGGTTCATTGAACTGGTTTTAAAATTCTTAAATTTACAATATTTATTTTTTCAACTTGTGATCTGGCATTTAATGCTCTCTGAAGTCTGTCTGCTTTTGTCCTACCATTTTGGTTGGGGTAGGGTTGTTGTGTGTGTGTGTGTGTAGTTTAATTTTTTGAAATTAAGAAGTTTTGCAAGAGTAGAGGTAAAGTTGATTGACTTTCAACCTCTGCCTTTCCACCAGAGAGATCTTTTTTTGACAGACAGACTCAAGATACAGAGATTTCTTCTATACACCTTCTTAGTGTTCTTGTTCCATTTTGATTTTTCCCTCTGCTAGACTTACATTGGCAGAGTGTCTGTTCACTTCTCTTGATACCTATTCTCATTTTCCTTAATGTTTTCTTTAAAAATCTGTGTTCTTCTGCATTCTTGGAGAGCTTTTCAAGTATGTTGTCAATCTCACTGATTTGATTCTCAGCATTTGGATTCTGTCCTTTCCTGGTTCCAATGGACATTTTATTTCTTCGCTTGCATTTTTTCCCTGTGGTTTCCTTGCATCCTTTCTTATGTAAATGAGTCTTCTTTTATTTCCGTTTCTTTATCTACCTGTTGGTTTTATTTCATCACTTATCCTTTTTGCCTCTCTCAAAAACAGAGCTCATATTTTCTGCAGTATTTGAAAAGATGACACAAATGTTATCATTAAATGTATAGTAATACTTTTCTTAGATTTTATTGAAAATTTTTAGTTAGGATCATAGTCTTATATGCTTTAGGAGTTTTTATAAATATGTCCTGCAGTGAGATTACTATTACCAGTATTTATTCTGTGTGTTTTTGATCAAAGAAAGGTCTCTCTGGTTTTGCATTTTCCAGTAGAGTGGGTGTGGGATTCTTCTTGGCCCCTCATTATTTGGATGCCACTGAGTTCCCATTCAGACTCTCACCCAGAGGTGCTTGAACTACATGGCATGGAGCTGAGTGTCTTGGTCTGTTTTCCTGGTGTAGTTTTGCTGGATGGAACAGGAAGTGCCACCTCTTTGTACTGCCTTCTCTGACTAGAGGATCTGAAGCAATCAGTCTTCTAGACCTGACACAGCCCATACCTAGTTGCTCCCCAAATTCTCTTGTCTTTATTTTTCCCAAGGACTTCAAACTCCAAGTTGTAATGATGTGGTCCCTGTACCCTTCTACCCCCAAGGGAGCCATCCCAGGATGTTGAAAGGATACACAAAGAGAGGTCCGGTGGATGTGTGGCTTGAGATCCAGAATCAGGGATTGTCTAGGATGACTGCTCTGTTATATGTCTGAGCAGACAGTAGGCATGGTCATCTTCCTTTATTCTTTTTCCCCTCCCTCCCTCCTTCCTTCCCTCCCTCCCTCATTTCTTTACTTTTTGTTAATTCTCACCTTAGGATATTTTTCCCAATGCTTTTTCAGAGAGAGTGGAAAGAAAGGAAGAAGGGGGAGAGAGAAACATTGATGTGAGAGAGAGAGAGAGACATCAGTTGGTTGCCTCCCACACACGCCCTGACCAGGGCCAGGGATCAAACCTGCAACCCAAGTACATGCCCTTGACTGGGAATCGAACCCTTTGGTGCCTGGGCCGGTGCTCTAACCACTGAGCAACGCCAGCCAGGGCCATCTTCCTTTATTCTTTAATGGCCTTGCTCTTTGCATTCAGAGGTTCAGACATGTACTAGTAACCCAAAGTTTCTCAACCCAACCTCATTTGGTGTGCGGGCATTCCTTCAAGTCTGGAAAATCTTTGGAATCCTGGGCTCCTGAGTTATTATAATTTTACTAGAGGCCCGGTGCACGAAATTCGTGCACAGGATGGGGGTGGAGGGGGTCCCTCAGCCCGGCCTGCACTGTCTCACAATCTGGGACCCCTCAGGGGATGTCTAACTGGCACAATTCTGATTGTGGCCCCATTCTAACTGCTGGTTTAGGCCCCATCCCACACGGGGCCTAAATCGGCAGTCAGACATTTACTCTCGCAATCCGGGACCACTGGCTCCTAACCGCTCACCTACCTGCCTGCCTGATCTCCCCAACCACTCTGCCTGCCTGCCTCATCACCCCTAACCATTCGCCTGCCTGCCTCATCACCCCTAACCACTCTGCCTGCCTGCCTGATCACCCCTAAACACCCACCTGCCTGCCTGATCACCCCTAACCACTCACCTGCCTGCCTGATCACCCCTAATCGCCTTTGCCTCAGCCCCCGCTGCTGCGGCTTCGTCTGGAAGGTCATCCGGAAATACATCTGGAAGGTCGTTTGGCTGTCTGGTCTAATTAGCATATTATGCTTTTATTATTATAGATATGCTGTTTTGCTTTGTGGGAAGCTGGGATAGGAAATACGATTGACGATTTGTCTGTTTCCATTTGGGCCAATGGAGAGTTGGAGCAGAAGGGGAAGGAGCCACATGGCGTGCTCCTCAGGAGAGTCAAGCTCAGGAGGCCATTCCTAGGCCATGTAAAGGTGCAGTAGGTTTTCTGTGACCTTGGCAGGGGTTGAAGGTGAGCGTCTGAAGCTGCAGATATGCTGCCAGCCCCTATCAGGTTGGGCCCACTGGACAGGATTACGTATAGTGAAGTCATTGAAAGCATGGGTCTGGAGCCAAGATGCCTTGGATCAAGTCTTACTTAGGTCTCTGCTGATTGTTAGAGACAGGGCCTTGGCCAAGGCTCTTCACCTCTGGTGCCTCAATTTTATCATTTATAAAAAAAGAGAATACAATTACTTGCCTTGTTGGGTTATTCTGAAAATCAAACGAGTTCACGTGTGTAACAGATAGTTAATATGCAGGGAATCACATACAAGTGGCTGGCACTTGGTATATGTGGAATACATGTTAGGTGGTGGAGGTGTGTTCAGTTAGTCTACCAGTGGGAAACTGAGGAGGAAGGTGGGGAGTGACCCTCTCTGCTTGATCAGGCCTCTCATTGGTCCAAATTTGCTCCATCTCTGAAGGCCCAGTTTGGTCTCAGCTCAAATTGTTTTTTTCTCAAAGGAACCTTCCTGCCCATCCTATATGAGGTACCTTTGTCCCCAATGCCATTCTTTCTCACAGCACCTTTTTCTTCACCATCAGAGCACATTCCATCCTTTGTTACTATGTGGTATTTTATGATCATTCATTTAACGGCTGTGTCCCCTACCAGCCTGATGGTTTCTCACTGATGCAGTGTGGCCAGGTGGCTAAGAGATTGGGTTGAGGAATCAGACAAACTAGGGCAGTGGTCGGCAAACTCATTAATCAACAGAGCCAAATATCAACAGTACAACGATTGAAATTTCTTTTGAGAGCCACATTTTTTAAACTTAAACTTATTCTAACGCCACTTCTTCAAAATAGACTCGCCCAGGCCGTGGTATTTTGTGGAAGAGCCACACTCAAGGGGCCAAAGAGCCGCATGTGGCTCGCGAGCCCCAGTTTGCCGACCACAGAACTAGGGTTTCAATCTTGGCTAACCACCTACTGACTGTGTGATCCAGGGCAAGTTACCTACCTTCTTGGAGCATCAATTTCCTCACCTGTCAAATGATCCTATCTAATAAAAGAGTAATATGCAGATTGACCATCACTCCAACACACAAGATGGCTGCCCCTATGTGGTCAAAGATCCTGCCCCCATGTGGACACAAGATGGCCACCACAAGATGGCCAGCAGGGAAGGGCAGTTGGGAGGGACCAGGCCTGCAAGGGAGGGCAGTTGGAGGCAATCAAGCCTGCAGGGGAGGGCAGTTAGGGGTGACCAAGCCGGCAGAGGAGGGAAGTTAGGGGGGACCCAGGCCTGCAGGGAAGGGCAGTTGGGAGGGACCCAGGCCTGCAGGGGAGAGCAGTTAGGGGGGACCAGGACTGCAGGGGAGGGCAGTTAGGGGCAAACAGGCTGGCAGGGGAGTAGTTAGAGGGTGATCAGGCTGGCAGGCAGAAGCGGTTAGGGGCAATCAGGAAGGCAGGCAGGTGAGCAGTTGGGAGTCAGCAGTCCTGGATTGTGAGAGGGATGTGCAGGCTGGGCTGACGGACACCCCCCCCCTCCCCGTGCACGAATTCCGTGCACCAGGCCTCTAGTGTTAGAATAATAATGCCTAGCTTAAAGCCTGGGTGTGGAGGCAAAATCTAACACCTTATAGGTAAGTGCTTAGCACAGTTCCTGGAACTTAGTATCTATCTATCTATCTATCTATCTATCTATCTATCTATCTATAAAGAGGTAATAAATTGTCCAGGACGCTGTAATGTCACGACCACTCAGGAGGAGGCCGCGTGCAGGTGGGCGGGAGGGGACTGTGTGCAAGGTAAGGCAAGCCACGAATGTTGCAGGCCTGGAGCGGAGACGGGGCCCGCCCAAGCCTCCGCGGCGGCTTGAGCAGGCCCAGAGTGGAGATACGGGGGCCTGCCAGCTGCGGCGCGCCGGCAGTCCCGCCTCTGTGCGTGAGCTGCAGAGGAAACACCTTTTCTGACTGCTCATTGGCTAAGCTCCCGGTACACCACTCGCAGTGTTCTTGGTATCTTGGGTAATAAGAATCCAAAAAGGTGATCTAGGGTTTTTCCACCGCACTCCTGGAGGAAAAAATGAAGGTCTGCTGCTGGAGTGGCTAAGAAATGTCATATCCTGCCCTAGCTGGTTTGGCTTAGTGGATAGAGCCTCACCTTTTGGACCCAGGGTCTGGGTTCGATTCTGATCAAGGGCATGTACCTAGGTTGCAGGCTCTTTTCTGGCTTGGGCCCAGGTCAGGGTTCATGCAGGAGGCAACCAAAGTGTCCCTCTCACATTTGCTGTTTCTCTCTGTCTTTCCTTCTCTCTTCTGTGCTCTCTAAAAATCAATGGAAAAATATCCTCAGGTGAGGATAAAAAAGAAAGAAAGAAATGTCATATCCTATGAAAGAGACATCTTGAAAATGGCTAAAGAAAGTTATAATTTTTTTGTGGTGAAGGGACTAGAGTCCGTGTTGATGAAAACACCTTGGCGGCTGCGGCAGCCGGCAGTGACAGCAGCAGCTGCTCCCCTCGGGGATTGGGCCTAAGCTGTCAGTAGGACATCCCCTGAGGGCTCCTGGACTGTGAGAGGGGGCAGACTTGGCTGAGGGACCCCTCCCCCCCCCAGTGCACGAATTTTGTGCACCAGGCCTCTAGTTTATATATAAAAGGCTACTATGCTAAGTGTCCCTCCGACCATCTGAGCGGTCACTATGATGTGCACTGACTACCAGGGGCAGATGCTCAACGCAGGAGCTGCCATGATGCACACTGGCCATTTACAAAGAAACGGCACTGTGGACCTGGCACCGACAAAGCAATACTCGGCTTCCCCCAAATGGAACACAGGCCCTGCCGCCCCCTGGAGCGACAGTCCACCAAATTGCAGCCAACGCTGCTGAGACCCCATGGCGCAAAATGCGGCCCACAGCCCAGCCCAGCCCAAAACAGTCACTGTGGGCGCTGGGTAATGATGTTACAGAGCAACGCCTGGCTTCCTCTCCCTGGCTACTGGCCTCCTTGTAGGAACCTGACTTGCTTTATAGCCAGGTGCAAATGTCTGTGAAGTGTTTAACCAAATGTCTGTGAAGTGTTTTCCTGTGCCTCATCTCATTTGATCCACACAGAAGTCCTGGAGTATGTAGATAGGAGACTCGGTAGAATCCTATTTTCTTTTCATTAGCCAGAAAACAGAGATTTAGAAAGTTCAGAAACTTGACCCGACTGAAAAGAAGTAAGAAATGGTGGACCTTGAAAATGACTTCAGGTTTTCTCACTGCGCAGAATATAGTTAAACACTGCTGCAGTTAAATATCTTACCCTTTGTTCTCCCTGCGTGATCTACAATAATAATCTGCTTCGTGTTGATATTTACTGCTGTTTGCTAACAATTACCTGAAAGAGAAGTTGGGTGCTTCACTGGGCTGGAAAAAGTTCAGTTAAATCAGAAAGCAGGTCTAATTAAGCAAGTTTATTCTGTGTACATAAAAGGCCAAGTTGACTCACGCATGCGTGATACATATAAAGCCCTTGCTGGCACCAATCGCATGCATGTGTTTTGATCTGTCATTGTTGATCGTGAATTTGGTTGACACTTCTATTATAGAGAAAGGGTGAATAGCGGTATTAAAATATTTCTTCTAATTAATTTCCTTTCAATGTGATGAATCTGTGCACCAGGCCACTAGTGTTCTAATAATGGTGATTGCCATCATTAGTTTTCCTAATGAGATAGCTATCCACTCGTCATTGTGGCACCACTAATAATGCATCAGAATTCTCCTGCCCCCACCTGCAGTAGAATGGCATGCCATATTAGCTGCAATTACAGAGAGTAAATGTTATTAATGATTTGATTGAACTCTAAGGAATAGTCCATAGTCTCAGATTGCTTGTCTTTGAAAAGAGAAGCTGGTGGGTGTGTGTGAGCATAAAGTTTTAAAATATCACCCCTGTGTGGTTATCAAGTGCATGGAAAAGGGAAGGGGATTGATGGGGTTGTCACTATGTGGAGGGGGTCCTGTGCAGGTAGGGGGTGGGGGCATCAGGAACCAGCCCCCAGCACCTGTTGTCAGCAGGTATGTGGAGTTAGGAGATAGTAGTGGAGATTGGGGGAGCTTAAGAGGAAGAAAGAATTTCTCGGACAGAGAAGTTTGCCATCCTTCGCAAGATCACATCATGAATAACATGGGTCTTGGTTAACAACAGAACAAATTAGAATTCTGATTCTATTTGTGATGCTCCTGAGAAAACAAGGAGAAGAGGGTCAGAAAACCTCCACGGTATGTGAGGGAGGAGATAAGTCCCAGAAGATGGCACATTCGAAGTATGATGGGGTATGAATTCCTTGTGGGCATTTTGGTCTTTCAGAAAAAAACAATTGTTTTTCTAAACCTGAAAAAAACTTTAAAAAAACGTTTAAAGTGTGGAGGAAATAATGTATATAACAGCACTTTTGTCCTCTGAAGTTTCATACGTATTAGAGCAATTCCACTCTCCTCCTTGTGCTCTGTAGTGTTCAGGCACTTTACTCTCCCCATTGTATTTCTTTCTTTCTCCCAATAACCTTTCAGGTAGCTGTTGCCATTGCTATTATTATTGTTGTTATTATTATTGCTATTACTATTTTACAGAGGGGGACACTGAGGTCCAGAGAGGTTGGGCAATTTGCCCAGGGTCATGTGGGTAGAAAGTGGTGGAGCCCACAGTTTTTCCTCTCCACACATCAAACTATTAGGGACAACCCTGTTAATAATAAGGTTCATTGTTGGCATTGGGTTAATTTGAGTAGAAATGGTGGTCAAGCCATGCAGTGGATTTGTGCATGGGACCAGAGATGACAGCAGTGACCTTTCTGTCACCTATAAAGCCACTTGTGACTCTGTGACTCAGTCCTCCAGTAATGTGGAGGGGGAAAAACCAAGCTGCCCCCTCCCCCCACCTTTGTTGTGGTTCCAATTAGGGGTGTTGACACTGCACCCTTGCTGACTCCCCAGGCTTCTCCAGCAGCCCTACTCTGAGAGCCATCTAAGTGGGTGGACTTTGTCTTCTTCCCCGGGAGGCATTGTGTATTCTAAGAGGGTCATATTCTGCAGGCTAGGGAAATAATCTGTCTTTAGATTACCATCAAGGTTTGTATTCACAGGAGAATTTGCAAGATTAAGTGACCTTTACTTTGGAATGCAAAACTACTTATTTGTATACTCTCCACAGCTACCCTATGACGTACTGTTATTTCCCCCTTGCTAGATGAGTCATCTGAGGCCCAAAGAGGTTTAGTAACTTGCTCAAGAACACATGATAGAAGGCTTCGCAGGAGATTGAAGCCAGATAGTCTTGCTCCATGGCCCGTGCTCTTAAATACTATGCCACACTCATTTGGATGAATGAATGCTATCCAGCCACCATTTATTCCAGAATTCACTTACTCACCCTTTTGCCCGTCACCCATCCATCATCAGTCCATTTACCCATCCTTTTATTCATCCCTGATTCTACTATCCTCCCACCTGTTTATTCTTCCACCAACCATCCATTTTTCCACTCACCCATTCATTCACCCGTCCACCTACCCATCCACCTACAAACCTATTCATTGTGTTGGCTCTTTGTCTAGCGTGGTTTTCTGCTTCCTCTGGGGAAGAAGTGTCTCCATCCTGGGGGCCAAGCGTATGCTTTCTGGAGCTGGAGACCCTCTTGTCAACACAAATTCCTTAGCTCCCAAGACATATCTGGGCTTGCTCCTGACTCTCGTAGGTTGGTGTTCTCAGGAATGCTGCTGTTTGCTTATTCACTTCCCTCCCTCTGTCAACCTGTGGAGGTTTCCCCCCTTCAACATCCTCCAAATGTGCAAACTGCAGGCTCTTCCAGAAACACTCTTGACTTCCTGAACATTGTCATAAATGAATGCTTAGCTAGACCCATTCCCTGACCCAAAGATTGGAAGTTATATTAGTTTTGTATGATTTTACTTTTTAAAACTGTTGGAGTTTGTGTTATACTGCTAAAAATTATTTACTAAATTTAAAACAGATGTTCACAGGGCATTTTATAAGGAAAGAAATTTTAATAGAAGTAAGCCTATTTGATTGGAGATTAATCAATTAAGGAGACAATTAAAATTGTCTACGAAGAAGCAGTATTATGAAGAAGCAGTATGTCTTAGCTATTTGCTTATTTATTTAGTGCAAAGCAATGAAAGTCATTTAATTACTTTTCATAGCCTCTGTGGTGGTACAAAAATCTCAGTGTTCAAAATTTTCTTACTTTTTATTATGGAAAAAATTAAACATAAAAATTTAAACATGTTAACAGTCATATAATGAACCTCCACATACCCATTCTCCACCTTCAACAATTATCAACTATATACCCACTTTCCCCCTCTCATATTATTTTTTCTTTTTATAAATTTCTAGGTTATTACTTAATGTCAAATTTCTATTCTAGAAAAGTATATTATGTTGACATTGAAATATAATAAATGTTTGAATATAATTTTTTAATCTTTCTTTAAAATTTTGCTTGTTGGGGGTAGAGCATTAAAATTTTCTGTCACTTTTTTAATTAAAAAATTCAAATCTGTAGCAAAGTTGAAAGGTTAATGAATGACCCTCACATACCCTTCACCTAGATACACTGGTTATTAGCGTTAGGACTGGCATTTTCCTAAGTGTGATTTTCCATGGGATTACTTGAAGACAGAGGAGATTATCTTACATTTAAAGGTATGAAGACAGTAGCACGTGGCTTTACAGCCAGATGGATTTAGGTTCAGATCTCACCCCTCTTAGCCCTGCATTGTATGGGGAGTTGCCCCATCCTCAATCCCTTCTTCTATTAAATGGGAGGAATAATAGTATGAATACACTCATGGGGTTATACAAGGCACATAATAGGGTCTTTGCAAATATTACCTATCACTTTGCCTCAGTTTCACCCTCAGTGTTGCAGCATGGGACTCTGAATGGGGGGAATTGGGTTTTGGCAAATCAATTCATTTTTATCAATATGGAAGGTTTTTGTTATTGAGAGTTGGTATGGCGTAATGATTAAGAAAATACATCTCGGGGGAGTGTGGTTCCAATCCCAGCCCTACCTTTACCAGATTGGAATTTGGTGAGTGATTTCATCTCTCTGAGCCCAAGTTTCCTCACTGTAAAATGGGGTTAGAAAGAATACTTACCGCATTGGGTTGTTGTCAGGACAAAAGGAAATGGGGACATCCATGCACAGCATTTAGTGTAATGTCTGCCTCATATGTGCCCAATGAATGTTACTAATCATTAGTATTATAAGTAAGGATACATCAGCATAGTAGTGCCTACCATATAAATGCTTAATAAATATTACGTATTATTTATTATTATTATTATTATTATTATTAGTAGTAGTAGTAGTAGTAGCAGCAGCAGCAGTAGTAGGGGTGAAAAACCAACAGCAAATTGGCCTTTAAAAGTCTGATTCTACTTTGGTGCAATGAAAAGAATAAAGATCTTTAATGAAAACTTGCAATGTGATTTCAAGCAAGAATAAGCCGTGGATGGATGGACAGACAGATGCCACCAGCCAGGCATAGCATCAGTAAATCATGGGAAATGACCATGTACCTTGGGTTCCATTCAGTGATGTCCTAAAATAAACCAGCCACCTTGACCGCTCCTGAAAGTGCCCTTGGAGCGTTGCCCCCTGCCCCTGGCCAGGACGTAGCCTCTGTCCGGAGGGCTTTGTGCTGTTCTTGTTGACCGGGACTGATTTTTTCCTTTCTCTCTTTCCTGGCTCTCATCTTGTATCCCAGGTCGAAAGGATTGTCGACAAGAGAAAGAACAAGAAAGGAAAATGGGAGTACCTCATCCGATGGAAAGGCTACGGGAGCACAGAGGACACGTGGGAGCCAGAGCACCATCTGCTGCACTGTGAGGAGTTTATCGATGAATTCAATGGGCTGCACGTGTCCAAGGACAAGAGGATCAAGTCAGGGAAGCAGGCCAGCGCCTCCAAGCTCCTGCGCGACAGCCGAGGCCCATCGGTGGAGAAACTCTCCAGTAGACCTTCAGAATCTGGTAAGAGCAAGGGGACTTCTCATAAACGGAAGCGAATCAACCCTTCCCTGTCCAAGCCGAAGAAAGGGTATCCAGCCAAGCCCCCTGCGGCAGGCGACAGGGCCGCCAAGACGGTGTCTTACAGGACTACCCCCAGTGGTTTGCAAATTATGCCCCTGAAAAAGGCTCAAAATGGAATGGAAAACGGGGACACTGGATCCGAGAAGGACGAGAGGCACTTTGGAAACGGGTCCCACCAGCCCGGCTTGGATTTGAATGACATTGGCGAGCAAGACCTGGGCGAGTGTGATATCACCCATGCGGCACTGGCAGAGAACGGGCTCGGTATGTGGCTTGTCTTTCTCCTGCGTTTGGCTCCAGCCGTGGCGGTGGGGGCTTTGCATGCACGCACAAGACCCCATCTGCCCCTGACGTTTAGCTAGGCAGTAATTCTCCCTTCGTCTCTCTCACCTAGGGCCATGTGGACTTGGGCATGTGCTCACATTGGTTACAGACACCCATGCATGTAGGGGAGGGCAGGCCAGTGGTACTCCAGCCAAGGGCTGGAATGGGTCCAAAATTCCTGACTGCACTTGAAGACACCCGAGGCCATGGTAACCGTCCTAGATGTTCTCCTGTGAGGGTATCTCAAAGTCCTGACCTACCAGGATCTGAGGCTCATGTCCCTTGAGGGCCAGTGCCTTTTTGGGGTGGCACACACCTCTCAGAGCCCTTTGCTTTCAATCTCCTGGGGTGCCTGGCAGTGTAGCTCACAGAGGTGAGGTCTGGGTTGGGGTCTGGTCCTCCTCAGACCCAGTTTGGACTTGGATTCTACTAACTCATTTGTAAGCTGGAGCCTCTTGCCCCTCATCTATAGCTAACATGCATGACCTTTTCCCATTTCTGAGTTACATCCTACATGCTGCCCTGTCCCATCCTGTGCACATTCTTTTTGTTGGCCCCTAACTTCTTACTCCATCCTGGAGGTAACAGCAAAGATGATAGAATTCCTCCCCCTTACCGAGTTCCCAAAGGCAAACTTAAAGACAGAGGAGGCAATAACCCAGGTAATTCACACTCCCAAGTCGGACATTTCTCTAATAGTCAAATTGCTCCCAGACTGAGTCCTTATGGCTGAGTCTTCCAGGTTAGCTGTGTGTATCTCCTACGTGCACTCCCCCAGTTCTTGGATACCTGTGTGTTTATGTGGTGGCATTTTTTTTCCTTAGCTGCCAGTACCCTGAGCCTTGGGATGTCAGGAAATCTTGCACGAGTGTGGAGTGCCTGTGCCCAACAGCGTAGGGCCCTCAATGGCCTGGGTGGAAGCAGGGTGTGAGTGGGAACAGGGGTGCGTGGACACCGGTGGGACAGGCTGGAAGAGCTCCCGGAGGGATGGGTGATGGTGCTTTCAGAGTTCCGAGTGCTCTTGTCCCGCTGGGGAGAGTGTGATGTCTTCAGGGACTCTTGCCGGGGAATCTGAGCAATCGCTTGCAGGTTCCACCTTCTCCAGAGAGGAGTTTCACCCAGTCAGGATTTATTAGCAGTCTCTGCCCCAGATTGATTCCCGTTTCCGACTGGGGATTCCTGATGCTGACTTGACTCTGCCTGCTACCATATGTAAACGCTGTTTGCTTAAAAAATTCACCTTTCCAGGAGGAGTGGGCTCGTGTAAATGAGGCCTGGCACAAACATCCGTGTTTGATGCTCCTGTGACAACTGCTGGCAGTAAAGGAATTCCCTGTCTTGGGGAGGGTGGCTGGCGAGGGGAGCTTCTGGGATGCAGACAGAAGAAACCTGGGCATGATTCCTCATACCCTGGCTGGTAGAAGTGCCCTGTCCTGGCTCAAAATATGGCTGCAGAGAGATGGGAGAAGCATGAGGGAGGATAGTTTGCTCACTTAAGCTGCCAAACTGCAGCATGAAGGAGAGAAGGCAGTGGAGAAGTCTAGATGAAGGTGTACCTCTTGTCTACTGCAACTTTCCAAGTGGGGCAGAGTGCTAGCCATTTGCTCTCCATCCTTTGACCTAGTCGGTGCTCCATGGTTCGTGATCTGATGATGGGCATGCTACCCCACATTGGGGGAAATAGGCAAGGACAAGCCTGCTGGGATCAGAGGTGGCCTTGTTCATGTCCAACCTGAACTCCAGAATGCTTCTCCAGACCTTTCTCACCTCAGGTGTCTTGTTGGCCCCAGTTTTTCCTGTGTTCTGTACTCCACTGGGGCCAATCCTTGGTAGAGAGGAGGAAGCTGCCTGCCTCTATTGTGTTCTGCTTTGAGTGTTCCCAAAGGGCCCTGTTGTTTAATTACGTCCCATAGCATTGGTGTCCTGGAGATTCCCCATAAGGTGGAGGCAGTGGTTCTCAGATTGCACATGTGCAAGATTGGCTGGCACCTTGTTAAGAAAGCAGGTCCCAGAGAGTCTGATTTACTATGTCTGGGGTGGAGCCCAGAAGATGGGCTTTTATTTGTATTTGTTTATTTAAATATACTTTTATTGTTTTTTTTTTTAGAGAGAGAGAGGGAGGCGGGGAGAGAGAGAAACATAGATCAGCTGCCTCCTGCACGCTCCCCACTGATGGTCGAGCCGACATCCCAAGCATGTGCCCTGACAGGGAATCAAACTGGGAACCTCGTGGTGCACAGGATGACACCCAACCAACGGAGCCACAGTGGCCAGGGAGAAGATGGTTTTTTTCACAAGTACCCTGGGTAACTCTAATGCACTGTGGCAATATGGGTGGCAATTAAGTTATATATCAGATGTCAATGTAAGTCAATTCAATACTTATTTTTTTTGAAAACTTCCTAAGGGTTAGTCACTATTTAGCTGCTTGGAGTAGCATAATAAAAAGATAGATAAGGACTAATTCCTCTGAAACTTACAATATATGCTCCAATAAGTTCAAAGTGGATGTCTCTACCTCCGTCTAGAACCAGTTGAGAACTAGTTGAGAACTCCTGAGGTTGGCTCATTAGGAGTAATAAATATGTTATATACATGACGTGCCTTTGCCATTCCCACCTTGACATCTTCTGTGGTCGCTGGGGTGATAAATGCCCCAACCACTGTCAGCCTTTAACACTCTGGTGAGAACTAGCTTATTGTTCAGGTCTTGGGGTAACTGGGGAGAGGAAAAGATTGGGAATCCTTTCTAGAGAGAGAGGGTGGTTTGGGGTTCTTGGACAAGATCCAAGGCAGAAGGTGTGTTGTGGTTCCAGAACTTTCCAGAAACGGGTCAGAGGTATACTCAAGTACATGTTTCCACTTATGTTTTCAACAAGAGGGAAGCCTTGATGATGCCATGTCAGTGCTCATGTGAAACGAATGTCCTCTTCCTCCTCCTCTTTTACCCCCTCTCCCCCCGCTGTTCCTGGCCACCTTTACCAAAGGGTCCACTTCCCAGTGGCACAAGGGCGAGCTGATGGGGTTTTCAGCACCGAGGAGGACTCATCTTTGTCTAGCAGAAGGTGGCTGGGGAGATCCTGGCTACGCTTTCCCAGCATTTGTTTTGGGGGTGGGCTGTTGCTTTTTATATGATTTTAACTTCTCTTTGGTGGATTAAGGTTCTGCATACAGAGAAGCAAATTATGTAACACGTTACTCATTTACTGCTGACTTCCCTGATCTGTGCTGTGGGAACAAGTGCTAAATCGGGGCTCCGGAGGGTGGTGTTTTGGTTTCAGGCTGCATTCTCCCCAGCAGTGTTTGTGAAGCGACTCAGTACGGCTCTTGATTCCAATTTTTCTTCCACAATGGCAATCGGCCCTGTGGTCCGGGGACCATCTGCCTCAGTATCCCTTAGGGAGCTTGTTAAAAACGGGCTCCACCCCAATTGAATGAATCGGGATCTCAGGAGATAGGGTGGGGGGTTCTGCATTTTAAATGCTGAATTTTAATGGCCCTGGGTATGTATGTCCATTAGTTCCTGTGGATGCGTTTGGTTGTAAGTGATGGTTTATCGATCCATTGGGGTAGATCCAAAAGATAATGGTTGGATTTTCACTTTGTAAATGGGAATGTGATTTGGTCCTTCCAAGTTTAAAACCTGACATAATTTCTCCTTGCTGATGCACTTCCTACCAGGCATCTCTTTTTCTCTAAAACAGAGCAGTTTCATCTGTATGGAAAAACTTTCGGTTAGCTAACTCCTGTGGTCTGGTCCAGGGAGACTGGTTCGTGCTCTCTGGCCTACTAGTAAACAGGCTAGCAGGCGTCCTCAAACTACGGCCCGCGGGCCACGTGCGGGTGTTTTTGCCGTTTTGGTTTTTTACTTCAAAATAAGATATGTGCAGTGTGCATAGGAATCTGTTCATAGTTTTTTTAAAAACTATAGTCCGGCCCTCCAACGGTCTGAGGGACAGTGAACTGGCCCCCTGTTTAAAAAGTTTGAGAACCCCTGGGCTAGAGCATCGACACATTACGGATTCAGGTGAGCCTTTCACCTGTGGGAACATCCCTAACTAGGAGCCAACCTGTCACTCTAAACCCCAGCACAACACACAGATGCCCAGCATTCTCCGGACTCCCATGAAGCCAGTGAGTTTCCACTCTTGGTGCTGAGCCTGTGGCCCTGTGTTCACATTTCTATGAATTTGAGATCATTTTCCCTGTGTCCTGAGACTGTTGTCTGTCGCGCAGGCACTGCATCCCAGACACTGTGCTTGATTCGTGTTTTCAGCATTGTTCCTATCATCGAGTGAGTCATCCCACACCAACGTGCAGCATTCGTCATGTTCTCTCCATTGATCTTTAAAATTATCTCAGCTTTCACTTGTATAATGTTTATTTATTTCTTCCTACTCACTCTTTCAACATGATTATAGTTTTTTTTCTTTGTTGAACATAATGGAGTTTAACAGCACTTCAGAACTGAGCGTGAGCTTGAGACATGCCCTGGGACTTTCAAGAATATAGGGCTCTGGAACATCAAACCAATATCAGATCCTGGGGGAGGGGGGGGTTAAAACACAGATTACTAAAATTGAAAAAACAAATAAAAAAACAAACACCCCCCCCCCCCTCAGACTGCTGTGCCAACCCCAGAGTTTCTGATTTAGTAGGTTTGGGGGAGGGGGGCTGAGAATCTGCATTTCCAGCAAGTTCCCAGATACAGCTGCAGGGCCAGGGACCCAGTTTCAGAACCACTGCTCCAGACAGTGATTGAGAATACTGGTTGGTGGTAACAGACTCACAGATACAGAGAACAGACTGACAGCTGTCAGAGGGGAGGGGGTTCGGGAGCTGGGTGAAGAGGGTAAAGGGGGGTATCAATGGTGATGGAAGGAGACTTGACTTGGGGTGGTGAACACACAATACAATATACAGATGATGTATTACAGAATTGTACACCTGAAACCTGTATAATTTTATTAACCAAGGTCACCCCAATAAATTCAAGAAAAACAAGGAGAATTACCAGTTGGTGGCATTGGGGAGATTTGAAGTGCCTTTGGGCTGGACCTTAAGTTTGCATTCTTGAGAATTTATAAATTGAAAGTTTGAGAGTATGGGAATGATGAGGCCTTGGAGTTTACAAAGTACTTTTCGTGATCCTCATAGCAGTCCTAAGTGGTAGCTGTTGATGTACCTACTCCATCGAGGAGACTGAGGTTACAAATGTTCAGGTTGGGATTAGAAGAGAAACCCAGGCAGAGCTGGCCACCAGATCACTGCCCAGTCAGTTCCACACACGTGTCTTGAATGGGGCCGGGAGTGCTGGTGGGGCAGGAGCCACTTCTTGGGCTCACCCTTTTGCTTTTTCCCTGGATGCATGTAATCCTTCCAAGCCTGAGATACTATGACTAACTCTATGTCATTCAGTTTGAAAACCTGATAAAATGGTCAGTAGAAAAATACAACTAACAAAACAGACACAAGGAGGACTCGAAAACCTGAATAAAGCAGTAACAATTGAAGAAGTCATTAACTCAGCCATTATAGACCTCTCATAAAAAAGCAGGGGAGAAGGCACAGAAGGCCCAACGGTTTTACAGGCAAGTCTACCAAATATTCTAGAACAGATAATCCCTTTCTTATCCAAATGGTTGCAGAGAACAGAAAAAGAGAAAGCACTCCAGCTCTGTTGATGAGGCCAATATAACCTGGATTTCCAGACCAGACGGGAGGAGGAGCCAGGAAAATTATAGGTCAGTTTCACTTGAAGATATGGTTGTCAAAGTCCTGAATAACCCTCCCGGGCCTACTACCATATCCTCAATACTTCCTCAAAATCATGACTGTGCCAGAAACTTCTCACTCTGTGCCCTGAACTGGACCCCAGCTCATGACCTTTAGAATCACCACTGCCTCTGATGGTGCCCAGCTTGTCCCTGGAAGAGGCCTAGGGGAAGCTGGCTCAGGGCAGCCCATGTGTCATGGCAGCGGCCCCAGGACATCTAATAAATCACAGGAAGTCCACAGAGGGCGTCCATGCTGCAGCCTCTGTTAACACAGGTATGTGTTTCCCTGGGCACAGCTGTTCTTTTAACACAGTTCAAACGCCCACTCCCAAGCCAACAGACTTTGACCAACCTTTTTCTTTTTCAAAAGTGGGTCATTTTCCAAACCAATAACAACAACAAAAACCTAAGGGGTTCTTATGTTTTGTCTTTCAACGTGTGGCAAGTAAGTGATTTGTGCTAATGAAACCCTTTTATGTGGTAATGTGAAGACCGGTCCAACTTGGCCACTGCCTCTGTGTGGAAAGTGCCAGGCTGGGATGGAAAATCTGACTGCGAACTTGACCTGTGGCAGGTCCAAGGGGCGAAATCCATGCTCCCAATTGGTTCCCCGATCCTGGATTTGATTTTGGCATCCAAAAGAGGTAGATGGAATCTTGACCACTGTCAAGATTCGGAAATGGACTAATTGCTTTCCCTGCCAGCTCAGATAGTTTTCTTCTCTCAAACACATTAAAAAAAAAAAAAAAAGCAGCACACCAAAAAAACAAAACAAAACACCTTAGGAGCTGTTTCCAAGGTGCCATTCATCATCAGTGGTAAACCAACGTAAGTGGGGTGGGGAGTAGAAGTCCACCCCCAGGTGCAAGCAGTAAAAGCCTGCAGAGGGTTGCAAAACAGTACTAAAAATCAGTTTGCCACCATTAGTGAAAAGCTGCTCCTTTCCATTGGGGTGAACCCCCAGACTCACAGCTTGTCCCCCACCCTCACCCCCACCCCGATGATTATGGTGATGCTGAACTCCTTCCACAGTCTGAGCCTCGTTCTTTGTGTCTGCTGTCCGGATTCTACGTCATCTCCTCAGTGGTTTTCGGATTTAGCAACTTAACTACATAGCATCATAACAGGGTTAGCTACGAATGGTCTTGCTTCTAGGTGGGGAAACTGAGGCTCAGAGTAGACACAGAACACCGAGGCGAGGAGTTGGGATGTGGTGTCAGGTCTGGCGATGCTGAAGCTGTCAGAGGTCTGTGAGCCATTTTATACAGGAAAAAAAGGCACTTCCAGGATTTAGGTTCAAAAATCAGCACACCTTTCCCTGGGTCCTGAGGAAGTTCTGGCAGCCTTCCTTTGATGCTGACTTGGCGTGCCGGCTGGACCCTCCGGTCCTGAGTGATTTTCCTCTGGGCCTTAGATGAAAAGACATACATACACATGCGCACAGGTAAGAAACCAAGGCCTCCACTGAGAAGATGACATCTGAGTAAAGGTCGGAGATGGTGAGAACATCTTGCTTTAAACTCAGAAACCTGTCTGTGTCAGGCGTGTGGATCTGCTTCCCCCCTTTAGCGGCCCAGGGTTTTATAGTGTGCAGGTAAGTGGTCCTCTCTCTGATGGGCATTTAGGCTGCCTCCAAGGATGCACACTCTTGCCAGCCCTGGCATTGCCAGTCATTGTCCTGCTTCCCCAGCCTCTGCTGTTTTGATTTTAGTTTGCAGACGAGGGTGAGCATCTTCTCATGTTCCCGCCGCTGTGTTTCTTTCCCTGGGAGTGGCCCAAGCATAGTTGGGCCAAGTGTAGAGAAGGTGACACTCAGTATGATGGGTGGACAAGGGCATTTGGCCATATTGCTTCAGGCAAATTGCTTAGCTTCTCTGGGCCAAATTGTTCATTCATAAGATGCAGATATATTCATACCTCATGGAGTTGGGGTAAAGTATAAGTGATTTTATTCATAAAAAGCCCCTAGCATATTACCTGGCATATGATAGACATTTGATAAATATTAGCTATTGTTATTTCAGTCCTTTGCCCATTTTTCTACCTGAGTCTTTGTAGTTTCCTATTTGATTTTTAGAGCACATTACATATTGTGCATATGATCCCTTGTTATATATGTTAACTCAACCAGTATTCACCAGGCAACTGCTGTATACCAGACACTGTGCAGACAAATCATTGAAATACCTTATGCCATCATGGAGATGTGCAGAAGACACTGAGGGAGCTGTAGGCAGAGTCCTAAGCCACCTTGGGAGGGGAGTTAGGAATGGACTCCTTGGAGGAGGTGACATGCAAGCTGAGTCTGATAGAATGAGCCAGAATGAATGAGGAGAGAGGCAGGGGTGGTGGGATGACAGAGGACAGCATGCACAGGGCCACAGAGCCTGGGTCAGCATGTGGGTGTGTGACACCAGGTCACAAAGACTATGGGAGCCCAGCCAGTTCCTGACCACCCCCAGGGGAGGCTGAAGGGACCCCGGGGAATTCCCTGTGCGTCAGGGTCGGCTGAAGAACCAGACAGATGGAGCCAGGACGGTGTTTTAGATTCTTTCTGGAAGGCGGAAGGAAGCCCTCATGCAGCCCGCACTCTCCAGGTCTGCCTCCCACCCTTCCCCACACCGTTTCCCTGTGTTCCCCTCCCCTCCAGCCCACTTGTGAGTACTTCACCTTTCCATCCTCCATGGCTCGCTCAAGCAGTGGAAACCTCCCCCGACCCCCCTTGTAGGTCAGCCTCCAGTTTCGTTTGCACACGTAGAACCGTGTTACTTCACTGACAGCGCTCACCCCCATTTGAAATGGCCACAACCTGATTACCTGGATAAGCTCTGCCTCCCTCACTAGGCCATGAGCTCCACTGGGGCAGGCCTGGACTCTGTTTTCCCTCACAGTTGTATCTCCTGCACCTAACAGTGCCAGGCATAGAGTAGGTGCTTAAGAAATACCCGCCAAATATTGGAGTGAATGAATGAATGGACAAAAGAGGAAGCAAGAAGCCTTTCCTGCTTCAGATGTGGGTCCTGAGGCCCCACTGTGAATTCTCCTCATACCTGCTAAATGCTCCCCTCACTGTCGCGGCATCACCCCTCCACCTGGGCTTGTCTTGCCATCTCACTGCGCTCCTGCTCCTGTAGCCTGTCACGGAGAGCTAGTGTTTTGTCAGGGCTCTTTGCAGCAGCTCAAGGATTCCCTTTCCCCTGTCTCATCTGAGAGTTGTTTTCACCATCTGCCATGAAGGCCCGACTTGCTACGCTTCTCCACCCTTAATATTCACACAGTCTCGCCAGATCTTAATTAAGCTCCTGGGTTCATTCCACCACCCTCCTCCCTTCCCTCCCCCGCCGCACACACACACACACACACTGCACTCCATCAAGGGTTGTGCGGGATCATGTGCAGCAGAGTGCATTTCATTTGGGTGGTATTTTCTGTTCTTAGTGTAGTCCCTCACGATGGAAGAGGAAATGCAGTGGATTTCTTAGTAGAAGTCCCAGCTACAGAGAGGATTTTGAGATTTCTCTTTAAAACTTGCTGTGAACTTTGGAGGCAGCATGGTGAGGAAGAAACTGGAGGGCATGAGTGTGGGCTTTGAATTCAAGTGCAAACTGTCTCTGGCTGAGTCACTGACTGGGCAGCTCTCGGGCCTCGGCTTTCCCCTCTGCACTATGGGAATAACAGTACTTACCACAAGGGATTAAATGATGGGTCCCGGCTCCTGTCAGTGCTGAGAGAATGTTAATTTCTTCCCCCCCCCGCCTTCTTAGACCGCGCTGCTTATGGAGCCCCTTGCTTTCCTCAGAGGCACGCTTCCTTACCCTCCCACCATATGCCCTGTTGCTTTGTCATCAATACTAGGATATTAATTCTTATTCTGCTTAAGAAAACCAGCAAAGTGAATTCAAGAGGCCCCACTTCTGGGCAGCGGGACGACTGGCCCCGTCACTTCTGTCCTCGACGGAAGTCAGTCTTGAGTCTTCCACCTGCCATCTTCGTGACAGTGCTACTGGGCTGGAGGTTCCTGTCTCCAAGTTAGTTCTTAATTCTTCTGTCAAAAAGAAGTCAGGTGGTTTTTCCCACCTTTGGCCCCTTTCTCAATTCTCTCGCACTTCTTCACACTGGTGAGGAGTGGATCTGTGCTGATCTCCTGGAGTTTAAACGCGACGTCCCATTGCTGGTCTGGCTTCCCACCGATGACTCCTCCTGGCACTTGATGGTGAAAGAGAAACAATTGGCCACAGGTTTACTGAGTACCCGTGTGTGCCAGGCATGGTGTTGGGTGCCGAGGCCATGGATGTGTGTAAGAGATGGTTGCTGTCCTTGCCCAGCTCACACTCCATTGGGAAAACCTGAGAAAGTGGCTGAACTGTGATGTGCGTGCGAGTGCCCTGCATGAGTGCAGGACCCACTGGAACTAGGAGGTTAGAGAAAGGGCTTCCAGGTGGTAGAGGCCCACGTCTAACCTGAGGCCTGAAAGATAAGAAGCGTTTGGTCAGGCAAAGAGAAGGGGAAATGTTCTGGATGGTAAGAACTGTATTTTATTAAGAATGTTTGTGTAAAATATGTGACATCACCAATAAACTCCATTTATGCTTTCTTCATCAAACATTTAGTGACTGCTAGAAGCCAGCTCTGTGCATCTAGAAGTGAGTCACTGTGTGCCTCGCTCTGGGAATATAACCATGAATGAGACAAGATGCTCACAATTTAGGGAAGAAAGCAAATAAATAAGGAAAAGACAAATAAATAAACAATTTACATACCATGTCAGAAAAAGCCAACATGTATTTATTGAGCCTGTGCCAGGAGCCATGCCCTGTTCTAAGCACAGTAACTCAGTTTGTCCTAGGAGGTAGGGTCTCTTTCTCTATTTTACAGATAAGGAAACTGAGGCATATGGAGGCAAGTAACCCGCCCGTGCTGTGGTCTGTCAGTTGGTAGGTGACTATTCCAGGATTCAGATCTAGTGGTCTAGCTCCAGGCCCATATTCTTACCTGCTGCTGTTACCTGCATGCGCAGAGGAGAGCCGCCTCATGGTTGGAAACTCTTTTCTTCCCTTAGCCTTTTGAGATCATTTCTGCCATTATCCCCCCCCCCCCCCCCCTTAGAATACAGTCAAAGAGGCATTGACTTTGCTCCCACTGGGTGCTGGCAACTGGGGATAGAGAGAGGACTAGCCTCTCTTCCAGAGAACTTGAAGCTCATTAAGCTAATTAAGGGATCAGATGGTCCCAATGACCAGCTGCAGAGCTGAGTGTGCTGAGAACTCCGGAAGGGCCTGGGCAGACCGCCTCAGGGGCCCAGGGGTGCCCCATTCCTGGGCACTTGGGGAGAAAGAGACAGCTGTCTGGAAGAGAAGCAATGCTGGTGGCCCTGAGGATTCGATGTGTAAAGGTAGATGGCGATAGCATTCTAGGCCCGGGGGACAGCTGAAGCAAAGCTCCAGAAGCAGGAGAGTGCAGAGTGTTTTAGAGAACCTGGAACAGCCCTGGAAATTAGGGTATTTCAGGGGCAGGAGAGGGAGTTCAGTTTGGAGAACAGGATAAGGTCAGAAGGTAGAGTTTGTGAGTAGGGGAGTGGCAAGAAGAGATGAGAAAATGAATTTATAATAGGGTTGCTTTATACTTTGAGGACCCTAGGCAGTGGTCGGCAAACTCATTAGTCAACAGAGCCAAATATCAGCAGTACGACGATTGAAATTTCTTTTGAGAGCCAAATTTTTTAAACTTAAACTTCTTCTAATGCCACATCTTCAAAATAGACTTGCCCAGGCCGTGGTATTTTGTGGAAGAGCCACACTCAAGGGGCCAAAGAGCCGCATGTGGCTCGCGAGCCGCAGTTTGCCGACCATGGCCCTAGGGGATCTTTCTCTGTGAGCCAAGGATTCTGGCCTAGGAGTGCTTTGAGGGTTGGCATGGCCTTGGAGGGTTATAACACAGGAGACATTTAACCCATGGAAAACGGTCTTTTTAATCAGTCTCCTTTGCATTTTAAATTCATGCTTTGCTCTGCTGTTTAGATGCCTGACAATAAACATCATAAGATGTATGATCGTCACTCTTAGCAATTCTAAATAATCCTTGAACCTAAACTTCCTTGAAATTTGTAGTGTGTGAATTATCTCAGGAGGCATAATTATAATATGCTAGATGATGGCTAACATGGCTAAGTAAGATTTTAAAAATCTACCAGCAAATCTGAGCATTGCTGTTGAATTCAGCCCCGAGATCAGGGATTCTGTATATGGTGACAGTGAAGGTCTGGACAGTGAGCAGCCATAAAACACAGAGTTCAGGTGCAGGTTAGGCATTTTGAACTCTCATGACATAAGTAGGTGGAGTGACTGCCGTTTTTTTCCCAACTTCTATTCCCTTCTCCCACCTCTAAAGATCCTGACCACCCAGCTGGCTCCTGTTGAAAGAAGCTGCTGTCCCAGCTGCTGAATCTGATATGCTGAGACAGAAAAAGGGCCTTGTTTTTAAAATATGTTTTTTTGAAATTGATTTCAGAGAGAGGAAGGGAGAGGGAGCGAGAGCTAGAATGAAACATCAAAGGTGAGAGAGAATCATTGATCGGTTGCCTCCTGCATGCCCCCCTACTGGGGATTGAGCCCCCAACCCGGGCATGTGTCCTGACTGGGAATTGAACCCTAACCTCCTGGTTCATGAGTCATCACTCAATCACTGAGCCACACCAGCCAGGCCAGAAAAATAGTCTTGACATGTAAACGTTTCACCCTCTCACTTCCCCTCTTGGTACCCCCACAGAACGGTTGGCCATGCTTTAGGGATCTTTGGTGAGTCAACCACAGACTAGGGAACGGTTCTCAGGCACAAGAGCCATCACTCTCTCTTCTGAGAACTGCAGCTGGAAAACCCTAACCCCAGTGGGTCTTCTCTTGCTTTTTTAAGCTCGTCCTTCACCCAACCCTCAGGGTGGTCCCAGTCCCCACTTCTGTCTGCGAATTGTATCTGCTTCCTCAGACAGTGATCAGGACTGGGAAGCTGAGGAGAGTGGCCAGGAAGGGAAGCACCTGGCTCTTGGTCTTTATGGAGCTGGGAGCCGATTCCCTGCACTTTCCTTACCCTGCTTTCCAGCTTCTCACTCTCACGTGGCCCTTTCTGGCCAGGAGGTAGGAACCTCTGCAGGCCCTCCATTATACATGTAGCACTTATTTGTTTATCTGCTCACTTATTTATTCAGTAGTGATGGAGCCCCTTCTGTGTGCTGGGCTGCACTGTTTCTAAAGATAGAGGAATGACCAACATAGCCCCTGCTTTTTAAAAAAATATATTTTATTGATTTTTTACAGAGAGGAAGGGAGAGAGATAGAGAGTTAGAAACATGGATGAGAGAGAAACATCAATTCAGCTGCAAACTCCTCACTGGGGATGTGCCCCCAACCAAGGCACATGCCCCTGACTGGAATCGAACCTGGGACCCTTCAGTCTGCAGGCCGACGCTCTATCCACTGAGCCAAACCAGTCAGGGCGCCCCTGCTTTTAAGAATCTGTGTGAGGGTGAGGAGGGAGTCAGACATGTGAGAAAAGGTATGTCAGGATTTGCAAGATAAATTATCCTGCAGAATGATTACTTGTAGTGTAAAGGCTGTTAAAAGAGAAGGATGTACAAACAGCCACGAGAAGAGGGGTGAGCT
The DNA here is from genome assembly GCF_951640355.1 of Cnephaeus nilssonii. Taxonomy (NCBI): domain Eukaryota; kingdom Metazoa; phylum Chordata; class Mammalia; order Chiroptera; family Vespertilionidae; genus Cnephaeus; species Cnephaeus nilssonii. Next base: position 25,639,241 of record NC_137091.1, on the reverse strand, counting down.
GTTCTGGAAGAATTCCTAAGCAGGTAACAGCGGAGCTGCAGTGAGGAGGATGAGGGCAAGAGAGGAAGAGCGTCCCAGGAGAGAGAATGTTTCTGGGATCTTGACTTCTCCCTTTTGTGTTCTAATAGCTCAAACTACCCAAGGTGTTACTATTTTCTTCTCAAGGGAAGGAAACTTCATAGCACTCAGCTGTGTTCTCTCCCGGGGCATCTTTGAGAGGTGAGATCTCACTCAGCTGTTGTGAGGCAGGAGGGCCAGGTGTGATATGAGTACAGTGTCATCTAGGTGTGAGATCAACCTGATTTAGAAAACCAGTGTTTTCATACATAGAACCCAGTGGTTGGCAAACTCATTAGTCAATGGAGCGGCAAACCGTGGCTCGCGAGCCGCAGTTTGCCGACCACTGATATAACCAATATAAAGGTTTGGAAGTGTGATCAACACATTTAGAAATGAATACAGAATGGCCAACCTCAGGAGAGTGAATTATGAGGTTGGTACAAAGTACAATAAGGTTGTATACAGTATGTGTTGCATAAGTTAGTTTCCTCCATTAAAAAAAAAATTTTTTTTTATTGATTTGAGAGAGAAAGGAAGGGAGAGGGAGAGAAACATGGATCAGTTGCCTTCCACACACTCTCTGACCAGGGACAGAACCTAAAACCTGGGCATGTGCTCTGACTGGGAATTGAACTGGTGACCTTTTGGTGCACAGGACAATGCTCAACCAACTGAGTCACACGAGTCATGGTAGTTTCCTCCATTTGTTATTCGCCTATTCATTCATTTGATTGAACGGTGTGTTGAGTAGTTTCTATCTTCTGGGCACTGAGCTCAGTGCTTCAGATACAAAAATGAGTAACTCTCAGTCTTTCCCCAAAGAGCCCAGCATCTAGTGGGGGCATCAGGCAGGTGTATAGATGATGATAATGCCGGGAAATGAGTGTGGCTTGGTAACAATATCGTGTGACACCAGAGCCAGGTGTAATGACTAAATCTTCTTTCATTCTTTTTTAGCAAAGATTGGGATCTTAGGAAGAAAAGCAAAAGATCCCTCAGAGCCAACACCAGGGGGTTGGCCTGAGAACAGGTTAGGTTTCAGAGTCTTGATGCTTGAGTCAAGTTAACATCAAGTTTAGAGTTGCTGGTGTGGACCCTTCCAGGCACTTTCTAGTGGCATGACTTTGAGTTTTGCTTTTTTTTTTTTTTTTTGTAAAATTGGGATAAAATAGTGCCTTACATGGTTTTTATTAGGGTTGAATGAGGTAAGCAATGTGAATCACACAGTAAGCACTCAACAAAATAGAATTGTTGCATTATGGTGAGCAATTGAGAGAAAAGACTTTGAGATTGATGCTATACCGGCCCTGGAAGTCACCATTTTGGATTATTCTGGGCATGTGTAGATGGCTCCTGTTGCCCATGATAATAAAAGAAAGACTTTGTACATGTGGAACCAGCAGGACAACACTTCTCTCAACTGGGGGATAGCATCCTCTGTCTAAGCTTTTTCTCCTCTCTTCCCTGTCCAGAGGGAGCTTGATGCTCTTCTGTGCCTGGGGGTGTGACATGTTCTTGGT